>NC_134356.1:163105165-163723008 GCF_048569485.1 Anomaloglossus baeobatrachus
ATTCCCTAAGGCAGATGTAGGCAGCTCTAATGTTCAGTATCATTAATTTCATTCTTATTTCATTACATTTAAACATGTAAGAAGGAGAAATAACTTAATTGTTCTTTTGAATTTTTTAGCAGTTTATTTCTTTGTGCTTCAATAAATAAATCATATTTACTTTCTTCTTTTTTTCCTCAGTGGAAGAAGAAACACTGCGGTATACTGAATTGGAATAGTGGACTTTTTATGAAAATAAAGTATTGAAGCTACTTTTATTAACTTATTTTACAATGATTACACAAACAAATGTAACTTGACATATTTATTGGCTATTTGATTAAATTGTTGTTAAAGAATCTAAATTCTAGTTCTACAAATAAAGAAAAAAGTGAAATGGTGAAACTAAGACGTATTTATATGCTTTTTTTTAATAGGTTTCAACAATATTAAAACAACTCTTTATTACTAACTAATTTGTCTCAGAATATTTGTGGTGCTTACCTGATCATTTTTGTTTTCACTGGTAACTTAAGGCCGCTTTACACGCAACGCCATCGCTAACGAGATGTCATTGGGGGTCACGGAATTCGTGACGCACATTTGGCCTTGTTAGCAACGTTGTTGCATGTGAAACGCAGGAACGACCGTTATCTATCAAAATTACTTACCTTATCGTTGATCGTTGATGTGCCGTTCCTTTCCCGATTATCGTTGCTGTTGCAGGACGCAGGTTGTTCATCGTTCCTGCGGCAGCACACATTGCTATGTGTGACACCGCAGGAAAAGGGAACTACATCGTATCTGCGGCCGCACACAATGAGGAAGGAAGGAGGTGGGCGGGGTGTTCCAGATACGTTCGAGAATGGTTCTAGCAGCAAAAAGACAAGCTAATTACTAGCTGCCTTTCGGCTGTAATAGTGTGAGTCACTCTGTGACTCACACTATTATGAAATTTCAGCGTATAGTGTGCGGGAACAGCGCATTCAGATCACTGCTGTATGTATAATGGCATTTTCGCGCGTGTAGTGGGGCGGGCCAGCATGTCAGCTAATCCCAGACACACACAGCTAAGTGGACTTTTAGTCAGAGAAGCAACGGCATGTGTGATAGGATGTCCATGTCACATGTCCATGCATTATAAAAACGAACATTTCCTCCAGCACGCCATTATCTGCCTTCTGCGTCTTGGTGTCAGTCACCGCTGGCGTAGCTCCTGTCTCCGATACTGCTGTGTACGCTCTATACACAGCGCTATACAGAACAGGGATAGAAGTTTCTATTAGTCCTTTTAAGTGCTAATACCGGCAGGGTCAGAGCCATAGGTGACAGTCAGGTCCGTGAAAACAGATTTTAACAGCTACACAAGATGACAGCGTCTGTGTAGCTAAGGTCAGGGATTTCCTCGCTGCATTTCCCCATTAGGAGGGATAGAAAGTGAGGCTTCCTTTCCTCTACCCAGACCCACAACCCTGCCACTGTACCCTCCTGCCCTTTGCACACTCAAACTCATTGTTACTAAGCCATTATACTAGCAAACACTGAGTAAACTTAGTGGCATCCTAAAAGTGGCTGTTGGACTTCCATTAGTGTCCCACTGGTGCAAAGCTATTTGCAGCACCACTGCATTGCACACTCAAGCTCATTGTTACAAAGCCATTATAATACCAAACACTGAGGAAACTTACTGGCATCCTAAAAGTGGCTGTTGGACTTCATTAGTGTCCCACTAGTGCAAAGATATTTGCAGCACCTCTGCATTGCACACTCAAACTCATTGTTACTAAGACATTATACTAGCAAACACTGAGTAAACTTAGTGGCATCCTAAAAGTGGCTGTTGGACTTCCATTAGTGTCCCACTGGTGCAAAGCTATTTGCAGCACCACTGCATTGCACACTCAAACTCATTGTTACTAAGCCATTATACTAGCAAACACTGAGTAAACTTAGTGGCATCCTAAAAGTGGCTGTTGGACTTCCATTAGTGTCTCACTGGTGCAAACCTATGTGCAGCACCTCTGCATTGCACACTCAAACTCATTGTTACTAAGCCATTATACTAGCAAACACTGAGTAAACTTAGTGGCATCCTAAAAGTGGCTGTTGGACTTCCATTAGTGTCCCACTGGTGCAAAGCTATTTGCAGCACCACTGGATTGCACACTCAAACTCATTGTTACTAAGCCATTATACTAGCAAACACTGAGTAAACTTAGTGGCATCCTAAAAGTGGCTGTTGGACTTCCATTAGTGTCCCACTGGTGCAAAGCTATTTGCAGCACCACTGCATTGCACAAACTCATTGTTACTAAGCCATTATACTAGCAAACACTGAGTAAACTTAGTGGCATCCTAAAAGTGGCTGTTGGACTTCCATTAGTGTCCCACTGGTGCAAAGCTATTTGCAGCACCACTGCATTGCACACTCAAACTCATTGTTATTAAGCCATTATACTAGCAAACACTGAGTAAACTTAGTGGCATCCTAAAAGTGGCTGTTGGACTTCCATTAGTGTCCCACTGGTGCAAATCTATGTGCAGCACCTCTGCATTGCACACTCAAACGCATTGTTACTAAGACATTATACTAGCAAACAGTGAGTAAACTTAGTGGCATCCTAAAAGTGGCTGTTGGACTTCCATTAGTGTCCCACTGGTGCAAAGCTATTTGCAGCACCACTGCATTGCACACTCAAACTCATTGTTACTAAGCCATTATACTAGCAAACACTGAGTAAACTTAGTAGCATCCTAAAAGTGGCTGTTGAACTTCCATTAGTGTCCCACTGGTGCAAAGCTATTTGCAGCACCACTGCATTGCACACTCAAACTCATTGTTACTAAGCCATTATACTAGCAAACACTGAGTAAACTTAGTGGCATCCTAAAAGTGGCTGTTGGACTTCCATTAGTGTCCCACTGGTGCAAACCTATGTGCAGCACCTCTGCATTGCACACTCAAACTCATTGTTACTAAGCCATTATACTAGTAAACTATGCTGCCAGTTTAAGGGCCGTAGTTGCATTGTCAGGGATAGTTATTGTTGTTTATTCTGCTGTTAATAAAGATAGACCACCTCTGCAATCTACACCACCTCTCAATTTTTACTACCACATTTTAAGTGCACAATCTTGTCACAATCAAAATGAGTGGCAAAATGACAGATGCTGGTGGAAAGGGGAAGAGGCGTGTTGGAAAAGGAAAAAAAGGGATTGTCCGTGGGGAAGGTGGCAAAGCTCCATTAACATCTGCTGAAGATAGACCATCTTCCAGCAATAGTAAGATGTCTACTACTTACCGTGGACAATCCGATGTGCTCCCTTTTTTACGGACACAAACAACTGGAACAAAGGTAGATGATGGCCAAAAAAAGAAAATGCTTGAATGGATCTCAAGTGGTCCAACAAGTGCCCTCTCCTCCACCTCAACTACCGCATCCAAAAAACACCAGTCCTCTGAGTTGTCATCCCACTCACACTTGCTTTCTCCCAGCTCTGAAGTCTCCATCCGCCCTGCACAGTATGGTGGAACTGAGATGGCTGAGTCTGCAGAGCTGTTCAGTCACACTATAGCCTGGAAATCAGAGGTCTGCTCCCAAGCTACAGTGAGTACAGACCAGGAAATGGTCTGCAGTGATGCTCAGAACCTTTGTGACTCAGATTCAGGCCGTGATGACCAAGTTTCTGAGCATAATGTTGACCCTTATTCACAAACTGAAACACCTGTTGTAATAGACAATGAGGAACATACTGATGACTATGAGACGCAGATACCAGATTGGGATGACAACTTAAATATTCGGTCAGGGCAAGAAGAGGCTCGGTCTGAGGGTGAGGGGAGTGCAAACACAACAATTGATGAGGAAGTTCTAGATCCCACCTACTGTCAACCCACAGTCAGGCCCTCGAGGAGGTCAACAGAGACGGTGGAGGAGGATGCAACTGACGACGAAGTTACCTTGCGCCTTCCTGGACCGAGTCGGAGTACTGGTAGCACGTCTACAACTGCATCCTCAGCCACCACTCTGCCTCTGAGCACTAGTCGGGGTGGATCAGCAGGTCGCATGCCCTCTAAGCCTTGCCTAGCCTGGTCCTTTTTTGACATAGCAAAAGATCGGCCAAATTATGTGATCTGTAAAATTTGTCGTGATTCTGTTAGTAGAGGGCAAAACCTCAGCAGTTTGACAACTTCTTCCATGAATCGTCACATGAATAAATATCATATGTCACAGTGGGAAGCTCACCGTGCTGCAATGCGGCCTAGCGGAGCGAACCATCCACCGCCTGCCCCTTCCAGTGCATCCGCGCGCTCTTCATTTTCTAGGACTGTGGGGACAGCTGTCACACCTGGTTTTCCACGCACAACTTCCACCACTGTAACCGCAACAGGCAGTTTGCTTGGTAGGTCGTCAGTTGGTTTGGAAGGGGAAACAAGTGCGTGTGTACAGCTCTCTCAGACATCGATAGCACCAACGTTGGATGAAGGCAACATCATGTCTACGCCTGCACTTTCCTCACAAACCTGCATTTTTCCAGGGACACCCTACTCAACACCGTCTACACACAGCAGCCAGATCTCTGTCCCTCAGATGTGGACAAATAAAAGGCCATTTCCTGCGACCCATGACAAAGCTAAGAGGTTGACTTTATCCCTCTGTAAGCTCTTTGCTACCGAAATGCTGCTTTTCCACCTGGTGGACACACAGGATTTTAGAGACCTTATGTCTGTCGCTGTGCCCCAGTACCAGATGCCCAGTCGCCACTACTTCTCTAAGAAAGGTGTGCCCGCGCTACAACAGCATGTCGCACAAAACATCACCGCTTCCTTGAGAAACTCTGTGTGTGAACGGATGCATTTCACCACCGATATTTGGACCAGTAAGCATGGACAGGGATGTTACATGTCGCTGACTGGGCACTGGGTAACTATGGTGATAGATGGTGAAGGGTCTGCTGCACAAGTCTTGCCATCCCCACGACTTGTGTGTCAATCCTCTGTCTGTCCAAGTTCCGCCACTGCTTCTGCCTCCTCCACCTCATCTGGGTCCTCCACCTCCGCCCCAAGCCTGCCTGGTCAGGCCACCAGCGTTCTCACTGCGCAGAAGGAATCACGCACCCCTCATTACTATGCTGGCAGCAGAGTGCAACGGCATCAGGCGGTCTTTAGCTTGACATGTCTTGGAAATAGGAGTCACACAGCGGCTGAGTTGTGGGAAGCTCTGGAGACTGAGTTTAATAAATGGTTGTCTCCACTCAACCTGCAGCCTGGTAAGACCGTGTGCGACAATGCTGCAAACCTGGGTGCGGCCCTTTGCCTGGGCAAGGTGACACACGTGCCTTGTATGGCTCACGTGTTGAACCTTGTTGTCCAGCAATTTTTAACACACTATCCCGGCCTAGATGGGTTTCTGACCAAGGCACGAAAACTGTCTGCTCACTTCCGCCGTTCAACCGCCGCAGCTGAGCAACTTGCATCACTCCAGAAGTCTTTCGGCCTGCCGGTTCATCGCCTGAAATGCGATGTGGCGACACGCTGGAATTCGACTCTCCACATGTTACAGCGACTGTGGCAGCACCGCCGAGCCCTGGTGCAATACGTCATGACGTATAGCCTGGGCCAACGAGATGCAGAGGTGGGGCAGATCACCCTGATGGAGTGGTCTCAGATCAAGGACCTATGCACCCTTCTGCACAGTTTCGACATGGCGACGAATATGTTTAGCGCTGACAATGCCATTATCAGCATGACAATTCCAGTCATTTACATGCTGGAGCACACGCTAAACACTATTCGGAGTCAGGTGGTGGGACAACAGGAAGGGGAGGAACTACAGGAGGATTCATATGCGCAAGACACAACAACATCACCAAGGTCCAGACATTCATCATCACCAACGCGGCAGGCATGGGACCATGGGGGACAGGGATCAACATGTGCGCATAGTAGCAGGCGAAATGTTGAGGAAGGTGCAGGAGAACATGAAGAAATGGAGGACAAACTGTCCATGGACATGGAAGACTCAGCGGATGAGGGAGACCTTGGTCAAATTTCAGTTGAAAGAGGTTGGGGGGAGATGTCAGAGGAAGAAAGAACGGTTAGCACCTCTATGCCACAAACACAGCGTGGACTTGGTCCGCATGGCTGCGCAAGACACATGAGTGCCTTCTTGCTGCACTACCTCCAACATGACCCTCGTATTGTCAAAATTAGAAGTGATGATGACTACTGGCTTGCCACACTATTAGATCCCCGGTACAAGTCCAAATTTTGTGACATAATTCCAGCCATAGAAAGGGACGCACGTATGCAGGAGTATCAGCAGAAGCTGTTACTCGATCTTAGCTCGGCTTTTCCACCAAACAACCGTGCAGGTGCAGGGAGTGAATCTCCCAGTTGTAACTTGACAAACATGGGACAGTCTCGTCATCTTCAACAGTCTACCCATACCAGTAGCACCGTATCTGGTGCTGGTAACAGCAATTTTATTGAATCTTTTCATAATTTTTTTAGACCCTCCTTTGCAAGGCCACCAGAGACAACAAGTCTGACACATAGTCAATGAACATTGATGCCATGACTTTGCAAATGGAGCCTTGCTCATTTTGGGCTTCAAATCTTGAAAAATGGCCAGAGCTCTCCACTTACGCCTTGGAGATTTTGTCGTGTCCAGCTGCCAGCGTTGTCTCTGAACGTGTCTTCAGTGCTGTAACAAGTCATGCATCCACAAGGAATTTACTACCCCTGTGTCATCCTGGGGAGAGTAAATGCTTGTCTATTTTGAATGTGCTTGATGCAAATCTAGCTGTGAAGTGTACAACTGGGGCACAAGTGCTGCCACTGATGGGGTGTCTGTGTGGCCCAATTTTTGGAAAAAAGGGAGACTCTTCTTGGAGTAACCCTTGCTTACATTGTTTTTAAAAATGATCCAAGATGCACAGTGCTGGGATCAGGAAAGACTTTGCTACCTACCCCGGTGTCATCCTGGGGACGGTTAAGTATGGCGTATTTTTGAATGTGCTTGATGCAAATCTAGCTGTGAAGTGTACAACTGGGGCACAAGTGCTGCCACTGAAGGGGTGGGTGTGTGTGGGGCCCAATTTTTGGAAAAAAGGGAGACTCCGCTTGGAATAACCCTTGCTTACATTGTTTTTAAAAATGATCCAAGATGCACAGCGCTGGGATCAGGAAAGACTTTGCTACCTACCCCGGTGTCATCCTGGGGACGGTTAAGTATGGCGTATTTTTGAATGTGCTTGATGCAAATCTAGCTGTGAAGTGCACAACTGGGGCACAAGTGCTGCCACTGAAGGGGTGGGTGTGAGTGTGGCCCAATTTTTGGAAAAAAGGGAGACTCCGCTTGGAGTAACCCTTGCTTATATTGTTTTTAAAAATGATCCAAGATGCACAGCGCTGGGATCAGGAAAGACTTTGCTACCTACCCCGGTGTCATCCTGGGGACGGTTAAGTATGGCGTATTTTTGAATGTGCTTGATGCAAATCTAGCTGTGAAGTGTACAACTGGGGCACAAGTGCTGCCACTGAAGGGGTGGGTGTGTGTGGGGCCCAATTTTTGGAAAAAAGAGAGACTCCGCTTGGAGTAACCCTTGCTTACATTGTTTTTAAAAATGATCCAAGATGCACAGCGCTGGGATCAGGAAAGACTTTGCTACCTACTCCGGTGTCATCCTGGGGACAGTTAAGTATGGCGTATTTTTGAATGTGCTTGATGCAAATCTAGCTGTGAAGTGTACAACTGGGGCACAAGTGCTGCCACTGAAGGGGTGGGTGTGAGTGTGGCCCAATTTTTGGAAAAAAGGGAGACTCCGCTTGGAGTCACCTTGCGGTGTTTTACATGATTTTAGAAGGGCGTGCCATGCCTATATCTGTGTCTCCTTCTCTTTTTCCTTGTCCTGCTCTTTTGTTTTCGCATGAGTATATGTCCTTGTCACTTTCCCATGTGTTTGTGTTGTGTTGTGAGTTGTTTGTCACCTTTTGGACACCTTTGAGGGTGTTTTCTAGGTGTTTTTATGTGTTTGTGATTGCCTGCCTTTGTTTCCTATGTGGTTCGAGTTCGGTTCGTCGAACGTTCGCCGAACCGAACTCGAACGAGACGTCCGTTCGGCGAACCAAACTCGAGCCGAACCGCGACCGGTTCGCTCATCTCTAGTGGTCACCGCCAGCAGGAGACGGGAAGATGGCTCGGCAGATCTGAGGTGGACCAGGGCAGGGTTATAGCCCGCCGGTACCGACACCGGAGAACCGACCAGGAAACCGTGCACACAAGGGGGTACTCGGACCCTCAAGCCAGGACCGGCACCAACGGCCTAGCTAATTAACGAATTGAGAGAAGGATTCCAGGTCCTGTCCCAACCTAAGTCCCGAAAAGTAGACATATACCCACAGGGAGGGATAGGGCATCCGCCAGGGCCCGGTAGATCCCACAGGTCAGCGTTTGATGGGCACGGCTCCCAAACAAAGGACTGGGAGCGGACTCCTGCGTTACACACCGGGAAGTCTACACAAGAAAACACAAAGTGCAGAGGAAAGGGGCATTGACCACCGGCCCGGGTGTGGGGCCAGATACACCCATCTGCGGCAGCCAGCCACCCTCACCTTGGTTTACCAAAGGACTTGTGAGATTTATTCAACTGTGAGTAACATCCCCGGCCTGACCGGGTGTGCCGGTCCCTACTGTTAACATCCCCTGCACAGAGACATTGGGCCCCGGGGCATCCATCCCTGCCCACAGAGGGGTTAACATCCAGCTGCCTATCCATCGCACCCAGGAGCCCCACAGCAGCAGCGGTGGTGCTACATCTCACCACACCGTGGGTGGCATCACAGACAGTTTTCAACAATCCCTGTACAAATACGTCCCCCCTTTTTATTCGAAGTGTCCGCGTGACCCCCGGGTCAGGTAGAGTCCCTTGAGCCACACCGCAGATCCGGATCCAAGCAGCACAGCTGCTGGCACGGGGGCGGCACACCTCGAAACTTGGCATCACGAACAGGATACTTACCCATTCACCTACCTGGTGAAAGTGCGCCTTGTTATGGACAGTCAGCGGTGCTCCACTGAGAAATTTTGAAAAATCGCCATTTTTGCCGCCATTTTTAGGTGCGAAGAATGGCAACCCAGCGTCTTCTTCCCCGAGAAAGGGCGCGAAGTTGAAGCCCCGCCCCCTGGGAACACGGCCGGAAGGACGACCCTGAGGCCGAAAACGAGACTGGCAAGCCGCGTCTAGAGACTGCTTCCAAAAAACCAAGGGGGAGAAGCGGGAAGATGTCCGCGCCCAATAATGATAGTGGTGCAGCGGCCACCGCCGGAGTGGCGGCGCTCGCAAACAAAGAGGATGGCGAAGAGGCAGCGGCTCCCGCTCCGGTCGCAGGAGAGGTGGGGCCTGTGGCTCCGGCAGTCTGCCCGGCCACGACGGGGACAACACCCAGCCTAGGGGGCCCTGTGGCCGTAGAATCGGAACCAGAGGAGACGGATGAGAGTAGCTCCAGCACCCACACCCCGACCGCTGAGTACATTCTGCGAAACAGTGGGAACGGATACCGGATGGCTTTATCGTCCCGGACATACCATGCCTTGGAGGTATACGAAATGGAGGCAGAGTCCACCTCCGAGGATGAAGCCCCGTCTGCTGTTGGGGGTGTGATAGTGACAGTCTGCTGGAACTGCGAGCTGCCCGGGCACCTTGCTAGTGCGTGCCCCAGAGGTGCCCGGCCTTGAAGAGACCGGAGTCCGTGACAAGTTACAAGTTTAAAGTTACAAGTTAAAAGTTGACAGTTTAAAGGACCCGTCACCCCTGTTGAATGTCCTCATGTTCCCGGAGGAGGCCATCTATACGGCATGTGGGAGGTGGCAGGGCAGTTGAGAAGTTGAATGATACAGCGCTCCGTTCTTGTTGAACGTCTTCACCCCTACAAGTTGAAAGTGAAGAGGCCATCAGGGGTTGGAGGCCCTGGTGGAGGACGGAGCCATGACCAGAGAAGCAGTCATACCCGCACCGTCCGCAGCTGAGAAAGGAGTCTTTTGGACAATGTTGCCCATGAGTGAGGGTGGCATTGGGGACCCGTGCTGTCCGGTGGTGGTCTTGTGGGAAAGCTGCAGAAGGAGGCTGTCCCGGAAGCGGCGTTTTAATGTTGCATACACCCTGACCAACCTTCTTGTTTTGTAGCTGTCTCTGGAGAGGCTGATTGGAGGAAGGGCCTGCGGTAGAGTCGGCCGAGGCCCAGTCACCACCAAAACCGGTGACTACCCTCCAGGCCAGGGGTCCCCGGACTTGGGGCTCTTGAGATAAACTGCTGGGTAAGGAACTTTTTACCAGGCCCGTGTGGGCGTCACTGGACCCGTTCCTGGACTTTGGAAAAGGGGTGCCAACCAGTTCTTAGAGGTGGCACCAGGGTCAGGTTTGCTTGGGTGGGTGCAGCAAGAAGGTGGTCTGGTCCGTCCCGTTATGTTTATATGTGCAACATTTAAGATTTGTGCCTCCTGTAAGGGAATAAATTGTATAAATGTTATTATAATTGTATTCTGATTTTACCTCTTTTTCACAGTTCTGCTTAAAATAAACGGTGGTGGTCGGACAGCCTGCGGACGGTCTGTATTAAACCAAGGTCGAATGTGACGCCCTGGCAAAACCAGGTAGTCACACAGTTTTAGGCCACGCATAACACCACTCCCACACAGGGTTAAACCAGCTGACAAAATCCTAGTCACCCCCTCAGGGAAGGACAGACACACCAGTGGGCGGGACCAGGTGGAAAGGAAATGCCCACCTAGGGGTCTGGAGAGCCCAGGGCGGGAAAACAGCAGATGAGTCTGGGAGTTGGAGGAGAAGCTGACAGGTGTCAGGGTCGGAGCCCTGACACATTGGCTAGGTGGCAGACAGTGGTCACCACCAGCAGGAGACTGGAAGACGGCTCGGCAGATCCGAGGTGGACCAGGGCAGGGTTGTAGCCCGCCGGTACCGACACCGGAGAACCGACCAGGAAACCGTGCACACAAGAGGGTACTCGGACCCTGAAGCCAGGACCGACACCGACGAACTAGCTAATTAACTGATTGAGGGCAGGATTCCAGGTCCTGTCCCAACCTAAGTCCCGAAAAGTAGACAACCACCCACAGAGAGGTATAAGGCATCCGCTAGGGCCCGGTAGATCCCACGGGTCAGCGTCTGACGGGCACGGCTCCCAACCAAAGGACCGGGAGCGAACTCCTGCATTACACACTGGGAAGTCTGCAGAAGAAAACACAAACTGCAAACGAAAGGGGCATTTACCACCGGCCCGGGTGTGGGACCAGATTCACCTGTCAGCGGCAGCCGGCCACCATCACTTTGGTTTACCAAAGGACTTGTGTGATTTATTCCGGCCCCTGCCATTATCATTCCCTGCACAGAGACATTGGGCCCCGGGGCATCCATCCCTGCCCACGGAGGGGTTAACATCCAGCTGCCAGTCCATCGCCCCCGGAAGCCCCACAGCAGCAGCAAGGTGCTACATCTCACCACACACCATGGGTGGCGTCACAGACAGTTTTCAACAACCCCCGTACAAATACATCCCCTCTTTTTATTCGAAGTGTCCGCGTGACCCCCGGGTCCGGTAGAGTCCCTCGAGCCACACCGCAGATCCAGATCCGAGCAGCTTGGCTGCTGGCATGGGGCCGGCACAATACGTTGTCTGGGCACCCATTTCAATAAGTCAACTCCATCTGCCACTTGTATGGCAGTGCTTGCAAGTGGCAGCTCACTGACAGGCGTGTGACATGACCACACATTGGAACTCCACATTGCATGTAATTGGCAAGGTTCTGTGACCAACAGAGGGCATTAGGTGATTACTAGGTACAGCATAATAATTTATATTTATATAATGCCCAAAATATTCTGCAACACTTTACAGGACCAACTACAACATGGGTATCGGTATTACGGTCATATGAGGAAACAACCAAGATGGTGATGATAACTCCATAATCAATGTAACCATCCTGCTTCTCTGTTTCCTCAAACGCTCCATGCTCATACAATTTAAGTGGAACCTTTGCATGTGGGCAAGATGGAGATGGAGGAAGAAAGTACACTTTATGGTATGTGCTTGACAATCTCCTATACAGGATGGAGGGGCAGATGCCTCCTTCCCTGCACCTGTTGTTGCACATTTGCAAGCACCATCAGCGACGCTATCAGACTTTTTTTCCCAGCTCAGCATTCAGGCTTCTCTAACCCAGGCCTTGACATGTAAATGAAAATATACAGCTAGCCAAACAAGCACCCACGTACAGGCCCAAAGACTGAACTGGTACATTTGCAGACTGATTGCCCTGGAAAGGTAGCCGTTTAGGCTTGTGAACACTAAGGGCGGCTTTGCACGTTGCGACATCGCACCTGCGATGTCGGTGGGGTCAAATCGAAAGTGACGCACATCCGGCGTCACTTTCGACATCATACTGTGTAAATGCTAGATGATACGATGCACGAGCGCAAAAACGTCGTTATTGTATCATCGTTGCATTCACCGACATTTCCATAATGCCGGTGCAGCGACAGGTACGATGTTGTTCCTCATTCCTGTGGCAGCACACATCGCTGTGTGTGAAGCCGCAGGAGCGAGGAACATCTCCTACCTGCCGCGGCAGCTATACGGAAGGAAGGAGGTGGGCGGGATGTTTACATCCTGCTCATCTCCGCCCCTCCGCCGCTATTGGCCGCCTGCCGTGTGACGTCGCTATGAAGCCGCACGACCCGCCCCCTTAGGAAGGAGGCGGGTCGCCGGCCAGACCGACGGTCGCAGGGCAGGTGAGTGCATGTGAAGCTGGCGTAGCGATAATTTTCGCTACGCCAGCTTTCACAAGATATTGTACCTGCGACGGGGGCAGGGACTATCGCGTGCGACATCGCAGCATCGGCTTGCGATGTCGCATCTTGCAAAGCCCGCCTAACGCTTGCCGCAACCTCATGGCAGCTGCTACCCTTCAGGACTTACTCCCCAGATGAGCATTGTTCGAATCGAACCATTCGCCAATTTCAAATTTGAGTTGCTTTTGGCGATGTTCGACGAACTCAAATGATTTGCTTAATGTTCGACCATTCGAGTTACCGTTCGATAATGGTTCGATCACCAAAAGCGTAACTGTAGCTTTTTACAGCTATGTGTGCAGGGAGCCAGCGCTGGCAGCCTGTGGTAAGGTGGCAACCAGGGTACATATCGGGTAACCAAGCAAAACGATTTGCTTAGTAACCCGATGTGTACACTGGCTACGAGTGCAGGGTGACAGTGCTGGCAGCCTTAGAGTGGCGTACGCTGGTAACCAGGGTACATATCGGGTATCCAAGCAAAGCGCTTTGCTTAGTTACCCGATGTGTACACTGGTTACCAAGCACAGCGTTGTTACACGGGTCGCTGGTGGCTGGTCATGATGGTGATCTGCCTGATTGACAGCTCACCAGCGACCATGTAGCGACGCACAAACGATCCCTGCCAGATCGGATCGCTGGTCGGATCGTTGGTGCGTCGCTATGTGTGACGGGACCCTAAGCATTTCTATGACTATAAACACAGCTATAAACGCAAGGGGTAGAATGTACAATCATGTGTACAGGAAGAGGATTCCTTGTGTTGGTAAACACAGAAGAGTGGATCCACCTCATGGCCGGACGGGAGTTGGAAGCAGCTGCAAAATCAAAAGTGAACAGTAGAAAAAAAATATCATATTCACCTGTCTGCAGTCTCCCGACATGTCCGCTCCCAGCTCCTCTTCCCGGTACCGCCACCAACGCTCCGACTGTGTGCAGACTCCCTGGACACGTCCGATGGCTGCAGGACCTGGTGATGATCAGCTGATGCGGTTACCTGATGGAATCAGCTGACAGTATAAGTCCAGCGGTGAGGCCGGCTTTTTACCGCCCGGCCAGCTAAACTATCAGCTGATGCCATCAGGAGACTTCATCAGATGATTACTGGCAGCGATCAGACGGGACTCTGCAAAGAAGTGAGTAGTTTGTTTTTTTGGGGGTTTTTTTGCACTGATGCATCAGCTGATTATATAAAGCCGTTTATACAATCAGCTGATGTGTCATGTGATTCAGGCCCTTGAACCTGACACATCATCTGATCGGTATGCCTTCCAGCAAACCGATCTGATGATATTGGATCTGTATTGGACAGCGCGGGACCCTTGACTCAGGATTACTGAGGGGGGGTGGAGGGGGGGTTCTTTATTTCAATAAAGATGGAGTCACTAATTGTGTTGAGTTTTATTTCTAAAAAAAATATTTTTCTGTGTATTGTGTTTTTTTTATCTGTACTAAAATATCATAGTGGCCATGTCTAATATGGGCGTGACACCATGAATTTCGGGCTTAGGGCCGGTTGATGATATACAGCTAGCCCTAACCCCATTATTACCCAGCAAGCCACCCGTCACCAGAGCACCTGAAGAGTTGGATACAGCGCCAGAAGATGGCGCTTCTATGAAAGCGCCATTTTCTGGGGTGGCTGCGGACTGCAATTCGCAGCGGGGGTGCCCTGAAAGCTTGGGCACCCTGCGCTGTGGATTCCAATGCCCAGCTGCCTAGTTGTACCTGGCTGGACACAAAAATTGGGCGATGCCCACGTCCTTTTTTTTAAATTATTTCATGAAATTCGTGAAATAATTAAAAAAAAGGGCTTCCCTATAATTTTGGTTCCCAGCCGGATACAAATAGACAGCTGGGGGTTGGGGGCAGCCTGTAGCTGCCTGCTGTACCTGGCTAGCATACAAAAATATTGTGAAGCCCACGGCTTTTTTTTTTGGGCAAAAAACTCCTGCATACAGTCCTGGATGGAGTATGCTGAGCCTTGTAGTTCTGCAGCTTCTGTCTGCTCTCCTGCATACACTAGTGGATGAAATATGCTGAGCTTTGTAGTTCTGTTCCCCCTGCCTCTCCCTATAGCATACAGTCCTGGATAGAGCATGCTAAGCCTTGTAGTTCTTCAGCTGTCTGCTCTCCTGCATACACTAGTGGAGAATGACGAACATATTGAAGAAGGAAATGACATCAGACCTTTTTTTTTTCAACAATCCTTAAAAACACATAAAAACACAATCAGCAAAAATGCAGCAAAACGCAGCGAAAAACGCAAAAAACGCATTTTTTGATGCGTTTTTTCAGATGCTGCGTTTTTGTGCATTTTTTGTGCAGCGTCAAACGCAGCGTCAAAAAAACGCAGTGTGTGAACTTACCATAAGCGTTTCTATGACTATAAACGCAGCTATAAACGCAAGGGGTGGTAGTACAATCACGTGAACAGGAAGAGGATTCTTTGTGTTGGTAAACACAGAAGAGTGGATCCTCCCGGTACCACCACCCCTGCTTCCACCTCCCGTTCAGCGCCATGTCCGCTCCCGTGCGGCGCCATGGCCGGACAGGAGGTGGAAGCAGCTGCGAAATCAAAAGTGAACAGTAGAAAAAATATCATATTCACCTGTCTGCAGACTCCCGGGACATGTCCGATGGCTGCAGGAACTGGCAGTGATCAGCTGATGCGGTCACCTGACGGCATCAGCTGATCGTATAAGTCCAGCGGTGATGCCGGCTTTTTACCGCCTGGCCGGCTTAAACTATCAGCTGATGCTGTCAGGTGACCACATCAGCTGATTACTGCCGGGTCTGCACCGATCGGATGGGAATCTGCACAGAAGTGTGTAGTTTTTTTTTATACTGATGCATCAGCTGATTGTATAAACGGCTTTTATACAATCAGCTAATGTGTCATGTGATTCAGGTCCTTGAACACCTGCCTTTCAGCAAACCGATCAAATGATATTGGATCCGGATTGGACATCGCGGGACTCTCGACCCAGGACTACAGCGGAGTGGGGGGGGTTCTTTAGTTCAATAAAGATGGAGTCACCAATTGTGTTGTGTTTTATTTCTAATAAAAATATTTTTCTGTGTATTGTTTTTTTTTATCTTTACTAAAAATTCATGGTGGCCATGTCTATTTTGGCGTGACACCATGAATTTCGGGCTTAGTACTATCTGAGAATACAAAGCTGGTATTAACCCCTTTATTACGCAGCGAGTTACGCTGAACGAGCCGGATAAATGCCTGGAAATGGCGTTAAGAAACAATGCGCCATTTCCAGGGGTGGCTGTGGGCTGCCGACAATCCCAGCCCCCAGCTGCCTGGATTTACCTGACTGGCGATCAAAACACGGTGGGAGCCCACACATTTTTTTTTTATCTTTTTTTTATATAAAAAAAATTAATGGGCTTCCCTGTATTTTGATTGCCAGCCAAGGTAATGCCAGTCAGATGGGGGCGGCAACCCGTAGCTGTCTGCTTTATCTGCGCTGAGAATCAAAAATATCGCGGCGCGCTACATCATGTTTTTTAATTTTTTATTTTTACAGTACTGTGATGTCAGGCAATCAAAATACAGGGAACACCATTTTTTTTTAGTTATTTAAAAAAATAATTTAAAAAAAAAAGTGGGCTGCCGCTGCATTTTTTTGTATTGGTAGCTAAGGGTAATACAAGCTGCTACTGGCTGCTAATCCCCCTGCTTGGTGTTACCTTCACTGGCAATGGAAAATCCAGAAAAGCATTTAGTATTTATTTTTTTTTAATTTTTTTGCCATAAAACTAAAAAAAAAAAAAATGACGTGGGCTTCGCCATATTTTTGTATGCTAGCCAGGTACAGCAGGCAGGTACGGTTGCCCCCAACCCCCAGCTGCCTATTTGTACCCGGCGGGGAACTAAAAATATAGGGAAGCCCTTTCTTTAATTATTTCATGAATTTCATGAAATAATTGAAAAAAAAAAACGACATGGGTTTCGCCCCATTTTTGTGTACAGCCAGGTACAACTTAGCAGCTGGGGATTGGAATCCGCAACACAGGTTGGCCCAAGCTTTCTGGGCCCCTCCGCTGCGAATTGCAGTCCGCATCCGCCCCAGAAAATGGCGCTTTCATAGAAGCGCCATCATCTGGCGCTGTATCCAACTCTTCCAGCGGCCCTGATGCCAGGTGGTTCGCTGGGTAATAAGGGGTTAATACTAGCTTTGTTTTACTAGCTAGTATTAAGGCCATTAAGAATCTCCAATAAATGGTTAAAAAAAAGACACCACACAGAGAAAAAGTACTGTAATAGAAATAAATACACAGACACACTTAAGCCTGCTTTACATGTTACGATTCTGCATATGATATCGTATGCGATCGTAAGCGCCCCCATCGTATGTGTGGCACATTCAATTTGTTGAATGTGCCATACATACGAGTAACCCCCCCGTCACACGCACTTACCCGTCTATATGACCTCGCTGTGGGCGGCGAACGTCCACTTCCTGGAGTGGGAGGGACGTTCAGCGTCATAGCAACGTCACATGGCAGCCAGCCAATAGATGCGGAGGGGCGGAGCTGAGTGGGACGTAAACATCCCGCCAACCTCCTTCCTTCCGCATTACCGGCTGGGAGCTGCAGGACGCAGGTAAGATCTGTTCATCATTGCCGGGGTGTCACACACTGCGATGTGTGCTACCCCGGGTACGATGAACAATCTGACGTTCAATTCATGAGGAATGAACGGCGTGCGTGCGATGAACGTTTTACTGTTCAATCGCAATCGCACGTACCTGTCACACACTGCAATGTACCTTATGATACCGGATGTGCGTCACTTACGACGTGACCCCGCCGACACATCGTAAGATACATTGCAGCATGTAAAGCGGGCTTTAGAGACTCCATGTTTATTACTCTCTCTCACCCCTCCACGATCCTGGTCTTCTGTCTTCTTTCTCCTTCAACCCATGCAGCTCTGCTACATCAGACAGCACTGCATGGGAGGAAGACGCTGATGCTCCCGTGCAGTCTAATCACTCAATGAGTGAGCAGAGGCTGCGGGTTGGTAAGCGGTGACGTCACCGCTACCACCGTTGCAATAGTAACCTGACAGGTGGGTTACTATAGCAACGGTGATCTCCGATCACCTGATTCCCGGCGCCGCTATTCACTGGCTGTGGCATCAAGTCCCTGCATGTGGGCTGACTCTGTAAAGAGCTCTGACATGCAGGAACAGGGAGTCAAGCATGTGCCCGAGTATCTCGCCGAGTATACTCAGTGCGGAGATGCTCGGGTGAGCACCGCATACTGGCGACATGCACTGACAGGACCTAGCATGACGTCATAGCCATGTGACCAGTCTGTAGCCAATGAGATAATACACACGTGACTGGTCACATGCTTTGACATCACGGAAAGGTCCTATCATCAGTGCTGGTTACCGGGAGGACACAGCGATGATCGGAAAGAGAAGCGGTGGGAGACTGAGTATGCAGGACGCGTCGCGGGACCTGTAAGTATAATGGCAATGTTTATTATTAACTGTATGTGTATATGTATTGTGTATGTGTTTGTATGTGTTTGTGTTTGCCTGCCATTGTTTTCAATGGGTTTCAAAGGTGTTCGTCGAACGTTCGTCGAACGGTCGACGAACACACCCGCCATTCGACGAACCAAACCAAACTCGAACACTAGGGGGGTGTCTCATCTCTACTCCCCAGCCACCACAATTTTTTGCTCTATAACAGCATGTGTATCATAACTTGAGTTGAGCGCGGTTCTAGGTTCGAGGTTCTCCAGTTCTAGGCTCGAGTGATTTTGGGGGCTGTTCGAGATCGAACTAGAACTCGAGTTTTTTGCAAAAGCTCGATAGTTCTAGATACGCTCGAGAACGGTTCTAGCAGCAAAAAGCAGGGCTTTTTACAGCTACAGTGTGCAGGAGCCATCGCTGGCAGCCTGCCAGAAGTTGGTAACCAAGATAAACATCGGGTATCCAACCAAAGCGCTTTGGTTAGTAACCTGATTTTTATCCTAGTTACGTGCAGGAAGCCCACACTTCCCCGCTCAGCTCGCTCCGCCCCCTCCTGCCCGCGGCATGTACACATACATACATACACACACACACACACACACACACACACACACACATGGTCCCGCTCGGCTTACCTGCGGTGATGAAGTCCCGCCATCCCGACCTCAGCGCTGTCACTGTCCTCCATGGCCGCCGCTTGTCACATCACCTCTCGCTTCCGACCCGAGACTGACTAGCGGTGACGTCACGGGCCTCTCGCGATACTTGGTGTGAAGGCACCGGTCATTGAACTCAGTGACAGGGGCTGTCAGTGTGCTGGAGATCAGCGCAGGTAATGTACCTCGCTGACAGCAGCACTTGTCATCCCCTGCAGTGACCTGGGCTGACCCATTGATGTTAGCTCAGGTCACTGCACTGCTCTCCCAGCCAATGGGGAACATCCTGCTCTTCATTGACTGGGACAGTGTGGATCGTCATGGCAACCCCTTGGATTACACCAGACCTGGATTTGTTTTTCTTTCTAATAAATTGGTTAAAGAGGGAATGTTTTGGGGAGTGTTTTTTCAAATAAAAATGGGTTTGTCGTCTATTTTTTTTTATTACTGACTGGGTTGGTGATGTCGGGTATCTGATAGACGCCTGACCTCACCAACCCCAGGGCTTGATGCCAGGTGACATTAAACATCTGGTATTAACCCCATATATTACCCCGTTTGCCACCGCACCAGGGCGTGGGATGAGCTGGGGCGAAGCACCAGGATTGGCGCATCTAATGGATGCGCCACTTCTGGGGCGGCTGCAGCCTGCTATTTTTAGGCTGGGGAGAGTCCAATAACCATGGACCTCCTTAGTCTGAGAATATCAGACCCCAGCTGTCTGCTTTACCTTGGCTGGTGATCCAATTTTGGGGGGACCCCTACGTGTTGTTTTTTTTTAATTATATATTTAATTTAAAATAACAGCGTGGGGTGCCCTCAGTTTTGGATTACCAGCCAAGGTGAGGTTGCCAGCTGTGGCCTGCAGGCTGCAGCCGTCTGCTTTACCCTAGCTGGCTACAAAAATAGGGGGAACCCTACGTCATTTTTTTTTTTTTTCATTTTTTTGGCTAAATACAAAGCTAAGCACCCCTTAGTGCCACATGAAAGGCACCAAAGGGTGCAAAATTACAAAATGCAGGAGAGTGGGACATTATGTGTCTTTCTGCCATTATAATGACAGAAAAGACTGATATGAAGTGCACAAGCACAAGAAAATCACCAGAGCGCTCTACGCTGTGAAAAGCAGTAGAAAATGGCACTGGAGTGAACATGTGACCGCCTCATGTAGGATGAAGCTATGGATCCTGGGTAAATTTATGCATCTACCCTCATTCAGTTTTTTTGCAGTACACAAAAAAACGGAAGGCACACGGATGACAAACAGATGACATACGGACCGTCTACGGAACGGAAACGGATGCCACACGGATGCACCTGTGAAAAAAAACGGACTGTTTTTTGCAGACTGCAAAAATGGATCGGTCGTGTTAATGTAGCCTTATTCTGATCTGCCGTTTATAAACAGCAGGCAGAAATAAGTGAATAGCGCCCCCCAGCGTCAGAAAATCTCCGGGGTTTCAGTCCTAGCTGAGACCCTGGAGATCATGATTCAGGACGGTTTTTCCGGTCCCCGCTCACGTGATCACAGGTATACAGCGTATACCGATGATCACGTTACAGTAAATTACAGCGCCGGTAAAAAATTATTTATCTCCCATCTGGCATGAACAAACACTTCTCCACTTCTTCTCCACTTCTTCTCCACTTCTCCACTTTTTTTCCACTTTTTCTACATTTTTTCTCCACTTTTTCTCCACTTTTTCTACATTTTTTCTCCACTTTTTCTACATTTTTTCTCCACTTTTTCTCCACTTTTTCTACATTTTTTCTCCACTTTTTCTCCACGTTTTCTCCACTTTTTCTCCACTTTTTCTCCACTTTTTCTCCACTTTTTCTCCACTTTTTCTCCACTTTTTCTCCATTTTTTCTCCACTTTTTCTCCACTTTTTCTCCACTTTTTCTACATTTTTTCTCCACTTTTTCTACATTTTTTCTCCACTTTTTCTCCACTTTTTCTACATTTTTTCTCCACTTTTTCTCCACTTTTTCTCCACTTTTTCTACATTTTTTCTCCACTTTTTCTACATTTTTTCTCCACTTTTTCTCCACTTTTTCTACATTTTTTCTCCACTTTTTCTCCACTTTTTCTCCACTTTTTCTACATTTTTTCTCCACTTTTTCTCCACTTTTTCTCCACTTTTTCTCCACTTTTTCTACATTTTTTCTCCACTTTTTCTACATTTTTTCTCCACTTTTTCTACATTTTTTCTCCACTTTTTCTCCACTTTTTCTCCATTTTTTCTCCACTTTTTCTCCACTTTTTCTCCATTTTTTCTCCACTTTTTCCTCCACTTTTTCTCCACTTTTTCTCCACTTTTTCTACATTTTTTCTCCACTTTTTCTCCACTTTTTCTCCACTTTTTCTCCACTTTTTCTACATTTTTTCTCCACTTTTACTACATTTTTTCTCCACTTTTTCTCCACTTTTTCTCCACTTTTTCTCCATTTTTTCTCCACTTTTTCTCCATTTTTTCTCCATTTTTTCTCCACTTTTTCTCCACTTTTTCTCCACTTTTTCTCCATTTCTTCTCCACTTTTTCTCCACTTTTTCTCCATTTTTTCTCCACTTTTTCTCCACTTTTTCTCCACTTTTTCTCCATTTCTTCTCCACTTTTTCTCCACTTTTTCTCCACTTTTTCTACATTTTTTTCTCCACTTTTTCTCCACTTTTTCTCCACTTTTTCTCCATTTTTTCTCCACTTTTTCTCCATTTTTTCTCCACTTTTTCTCCACTTTTTCTCCATTTTTTCTCCATTTTTTCTCCACTTTTTCTCCACTTTTTCTCCACTTTTTCTCCACTTTTTCTACATTTTTTCTCCACTTTTTCTACATTTTTTCTCCACTTTTTCTCCACTTTTTCTCCACTTTTTCTCCATTTTTTCTCCACTTTTTCTCCATTTTTTCTCCACTTTTTCTCCACTTTTTCTCCACTTTCTCTCCGTTCTTTTTCTATGGTCGGTCTACCCATTAGCTCTGCCATGTATAGTGTAGCTCTGCACCTACTGCACATGTTACTTTATGATTGACATCTCTTTCGTACCAGAGCTGTCTAAGCCTACTCTGACCCCATATTTGTCATTACTATATTGTCCTTCTACTGTATTATGACATTTGTATCATGTGTTTCATTTCTTGCTGTGCTGCAATTTTTTTGCTGCATCCCAATTGTACCTCTACATTGTTCGAGTTTATGTTATTGTTCTCTCACTCTTATGTGATACTGATTATTGTCATTTTTCATGATTACATGCAGATAAGTCCAATCTGACGAAGGCTCAGGCCGAAACGTCATTTGTAACTTGTTTTGGACAAAAACATATATGCTTATGAAAAATTTTTTTTTCTTAATACGGACCAATAAAGAGTGATTTTGCATTACTATCCGTTGTGACTTACTGACTTAGTCTGGGAGATTTAGAGTGCCGAGGTTACTCACTAATTTTATCTATTATTACCTCTGAGCACCTATATACCAGTGAGCAGAGCTTCCTCTACAGTAGTTCTCCTGATTAGGCATGCCCTTACCTCATGAGCAGGGCATTGCAGCTTTGGTAGCAACCATTACGACGTGGACTCTGCTGCTGTGGACCCGGGGAGAGTGAGTGCAGATTCATTGCACCCACACTCCTCACATGAAGGGTCCGCACTCCTAGAAAATGGGGGATACGTTCCCTGAGTGTCTCCCCCCCATATTCTAGACGGTCCAGAGTTGTCGTGGGACCCCTTTATTTTTTTTCTTACAATAAATTGGTGAAAGAGGAAATGTTTTGGGGACTGTTTTTTCAAATAAATTTCTTTTGTCGATTTTTTGTTTTTGTTAGTACTGACAGTTTATGATGTTGGGTATCTAATAGACGCCATGACATCACAAACTGCTGGGCTTGATCTCAGGTGACTTTACAGCTAGTATCAACCTGATTTATTACCCCGTTTGCCACTGCACCAGGGCACGGGATGAGCTGGGGTGAAGCGCCAGGATTGGCGCATCTAGTGGATGCGCCACGTCTGGTGTGCCTGCGGCCTGCTATTTTTAGGCTGTGAAGGCCCAATAACTATGGACCTTCCCACCCTGAGAATACCAGACCACAGCTGTCCGCTTTACCTTGGCTGGTGATCCAATTTGGAGAGGACCCTACTTTTTTTGTGTAATTATTAATATTTATAAAATAATTATAAAAAAGAGCCTGGGGGGACCTCCACATTGGATCCCCAAGCACGGTAAAGCTGCCAGCTGTGGTTTTCAGGCTACAGACGTCTGCTTTACCCTAGCTGGCTATCAAAAATGGGGGGACCCAACGTCATTTTTTTTTAACTATTTTTTAAATAGAAAAAATTAATGGGCTTCCCTGTATTTTGATTGCCAACCAAGGTAACGACAGGCAGATGGGGGTGGCAACCCATAGCTGTCTGCTTTATCTGCGCTGAGAATCAAAAATACCGCGGAGCGCTATGTCATTTTTTTTAAAGATTTATTTTTACAGCACTGTGATGTCCAGCAATCAAAATACAGGGAAGCCCATTTTGTTTTTAGTTATTTAAATAAATAATTAAAAAAAATATATATGGGCTCCCGCTGCATTTTTTGTATTGCTAGCTAAGGGTAATCCAAACAGCTACTGGCTGCTAACCCCCACTGCTTGGTGTTACCTTCACTGGCAATGGAAAATCCAGGGAAGCATTTTTTAATTTTTTGGCCAAAAAACTACAAAAAAAGGACGTGAGCTTCGCCATATTTTTGTATGCTAGCCAGGTATAGCAGGCAGGTGCTGGAAGAGTTGGATACAGCGCCAGAAGATGGCGCTTCTATGAAAGTGCCATTTTCTGAGGCGGCTGCAGACTGCAATTCGCAGCAGTGGGGCCCAGAAAGCTCAGGCCAACCTGTGCTGCGTATTCCAATCCCCAGCTGCCTAGATGTACCTGGCTGGACACAAAAATGGAGCGAAGCCTACGTCATTTGTTTTCTAATTATTTCATGAAATTCATGAAATAATAAAAAAAGGGCTTCCCTTTATTTTTGGTTCCCAGCCGGGTACAAATAGGCAACTGGGGGTTGGGGGCAGCCGTACCTGCCTGCTGTATCTGGCTAGCATACAAAAATATGGCGAAGCCCACATAATTTTTTCAGCAAAAAACTTCTGCATACAGTCCTGGATGGAGTATGCTGAGTATGCTGAGCCTTGTAGTTCTGCAGCTGCTGTGTGTCTGTATGGAGAAGAGCAGACAGCAGCTGCAGAACTACAAGGCTCAGCATACTCCATCCAGGACTGTATGCAGAAGTTTTTTGCCCACCAAAAAAATGACGTGGGCCAGGTACAGCATGCAGCTACGGGCTGCCTCCAACCCCCAGTTGCCTATTTGTACCCGGCTGGGAACCAAAAATATAGGGAAGCCCTTTTTTTTTAATTATTTCACTTATTTCATGAAATAATTAAAAAACAAATGACGTGGGCTTCGCCCCATTTTTGTTTCCAGCCGGGTACAACTAGGCAGCTGGGGATTGGAATCCGCAGCACAGGTTAGCCCGAGGTTTCTGGGCGCCTCTGCTGCGAATTTCAGTCCGCAGCCATCCCAGAAAATGGCGCTCTCATAGAAGCGCCATCATCTGGCGCTGTATCCAACTCTTCCAACAGCCCTGGAGCCGGGTGGCTTGTTGGGTAATCATGAGTTAATACTGGCTTTGTTTTACTAGCCAGTATTAAGCCAGAGATTCTTAATGTCAGGCACGTTTGACCCGGCCATTAAGAATCTCCAATAAAGGGTTAAAAAAAAGACACCACACAGAGAAAAAATACTTTAATAGAAATAAATACACAGACACATTAGAGACTCCATCTTTATTACCCCCTGTCAGCCCAATAAATCCCCAATAAACCAGCACTGATAAGAGGTTTTTAATAGAGGCTTAAATTAAAAGCAGCAATTTCAGCGTTCCAGGTGCCTTTAAATGAATTTGAAGAAACTGCACGTCAGGATTGTAGTGAGGATTGTAGTGAGGATGAGGTGCCCCAGCCCATTACTTGATGGGCTGGGGCACCTCATCCTCACTACAATCCTCACTAGTGTAGTAGTAGTGACGATTGTAGTGAGGATGAAGTGCACCAGCCCATCATGGGCTGGGGCACCTCATCCTCACTACAATCCTCACTAGTGTAGTAGTAGTGACGATTGTAGTGAGGATGAGGTGCACCAGCCCATCATGGGCTGGGGCACCTCATCCTCACTACAATCCTCACTACAATCGGGAAGCAGCGTGCAGCCTTCACTCCGTGAGTGATCAGTGCTGCTAGCGGTAACAGCGGTAACGCTGACAGACGCGTTACCATAGCAACGGTGCTCCCGGAGCCGTGGTTAGCGGTGACGTCACCACTAACTGCGTTGCTATGGCAACGGTGATCTCCGTTAATGACCGGCTGTGTCAGCCCGTCCCTAACGGAACGGGGAGTCGACCGTGTGCTAGAGCATATCGCCGGTACACGGCGATACACAAATGTGCACCGTGTACCGGAGAGATGCACTCGCAGGTCCTACATGACGTGTCATAGTCATGTGACCAGTCTGTAGCCAATGAGATAATAGCCACGTGACATAGGGAATGTAGAGTCCCTATGGGTGGAGATAAGGGGGGGGGGAATGAATAATAAAATACTGATAGGGGTGTGTTATAAGACGCCGAATATTATGGAAGAGGTAGAGAATCTCCTCATAAAGCAAATTGATAAAGCAGCGAGTCTCGGAGAGGTAATTATTATGGGGGACTTTAACTATCCTGATATAAATTGGGGAACAGAAACTTGCAGTTCCAGCAAAGGAAATAGATTTTTGATAACAATGAAAGATAATTACCTTTCACAAATGGTACAGGACCCCACAAGAGGGGGAGCACTACTAGACCTTGTACTAACCAATAGGCCAGACCGCATATCAAATATACAAGTTGGGGGTTACTTGGGGAATAGTGATCACAAAATAATAAGTTTTCATGTATTCTTTAGTAAGATGTCTAGTAGAGGGGCTACAAGGACACTAAACTTCAGGAAAGCAAATTTTAAACGGTTGAGAGATGATCTAAGTGCAATAAACTGGGATGATGTACTAAGTAATGAAAGTACACAAAGCAAATGGGAGACTTTTATGAGCATCCTGAATAGGGCTTGTGCAGAAAATATACCCTATGGGAACAAACATGCTAGAAATAGGAGGAAACCCCTATGGCTAAATAGAGCTGTAAGGGAAGCAATAAAAGAAAAACAGAAAGCCTTAAAAGAATTAAAGAGGGTAGGTAGTGATGAGGCATTATATAATTATAGAAAATTAAATAAAATATGTAAAAAGCAAATTAAGTTAGCTAAGTTTGAGACAGAGAGACTCATTGCGAGAGAAAGTAAAAATAATCCTAAAATATTCTTTAACTACATAAACAGTAAAAAACTGAAAAGCGATAGTGTTGGCCCCCTTAAAAATAGTCTTGGTGAAATGGTGGAGGGAGATGAGGGTAAACCCAACCTGCTGAATGACTTTTTTTCTACGGTTTTTATACAAGAAAATGCCATGGCAGATGACATGACCAGTGATACCATAAATTCACCCTTGAATATTACCTGCTTAACCCAGCAGGAAGTATGCCGCCGCCTCGAAATCACTAAGGTTGACAAATCTCCGGGCCCGGATGGCATACACCCCAGAGTACTACAGGAATTGAGTTCTGTGATAGATAGACCATTATTTTTAATCTTCTCAGATTCCTTAATAACAGGGTCGGTACCGCAGGACTGGCGCATAGCAAATGTGGTGCCAATATTCAAAAAGGGGACAAAAACTGAGCCGGGAAATTATAGGCCGGTAAGTTTAACCTCTACGGTTGGTAAAATCCTTGAGGGTTTCTTGAGAGATGCTATACTGGAGTATCTCAAGAAAAATAACCTTATGACAGAGTATCAACATGGGTTTATGAGGGATCGATCCTGTCAAACTAATTTGATCAGCTTCTATGAAGAGGTAAGTTCAAGCCTGGACCAGGGAAATGCAGTGGATGTTGTGTATATGGACTTTTCAAAAGCTTTTGATACGGTGCCACACAAAAGGTTGGTACATAAAATGAGAATAATGGGGATAGGGGAAAATATGTGTAACTGGGTTAAAAACTGGCTCAGTGATAGGAAACAAAGGGTGGTTATTAATGGTACGTACTCGGACTGGGTCTCAGTTCATAGTGAGGTACCACAGGGGTCAGTATTGGGCCCGCTTCTTTTCAGCATATTTATTAATGACCTTGTTGGGGGCATGCGGAGTAGAATTTCAATATTTTCAGATGATACTAAACTCTGCAGGGTAATCAATATAGAGGAGGATAATTTTATATTACAAGGAGATTTATGTAAATTGGAGGATTGGGCTGAGAAGTGGCAATTGAAGTTTAATGTAGATAAATGTAAGGCCATGCACTTGGGTAGAGGAAATAACATTTATGATTATGTACTTAATTGTAGAACACTGGGTAAAACAGACACAGAAAAAGACTTGGGTGTATGGGTGGATGGTAAACTTCACTTTAGTGGACAGTGTCAGGCAGCTGCTGCCAGGGCTAATAAAATAATGGGATGTATTAAAAGAGGTATAAGTGTTCATGAAAAAAATATAGTTCTACCTCTGTACAAGTCACTAGTGCGACCGCACTTAGAATACTGTGTACAATTCTGGTCACCGATATATAAGAAGGACATAGCTGAAGTGGAGAGGGTGCAGAGAAGAGTCACCAAGATTATTAGAGGAATGGGTGGGCTGCAATACCAAGACAGGTTATTAAACTTGGGGTTATTTAGTTTGGAAAAACGAAGGCTTAGGGGGGATCTAATCACAATGTATAAATATATGAGGGGACAGTACAGAGACCTTTCCAAAGATCTTTTTACACCTAGGCCTGCGACTGGAACATGGGGGCATCCGCTACGTCTTGAGGAAAGAAGGTTTAATCATAATCACAGACGAGGATTCTTTACTGTGCGAGCAGTGAGACTGTGGAACTCTCTGCCGCATGATGTTGTAATGAGTGATTCACTACTAACATTTAAGCAGAGCCTGGACGCCTTTCTTGAAAAATTTAATATTACCAGTTATGTATATTAGATTTTATGACAGTGTATTGATCCAGGGAACTAGTCTGATTCACCGGATGTGGAGTCAGGAAGGAAATTTTTTCCCCATTGGAACTTGTTTGCCACATTGGGGGTTTTTTTGCCTTCCTCTGGATCAACATGTTAGGCTACGGGTTGAACTAGATGGACTTAGAGTCTCCCTTCAACCTTAAAAACTATGATGATACTATGATACTATGATACTATGACTGGTCACATGGCTATTTTGACGTCACGATAGGTCCTGCTTCTCTGCTGACAGTGCTGGTCACCGGGAGGATTCAGCGATCATCGGATGGAATAGCGGCAGGAGACAGAGTGCAGGAGGGATCGCGGGGACCGGTAAGTGTTATGGCAATGTTTATTAACTGTTTGTGTACATTTATCATGCATTTTTATGTGTTTGTGATTGCCTCCCATTATAGCCTATTGGTTCGAGTTCGGTTCGTCGAACCAAACTCGAACGGGACCCCCGTTCGGCGAACCGACCTCGAGCCGAACCGCGACCGGTTCGCTCATCTCTAATCATAACATCACCTGTGCCATCACCAATGCAGTTAATCGCAATGTCCGGTGAAAGACTGATATGTGTACAAGTGCTTGTGGCCAGGGACGTTAAGTTTCTTTTACCACTGCATCCTTATACGCACACAATGATGGACACATAGGAGATATCTATTGAAAAAACACTAAACATGCTAAGAGTTCCCTACAACGGACCTTGATTTTTATCTGCTTGATTGCAGAGGTTGGAACCCAAAACTGACTATATGACTTGGGTCAAACGTTTTGGATATCCTTCCACAAGCATCTCACAATAGTTTATAGGAATTTAGGCCCATTCCTCCTGACAGAACAGTTGTAACTGAGACATGTTTGTGGGTCGCCTTGCTCACACCTGCCTTTTCAGCTTTGCTGATAAATTTTCAATAGGCAACTCCAAAACATTGACTTTGTTATCCTTAAGCCACTTTGTAACCAGTTTGGCAGTATGCTTTGGGTCTTTGTCCATTTCGAAGACCCATTTCCACCCAAGATTTAAGTTTTTGGCTAATGTCTTGAGATGTGTCAGTATTGCCATATAATCTTCTTTCCTCATGATGCCATCTATTTTGTAAAGCGCACCAGTCCCTCCTGCAGCAAAACAACCCCACAACATGATGTTGCCACCTCTGCGTTTCACAGTTGGGATGGTGTTTTTAGGCTTCAAAGCTTCTCCCTTTTTCCTCCAAACGTAACAATGGTCATTATGGCCAAACAGTTCAATTTTAGTTTAGTCACACAACAGGATATGTCTCCAAACATTAAGGTCTTTGTTCCTGTGTGCATTTGCAAGTATTAATCTGGATTTTTTTATGTTTCTTTTGGAAAAATGTCTGCTTTCTAGCAAAGTAGCCCTTCAGCCCCTTTTGACACAGTACTCGTTTCACTGTGGATAATGACACAATGTTACCAGCTTCCTCCAGCATCTTCACAAGGTCTTTTCCTTTTGTTCTTTGATTGATATGCACGTCTGACTAAAGTATGTTACAGTACGTTCATCTCTGGTACACAGAACCAGTTTCCTTCCTGCACGGTATGATGGCTGGACATTCCCATCTTGTTTTTATTTTCTTATAATTGCTTGTAAAGATGAATGAGGCACCTTCAGGTATCTGGAAATTGCACAAAACAATAAGCCAGACTTGTGCAATTCCTCAATTCTCTTCTGAGATCTTGGCCCATTTATTTTGACTAGAGATTAGTGAGTACCGCAATATTCATAATCGCTAAACTCATAATGAGTACTTTGTAATACTCGTGTATTCATTCCGAATATTCTAGAATTTATTGTGTAGTTAATGTATGATTTTTGTTATATATATAGATGTTGTTGTGTGTAGTTGCCACGTGTTTGTGTAGGGCGCTGTAAATGTTCTGGGTGTTGTCTGGGTGTGAAGGTGTGTGAGAGTGGTGTTGTTTGTTTTTTCCGGTGTGTGTGTTGCGTTGTTTGTGGAGCGCTGTGTGTCTTCAGCGTTGTGTGTGTGTGGTGCTGTGTGTGTTGTGCTGTTTGTGTGGGTGTGGGGTGCGTGTGTGTGTTTTGGGGGAGGTATGTTTTGTGCAGTGTGTGTGTGTTGCGTGGTGTGTGCGTATATTTGTGTGTGCTGCGGTGTTTGTGTGTTGGGTGTTGTATGTGTGCGGCGTTGCCTGTGTGTGTGGGTCTCTGTGTAGGGCGGTGTTTGTGGTTCCCACTGTGTGTGTTGTGCGTGTGTGGCGGTGTGTGTGTTTTGGGGGAGGTGTGCACCCCCATCGTGCTCGATCCCCCATGCTGCGCACCCCCCATCGTGCTCCATCCCCCATGCTGCGCACGCCCATCTTGCTCCATCCCCCATGCTGCGCACTCCCCATCGTGCTTCATCCCCCCATGCTGCGCACCCCCATCATGCTCTATCCCCCATGCTGCACTCCCCATCGTGCTTCATCCCCCATGCTGCGGACCCCCCATCGTGCTTCATCCCCTCATGCTGCGCACCCCCCATCGTGCTCCATCCATTATGCTGCGCACTCCTCAGAGAGGAGTATAATAGGAGGACTATAATAGGAGTATAATAGGAGGACTAGTCCTGGGGAGAGAGGAGTATAATAGGAGGAGTAGTCCTTGGGGGAGAGGAGTATAATAGGAGTAGTATTCCTGGGGGGAGAGGAGTATAATAGGAGGAGTAGTCTTGGGGAGAGATAAGTATAATAGGAGGAGTTGTCCTGAAGGTGAGGAGTATAATAGGAGGAGTAGTCCTGGAGGTGGGGAGTATAATAGGAGGAGTAGTCCTGGAGGTGAGGAGTATAATAGGAGGAGTAGTCCTGGAGGTGAGGAGTATAATAGGAGAAGTAGTCCTGGGGGGAGAGGAGTATTGTGACGACATGGACTCTCATGGGTTAAAGTTTCTTAAAATTCAGCCAGACAGCATAATAGATTGCTTATAGACGGGGGAGAAGTCCCTCATTGTTTTTACAAGACTCTTGTTGACTAAATGTAATTGTGTTGGCCACTGAAAGCCAGACATATTGTTCTCCAGACTTTTCCAGTAACCATTGTATTGTAGTTGTGTATTGCTAATGTGATTACCTTAGTAGCCATTGTTGAGTCTGTGACTTGCAGACTCCATGTATACCCTCAGTCTTTCTGTAGATCTCATTTGGATGAACATTGTCCATGCAGCTTGAGATTCATCCAATGGGAGAGGCGCTCTTGTCCAACCAATCGATGAGGACGCAGTGTATCCAAGTGGAAGGCTGTGGCTATAAAAGGGATTTCTTTAAGCCACCAGGGGGTTGTTGCTGGATGCTGATGGATCCAGTCTAAGCTCTAAGGAGCTGACTAGAGGATCAGGATATCTTATGGCTTCAATCTAGGGACTCCGGTTCCGGTTGTAGACCATATCCACAGCCTAGGGATCTCGACTCCGGCTGCCAGGATTGTAACATCATATCAGGACTACCTAAGGAGGACACTCAGGTTGGGACAGTTCAGTCACCTGTTACAGACTTTGCGGACCTCAGCCAGCTTCCTAAATCTGGCGCTATTCCTATCTCAGTGGGTGCCCGCCGAAAGCGGGGTGCTGCTGGATTGGAGTAAGCGGCCCTGGAAGCTACGAGACCTGGACATTCTAATCCCTGGTGAGCCAGTGGAAGGGTGAGACTCTGTTGCCTGTTACATTTGTGTTTTGCTGATTATGTGTTATGTGCCGTTAACACTATGGGGATTCAATAAAGTCTAATTATTGTGTTCCCTCACCCTGTGTTGTCTGAGTAGTGTTACGCCCACGGTTAAGGAGGCCGGCGTTCAGTTGGGATGAGCCCTGAGCCACGCTGTCTTTCTAAAGGTGGCGGGTTTTAGTGGACGAGAGCACCCACTGAGCCCCGTGTCTCCACAATTGGTGGCAGCGGTGGGATACTACTCAGCCTGGTTTACCCAAGGGAGCTACAGCGGACTGGTGTTTTCAGACACCGTCCAGGGCTCAACAACCAGGGAGGCACATAAGCATACCCAGCAGGCCATAGGGAAGGCATTCAGGTTTCGGACACTGCCATGTCCAACCCCACCAGCTCAGCCATGGGACAAGGACAAGAGAGCAGTTATGACCGCTGCAGTAAATGGATGCTACAAGATCTGTGCCAGAGGCGAAAGATTATCTACTGGAACGCTGAGACTCGGTCAGACTTGATCCAGAAATTAGTCCGTTGGGATGCCCAGAATGATGCAGAGGACGATGAGGATCCCGCCGATATTGACCCAGAGGATTTAAACTATGTGCCACATCATGGATCTAGTGACAATCGGGAATCAACTTTGTCCAAAATGGCCCAAGCCACAGCGTTGTTGGATGCATTGGGGCCTAGATCCTCAAGAGAAGAGAGGGCTTATGTTCTGGAATATGTTTATGGGATTCCAGCTGCAGTACTGCTAACACCAGCCGGTCGAGAAGGATGGTCCCGCTACCCAGCAGAAGCTGCGTCAATACAAAGGACTACAAACAGGGCCTGTGACTCGCCCAATCTATGGCGCTGTTATACATGTGGGTGCCATGGACATATAGATAGAGATTGTCTCCAAAACCGAGGCCGCATGCTTGGAGCCCATCTACCAGCTCAGCCGGTCAAGAGCCAGGGATTACGAGACACTGTTTCCTCCATTACCCTGGTAAGTCCAGTTATTGTTTCCCCAGAAGACCCTGTACCAGATTCCCAATTATCCATCTCCTTGGCTGAGGGCCAGCGCTCAGACATTCCTCTGGCATGTGTGCAGTTGGACCTAAGGACCGACCAGGGAGAGGTCGAGGTGGAGCTTGTGGACAGCCTCCCCACACCTGGTATTTTGGGGACCAACCAGGAAGTGATCAATGTGGGGATTGTGAACAACCTCCCCATACCTGTCATTGTGGAGACTGACCAGAGCAAGGCTGATGTGGAGCTTATGGACACCGTCCCCACACCAGTTATTTCGGAGTCTGACCAGGAAGAGGTCCATATGGAGTTTATGGACAGCCTCCCCATACCTGTTCTTTCGGGGACTATCCAGGAGGAAGTTGAAGTGGGGTTCATAGATGGCCCCACCAAGCCTGTTGTTTCGGATACCACTCAAAGGGAAGTGAAAGTGGGGCATGTGAATTACCTGCTCACACCAGTCATTTTGGAGAATGACCTAGGACAAGGACTATCCAGTCAGTTTGAAGCAGCCATCACCCACCTCCAAGCCAAGCAGGACCCTGATGTGGATCTTTCTAACATCTTTTCCAGGGATAGTTTGCATTCCCGGTCTCCATCATCCACTTCTGAGCCAAGAACCGTGAGTAAGCCTAACCACACTGTGTCTATTGACTGGGGGAGGATTGATAGTGGGAGATTTGTGCAGGCCCAACTCATGGACCCCACCTTAGTGCTTGTCCACAATATGGCTGCTCAACTTGGGGGAGGTAATCAGGGGGAGGTGTATAGATGCAAGCCTCTGTTGCTGACCTCACCATTAAAAAGGACAATGCCATTAAGAGGAGAAGGATGATCGGAAGCCTATCATGTCTGGCTAATATTAAGAAGGGGGAAGAAATATGACGACATGGACTCTCATGGGTTAAAGTTTCTTAAAATTCAGCCAAACAGCATGATAGATTGCTTAGAAAACGGGGGAGAAGTCCCTCATTGTTTTTACAAGACTCTTGTTGACTCAATGTAATTGTGTTGGCCACTGAAAGCCAGACGTATTGTTCTCCAGACTTTTCCAGTAACCATTGTATTGTAGTTGTGTATTGCTAATGTGATTACCTTAGTAGCCATTGTTGAGTCTGTGACTTGCAGACTCCATGTATACCCTCAGTCTTTCTGTAGATCTCATTTGGATGAACATTGTCCATGCAGCTTGAGATTCATCCAATGGGAGAGGCGCTCTTGTCCAACCAATCGATGAGGACGCAGTTGACTCGCCCACCCCAGGGCTATGGGACACCCGGTGCCGGGCCGGACTAGTCCGGTGGTAGTCAGTGGTGGCTGGGCCCGGCTCCGTGGCCCTGGTGGGTGTCAGTTGAATATGTGGCTGATGAGTTAAAGTTAATGTTCGTGACGCCACCTGTGGTATGCGGCTATTAAGCCGCCGCTGTTATGGGAGAACTCCGGGGTGATGTTATGGCAGCTATGATGGTACTGCTCCCCACAGGTGGAGCGATGCCCCGGGATACCGTTGGTGCCCGTGAAAGTCTATGGTGTTGTGTGGCTAACACGGTGCAGGGCCGGCAGGCGAGGAAAGAACCAGGCACAAACAACAGTCTCTTTACCTTCTCCTCTTTTACTCTGGGAACAGTCCAGTCCTGGGAGACCGTTACAGGTGGTGATGGGGATCCGGTCGGCCTGGAAGTACTTGGGATGATCTTTCTGGCCAGCTGAGTATGAGGCCTACTCCTGTACTTTGCTTTGTGATGATAGGACCCTGCTTCTCTGAATCCAGCAATGGCCCTCTTTGCTGCTGGGACCGATGGCACGACCCTTCTTTCTGTAGGTGGCTGCGCAGACCCTCTCTCTGGTGCTTCTCCGCTGGAGTCCACACCGGGCCCTGATGCTGCAGCTGTACCTTGGATGTCTCTGGGCCAGGGGCTTGCAGCTCTCCTGCCCTTCGGACTCGGCTACCAGGGACGGATTTTATACCCTGGCAACCACAGACTCCGATGTCTGAGTCTCTCTGCTGCCTCTCAGCTATTCCTGCTTCTCTGGGCCAAGCTGCTCCAGCTCTAGGCCCCAGATTCACAGGACAGCTCACTCTGCGTCTGTTCACTTCCACTACTCCCCTCAGACTGACTCCACTTCCTCCCTCTGGTCAGGTAGAGGAAGGCTCCCTGGAATTCCAGGTTCAGAGCTCCCCCTGCTGGCCGGAGGGAGAACTGTGTTGGGTGTTAAACCTGCTGGCCAATGGATCTCCCAATTACCTCCAGGCTCAGCATTAACCCTTTGGGAGGGCAATGCTGTTGTGGCGACCAGGTCCTAGGGCGCCACACTCCCCCTTAGTTAAATTCAGTACTCCCGGACTGTGGAAACAAAACATAACATGTCATACATTTCATCCCAATATGGGAGGCACATTCTCTTTAACGTTACAAATTCAAACAGTACTATAAGAGTCCCGTGTGGCTCCCTGCCGGGTGTCCATTACACTGCTCCATGGGGGACCCGCCGCGATAAAACCCCCAACGTAGGCTCTGGGCGTGCGTCAGAGCATTGATGACCCCACTCTATGCACGCCGGACGGGTTTTTCTTCAGGGGTGTCGAGCACACTGGTGCTAACTATGAACAATTTAGGTGTTGGCCACCCATAGTCCAGTGGCCCAATTGTCCATTTTCACAATCAAAGAAAAAGAAAAACATTTTGTACACAACATTACAGACATTTCGCATAACTATTTACATTCCAATAAATACTCTTTCTTTTTCCTTTATACATTTGATTCCCTATACCTTAGAGGGGGTTGTCCCCGAGTGCTGCGTTGGGACCTGCGTAGCTCTGGTGTTTGTCCCTGACTACTTAGTATGTCTCCTATCTCAGCACTACCGGTAGGCCTAACCCCAATAGGTATGCATGATGATCGCCCATGTGGTCTAAGAGTCGCCAAGGGTATGACAGGTTCACCACTGACAGGGGGTTGATCCTCCTGTTCCACTGCTGGCGTGTCACCTCGTGTCGGGGCGGACGGTTCTTTGGGTGGATCCGGAACCTGTTCTGTTTCTGGCTCGACCAACTGTGGGAACGTCAGGACCGGTACCACTACGGCACCATTTATGCGGGTCCAAGTCTTGGGGAATTTGCCGAGGATTGTTTGTATCATCTCTTCCCCCTCTTCTCGAACTTCCTCCACTTCCTTTTGAACTTTGCACCGCTCAGGGCACGTCTTCAGGCGGTCTCGGGAAATTGCTTGGCAGGTCTTGCCTTCATCTTTGCTTATGAGGCATACCTTACTATTGTCAAAGTTGGAGGGGATAATGGTGTAGGGCTCGTTTTCCCACTGATCATCCAACTTATGCGTCTTCCGCTTCTTCTTGAGGACTTGTTCTCCAGGTGCTAAGGGAGTTGCTGGGGCTGTTTGATTGTAATGCTGTTCTTGTCTCGTTCTTGCTTGAGACAGGCTCCTTTCCACGCACTCCTGGACCTTACGGTACCGCTGCTGCCGTTCTGCATCCCAATCCTCTATTTCTTGAACCGCCTCAGGCGACACAGTCCCCATCTCAAAGTCTACAGGCAACTTGCCTGGTCTGGCTCGCATCAGGTAAGCGGGGCTGCAGTTGGTCGAAGTCACTGGGATGTGGTTGTACAGGTCTACCAGATCTGGCAACTTTTCTGGCCATTGGTTCCTCTCTTCCAGCGGTAGGGTCTTCAGCATATCAATAACCACATGGTTCATTTTCTCGCACAGTCCATTGGTCTGGGGGTGGTACGGTGTGGTTCGAATTTTCTTACAACCGTACATGTTACAGAACTCTTGGAACACTTCAGCCTCGAATGCAGGACCCTGATCCGTCAGTACCCTTTCCGGATAGCCGTGCGGTCGACAAAAGGATGCCTGGAACGCTCTAGCTGCCGTCCTGGCTGTCTGGTCCTTCACAGGCACTACTACCAGGAAACGAGAGTAATGGTCCACAATGGTGAGGGCGTACACATAGCCTGACCGACTTGGTGTCAACTTCACGTGGTCCAGGGCCACCAACTCCAGGGGCTGCTTCGTGACAATTGGCTGTAGGGGAGACCTTTGGCTGGCATCATCCTTCCGCCTCAAGTTACACGGGCCACAGTCTCGGCACCATTTCTCGATCATCTTTCTCATGTGCACCCAGTAGAACCGATCACGGAGTAAGGCCTCCAACTTCTTCCACCCGAAGTGTCCTGCGTTATCATGATACGCTGCTAGGACCATTGGAGCATCCCTCTGCGGAACCACTATCTGCCAGACAAGTTCATTTGTTCGATAGTTGACATATCTCTTGCAGAGCTTGCCTTGGTAGGTGAACAGTCGTCCCCTCTCCTTCCACAGCTGCTGGGCTTCCTCTGGAGCGTCTGGGCCAAGATGGGTCTCAGCTTGCGCTAGCTTCTCTTTGACCAATCGCACGGCCGGGTCACCATTCTGTGTTTCTTCCCAATTATGGTGGAGTAATGGGTTAACCGAGACCTCGTGTTGGCTCGAGCGCTTCACTCCCACAGCATGCTCACACTGGGAAACACCCTGATGATGGAAAGCCGGTAACTCTATCTCTTCGAGTTCATCCAGGTCTTCTCCAGATTCGGGTAAGTGAGGCATTCTGGACAGCGCATCAGCATTGTTATTCTTCTTGCCAGCCCGATACTTGATGGTAAAGTCAAAGTTAGACAGCCGGGCCATCCACCGCTGTTCCAACGCACCTAACTTGGCTGTTGCCAGGTGTGTCAACGGATTGTTGTCCGTGAAGATGGTGAACTTGGCCGACGCCAGATAGTGCTTGAAGCGTTCAGTCACTGCCCAAACAATAGCGAGGAACTCCAGCTTGAAGGAACTGTAGTTTTCTGGATTCCTTTCTGTGGGCCGAAGCTTCCTACTGGCGTACGCTATCACCTTCTCTCTGCCTCCCTGCACCTGGGACAACACGGCTCCCAGGCCCACGTTGCTGGCGTCTGTATACAGTACAAACGGCTGGCTGTAGTCAGGGTAGGCCAGAATTTCTTCTCCCGTGAGAGCCCCTTTCAGCTGGACAAAGGATGTTTCCAGTTGGCTGCTCTATTCAAAGGGAGGGCTCTGCTTCTTAGCCTGCTTTGGCTGGCCCACCAGGAGATCTTGAAGGGGCGCTGCTATCTTGGTGAAACCATCAATGAACCTTCGGTAGTAGCCCACCAGCCCAAGGAACTGCCGCACCTCCTTTACCGTGGTGGGTCTTGGCCAGTCCTTGATTACGGTGACTTTCTCCGGATCAGGTGCCACACCTTCTGCGCTGACCACATGACCCAGGTACTGTACCTTTGGCTTCAAGAGGTGACATTTGGACGGCTTGATCTTCAGGCCATATTTTGACAAAGACTCAAACACTTCTGCTAAGTGCTTCAGGTGGTCTTCATAAGTCTTGGAGTAGACTATGACGTCATCCAGGTACAACAGCACGGTTTCGAAGTTGTGGTGGCCCAAGCAGCACTCCATCAACCGTTGGAATGTCCCCGGGGCGTTGCAGAGCCCGAATGGCATACAGTTGAACTCGCAGAGGCCCATTGGCGTCGTGAATGCCGTCTTCTCCTTGTCCGCCTCTGCCACGGGAACCTGCCAATACCCACTGGTGAGGTCCAAGGTGGAGAAATAGTTAGCTGACTTTAAGGCTGTTAGTGACTCCTCTATTCTGGGTAGTGGATAAGCATCTTTATGTGTAATGCGGTTAATTTGCCTGTAATCTACACACATTCTCATTGTACCATCTTTTTTCTTTACGAGCACTAGTGGAGCTGCCCAGGGGCTACAACTATCTCTGATAACCCCAGCCTCCTTCATTTCCCGTAACATTTCTTTGGCACGCTGATACTGTGCGGGGGGTACAGGGCGGTATCTCTCTTTAACGGGAGGATGATCACCCGTGGGGATTTGATGTTTAACCCCTTTCACCTGCCCAAAATCTAGGGGGTGTTTGCTGAAGACCCGCTCGTACTCCTGTACCACCCGGTAAACCCCATGCTTTTGGTGTGAGGGGGTGGAGTCGGTGCCCACATGTAAGTTTTGGCACCAGTCTTCCAGCTGCCCCTTGGAGCCATTGTCTTCCGCCTGGTCGGACGGGATCAAGGGTTCCACTGCTTTGATGGTGTTGTTGCTGACAGTGTACAGTTTTGCTACAGTGGCGTACCGGGGCAATTTGGCTTCCTCCTCCCCACAATTCAGGACACGGATGGGCACTCTCCCCTTGCGGACGTCTGCTACCCCTCTGGCTATCAGGACTCCAGGCCTGCTGTCTGAATACACCGGTTCTACCAAGGCATGGTAATCCTGACCCTTGAGGCCTATTGCTGCCCGACACCATATCAACATTTCACTCCTTGGGGGTATTGCAATGGGGAGGGGGTCACTTACCCTCACACTGCCAATTTCTCCTCCGGCCAGCTCTACCTGCTGCCTCCTCATCAGGGCTCTGATCTCCCTCTGTAGGGCACGCTGCTGCCCGGAGCTGGCAGTTTCAGACGCCTGTTGCAACAAAATTATCACTTCGGCAACACAATTTTCTATCACATTTGTACCAATGGTTACCAATGGGTCAGATTCTTTGCGATCAATATCTACAATTATCATCCCCTGACACGGCAATTCTACCCGCCCCACTTTAATGGTTACTTCTTTGTACCCAATTTGAGGTAAGGGCTGACCATTACTGGCCACAATTGTTAAATCATCATCTGGGCCATGGTCAATGTCTGAATCAGCCCAATATCTTTTGTACAGTTTGTAGGGGATGGTTGTTACCTGGGACCCCGTATCCAGGAGGGCATTCAAAGGGATCCCATCCAGCACAATAGGAAGGACCGGTCGTCCTCCCACATACTTGCTGCGGCTGGGTGTTGAGCCGGGCTTCCTTACACCTGGGGGTCGGCTCCTGGCCCCAGGCTCGGCCCATTTAAAGGACAGTATCGTGCAATGTGGCCCGCCTGGCTGCAGCGGCGGCAGATCGGTTGTCCCGTTGAATCATACCGGTCTGTGTCTCTGCCTCGGGTCGGCGGAACCCTCCTCTGTCGCATCCATGGGACGTCATCTGGGCTGGAGGCCAACTCGATTCTTGCAGGCGATGGGGTCACTTGTAGAGACTGCACGGTCTTGGCAAGGGCAGCCACAGTCTTGGTCAGCTCCTGGACCTGCTGTCTGAGCTCTGCAGTGGGATCCTTATCCAGGGACTGCGCCTCAGCCCCTGCAGTGGCTCGTGTTGCAGGCACCACCCCGGGGTACGTGATAGCAAGAGGCCGGAGGGGTACTGGGTCATTCGGTGTAGATTCTCTCAGTACCCGGATGGCCTGGTCCTTAAACTTTGTAAAGTCCAGAGCAGGGTTCTGCAGGACCAGGATACGCAGCTGGGTCCTGTGGGCATCTGACAGGAGCCCCTCTATGAACTGCTCAGTTAGGAGTTTGTGTTCCTCACGTACACTCTCTGGGTCCACTTGTTTAACCGCTTTCAGGGCCTCCTGCAGGTTTAAGGCATAGTCCCTTATGCTGTCTGTGGCCCGCTGCTTGCACCCAAAGAATCTCATCTTTATCTCTGCTGCGGTGCGGGTGTCAAAAGTACTCTTTAGCTTGGCCAGTATCTGGGTTACTGTCCCTTTATCTGTATCAGGCCAGGACTTCACTTCACGCTGGGCTGCGCCGGCTAGCTGTCCCATTAATATGCCCACCTTCTGGCTCTCAGTCAGCGGATACACCCGGAACAAGCTGTGCAGGCTTTCTCTGAAGTCGCTCAAGGTATGGGACTCCCCGGAGTACTGCGGCAGCCATTCTGCGCCCGGTATGTACGGCATGGTGATCGGCATTACCGGCGCTACAGCGGGGGATGGGGCGACGGCGACAGGGATCGCTTCGGCTGGTGCTGCGGCGTCTCGGGCTATGGCAGCCACCTGCCCTCCCTCTGCGTCGGACATCTTCCTCCCCCTTAGTGAACCTTACCAGGCTCCGTTCACTTTTCAAATTTCCTTCTGGGTCGCGCGGGGTTAACAGCGCTCTGCTCTGATGGCGCGCTCCCTTCGCGCTCTTTGTCGGGCACGCCCCCCTTCTTCCTGCGCTCAGTGAGGCTAATGGCGGCGGCAGTTTTCAAACAGTGAAACACGCAGTAATACAGTCTTTAAAGCGCAATTCTTCAGGCGCACAGTACCCGGTGTGACCGGGCACGAAATCCTGTTCGTGACGCCAAAAGTTGACTCGCCCACCCCAGGGCTATGGGACACCCGGTGCCGGGCCGGACTAGTCCGGTGGTAGTCAGTGGTGGCTGGGCCCGGCTCCGTGGCCCTGGTGGGTGTCAGTTGAATATGTGGCTGATGAGTTAAAGTTAATGTTCGTGACGCCACCTGTGGTATGCGGCTATTAAGCCGCCGCTGTTATGGGAGAACTCCGGGGTGATGTTATGGCAGCTATGATGGTACTGCTCCCCACAGGTGGAGCGATGCCCCGGGATACCGTTGGTGCCCGTGAAAGTCTATGGTGTTGTGTGGCTAACACGGTGCAGGGCCGGCAGGCGAGGAAAGAACCAGGCACAAACAACAGTCTCTTTACCTTCTCCTCTTTTACTCTGGGAACAGTCCAGTCCTGGGAGACCGTTACAGGTGGTGATGGGGATCCGGTCGGCCTGGAAGTACTTGGGATGATCTTTCTGGCCAGCTGAGTATGAGGCCTACTCCTGTACTTTGCTTTGTGATGATAGGACCCTGCTTCTCTGAATCCAGCAATGGCCCTCTTTGCTGCTGGGACCGATGGCACGTCCCTTCTTTCTGTAGGTGGCTGCGCAGACCCTCTCTCTGGTGCTTCTCCGCTGGAGTCCACACCGGGCCCTGATGCTGCAGCTGTACCTTGGATGTCTCTGGGCCAGGGGCTTGCAGCTCTCCTGCCCTTCGGACTCGGCTACCAGGGACGGATTTTATACCCTGGCAACCACAGACTCCGATGTCTGAGTCTCTCTGCTGCCTCTCAGCTATTCCTGCTTCTCTGGGCCAAGCTGCTCCAGCTCTAGGCCCCAGATTCACAGGACAGCTCACTCTGCGTCTGTTCACTTCCACTACTCCCCTCAGACTGACTCCACTTCCTCCCTCTGGTCAGGTAGAGGAAGGCTCCCTGGAATTCCAGGTTCAGAGCTCCCCCTGCTGGCCGGAGGGAGAACTGTGTTGGGTGTTAAACCTGCTGGCCAATGGATCTCCCAATTACCTCCAGGCTCAGCATTAACCCTTTGGGAGGGCAATGCTGTTGTGGCGACCAGGTCCTAGGGCGCCACACAGTGTATCCAAGTGGAAGGCTGTGGCTATAATAAAGTCTAATTATTGTGGTTCCCTCACCCTGTGTTGTCTGAGTAGTGTTACGCCCACGGTTAAGGAGGCCGGCGTTCAGTTGGGATGAGCCCTGAGCCACGCTGTCTTTCTAAAGGCGGCGGGTTTTAGTGGACGAGAGCACCCACTGAGCCCCGTGTCCCCACAAGTATAATAGGAGGAGTAGTCCTGGGGAGAGAGAAGTATAATAGGAGGAGTAGTCCTGGGGTGAGAGGAGTATAATAGGAGGAGTAGTCCTGGGGGAGAGAAGGATAATAGGGGAAGTAGTCCTGGGGGAGAGGAGTATAATAGGAGGAGGAGTCCTGGGGAGAGAGGAGTGTAATAGGAGGAGTAGTCCTGGGGTGGGGGAAGAGGAGTATAATAGGAGGGGTAGTCCTGGGGGGAGAGGAGGATAATAGGGGGAGTAGTCCTGGGGGGAGAGAGGAGTATAATAGGGGGAGTAGTCCTGGGGAGAGAGGAGTATAATAGGAGGAGTAGTCCTGGGAGGAGAGGAGTATAATAGGAGGAGTAGTCCTGGGGGAAGAGGAGTATAATAGGAGGAGTAGTCCTGGGGGGAGAGGAGTATAATAGGAGGAGTAGTCCTCTGGGGGAGAGGGGTATAATAGGAGGAGTAGTCCTGGGGGGAGGGGAGTATAATAGGAGGAGTAGTCCTGGGGGGAGAGGAGTATAATAGGAGGAGTAGTTCTGGGGGGAGATGGGTATAATAGGAGGAGTAGTCCTGGGGGGAGGGGAGTATAATAGGAGGAGTAGTCCTGGGGGGAGAGGAGTATAATAGGAGGAGTAGTCCTGGGGGAGAGGCGTCTAATTGGAGGAGTAGTCCTGGGGGAAAGGAGTCTAATAGGAGGAGTAGTCCTGGGGGGAGAGGAGGATAATAGGAGGAGTAGTCCTGGGGGTAGAGGAGGATAATAGGAGGAGTAGTCCTGGGGGAGAGGAGTCTAATAGGAGGAGTAGTCCTAGGGGGAGAGGAGTATAATAGGAAGAGTAGTCCTGGGGGGAGAGAAGGATAATAGGGGGAGTAGTCCTGGGGGAGAGGAGTATAATAGGAGGAGTAGTCCTGGGGGGAGAGGAGGATAATAGGGGGAGTAGTCCTGGGGAGAGAGTAGTATAATAGGAGGAGTAGTCTTGGGGGGAGAGGAGTATAATAGGATGAGTAGTCCTGGGGGAAGGGGAGTATAATAGGAGGAGTAGTCCTGGGGGGAGAGAAGGATAATAGGGGGAGTAGTCCTGGGGAGAGAGTAGTATAATAGGAGGAGTAGTCTTGGGGGGAGAGGAGTATAATAGGATGAGTAGTCCTGGGGGAAGGGGAGTATAATAGGAGGAGTAGTCCTGGGGGGAGAGGAGTATAATAGGAGGAGTAGTCCTGGGGGGAGAGGCGTCTAATAGGAGGAGTAGTCCTGGGGGAGAGGAGTCTAATAGAAGGAGTAGTCGTGGGGGGAGAGTAGTCTAATAAGAGGAGTAGTCCTGGGGGGAGAGGAGTCTAATAGGAGGAGTCGTCCTGGGAGGAGAGGATTCTAATAGGAGGAGTAGTCCTAGGGGGTGAGGAGTCTAATAGGAGGAGTAGTCCTGGGGGGAGAGGTGGATAATAGGAGGAGGAGTCCTAGGGGGGAAGTGTCTAATAGGAGGAGTAGTCCTGGAGGGAGGTGTCTTATAGGTGGAGTAATCCTGGGGGGAGGTGTATAGGTGCCCAATGTGTGCGGGGGGCGGGGCCGAGTGGCCAACGTGTGCAGGGGGCAGGGCCGAGCGGCCAACGTGTGCCGGGAGCGAGGCCGAGCAGCCAACATGTGCCGGGGCCGGGCCGAGTGGCCAACATGTACCGGGGTTGGGGCCGGGCCAAGCCGAGCAGCCAATGCGTGCCCCCCCGGCAGGCCAAACCAAGCAGCCAATTCGTGTGGGGGTCGGGGGCCGAGCGGCCAATGCGTGCGGGAAGCGGGGCCGGGTCGAGCGACCAATGTGACGGTTGTCAATGTAATGACGTCATTTTGGAGCAAGACGGACAGACAGACAGAATAAGGCAATTTATATATATAGATAGCGAGCACAATGCAAGTCAATGGAAAATGTGAGTAATTTTCTGCTGGACCCAACAAAGAGGTCTGGAGGCCTGAGGAAAAGGCTGAAATGGATGGGAAAGTGATGAAACTAAATGGGGGGAGCCTGGATAACATGCCTGCATGCATTTCTGACTCATATATGGTTTCTGTGAATTAGGATATCACAGTATTACGCCACTTTTACAGATGCACAAGAACACCTACCAAACCTAAACTAAATTGCATTTTACAGGACAAAAAGGTTAAGAAACAGTTTTGTTCTGCATAATCACTTGTAGATAAGGTTAAATAAACTGGAGAAAAAAAATACCCCTTTTAGTGCTTGTTCACACGTTGTGTTTTGGCTTATTTTTACTTTTACAATTGGTAAGGCCCTGACTTATACATTTTGTAGGTTCCTGTCATACATAATTTCTAGTTAGCTATTCCCCAACACCTTACAAGGCTTGCTAGACTGTGCCTGTTGGCATGTTGATCTTTGTTCTGAGGGGCCTCAAGTGTTCCTGTAAGATACGTTTTGGAGGGACTGCTGTTACTTATACATTTGAGCAGTCCCTCCCTCATTGAGACTCAGATAGTGGAATACATATTCCATAGCAGTTTATAATGTGCCCATTGTGGGAGTGGGCTTTAGCCTCCACCTCCTTCTCTTCCTCCTGCATGTCATTCTGCGGTCCTCAATTCAAGTTTTCAGAGGGCCTGCAGGCATCAGGAAACCTGAGTTTGATGAGCACCCAGAGGTGGCCCAGTAACATACGTTTGGGAGTGATTGCTCTTACTTATACATTTGGGTGGTCCCTCCCTCATTGAGACTCAGATAGCAGAATACATATTCCTTAGCAGTTTACAATACGCCCATTGTAGTGTTGGTCTTTACCCTCCTTCTCCGTCACCAAGTCATTGTGCAGCCTTTAATTCAAGTTTTCAGAGGGCCTGCAGGTGTCAGGAAACCTGAGTTTGGTGAGCACCAAGAGGTGGCTCAGTAACAAACATTTGAGAGAGACTGCTGTTACTTATACATTTGAGCAGTCCCTCCCTCATTGAGACTCAGATAGTGGAATACATATTCCATAGCAGTTTACAATGCACCCATTATCATAGCCGGGCTTGTGGCGTCCACATCAGCCACATTAATACGGTGCTAGTGGTTTGCCAAATACGAAATTGCCTGGTACAAAGTATTCATTGCTACTTTTTCCACAATATTTTTTGAGTCAAAGTTTGCTTGGCTTGGGCCAACAATATCTGAAAATATGTCACCAAAACCCAAAAGGACAAAAAAGCCAGTTGTTAAGGGACAGGGACGTGGACATGGTCGTGGTGTTATCAATGGTGGGCGACAAGGCACTGAGTCTGTGTCAGGTCAGAAGAAGCTTTATGCATTTAGTATGTTCCTTGCCAAATTTCCCTGTCTGGAATGTAAATGTGTATGGAAGCCAGAAGAGCGAGAGCAGATTCTGTCTTGGATGGCAGACAAGGTCTCTTCGCATTTCCCAAGCAGCAAAAAATCTTCCGCGACCACACAATCTACTGTGGATACACGGGAGGCTGGCCCATTCAATCCTCAACCTGGTCCTTCTTCCTCCCCCCATCACCAGTAACAGGAAACATATTACACCAAGCTTGGCCACTCTGAGGATCTGTTTTGGTTGGCTCTAGCCTCTCACTGTGCAGCATTGAAGAGGGACGTGAGGAGGTGGCGTCCATTTATGCACAAATATTTGAGGACCTACAGCCAAAAGAAAGCCAATTTGAGGAACCTGATTTACTGTCTCCAGAGGTGGAGGTTGATGATGATGAGACACAGTTGCTATCAGGTCAGCCTACAATCTCAAGTGGGAAGGAAGATGAGATGGAAGACGAGGTGGTTGATGATGAGTCCACTGATCCGACCTGAACCGTTGACATGGATAGGCAGACAGAGGAAGATGGATATGTAGCACCAACACAGGCACCAAGGGGTAGTGGTTTGCCCAGAGTGAGAACTGGGTAAACTGTTCTGAAGAGCACACCCTCACTGTGGACAAAGTCAAGGCAAGGGGGTGTTCAGCCGCTGTCTGGAAGTTTTTTCTACAATTCCTTCAGAGAAAAACATTGTAATCTGTAGCATCTACCATACCAAGTTGAGCAGAGGCCAGGGAAAAGGCAACCTGACCACCAACAGTATGCGGAACCACATGGTAGACATGCACCCCAGTAAAAATAATAATAATTATAATCTTTATTTATATAGTGCCAACATATTCCACAGCATTTTACAATTCAGCGGTTCACATACAAGAAAGTAACAGCTATAGAAAATACAATAATTATAGCAAAAAAGACAACACTGCTCATGAGAGCTTACAATGTACATGAGCCTACATGATCCAATGGGGGGGGAAGGTACGGGTGCTTATTTCCAATGACAATCCAGCCATCTCAAAAGAATGGGGGATAGATAAAGGCTACCTGAACCAGTCAGGAAATCTTAGGGATGCTTTTGGATGTGGTGGAGTTTGATGGAGAGTTATGTGGTGATAAATCGTGGAGGGACTATGGGAATTTCATTTGATTAGGGAGGGTGATGGGCCACCCAAAAAAGATGTGTTTTTAGGGAGTGTCTGACGCTGTGTAAGTTGTGGTTCATCCTGCTTTCTTGGGGCAGAGCATTCGAGAGGATTGGTGCAGCTCAGGAGAAGTCTTGGATTGGAAGGAGTCGGAGGTTCAGATTAGTGTGGATGTTAGTTGAAAGTAGTTTGCAGAGCGTAGAGAACGGGTAGGGTGATAGACAGAGATGAGGTTGCAGATATAGAGGGGTGTCACACTGTGGAGAGCTTTGTGGGTGAGAACAAGCAATTTGAATTGGATCGTGTTATATATGGGCAGCCAGTGCAATGACTGGCACAGAGCAGAAGCATGCGAGTAACGGTTAGTAAGATAGTTGACCCTGGCTGCAGCATTAAGGATGGACTGTAAAGGAGAAAGTCTAGTTAGTGGGAGACCAATTAATAGAGAATTGCAGTAGTCAAGGCGAGAGTGGATCAGGGCCACAGTGAGGGTTTTTGTAGTTTCCATGGTGAGAAAGGGGCGGATTATAGAGATGTTCTTGGGGTACAAGCGACAGAGGCAAGCAAGAGATTGTATATAGGATGTGAAAGAGAGATCGGTGTCGAGCATAACGCCCAGACAGTGAGCCTGCTAGTACCACACACAGAGAAGGAAATGTCAGGTTTAGGGAGGTTAGGAGACGGAGGGAATAGAAGTAGTTCAGTTTTGGAAAGGTTAAGTTTCAAATAGAGAGCAGACATGATGTTGGAAACTGCAGACACACAATAGGTGGGCAGAACACTAGGGTACCAAGTTTGTGTCTGCGGGTCAAACCACTGCCATGTCGCCAGTGCTACATCCTTCACAATGTGCTGTCTAGGAAGCAGGTGCTCATACATACTGCACACAAGCTGCGATTGCACAGACACAGCAAACAACAACCACATGCACTTCCTTGTCCCAGCAAAGCGTCCAGTTGTCCATGCCTGAGAGCTTGGAAAGGAAGTGTAAATAAATCTTTGAATGTGTGAAATAAAAAGAAATGTGAAAAATAAAAAATATACATGATTAAATATAATTAAATATAAGGGGCTGAGTGTGAGTATAAAAATGTGAAAAAAAAATGCAAATATGCAATGGATACAAATGATGTTTACACATAAACAATAAAAAAGTGACAGAAAAATAATATTCATAAAAATGAATATACAAAGTGCATGGGCAATAAGAAAAGGCAATAAAAAAGTGAAAACATAAAAAACAAAAAGTGATATTAAAATGACTATGTGAAAAAAATATATGTGTGCCTAAGAGTTATATTGAGAAAGCAGTAGTATGTGCAAAAAATATGTGCATATCCCAAATTTTTATAAAATTATTTTCTACAGTGCACAAGCAAAAAGCCTCTACACCATGGATATCAATGTTCTTTATTACATTCTCAAATATAATATTAAAGAAAAATGTTTTTTTCTTTAATATTGTACACTGGGTGCAGACTTATTAGGCGAATTGTATTTTAGTGGATTTTTTTTATTATTGATCAACAACTGTGTTGTCAATCAACCCAAAAGACTCATAAATATCAAAGCTTAATATTTTTGGAAGTTGGAGTGGGTTTTTTTAGATTTGGCTATCTTAGGAGGATATCTGTTTGTGCAGGTAACTATTACTGTGCAGAATTATTAGACAACCTAATAAAAACCAAATATATTGACATCTCACTTGTTTATTTTCACAAGGTAAACCAATATAACTGCACAAAATTTAGAAATAAACAAGTCTGAAATGCAAAAATAAAACCCCAAAAAATTAGTGACCAATATAGCCACCTTTCTTTATGATGACACTCAACAGCCTACCATCCATAGATTCTGTCAGTTTCTTGATCTGTTTACGATCAACATTGCATGCAGCAGCCACCACAGCCTCCCAGACACTGTTCCGATAGGTGTACTGTTTTCCCTCCCTTTAAATCTCACATTTTATGAGGGACCACAGGTTCTCTATGGGGTTCAGATCAGGTGAACAAGGGGGCCATGTCATTATTTTTTCATCTTTTAGACCTTTACTGGCCAGTCACTCTCTGGAGTAGTTGGATACATGTGATGGAGCATTATCCTGCATGAAAATCATGTTTTTTTGAAAGATACCGACTTCTTCCTGTACCACTGCTTGAAGAAGTTGTATTCCAGAAAGTGGCAGTAGGTCTGGGAGTTGAGCTTCACTCCATCCTCAACCCGAAAAGGTACCACAAGTTCATCTTTGATGATACCAGACCATACCAGTACCCCACCTCCACCTTGCTGGCGTCTGAGTCGGAGTGGAGTTCTCTGCTCTTTACTGATCAGTCTCTGGCCCATGCATCTGGCCCATGTATCTGGCCCATCAAGAGGCACTCTCATTTCATCAGTCCATAAAACCTTTTAAATATCATTCTTAAGATATTTCTTGGCCCAGTCTTGATGTTTTATCTTATGTTTCTTGTTCAAAGGTGGTCGTTTTCAGCCTTCCTTACCTTGGCCATATCCCTGAGTATGGCACACCTTGTGCTTTTTGATACTCCAGTAACGTTGCAGCTCTGAAATATGGCCAAACTGGTGGCAAATGGCATCTTGGCAGCTTCACTCTTGATTTTGCTCAATTCATGGACAATTATTTTGTGCCTTTTTTGCCCAACACGCTTCTTGCAACCCTGTTGGCTATTTGCCATGAAACGCTTAATTGTTTGGTGATCACGCTTCATAAGTTTGGCAATTTTAAAACTGCTGCATCCCTCTGCTAGACCTCTCACAATTTTGGACTTTTCAGAGCCTGTCAAATCTCTCTTCTGACCCATTTTGCCAAAGGAAAGGAAGTTGCCTAATAATTAAGCACACCTTATATAGGGTGTTGATGTCATTACACCACACCCCTCCTCATCACAGAGATGCACATCACCTTATTTACTTAATTGGTAGTTGGCTCTCAAGCCTATACAGCTTGGAGTACCACAAAATATAAACGTATAAAAATTATCATGTGATCAAAATACTCATTTGCCTAGTAAGTCTGCACACAGTGTATTTGAGAATGTAATAACAAACATGGTGCAGTGGCAGTCGGAGTAATAAGGAGGAACATTGCCCCAAGTTGCGAAGGACGTATGAATCAAGACATATACTAGGTTATCATGGAAAACAGTTGCTTCCTTCTGCTCAGGAAATGTTCTCCAACTCTGAGGACTGTTTTTTCCAGTAGGACAATGTGCCATACCACACAGCTAGGTCAATCAATGTATGGATAAAGGACCACCACATCAAAACCCTGTCATGGCCAGCCCAATCTCCAGACCTGAACCCCATTGAAAACCTCTGGAATGTAATCAAGAGGAAGATGGATAGTCACAATTCATCAAACAAAGAAGAACTGCTTACATTTTTGCACCAGGAGTAGCATAAGGTCACCCAAAAGCTGTGTGACTGGTGGAAAGCAGGCCAAGACGCATGAAAGTTGGGATTAAAAATCATGGTTATTACACAAAATATTGATTTCTGAAGTCTTCCTGAGTTAAAACATTATTAGGATTGTTGTTCCTAAATGATTATTAACTTGTTTTCTTTGCATTATTTGAGGTCTGAAAGCAATGCATTTTTTTTTATTTTGACCACTAGTCATTTTTTTGAAAATTAATACAAAATTTATTGCTTGGAAAGGCGGAGACATGTTGTCAGTAGTTTATAGAGTAAAAGAACAATTTACATTTTACTCAAAAATATACATATAAAGAGAAAAATCAGAAAAACTGACAATTTTGCAGTGGTCTCTTAATTTTTGCCAGAGCTATGTATATTTATAGAAAGAGAGAGAGAGAGAGAGAGAGAGAGAGAGAGAGAGAGAGAGATAGAGATAGATTCATATTAATACCGATACTGAGAATCACATCCATGAAAATATTTGGTTCCACGTCACGTAACGTGATGCCGGAGCCAAATTTTTTCCTGTCATAATTTTCCTCTACTGAACTGGGAGCCTATTCCTTTGCACTGTCCATGCACGGAAGGAGGTCTGAATGTCTCATATGGGGTGAGTTGAAAAAAATTCCTTTTTATTCTCTATCTGTATGAGATTCACACACAGTATACATGACAGGAGAAGTGGTACTGTGCAGTATATATATATATATATATATATATATATATATATATATATATATATATATATATATATATATACAGTATATACACACACACAAGCCTATCTCAATAAATTAGAATATCATCAAAAAGTTAATTCACTTCAGTAATTCAATACAAAAAGGGAAATGCATATATCATATAGAGGCATAACACACAGAGTTATCTATTTCAAGTGTTTATTTCTGTTAATGTTGATGATTATGGCTTACAGCCAATGAAAACCCAAAAGTCATTATTTCAAAAAATTAGAATTCTATGTAAGACCAACTGAAAAATTGATTTTAAACTCAGAAATGTTGCAACAGTCCAGTTCTTTTTTTCCTTGGCCCAGGTAAGACTCTTCTGGTGTTGTCTATTGGTCATGAGTGGCTTGACAAGAGGAATGCAACAGTTGTAGCCCATGTCCTGTATATGTCCATGTATAGTGGCTCTTGAAGCACTGACTCCATCAGCGGTCCACTCCTTGTGAATCTCCTCCAAATTTTTGAGTGGCCTTTTCTTAACAATCCTATCAAGGGTGTGGTTATCCCAGTTGCTTGTGCACCTTTTTCTACCACACTTTTTCCTTCCACTCAACTTTCTATTCATACACTTGGATACAGCACTTTGTGAACAGCCAGCTTCTTTAGCAATAATAATAATAATAATAATAATAATAAATCTTTATTTCTATAGCGCCAACATATTCTGCAACGCTTTACAATTCAGTAGGATGATATACAAACAAGTAACACTTATAGAGCATACAATAATTAGAGTATGGGAAAAAGAGACAACCCTGCTCGTTAGAGCTTACAATCTACAATGAGATAAGGGGGGGACAAGGTACAAGTGCTTATTTACAATGATAGTCCAGCTGTCAAGAACCGGGGCATGGGGGCTCCTCGTTTGCCTTCTGGAGCAGTTCCTCCCAGTGCCCGAAGTCGCTCGGTCCGGTCTTCTGAGCCACGGATGCTGACCAGGACTTTTTAGCATTCTGACACCAAGGGGCACTTTGCACACTACGACATCGCAGGTGCGATGTCAGTGGGGTCAAATCGAAAGTGACGCACATCCGGCGTCGCTGTCGATATCGTAGTGTGTAAAGCATTTTTGATACGATTAATGAGCACAAAAGTGTCGTAATGGTATCATCGGTGTAGCGTCTGTCATTTCCATGAATTGGGAATGACCGATGTTACGATGTTGTTCCTCGTTCCTGCGGCAGCACACATCGCTGTGTGTGAAGCTGCAGGAGCGAGGAACAGCTCCTACCTGCGTCCTGGCCGGATATGCGGAAGGAAGGAGGAGGGCAGGATGTTTACGTCCCGCTCATCTCCGTCCCTCCGCTTCTATTGGCCGCCTGCCGTGTGACGTCGCTATGACTCCTCACGACCCGCCCCCTTAGGAAGGAGGCGGGTCACCGGCCAGAGTGACGTTGCAGGGCAGGTGAGGGCATGTGAAGCTGCCGTAGCGATAATGTTCGCTACGCCAGCTATCACCATGAAATCGCAGCTGCGACGGGGGCGGGGACTATCGCGCTCGGCATCGCAAGCATCGGCTTGCGATGTCGTAGTGTGCAAAGGGCCCCTAAGTGTCAAAAAGAGCCTACTGAGCATGTGCGGGATTCCTATGGGTGTTTTGCCACTATCTGAGCATGTCAGTGATGCAGCACGTTCCTATTGGCCACAGTGACATCATCGGTGATGTGGTACGTTCCCATTGGCCGCTGTGACATCATCACTTTTTCCTATTCTACCTCCCCCTCATGAAGCTGAGGCGAGACGCGTAGGGGCACACGAGTCGGTATTCTGCCAGCGCAGTCTAAAGGCCCCGTCACACTAAGCAACATCGCTAGCAACATCGCTGGTAACGAACAACTTTTGTGACGTTGCTAGCGATGTTGCTGTGTGTGACATCCAGCAACAACCTGGCCCCTGCTGTGAGGTCGTTGGTTGTTGCTGAATGTCCTGGGCCATTTTTTAGTTGTTGCTGTCCTGCTGTGAAGCACAGATCGCTGTGTGTGACAGCGAGACAGCAACAACTAATGTGCAGTGAGCAGGAGCCGGCTTCTGCGGAGGCTGGTAACCAATGTAAACATCGGGTAACCAAGAAGCCCTGTCCTTGGTTACCCGATATTTACCTTTGATACCAGCCTCCTCCGCTCTCACTGTCAGTGCCGGCTCCTGCTCTGTGCACATGTAGCTGCAGCACACATCAGGTAATTAACCTGATGTGTGCTGCAGCTAGGAGAGCAAGGAGCCAGCACTAAGCAGTGTGCGCTGCTCCCTGCTCTGTGCACATTTAGCTGCAGCACACATCGGGTTAATTAACCTGATGTGTGCTGTAACTAGGAGACTGGGGGCTGGTCACTGGTTGCTGGTGAGCTCACCAGCAACTCGTGTAGCCACGCTCCAGCGATCCCTGCCAGGTCAGGTTGCTGGTGGGATCGCTGGAGCGTCGCAGTGTGACATCTCACCAGCAACCTCCTAGCAACCTACCAGCGATCCCTATCGTTGTTGGGATCGCTGGTAAGTTGCTTAGTGTGACTGGACCTTAACATATGGGTAAGTCTGATTGATTGATTGTATTCTCTGAAATGCTCCGAGTGAATTCTCTTTGACTGAGCTATCAACATATAATGGAGATTTCATTTATCTAAGTGAAATGTAATCTACTGGTTACCTTCATTTTAATCAATCAATCCTTCTTGCCTTGCTAGTCCCATGGTTTATTACCCCATATATTTTCCATCACTACCTCTCATAGGTTAGCTTACTATTTGCCTGTTACATCTTATACGCTTAGGTATTGTGCTGCTTTTTGCTGTCCTCATTTTTTCACTGAGATCACTAATCTATTATATTAAAGTATATCTACATACCATGTAAATCCAACCTGTTTTTACACTGTTTGTAATAAAATTAATTTTTATATGCAGTAACTGAGGTTGTGGTTTCAATTTATTTATGATGATCTTGTTATCTTGCACGTTAAGTCCTTTTTTTCTTCCTGTATCATACGGTAAACATCGGGTAACCAAGGAAAGGGCTTCTGGGTTACCCGATGTTTACCGTAGTTACCAGTGTCCGCAGAAGCCGGCTCCTGACCGGCTGACACAGCCGGTCAATCACGGAGATCACCGTTGCCATAGCAACGCGCTTGGTAGCGGTGACGGGGACGTCCCACTACCAGCACGCAGCGGCACCGGAATCACGTGATCGGAGCAGCGTTGCTATGGCAACCCGTGCCACCGCTTACAGCCGGGAGCCTGTGGTCACTCTCACAGAGTGATTTCTGCACGGAGCACAGCGTCTTCCCCCATGCAGCTGTGCTGTCTGATGGAGCAGACAGAGCTGCATGTGTTGAAGGGGAAAGAAGACAGAAGAGCAGGATCGTGGAGGGGTGACAGGGGGTAATAAAGATGGAGTCTCTAATGTGTCTGTGTATTTATTTCTATTAAAGTATTTTTTCTCCGTGTGGTGTTTTTTTTAACCCTTTATTGGAGATTCTTAATGGCCGGGTCAAACGTGCCTGACATTAAGAATCTCTGGCTTAATACTGGCTAGTAAAACAAAGCCAGTATTAACTTGTTACCCAACAAGCCACCCGGCTCCAGAGCTGTTGGAAGAGTTGGATACAGCGCCAGATGATGGCGCTTCTATGAGAGCGCCATTTTCTGGGGCGGCTGCGGACTGCAATTCGCAGCAGAGGGGCCCAGAAACCTCAGACTAACCTGTGCTGTGGATTCCAATCCCCAGCTGCCTAGTTGTACCCGGCTGGACACAAAAATGTGGTGAAGCCTACTTCGTTTTTGTTTTTTTTTCATAAAATTCATGAATTAATTAAAAAAAGGGCTTCCCTATATTTTTAGTTCCCATCCGGGTACAACTAGGCAGCTGGGGGTTGGGGGCAGCCCGTACCTGCCTGCTGTACCTGGCTAGCATACAAAAATATGGCAAAGCGCACGTCATTTTTTTTGGAGTTTTTTGACAAAAAAAATAAAAAATGCTTCCCTGGATTTTCCATTGCCAGTGAAGGTAACACCAAGCAGTGGTAGCTGCTTGGATTACCCTTAGCTAGCAATACAAAAAATGCAGCGGGAGCCCATATATATTTTTTTTAATTATTTATTTAAATAACTAAAAACAAAAAGGGCTTCTCTGTATTTTGATTGCCTGACATGACAGTGCTGTAAAAATAAATCTTTAAAAAAAATGACGTAGCGCTCTGCGGTATTTTTGATTCTCAGTGCAGATAAAGCAGACAGCTACGGGTTGCCACCCCCATCTGCCTGGCGTTACCTTGGCTGGCAATCAAAATACAGGGAAGCCCATTAATTTTTTTTATTTAAAAAATAGTTAAAAAAAAAATGATGTTGGGTCCCCCCATTTTTGATAGCCAGCTAGGGTAAAGCAGACGGCTGTAGCCTGAAAACCACAGCTGGCAGCTTTACCGTGGTTGGGGATCCAATGTGGAGGTCACCCCAGGCTCTTTTTTTATAATTATTTTATAAATAATAATAATTACAAAAAAAAAGTAGGGCCCCCCCCAAATTGGATCACCAGCCAAGGTAAAGCGGACAGCTGTGGTCTGGTATTCTCAGGGTGGGAAGGTCCATAGATATTGGTCCTTCACAGCCTAAAAATAGCAGGCCGCAGCCGCCCCAGAAGTGGTGCATGCACTAGATGCGCCACTCCTGGCGCTTCACCCCAGCTCATCCCGTGCCCTGGTGCAGTGGCAAACGGGGTAATAAATGGGGTTGATACTAGTTGTAAAGCCACCTGACATCAAGCCCAGCAGTTTGTGATGTCATGGCGTCTATCAGATACCCGACATCATAAACTGTCAGTACTAACAAAAAAAATCGACAAAAAAAATGTATTTGAAAGAAAACTCCCCAAAACATTCCCTCTTTCACAAATTTATTATAAGGAAAAAACGGGAACGTATCCCCCATTTTTTAGGAGTGCAGACCCTCCATGTGAGGAGTGTGGGTGCAATGAATCTGCACCCACAGCAGCAGAGTCCATGTCGTAACGGTTGCTACCAAAGCTGCAATGCCCTGCTCATGAGGTAAGGGCATGCCTAATCAGGAGAACTATTCTACATTTCCAAATATTGGTATTTGCTGATATTATTGCTATTCCACCTACTATATATTGGGGATAGGATCTTGGAGATGGAATACCCCTTTAAGGTCAGTTATCCAGCTGAATGAATACTAAACAACAGAGCTCGCTATTTAGATGTGTTTTCTTGTGGCGTATAACGGACTCTCATGTTTGGTAGTCATTCAGCAGGGAAACTATAAAATCAAATGCCTCCATTTGGAAATGTAGTATATAGCTCTCCTGATCAACTATGTTCCTTACCTCATGAGCACGGCATTGCAGTAATAATAATAATTTATTCATCACTATTAATTCCATAGCGCTTTGCATACATTGCGAACACTGTCCCCATTGGGGCTCACAATCTAAATTCCCTATCTGTATGTCTTTGGAGTGTGGGAGGAAACTGGAGGAAACCCATGCAAACATGGGGACAACATACAAACTTCTTGCAGATGGTGTCCTTGGTGGGAATTGAACCCAGGACTTCAGCGCTGCAAGACTGCAGTGCTAACCACTGAGCCACCGTGCCACCCATTTAGCTTACAGATGCATAACCATCACTCACTGTGTCTGAACACAGGAAGCTGAGCTGACAGCTGCTCTGTGCATGCGGCAGCGTCTATTGTGAAGGAGAGGGCCGCGGGGGATCAACGCTGCACAGGTACCGTGGGATACCGGGGAACACCGGTGGGGTTATAGGGGGTGACCTGGCAGGGCCTGGGGAGGAGTTTTCTGTCGCATGTGTCATGGCACATGTGACAGAAATCAGAGGAGTAGGGTGAATGCGGCCGGCGCGCTGCTGTGCGCGCGGCTATCTTGGATTTCTGGGAGGGCATCAGGGGGGCACTTTGGCGACACCGGGGGACCGGGTAGGAGATTTATCATCTTTGTTCATGCCAGATGGGAGATAAATAATTTTTTACCGACACTGTCATTTACTGTAACGTGATCATCGGTGTACGGTGTATACCTGTGATCACCTGAGCGGGGACCGGAAAAACCGTCCTGAATCAGGATCTCCAGGGTCTCAGCTACGCCTGAAACCGCGGAGATTTTCTGACGCTGGGGGGTGCTATTCACTTATTTCTGCCTGATGTTTATAAACGGCAGATCAGAATAAGGCTACATTAACACGACCGATCCATTTTTGCAGTCTGCAAAAAACAGTCCATTTTGTTTCACGGGTGCATCTGTGTGGCATCCGTTTCCGTTCCGTAGACGGTCCGTATGTCATCTGTTTGTCATCCGTGTGCCTTCCGTTTTTTTTGCGTACTGCAAAAAAACTGAAGGAGGGAAAATACATAAATTTACCCAGGATCCATAGCTTCAACCTACATGAGGCTCCTCCAGTGCCATTTTCTACTGCTTTTCACAGCGTAGAGCGCTCTGGTGATTTTCTTGTGCTTGTACACTTCATATCAGTCTTTTCTGTCATTATAATGGCAGAAAGACACATAATGTCCCACTCTCCTACATTTTGTAATTTTGCACCCTTTGGTGCCTTTCATGTGGCACTAAGGGGTGCTTAGCCTTGTATTTAGCCAAAAAAATGAAAAAAAAAAAAATGACGTAGGGTTCCCCCTATTTTTGTAGCCAGCTAGGGTAAAGCAGACGGCTGCAGCCTGCAGACCACAGCTGGCAGCTTCACCTTGGACTGGTAATCCAAAACTGAGGCACCCCACGCTGTTATTTTAAATTAAATAAATAATTTAAAAAAAAAAAACACGTAGGGGTCCCCCCAAAATTGGATCACCAGCCAAGGTAAAGCAGACAGCTGGGGTCTGATATTCTCAGACTAGGGAGGTCCATGGTTATTGGACTCTCCCCAGCCTAAAAATAGCAGGCCGCAGCCGCCCCAGAAGTGGCGCATCCATTAGATGCGCCAATCCTGGTGCTTCGACCCAGCTCATCGCGTGCCCTGGTGCGGTGGCAAACGGGGTAATATATGGGGTTAATACCAGATGTGTAATGTCACCTGGCATCAAGCCCTGGGGTTGGTGAGGTCAGGCGTCTATCAGATACCCGACATCACCAACCCAGTCAGTAATAAAAAAAATAGACGACAAACACATTTTTATTTGAAAAAACACTCCCCAATACATTCCCTCTTTAACCAATTTATTAGAAAGAAAAACAAATCCAGGTCTGGTGTAATCCAAGCGGTTACCATGACAATCCACACTGTCCCAGTCAATGAAGAGCAGGATGTTCCCCATTGGCTGGGAGAGCAATGCAGTGACCTGAGCTAACATCAATGGGTCAGCCCAGGTCACTGCCGGGGATGACAAGTGCTGCTGTCAGCAAGGTACATTAACTGCGCTGATCTCCTGCACTTCTGATAGCACCTGTCACTGAGTTCAATGACCTTCACAGCCAAGTATCGCGAGATGCCCGTGACGTCACCGCTAGTCAGTCTCGGGTCGAAAGCGAGAGAAGGTGATGTGACAAGCGGCGGCCATGGAGGACAGTGACAGCGCTGAGGTCGGGACTTCATCACCGCAGGCAAGCTGAGCGGGACCATGTGTGCAGAATGCCAGGTGGGCGGAGCCTAGCGAGTTAATGTGTGCAGAGAGCCAGGTGGGCGGAGCCTAGCGGGGTAATGTGTGCAGAGTGCCAGGTGGGCGGAGCCTAGCGGGGTAATGTGTGCAGAGTGCCAGGTGGGCGGAGCCTAGCAGTGCCATGTGTGCAGAGTGTCAGGTGGGCGTAGCCTAGCGGGACCATGTGTGCAGAGTGTCAGGTGGGCGGAGCCTAGCGGGGTAATGTGAGCAGAGTGCCAGGTGGGCGGAGCCTAGCAGTGCCATGTGTGCAGAGTGCCAGGTGGGTGGAGCCTAGCGGGGTAATGTGTGCAGAGTGCCAGGTGGGCGGAGCCTAGCAGTGCCATGTGTGCAGAGTGCCAGGTGGGTGGAGCCTAGCAGGGTAATGTGTGCAGAGTGCCAGGTGGGCGGAGCCTAGCGGGACTATGTGTGCAGAGTGTCAGGTGGGCGGAGCCTAGCGGGACCATGTGTGCAGAGTGTCAGGTGGGCGGAGCCTAGCAGGACCATGTGTGCAGAGTGTCAGGTGGGCGGAGCCTAGCGGGGTAATGTGTGCAGAGTGCCAGGTGGGCGGAGCCTAGCAGTGCCATGTGTGCAAAGTGCCAGGTGGGTGGAGCCTAGCGGGGTAATGTGTGCAGAGTGCTAGGTGGGCGGAGCCTAGCGGGACTATGTGTGCAGAGTGTCAGGTGGGCGGAGCCTAGCGGGACCATGTGTGCAGAGTGTCAGGTGGGCGGAGCCTAGCAGGACCATGTGTGCAGAGTGCCAGGTGGGCGGAGCCTAGCAGGGTAATGTGTGCAGAGTGCTAGGTGGGCGGAGCCTAGCGGGACCATGTGTGCAGAGTGCTAGGTGGGCGGAGCCTAGAGGGACCATGTGTGCAGAGTGTCAGGTGGGCGGAGCCTAGCGGGACCATGTGTGCAGAGTGTCAGGTGTGCGGAGCCTAGCGGGACCATGTGTGCAGAGTGCCAGGTGGGCGGAGCCTAGCGAGGTAATGTGTGCAGAGTGCCAGGTGGGCGGAGCCTAGCAGGACCATGTGTGCGGAGTGCCAGGTGGGCAGAGCCTAGCGGGGTAATGTGTGCAGAGTGCCAGGTGGGCGGAGCCTAGCAGTGCCATGTGTGCAGAGTGCCAGGTGGGCGGAGCCTAGCGGGGTAATGTGTGCAGAGTGCCAGGTGGGCGGAGCCTAGCGGGACCATGTGTGCAGAGTGTCAGGTGGGCGGAGCCTAGAGGGACCATGTGTGCAGAGTGTAAGGTGGGCGGAGCCTAGCGGGACCATGTGTGCAGAGTGCCAGGTGGGCGGAGCCTAGCGGGACCATGTGTGCAGAGTGTCAGGTGGGCGGAGCCTAGCGGGACCATGTGTGCAGAGTGTCAGGTGGGCGGAGCCTAGCGGGACCATGTGTGCAGAGTGCCAGGTGGGCGGAGCCTAGCGGGGTAATGTGTGCTGAGTGCCAGTTGGGCGGAGCCTAGCAGTGCCATGTGTGCAGAGTGCCAGGTGGGCGGAGCCTAGCGGGGTAATGTGTGCAGAGTGTCAGGTGGGCGGAGCCTAGCGGGACCATGTATGCAGAGTGTCAGGTGGGCGGAGCGTAGCGGGACTATGTGTGCAGAGTGTCAGGTGGGCGGAGCCTAACGGGACAATGTGCCAGGTGGGTGGAGCCATGTGTGCTGGCGGCGGAGTACGAAGTGGGTGGAGCCTAGCGGGGTCATGTGGCGCTGAGGACGTCAGTGTCGTGGACTGCATGGCTTGGGACAGGTGAGTGTGAATGTGTGTGTGTGTGTATGTATGTGTACATGCCGCGTGCAGGAGGGGGCGGAGCGAGCTGAGCGGGGAAGAGTCGGCTTCCTGCACATGTAACTAGGATAAATATCGGGTTACTAACCAAAGAGCTTTGCTTGGATACCAGATGTTTATCTTGGTTACCAGCTTCTGGCAGGCTGCCAGCAATGGCTCCTGCACACTGTAGCTGTAAAAAGCCCTGCTTTTTGCTGCTAGAACCGTTCTCGAACGTAACTAGAACTATCGAACTTTAGCAAAAAGCTCGAGTTCTAGTTCGATCTAGAACACCCCCCAAAATCACTCGAACCGCAAACTGGAGAACCTCAAACCGCGAACCGCGCTCAACTCTACTGGCGATGCCATTCTCAGTGTGACAATTTTGGTCATCTACATGAGGAGCACACTGTAAGCATTATTCGGAGTCAGGTGTTGGTACAAGAGGAAGGGGAGGAAGTACTGGAGGAGTCATATGCGGAAGGGATAACAGGATCTACAAGGTCCAGACGGTCAGCGGCACCGTGGTGGCAGTCATGGTATGGTGGGGGAGAGGGATTATCAAGGGCGCATATGTCGCGGGCGGGGAGGAGGGTGTCAGCACTGCGCTCACCCCTCTGCTCGGGTCCGGCTGCTGCTGCTCAGTGGTGGCTCGAGCGGTGGGCCGGATCCCAGGGGTTCTCGAGCGGCACTCCTCACCCGTGAGTGAAAGGGGATTGGGTTTTGGGATGTAGCCTATTGTCCGTGACGCCACCCACGGTTGTGGTGATTTGTTAGCACCACCGCTGCTCGGTGTGGGGATCCCGGGAGTGATGGTGTGAAGCAGCAAGTTGTTGTGTTGCCCCTCCGTGGGTAGGGGTTGGTGATCCCGGGGCCCAGTGATGAGGTGGGGAGATGCAGTGCTTGGTGGGTGCAGGGACGCGGGGGCAGCGCTGTGCCTTGCGGCACTGTGGTACTCACTCAGCCTGAGATGTTGACACAGTTCTCGGTAAAACACACGGCTGGAAAGACGGTTCCCACGGACGGCTGCACTTGCTTTCCCCAGTAGGTGACGGTGATGTCCCTTTTCCTGCACCTAATGTTGTTGATGGTCTCGATGGGTTCCCACCGGTAACCCGCTCCCCAGCTTCAAGCTGGACCGGAGGAGCTCTACTCTTTGCCCGCAGGCGCTGGCCCTTAGAAACTGGTGCCCTGGCGGTGGCGGTGTCTCTACTGTAATGGTTGGGCTGTTGCCTTCAATCGGGACTTGGTTGTTGGGAGACAGACGTCCCCTTCACTGATGGATTTGGCAAATTATGGCGACTCCTAGCCTTGCCGGGGTCCGAGAGGCCCCTGCCCTGGTGCTGACTGTCCTTTGTACACTGCTCCAGACAGCCGGGCCACCACCCGTCCGCGGTCCTTCCAGAAACTTCCAAACAGTCACCCCTCCGGACAATCACTGCCGTTGCTGACCTTGCTGACTCTGTCCTGCACACAGCTGGACCAGCTTCAGGCTTTCCTACTCTCACTTTTACTCCTTTTCTCCAGTTTTCTCCTTTGCTCCTCTACCACTTCCCTTCCTCCTCCTTTCCCTAACTTTTCTTAACTGTTCTACTTGTTTACTCCTCACTCAAGCCCTGCCTGGGCTGAGCTGCCTGGTTTCTCCCGCCTCCAGGGCTGTGAACTCCTCGGTGGGCGGAGCCAACGGCCTGGCCCACCCCCTGGTGTGAACATCAGCCCCTGGAGGAAGGCAACAAGGATTTTGGTTAGCTGTGATGTTCCTAACTGGGGTGTAGGGTGTGGTGGTGTGATGACCTGTGACACCTGGCTTGCCCAGGGCGTCACACATAGTATCAGCAAAACTGTTGAGGAAGGTGCAAGAGCCCAGGAAGAAATGGAGGACGAACTGGCGATGGGCATGGAAGACTCAGCAGATGAGTGAGAGCTTGGTCACATTTCGGTTGTGCGAGGTTGGGGGGAGAGGGCAGAGGAAGGAGGCACGATTCTCACCTCTCCGCCACCAACACACCAAGGGCTTGGTCCTCCTGGATGCACAAGACACATGAGCGCCTTCTTGCTGCACTACCTACAACATGACCCTTGGATTGTACGAATTCCAAGTAATGCTAACTACTGGGTTGCCACACTGTTAGATCCCTGGTAGAACACTAAAGTTTGCGAAATAACTCCTGCCATAGAAAGGGACGCACGTATGCAGAAGTATCAGCAGAAGGTGTTACGCAATCTTAGATCTGCTTTTCCACTAAACACCAGTGGTGCACAGAGTGAATCTCAACGCTTTGTCATGGATAGGAGCAAATGGTCTTTTACTTGTCCACATCTGAGGGACCGAGGGCTGGCTGCTGTGCTGAGACGGCATTGAGTACGGTGTCCCTGCAGAGTTGCATTTTTGGTCATATACAAACTGAGTTGAAAAAGGACAGATGCTGGTGGAAAGGGGAACAGGTGTGTTGGAAAGGGTAAAAAAGTTTGTGTCCGTGGGTTTGGTGGTTAAGCAACATTAACGTTTGCTGAAGAAACAACATCTGTTATGGTGGGACTGGCAAATTTGGATAAGGTGGTATATACTATGTTACCGCTATATAAAAAAATTAAGGAAAGAGAAAGGTATATATCCCAATCGCCATTCGGTGTCCACCGTGCTCCCAGATGGAAAAGGAGAGGTTGGCAACTGGAAGGTTAGGTGGAGGATACAGAGCAGGTTGACTCTGAAACAAATAGTAGCCTGAACCGAGTTAGATCTGGAGACTGGGAGCCACTCGGATCTGGAGACTGGGAGCCCTGTTAGCGTCACAGGGTCCACACGACCACCCAGCCCCGGAACTCACTGTTAACAACACAGGAGCCATTGGGTACGCTGTCCATGTGCGTAGGGGACACACCTATGGACAGCAGGCGCATCAACAGCAGCAGGCCTGTTTATGCCACTGGGCTGCACTAGCAGGACTGGTAGGACAGGAGCTGTTCTTAAACGTTCTGCGTTACCAACTGTGGTGGCGGCCTGCATCGATGCCCTATCCCTGCCTACCTCTGGCCTAAAGCCGCAATGGGTTCAACACATGGAGGCGTGCTCTTTCAGAGCATAATAGAAGACTGGGCACCTTCTGGTTGGCTCCAGCCCCTTTTATAACCTGGATCCGCCCCAAACCAGGGTGGACCACAATGCACCTCCTGGAGACAAAATCAGAGTGACACGTCATGAGTGGCATAACTAGCGTCCTATTTGGAACCGCCACTTGAATGGTGACCTCATGGCTGCCACGACCAAAACACCTCAACAGTAGAGATGAGTGAACTGGCCACGGTTCGGCTCAGGCAATCACAAACACATAAAAACGCATTATAAATGTACACATACAGTTAATAAACATTGCCATAACACTTACCTGTCCCCGGGATGCGTCCTGCACTCTGTCTCCTGCAGCTCTTCCATCGGTAATCGCTGCATCCTCTGGGAACACCAGCAGTGATGCAGGACCTATCGTGACATCAAAATAGCCATGTGACCAGTCACGTGTCTATTATCTCATTGGCAACAGACTGGTCACATGACTATGACGCATCATGCTAGGACCTGTCATTGCATCTCTCTGTTACACGGTGCACGTTTGTGTATCGCCATGTACCGGCCACATGCTCTAGCACACGGTCGACTCCCCGCTCTGCTTCCCCGTTCCCTTAAGGTACCGTCACACTAAGCGACGCTCCAGCGATCCCACCAGCAACCTGACCTGGCAGGGATCGCTGGAGCGTCGCTACACGGGTTGCTGGTGAGCTGTCAAACAGGCAGATCTCACCAGCAACCAGTGACTAGCCCCCAGCCAGCAGCGACGCGTGGAAGCGATGCTGCGCATGGTAACTAAGGTAAATATCGGGTAACCAACCCGATATTTACCTTGGTTACCAGCGCACACCGCTTAGCGCTGGCTCCCTGCACTCCTAGCCAGAGTACACATCGGGTTAATTTTACCCGATGTGTAGTCTGGCTATGTGTGCAGGGAGCAGTAGCCGGCACTGGCAGCGTGAGAGCGGCGGACGCTGGTAACGAAGGGAAATATCAGGTAACCAAGGAAAGGGCTTCTGGGTTACCCGATGTTTACCGTAGTTACCAGCGTCCGCAGAAGCCGGCTCCTGACCGGCTGACACAGCCGGTCAACAATGGAGATCACCGTTGCCATAGCAACGCGCTTGGTAGCGGTGACGGTGACGTCCCGCTACCAGCACGTGGCGGCACCGGAATCACGTGTTCGGAGCAGCGTTGCTATGGCAACCCGTGCCACCGCTTACAGCCGGGAGCCTGTGGTCACTCTCACAGAGTGATTTCTGCACGGAGCACAACGTCCTTTCTCCCATGCACTGCTGTCTGATGGAGCAGACAGAGCTGCATGTGTTGAAGGAGAAAGAAGACAGAAGAGCATGGATCTTTGAGGGCTGAGAGGGGGTAATAAAGATGGAGTCTCTAAGTGTGTCTGTGTATTTATTTCTATTAAAGTATTTTTTCTCTGTGTGGTGTGTTTTTTTTAACCCTTTATTGGAGATTCTTAATGGCCGGGTCAAACTTGCCTGACATTAAGAATCTCTGGCTTAATACTAGCTAGTAAAACAAAGCTAGTATTAACTCATTATTACCCAGCGAGCCACCCGGCTTCAGGGCTGTTGGAAGAGTTGGATACAGCGCCAGATGATTACGCTTCTATGAAAGCGCCATTTTCTGGGGCGGCTGCGGACTGCAATTCGCAGCAGAGGCGCCCAGAAACCTCGGACTAACCTGTGCTGCGGATCCCATCCCCAGCTGCCTAGCTGTACCCGGCTGGACACAAAAATGGGGCGAAGCCCACGTCGTTTTTGTTTTTTAAAATTATTTCAAAAATTCATGAATTCAGTAAAAAAAGGGCTTCCTTATATTTGTAGTCCCATTTTCTAGGAGTGCAGACCCTCCATGTGAGGAGTGTGGGTGCAATGAATCTGCACCCACTCTCCCCGGGTCCACAGCACCAGAGTCCATGTCGTAACTAGAGATGAGCGAACCGGTCGCGGTTCGGCTCGAGGTCGGTTCGCCGAACGGAGCTCCCGTTCGAGTTCGGTTCGTCGAACGTTCATCGAACCGAACTCGAACTGCATAGGAAACAATGGCAGGCAATCACAAACACATAAAAACACCTAGAAAACACCCTCAAAGGTGTCCAAAAGGTGATAAACAACTCACAACACAACACAAACACATGGGAAAGTGACAAGGACATATACTCATGCGAAAACAAAAGAGCTGGACAAGGAAAAAGAGTAGGAGACACAGATATATGAGTATATGCAAGGAGACATCGATGCCATTACTGTGCAACTTGAGCCCTGCTCATTTTAGGCTTCCAATCTGGATAAATTGCCAGAGCTTGCCACGTATGCCTTGGGGATCTTGTCATGTCCTGCAGCCAGCGTTCTCTCGGAACCTGTCTTCAGTGCTGCTGGGGGTCTGCTGGCAGATAAGCACACGTGTCTGTCCACTGATAATGTGGACATGGCTCTCAGAGGACTTTTCTTCCCCTGGGTCAGCCAGGGGACGGGAAAGGCACGCGTATTTTTGAGAGTGCTTCATGCAAAGCATCTTTTTCTTTTTCAAAAGGGGGGTCAAGTGATGCCAGTCAAGTGGGGTGTGTGTGTGGCCCAATTAGTGGAAACGAGGGAGACTGTGGTTGGAGTCCCCTCGCTGTGTTTCTAAAAGAACCAAAATGAACAAATCATGGCTCTCAGAGGACTTTTCTTCCCCTGGGTCAGCCAGGGGACGGGAAAGGCACGCGTATTTTTGAGAGTGCTTCATGCAAAGCATCTTTTTCATTTTGAAAATTGGGTCAACTGATGCCAGTCAAGTGGGGTGTGTGTGGCCCAATTAGTGGCAACGAGGGAGACTGTGGTTGGAGTCCCCTCGCTGTGTTTCTAAAAGAACCAAAATGAACAAATCATGACTCTCAGAGGACTTTTCTTCCCCTGGGTCAGCCAGGGGACGGGAAAGGCACGCGTATTTTTGAGAGTGCTTCATGCAAAGCATCTTTTCCTTTTTCAAAAGGGGGGTCAACTGATGCCAGTCAAGTGGGGTGTGTGTGGCCCAATTAGTGGAAACGAGGGAGACTGTGGTTGGAGTCCCCTCGCTGTGTTTCTAAAAGAACCAAAATGAACAAATCATGGCTCTCAGAGGACTTTTCTTCCCCTGGGTCAGCCAGGGGACGGGAAAGGCACGCGTATTTTTGAGAGTGCTTCATGCAAAGCATCTTTTTCATCTTGAAAATTGGGTCAACTGATGCCAGTCAAGTGGGGTGTGTGTGGCCCAATTAGTGGAAACAAGGGAGACTGTGGTTGGAGTCCCCTCGCTGTGTTTCTAAAAGAACCAAAATGAACAAATCATGACTCTCAGAGGACTTTTCTTCCCCTGGGTCAGCCAGGGGACGGGAAAGGCACGCGTATTTTTGAGAGTGCTTCATGCAAAGCATCTTTTTCATCTTGAAAATTGGGTCAACTGATGCCAGTCAAGTGGGGTGTGTGTGGCCCAATTAGTGGAAACGAGGGAGACTGTGGTTGGAGTCCCCTCGCTGTGTTTCTAAAAGAACCAAAATGAACAAATCATGGCTCTCAGAGGACTTTTCTTCCCCTGGGTCAGCCAGGGGATGGGAAAGGCACGCGTATTTTTGAGAGTGCTTCATGCAAAGCATCTTTTTCATCTTGAAAATTGGGTCACCTGATGCCAGTCAAGTGGGGTGTGTGTGGCCCAATTAGTGGCAACGAGGGAGACTGTAGTTGGAGTCCCCTCGCTGTGTTTCTAAAAGAACCAAGATGAACAAGTCATGGCTCTCAGAGGACTTTTCTTCCCCTGGGTCAGCCAGGGGACGGGAAAGGCAGGCACGCGTATTTTGGAGAGTGCTTCATGCAAAGCATCTTTTCCTTTTTCAAAAGGGGGGTCAACTGATGCCAGTCAAGTGGGGTGTGTGTGGCCCAATTAGTGGCAACGAGGGAGACTATGGTTGGAGTCCCCTCACTGTGTTTCTAAAAGAACCAAGATGAACAAGTCATGGCTCTCAGAGGACTTTTCTTCCCCTGGGTCATCCAGGGGAGGTGAAAGGCATGCGTATTTTTGAGAGTGCTTCATGCAAAGCATCTTTTTCATTTTGAAAAGGGGGGTCAACTAATGCCAGTCAAGTGGGGTGTGTGTGGCCCAATTAGTGGAAATGAGGGAGACTGTGGTTGGAGTCCCCTCGCTGTGTTTTACATGCTTTTAGAAGGGCATGACATGGCTTGGAGGTTGACTTTCAGCATCTGCAAACTGTTGGCTACCAAAATGCTGCCTTTCCAACCTTTTTAACCGAGGATTTTCGAGACCTTATGCCCATCGCAGTGCCCCAAGAGCCGATGCCCAGGCGCCACTCCTTATCCAACAAAGGCGTGCACGCGCTACACCAGCATGTCGCACTAAACATCACTGATTCCTTGAGAAACTCTGTGTGACAGGGTGCATTTCACCACAGATAATTGGCCCAGTAAGCATGGACAGGGGCGTTACATGTCGCTGACTGGGCAATGGGTTACTGTGGGGAGAGATGGAGAAGGGTCTGCTGTACAAGTCTTGCCGTCCCCACGAGTTGTGTCAATCCTTCTTCTGTATGTAGAAGTTAATACACTGCTTCTGCCTCTTCAACCTCGTGTGGGTCCTCCACCTTGGCCCAAACCCTGTGTGGTCAGGCCACCCTTCCTTGTAACTGCGCACAAGGAATACCACACACCTCCTTACTATGCTGGCAGCAGAGCTCAAGGCCATCAGGCGGTCAAATGTTTACTTTGAAATGTAGGGGAAATGTGAGACACCGCCGAGGAATTGTGGACGGTTAGCTCTGGAGAGTGAGACCGAGTTTCATCAATGGTTGTCTCCACTCAACCAGCAGCCAGGGAAGGCCGGGTGTGACAATGATGCAAACATGGGTGCGGCCCTTCGCTGTGACAATGTGACACACGTGCCTTGTGTGGCTCACGTGTTGAACCTGGTTGTCCAGCAATTTTAAAAGCACTATCCTGGCCCACATGGCCTTCTGCAAAGAGCACGGTGTATCGCCTTCCTTGATCCACACACTCAGATGGGCTGTAAATGATAGGCTAGAGGGAAGCCACTCACCAAGCAGGACCCCTAGAACCCTGAAACCCTTTAACCCCTATACAGGGATTAGGAATTACACAGGGCCCAAGGTGATCAATACCTGTGGAAGGCTGCAGTTCCAGAGAATAGTAGTCAGGCAGGGTCAAAACATTAATTGAGGAACAGGAACAGAATGGGACGGCCAGGACTTAATCAGAAAACAAGTAGAGGTGAAATGCGGATCGGCCAACAAGGTACATAAACAGCAAGCAGGAAACGTAGTCAGGGAACAAGCACACAAAATCATAAAACTGAATTGGGGGTAAAAGTAACCAGAGGTTCATAGCTATGTCTGGCAGTGGTCTGCAGACAGGATGGGCATAAAAAAAGGGTGTCTTCCCATTGGTTGTAGCTGAATGATGGTACTTCATCTGTGAGATACCCACCAGCTACATTCAGCCAGAGATTCTGCATCTGTCAAGGTAATGCAGCCCAGTGGGTGAGCATAACCTGCGTCCACCTGCGCCGCTGGCATCGACTCCTCTCCCATCATCAGCACTATGCATGAAAGTAACACGTTGTCACCTGGCGACCGGAGTACAAATTGACGGAGCGGACTCCGTTGGTAACTTAACAGCCGTGTGCGGCAATGATGCAAACCTGGCTGCGGGCCATCGTCAGGGCAATGTGACACACGTGCCTTGTATGGCTCACGTGTTGAACCTAATTCTCCATCAATTTTTAAAACACCATCCCGGCCTACATGGCCTTGTGCAGCGGGCACGCTCGCTATGTGCTCACTTCCATCGTGCGCACACAGCAGCTCAACAACTTTCGTCGCTACAGAAGTCTTTAGGTCTGGTGGTTAAACGCCTGAAATGCGATGTACCGACACGCAGGAATTTGAATCTGCACATGTTGCAGCGTTTGTGGCAGCACCGCCGAACCCTGCTGCAATACGTTATGACATATAGCCTGGGATAACTTGATCCAGAGGTGGTGCAGATCACGCTGCTGGAGTGGTGTCAGATCAAGGACCTATGCACCCTTCTACACAGTTTACAAATGTCGACGAAGATGTTTAGCACTGGCGATGCCATTCTCAGCATGACAATTCTAGTCATCTACATGATGGAGCACACTGTAATTATTATTCGGAGTCAGGTGTTGGGACAAGAGTAAGGGGAGGAAGTACAGGAGGAGTCATATGCGGAAGGGATAACAAGATCTACGAGGTCCAGATGATCAGTGGCACCTAGGCGGCAGTCATGGTGAGGGAGAGGGATTAACAAGGGCGCATAGTATCAGCAAAACGTGTTGAGGAAGGTGCAGGAGCCCATGAAGAAATGGAGGACGTACTGGCGATGGGCATGGAAGACTCAGCAGATGAGTGAGAGCTTGCTCACATTTCGGTTGTGCGAGGTTGTGGGGAGAGGGCAGAGGAAGGAGGCACGATTCTCACCTCTCTGCCACCAACACACCAAGGACTTGGTCCTCCTGGATGCACAAGACACATGAGCGCCTTCTTGCTGCACTACCTACAACATGACCCTCGGATTGTACGAATTCGAAGTAATCCTGACTACTGGGTTGCCACACTGTTAGATCCCCGGTACAAGACAAAATTTGGCGAAATAATTCCTGCCATAGAAATGAACGCACGTATACAGGAGTATCTGCAGAATGTGGTACGCAATCTTAGATCTGCTTTTCCACTAAACACCAGTGCTGCACAGAGTGAATCTCAACGCTTTGTCATGGATAGGAGGAAATGGTCTTATACTTGTCCACATCTGAGGGACCGAGGGCTGGCTGCTGTGCTGAGATGGCGTTGAGTACGGTGTCCCTGCAGAGTTGCACTTTTGGTCATATACCAAAATGAGTTGAAAAAGGACAGATGCTGGTGGAAAGGGGAACAGGTGTGTTGGAAAGGGGAAAAAAGTTTTGGTCCGTGGATTTGGTGGTTAAGCAACAGTAACATTTGCTGAAGAAACACCATCTGTTACAGTGGGACTGGCAGATTTGGATAAGGTGGTATATACTATGTTACCGCTATATAACGAAAATTAATAAGAAAAGAAAGAGAAAGGTATATATCCCCATCAGCAGTCAGTGTCCACCGTGCTCCCAGATGGAAAAGGAGAGGTTGGCAACTGGAAGGTTTGGTGGAGGATACAGAGCTGTGTGGCTATGAAACTAATAGTAGCCTGAACCGAGTTAGACGCCATTCGGATCTGGAGACTGGGAGCCCTGTTAGCGTCACAGGGTCCACATGCCCACCCAGCCCAGGAACTCCCTGTTAACAACACAGGGGCCATTGAGTACGCTGACCGTGTGCGTAGGGGCCACACCTTTGAACAGCAGGCGCATCAGCAGCAGCAGGCCTGTTAATGCCACTGGGCTGCACAAGCAGGACTGGTAGGACAGGAGCTGGTCTTAACCGTTCTGCGTTACCAACTGTGGTGGTGGCCTGCATCGACACCCTATCCCTGCCTACCTCTGGCCTAAAGCCGCAATGGGTTCAACACATGGAGGTGTGCTCTTTCGGAGCATAATAGAAGACTGCGCACCTCCTTGTTGGCTCCAGCCCCTTTTATAACCTGGTCCGCCCCAAACCAGGGTGAACCACAATGTACCTCCTGGAGACAAAAGCAGAGTGACACGTCATGAGTGGCATAACTAGCGTCCTATTTGGAACCGCAACTTCAATGATGACCTCATGGCTGCCATGACCCAAACACCTCACCAGTCATCGTCTGACCATCAATAATGCGGTGACAAGTCATAGGGGTGGGCCTCTGCAAGCCATTTGGGAGTGGCCTGGCCACATCGTCAGGACACCTGATGCCCTGTGGTCTATATGGGACCCCCACATCAGGGGCAGGGCCAAAGAGTTCATTACCGGACCTAGTCTCTGATGCAGTAAGTGCCTGAGCATGCTCAGTAGCATGAAATACAGTCTCTGAAAAAAGACTATCAGCTTTAGCATGGTGTCTAGGCACAAAACAGGACTTAGACCCGGCACGGAATGCAAGTACCTGTGCAAAGAGGCTTTTCGCACTAAGTGTGGGAGCATGCGCTGTATCCCGAAATGAAGACTTAGCCTTAGCAATGGCACAGTCAGGCAGAGCATACTCACTAGGCGAAACACTGTAGTTAGGCTGCGGCTGGGGTAAATCGGCACACGCATGCGCACTAGCTGCCTCTCCACACTTAGACGTGGAGGAGAAAGTAGCCAGCTGGACAACCCAAGGCACAGCCCTAAATGGCACAAAAACCATAAAGAAATTCCTATATTAAAAATATCAATTTTTATTAGTCATTTTCTAAAAAACTGTCAGTGCAGTCAAAAGAGGAATAGCCACTTAAAAGTGGTTGGGTGGGTGAATGGGAGACACGTGCGCCAGATGTCGTCATAGGTCCCAATCAGTCTTGTCAACCCATCATTTTGTATTTTCTGGCGGGGCACAATTAACTCTGTCCTGTTTCTTCCTTTTGCGACCCTATATGCTTCATCAATCACTCCCACTGGGTAACCTCTATCTCTGAACCTACGCCTAAGGTTATTAGATTGTGCCTGAAAATCTCCCAAACTAGAACAGTTCCTCCGAAGTCGAAGGAACTGTCCCTTGGGGATCCCTCTCTTCAGGCTAGTGGGGTGACAGCTCTCCCATCGTAGCAAACTATTAGTTGCCGTGGGTTTCCTATAAATGGTAGTATCCAAATAGCCGTCTTGATTCCTCTTGATGTACAAATCCAAAAAGGAAATCCTATCCCCCCCTATCTCCGAGGTAAACCTTAGGTTCAGATTGTTCAAATTCAGATGTCCAACAAAGGCCCTGGAGGAGTTTTGGTCACCCGACCAAAGGATGAGGATGTCATCCTTTGGTCCTTCTGATCATCCTCAAGGGAATTATTGTGATTATGGTTCACCCTGTTAGGGGAACTACTTGATTACATATGTATGTTGACCTGATATGTATTAACAATATAGAGTGGTTACCCAGACTATTTAGGCTTGTGTCCTCTGGGATGAGAGTACCTTCTGGTCATCCTTAAGGGAACTATTGTGATTATGGTTCACCCTGATAGGGGAACTACTTGACTACATATGTATTAACAATACTGCATACCAGACTTTTTTAGGTTTTTTCGACCTGCACTGTTTTTTCACGTACACTATTTGGTGATGGTGGTTTTATGGTTGGAGGGACAGTAAGGGACAGCCGCCGAGGAGCGGGGGCACCAAGTGTTAGGGTGTTTACACTCCGCTGGTAGGTAGGGGAAATTCATAGGGCTAGGATAGGCCCCCCTCCCCTGCCTATATCTTCAATATCGACATCTGGCGCACGTGTCTCCCATTCACCCGCCCAACCACTTTTAAGTGGCTATTCCTCTTTTGACTGCACTGACAGTTTTTTAGAAAATGACTAATAAAAACTGATATTTTTAATATAGGAATTTCTTTATGGTTTTTGTGATAATTGGGTTCCTCCCTTTATTTAGAATTTGAGGTATAAATTTGATATGGCTGGCTTCCTGTCAGCTTCGCTTAACACATCTGATTGGATGAGTGATGTGGAAGAGGCGTTTTCTGAGGCCTCTGAACTAAGCAGGACCTTGGCTAAACCCAGCATTAAAAATATTTTTTCGGATCTATTGGCATGCTATAAAAACCACCTGAAATCTTGGTGGGAAGTGAGATCGTTAGAGCATTATATCAAGAGCGGCATTGTTCCAAGAGGCCTAAGGATCCCGCTTACACCAGCACCGAGGTCAAGAACCCAGACATTGTTAGATAAGTGGCGTAAGGAATCAATAGCGTCATCGATTCGTTTTATGACAATCCTCCTAGAGGAAGAGAGACTGACCCTAGAAGAATCATCTAAAAAACTTGAGAGCCAAATTGAGAGAGCTCGTGAATATAAATCTGACTCAGACTTTAGTAATAAAGAAATTACACTCAAAACTACAGTAGATAAATATCAGAAGGAACTCAAAGAGAGAAAACATAGACACTATGTACGGGACCTGGCTGATTTTAAGGATAACAAAGCCTATCCTAGTTTAGAGTCATACGAACACGCAGGTGATCCTTCCTCCTCAGACGCAGATAATTCTGACACTGAGTTTCGGGCAAGAGAGGGCCCATTCAGAACGAATAGAGGCAGAGGTCAATTCAGGAGGTATAAAAATAAAAACAAAAAATGGGAAGAAAAAAGGGGGAATCAGAGATTCCCGGCAGTTGGAGCATCCCTGGGGGAGCCTCCTGTTCCATCCTCATCCTCCACCTCATCCTCTGTTCCGGCCTCTTTTTTAGAGGGGACAGACGGTATGTCATACCAATTACGCACACGACTAGTGGGGGTACAGAAAAAATAGTAGGGGCAGGTGTAGAGGAGGATAGGCAACGAATTATTAACCTGTCCTCATATACCCTATCTATCAATGAAGAGAGGGTTTTGGCTGCTGGCCTTTCCTTCGTTCCGACCACACGGTGCGATCCATTTATATGGATCAAGGACATTAACTTGTTTCTTAGGAAACTTAAGTGGAAGAAACATTTTGTCATCAATGATAGAATTAAATGCCAACAATTGGGGATTCCTTTGGCGTCACTTAATGATGTTAGGGTTCTAGCCGGACTTGCAGAGGAGAGTGACCGTGAAATTGGTGAAGGCCCTTTTTCGGACTTAAAACCTAAGAGCCTACGACTACCACCTTTGGGAGAATGTAGTAATATTGACATATTTGCCAAATTAGTTTCGGCCGAGATCAGTAAAATTAATACGAGAAGGGGGAGATCTGATACCAACCTTGGACCACTGGAGAGGGAAGCATTATTGTCTCTTGAAAAAAACAGAAACATCGTAATAAAGCCCTCCGACAAGGGGGGGAATACTGTGATCCTTGATGTAGGAAAATATAAGGACATGTGCTTCTCCATTCTCCATGACTCTGCCACGTATGAGGTATTGAAGGGGGATCCCACAAAAGACTATGCCTGTAAACTATTGGAGATTTTGACACATGCATTGGATGATTTGCTAATCTCTAAGAGTGAATTTGACTTTATGTATCTTAAACATCCACGAATAGCAACATTCTATTCACTTCCCAAGATACATAAAGGGGTGGTGCCATTGACAGGCCGACCTATAGTCTCGGGCATAGAAGCACTGTGTCAGAACGTTAGTGTATATCTGGACAAACTTCTGCGCCCGTTTGTAACATCTTTGCCATCGTATATTAGGGATACTGCTGATCTCATTGGGAAGTTGGAAGGAATTTGTGTGGAACAGGGCACCATCTTAACATCTATAGATGTGGAGGCCCTGTACAGCAGTATCCCTCATGAGAAGGGTATTGAGGCAGTAGAGTACTTTCTAAAGAGTAGGGGGAGTCATCTCGGACCCCATAACATCTTAATTATTAAACTACTGAGGTTTGTCCTGGGACACAACTACTTCCTGTTTAACAGGAAGTTCTACCACCAACTCAGGGGCACAGCGATGGGGAGCCCTTGTGCTCCCACATACGCAAACTTGCTCCTGGGTTGGTGGGAGGACACAGTTGTTTTTAGGGATGAGGATGTCATCTGGACCCCCAGGATTCTATTCTGGGGGAGATATATTGATGACATCCTCATCCTTTGGTCGGGTGACCAAAACTCCTTCAGGGCCTTTGTTGGACATCTGAATTTGAACAATCTGAACCTAAGGTTTACCTCGGGGATAGGGGGGGATAGGATTTCCTTTTTGGATTTGTACATCAAGAGGAATCAAGACGGCTATTTGGATACTACCATTTATAGGAAACCCACGGCAACTAATAGTTTGCTACGATGGGAGAGCTGTCACCCCACTAGCCTGAAGAGAGGGATCCCCAAGGGACAGTTCCTTCGACTTCGGAGGAACTGTTCTAGTTTGGGAGATTTTCAGGCACAATCTAATAACCTTAGGCGTAAGTTCAGAGATAGAGGTTACCCAGTGGGAGTGATTGATGAAGCATATAGGGTCGCAAAAGGAAGAAACAGGACAGAGTTAATTGTGCCCCGCCAGAAAATACAAAATGATGGGTTGACAAGACTGATTGGGACCTATGACGACCAGACTGATAAGATTATGGACATTTTGAGGCGGCACTGGGACATTCTTCGGGCAGACCCAGATTTGGCAGACACCCTAACTACAAAACCCTCAGTCACCTTTAGGAGAGGGAGGTCAATAAGGGACCATCTGGTCCATAGTCATTTTGAGCAACCGAAATCGGCAGGGACCTGGCTAGACAGGAGACCGATTGGGACCTTTAGGTGTGGGACCTGTAGTTTCTGCAGATTTATTGACCCCTCAAAAACCTTTGCAAGTGCAGTGACAGGGAGAGTTTTCTCCAATAGGGATTTTGCGAATTGCAAGACCACTGGAGTAGTTTACATGTGCACCTGTCAATGTCCCAAAAACTATGTGGGGAAAACCAAGAGGGAGTTAAGAGTAAGGATAGGAGAGCACATAGGGGACATTCTCCACAAAAGGGATACTGCACTTGCCCGACATATGGTCCAATACCACAATGGGGATAAAAATATCCTATTTAAGGTAATTGAGACCGTCCAAAAACATGAGAGGCGGGGTGACTGGAATAGGGCGATTCTCCAAAGGGAAACCAGGTGCCTTTGCGCAGTATGTCCCCGGATGGGATTAATGAACAATTAAATTTCACCAGTTTCATATAATTTTTCTTTTGAATGGTTCATGGTGGTCTGGGAACCCTCTTTTTTACATTATCAGGGGATGAGTTATTGAGTGGAGCTGATATCTATGCCTATGTGCTTATTGTCCCTATAGGACGAGCAATGGTTAATCTTGTGGCGAGATAATGATATCGCACTTTTCTTATTTCTCTATTTATATGAATAGCCCTATCTTACTCGTGAGTCACGTGACTAGCCTCCACTACAGGCGACGCTCTTGTTGCTATGAGGACGCCTTTTGCAAGTGGAACGCAGTGTGCGTTCCACTTTTGTAAAGTCATGTGATTAGCCAATTATCCTCCCACTACATGTGACCCTCTGGTTTTTATGAGGGCGTTCCTGACAAGTGGAACGCAATGTGCGGTCCATGTGCCGTAACTTCCGGTGTGACGTCGGAGGCCTGGAAGTGTGTGCAAGGCCTGGTGGGGAATTTTGATTTCCGGTCCTACGTCACAGAGACTTCAAACCGGAAGTGACCGCCGGCAGAATGGCGCGGCGTTTGAAAATATCATGGACAGTAAGTCTCATGGGGGCGGGGTAAAATGGCACTGATCGAGTTGATATAAGTGGAGGTGGTGTATGGCCAAACGAGGCATTACCTCTGATACCACTAATGAGCTAGGACCCAGATTCTTGTGGTCCAGAGTGGCGTTACCAGGCACAGCAACCGTTCCTCCATTGTGAGATCGGCTTTACAGATTGAAAATCTCCTGATGAACCCCCAGACATCCTGAGGGAGAAACGCGTTGAGATATGCTGAGATGATATGCTAAGTGACATGATAAGTACTTTAATCATTGTGAGATAAATATTATGATATAACATGACAAGGGATATAATAAGTACTTTAATCATTCCAAAATGTTAAATATTTTAACCTGAGATTGGTGTGCAGTTGTTTGGGCTGGTATTTGTATTAACATGTCCTGTAGGATGGAAGTACAGCCTGTTTATCCTGAAGGAAAGTAGTGCAATTTGGGTTTACACTGAGAGGGAAACTACTTGACCTGATATGTACTTACAATATAGAGTGGTTACCCTGACTATTTAGGCTTTTGTCCTCTGGGATGAGAGTACCTTCTGATCATCCTCAAGGGAATTATTGTGATTATGGTTCACCCTGTTAGGGGAACTACTTGATTACATATGTATGTTGACCTGATATGTATTAACAATATAGAGTGGTTACCCAGACTATTTAGGCTTGTGTCCTCTATGATGAGAGTACCTTCTGGTCATCCTTAAGGGAACTATTGTGATTATGGTTCACCCTGATAGGGGAACTACTTGACTACATATGTATTAACAATACTGCATACCAGACTTTTTTAGGTTTTTTCGACCTGCACTGTTTTTTCACGTACACTATTTGGTGATGGTGGTTTTATGGTTGGAGGGTAGAGATGAGCGAACCGGTCGCGGTTCGGCTCGAGGTTGGTTCGCCGAACGGACCTCCCGTTCGAGTTCGGTTCGTCGAACGTTCGACGAACCGAACTCGAACCGCATAGGAAACAATGGCAGGCAATCACAAACACAGAAAAACACCTAGAAAACACCCTCAAAGGTGTCCTAAAGGTGACAAACAACTCAAACACATTGGAAAGTGACAAGGACATATACTCATGCGAAAACAAAACAGCTGGACAAGGAAAAAGAGGAGGACACACAGATATAGGCATGGCACGCCCTTCTAAAATCATGTAAAACACCGCAAGGTGACTCCAAGCGGAGTCTCCATTTTTTCCAAAAATTGGGCCACACACACACCCACCCCTTCAGTGGCAGCAGTTGTGCCCCAGTTGTACACTTCACAGCTACATTTGCATCAAGCACATTCAAAAATACGCCATTCTTATCCGTCCCCAGGATGACACCGGGGTAGGTAGCAAAGTCTTTCCTGATCCCAGCTCTGTTCATCTTGGCTTCTTTTAAAAACACATCAAGCAAGGGTTACTCCAAGCGGAGTCTCCCTTTTTTTCCAAAAATTGGGCCACACAGACACCCACCCCATCAGTGGCAGCACTTGGGCCCTAGTTGCAAACAGGATGTTTTGATTTGCATCAAGCACATTCAAAAATACGCCATTCTTATCCGTCCCCAGGATGACACCGGGGTAGGTAGCAAAGTCTTTGCTGATCCCAGCTCTGTTCATCTTGGCTTCTTTTAAAAACACATCAAGCAAGGGTTACTCCAAGCGGAGTCTCCCTTTTTTTCCAAAAATTGGGCCACACAGACACCCACCCCATCAGTGGCAGCACTTGGGCCCTAGTTGCAAACAGGATGTTTTGATTTGCATCAAGCACATTCAAAAATACGCCATTCTTATCCGTCCCCAGGATGACACCGGGGTAGGTAGCAAAGTCTTTGCTGATCCCAGCTCTGTTCATCTTGGCTTCCTTTAAAAACACATCAAGCAAGGGTTACTCCAAGCGGAGTCTCCCTTTTTTTCCAAAAATTGGGCCACACAGACACCCACCCCATCAGTGGCAGCACTTGGGCCCTAGTTGCAAACAGGATGTTTTGATTTGCATCAAGCACATTCAAAAATACGCTATTCTTATCCGTCCCCAGGATGACACCGGGGTAGGTAGCAAAGTATTTCCTGATCCCAGCTCTGTTCATCTTGGCTTCTTTTAAAAACACATCAAGCAAGGGTTACTCCAAGCGGAGTCTCCCTTTTTTCCAAAAATTGGGCCACACAGACACCCACCCCATCAGTGGCAGCACTTGGGCCCTAGTTGCAAACAGGATGTTTTGATTTGCATCAAGCACATTCAAAAATACGCCATTCTTATCCGTCCCCAGGATGACACCGGGGTAGGTAGCAAAGTCTTTGCTGATCCCAGCTCTGTTCATCTTGGCTTCTTTTAAAAACACATCAAGCAAGGGTTACTCCAAGCGGAGTCTCCCTTTTTTTCCAAAAATTGGGCCACACAGACACCCACCCCATCAGTGGCAGCACTTGGGCCCTAGTTGCAAACAGGATGTTTTGATTTGCATCAAGCACATTCAAAAATACGCCATTCTTATCCGTCCCCAGGATGACACCGGGGTAGGTAGCAAAGTCTTTGCTGATCCCAGCTCTGTTCATCTTGGCTTCTTTTAAAAACACATCAAGCAAGGGTTACTCCAAGCGGAGTCTCCCTTTTTTTCCAAAAATTGGGCCACACAGACACCCACCCCATCAGTGGCAGCACTTGGGCCCTAGTTGCAAACAGGATGTTTTGATTTGCATCAAGCACATTCAAAAATACGCCATTCTTATCCGTCCCCAGGATGACACCGGGGTAGGTAGCAAAGTATTTCCTGATCCCAGCTCTGTTCATCTTGGCTTCTTTTAAAAACACATCAAGCAAGGGTTACTCCAAGCGGAGTCTCCCTTTTTTCCAAAAATTGGGCCACACAGACACCCACCCCATCAGTGGCAGCACTTGGGCCCTAGTTGCAAACAGGATGTTTTGATTTGCATCAAGCACATTCAAAAATACGCCATTCTTATCCGTCCCCAGGATGACACCGGGGTAGGTAGCAAAGTCTTTGCTGATCCCAGCTCTGTTCATCTTGGCTTCTTTTAAAAACACATCAAGCAAGGGTTACTCCAAGCGGAGTCTCCCTTTTTTTCCAAAAATTGGGCCACACAGACACCCACCCCATCAGTGGCAGCACTTGGGCCCTAGTTGCAAACAGGATGTTTTGATTTGCATCAAGCACATTCAAAAATACGCCATTCTTATCCGTCCCCAGGATGACACCGGGGTAGGTAGCAAAGTCTTTCCTGATCCCAGCTCTGTTCATCTTGGCTTCTTTTAAAAACACATCAAGCAAGGGTTACTCCAAGCGGAGTCTCCCTTTTTTTCCAAAAATTGGGCCACACAGACACCCACCCCATCAGTGGCAGCACTTGGGCCCTAGTTGCAAACAGGATGTTTTGATTTGCATCAAGCACATTCAAAAATACGCCATTCTTATCCGTCCCCAGGATGACACCGGGGTAGGTAGCAAAGTATTTCCTGATCCCAGCTCTGTTCATCTTGGCTTCTTTTAAAAACACATCAAGCAAGGGTTACTCCAAGCGGAGTCTCCCTTTTTTCCAAAAATTGGGCCACACAGACACCCATCCCATCAGTGGCAGCACTTGGGCCCTAGTTGCAAACAGGATGTTTTGATTTGCATCAAGCACATTCAAAAATACGCCATTCTTATCCGTCCCCAGGATGACACCGGGGTAGGTAGCAAAGTCTTTGCTGATCCCAGCTCTGTTCATCTTGGCTTCTTTTAAAAACACATCAAGCAAGGGTTACTCCAAGCGGAGTCTCCCTTTTTTTCCAAAAATTGGGCCACACAGACACCCACCCCATCAGTGGCAGCACTTGGGCCCTAGTTGCAAACAGGATGTTTTGATTTGCATCAAGCACATTCAAAAATACGCCATTCTTATCCGTCCCCAGGATGACACCGGGGTAGGTAGCAAAGTCTTTGCTGATCCCAGCTCTGTTCATCTTGGCTTCTTTTAAAAACACATCAAGCAAGGGTTACTCCAAGCGGAGTCTCCCTTTTTTTCCAAAAATTGGGCCACACAGACACCCACCCCATCAGTGGCAGCACTTGGGCCCTAGTTGCAAACAGGATGTTTTGATTTGCATCAAGCACATTCAAAAATACGCCATTCTTATCCGTCCCCAGGATGACACCGGGGTAGGTAGCAAAGTATTTCCTGATCCCAGCTCTGTTCATCTTGGCTTCTTTTAAAAACACATCAAGCAAGGGTTACTCCAAGCGGAGTCTCCCTTTTTTCCAAAAATTGGGCCACACAGACACCCACCCCATCAGTGGCAGCACTTGGGCCCTAGTTGCAAACAGGATGTTTTGATTTGCATCAAGCACATTCAAAAATACGCCATTCTTATCCGTCCCCAGGATGACACCGGGGTAGGTAGCAAAGTCTTTGCTGATCCCAGCTCTGTTCATCTTGGCTTCTTTTAAAAACACATCAAGCAAGGGTTACTCCAAGCGGAGTCTCCCTTTTTTTCCAAAAATTGGGCCACACAGACACCCACCCCATCAGTGGCAGCACTTGGGCCCTAGTTGCAAACAGGATGTTTTGATTTGCATCAAGCACATTCAAAAATACGCCATTCTTATCCGTCCCCAGGATGACACCGGGGTAGGTAGCAAAGTCTTTCCTGATCCCAGCTCTGTTCATCTTGGCTTCTTTTAAAAACACATCAAGCAAGGGTTACTCCAAGCGGAGTCTCCCTTTTTTTCCAAAAATTGGGCCACACAGACACCCACCCCATCAGTGGCAGCACTTGGGCCCTAGTTGCAAACAGGATGTGTTGATTTGCATCAAGCACATTCAAAAATACGCCATTCTTATCCGTCCCCAGGATGACACCGGGGTAGGTAGCAAAGTATTTCCTGATCCCAGCTCTGTTCATCTTGGCTTCTTTTAAAAACACATCAAGCAAGGGTTACTCCAAGCGGAGTCTCCCTTTTTTCCAAAAATTGGGCCACACAGACACCCACCCCATCAGTGGCAGCACTTGGGCCCTAGTTGCAAACAGGATGTTTTGATTTGCATCAAGCACATTCAAAAATACGCCATTCTTATCCGTCCCCAGGATGACACCGGGGTAGGTAGCAAAGTCTTTGCTGATCCCAGCTCTGTTCATCTTGGCTTCTTTTAAAAACACATCAAGCAAGGGTTACTCCAAGCGGAGTCTCCCTTTTTTTCCAAAAATTGGGCCACACAGACACCCACCCCATCAGTGGCAGCACTTGGGCCCTAGTTGCAAACAGGATGTTTTGATTTGCATCAAGCACATTCAAAAATGCGCCATTCTTATCCGTCCCCAGGATGACACCGGGGTAGGTAGCAAAGTCTTTGCTGATCCCAGCTCTGTTCATCTTGGCTTCTTTTAAAAACACATCAAGCAAGGGTTACTCCAAGCGGAGTCTCCCTTTTTTTCCAAAAATTGGGCCACACAGACACCCACCCCATCAGTGGCAGCACTTGGGCCCTAGTTGCAAACAGGATGTTTTGATTTGCATCAAGCACATTCAAAAATACGCCATTCTTATCCGTCCCCAGGATGACACCGGGGTAGGTAGCAAAGTCTTTGCTGATCCCAGCTCTGTTCATCTTGGCTTCTTTTAAAAACACATCAAGCAAGGATTACTCCAAGCGGAGTCTCCCTTTTTTTCCAAAAATTGGGCCACACAGACACCCACCCCATCAGTGGCAGCACTTGGGCCCTAGTTGCAAACAGGATGTTTTGATTTGCATCAAGCACATTCAAAAATACGCCATTCTTATCCGTCCCCAGGATGACACCGGGGTAGGTAGCAAAGTATTTCCTGATCCCAGCTCTGTTCATCTTGGCTTCTTTTAAAAACACATCAAGCAAGGGTTACTCCAAGCGGAGTCTCCCTTTTTTCCAAAAATTGGGCCACACAGACACCCACCCCATCAGTGGCAGCACTTGGGCCCTAGTTGCAAACAGGATGTTTTGATTTGAATCAAGCACATTCAAAAATACGCCATTCTTATCCGTCCCCAGGATGACACCGGGGTAGGTAGCAAAGTCTTTGCTGATCCCAGCTCTGTTCATCTTGGCTTCTTTTAAAAACACATCAAGCAAGGGTTACTCCAAGCGGAGTCTCCCTTTTTTTCCAAAAATTGGGCCACACAGACACCCACCCCATCAGTGGCAGCACTTGGGCCCTAGTTGCAAACAGGATGTTTTGATTTGCATCAAGCACATTCAAAAATACGCCATTCTTATCCGTCCCCAGGATGACACCGGGGTAGGTAGCAAAGTCTTTGCTGATCCCAGCTCTGTTCATCTTGGCTTCTTTTAAAAACACATCAAGCAAGGGTTACTCCAAGCGGAGTCTCCCTTTTTTTCCAAAAATTGGGCCACACAGACACCCACCCCATCAGTGGCAGCACTTGGGCCCTAGTTGCAAACAGGATGTTTTGATTTGCATCAAGCACATTCAAAAATACGCCATTCTTATCCGTCCCCAGGATGACACCGGGGTAGGTAGCAAAGTATTTCCTGATCCCAGCTCTGTTCATCTTGGCTTCTTTTAAAAACACATCAAGCAAGGGTTACTCCAAGCGGAGTCTCCCTTTTTTCCAAAAATTGGGCCACACAGACACCCACCCCATCAGTGGCAGCACTTGGGCCCTAGTTGCAAACAGGATGTTTTGATTTGCATCAAGCACATTCAAAAATACGCCATTCTTATCCGTCCCCAGGATGACACCGGGGTAGGTAGCAAAGTCTTTGCTGATCCCAGCTCTGTTCATCTTGGCTTCTTTTAAAAACACATCAAGCAAGGGTTACTCCAAGCGGAGTCTCCCTTTTTTTCCAAAAATTGGGCCACACAGACACCCACCCCATCAGTGGCAGCACTTGGGCCCTAGTTGCAAACAGGATGTTTTGATTTGCATCAAGCACATTCAAAAATACGCCATTCTTATCCGTCCCCAGGATGACACCGGGGTAGGTAGCAAAGTCTTTCCTGATTCCAGCTCTGTTCATCTTGGCTTCTTTTAAAAACACATCAAGCAAGGGTTACTCCAAGCGGAGTCTCCCTTTTTTTCCAAAAATTGGGCCACACAGACACCCACCCCATCAGTGGCAGCACTTGGGCCCTAGTTGCAAACAGGATGTTTTGATTTGCATCAAGCACATTCAAAAATACGCCATTCTTATCCGTCCCCAGGATGACACCGGGGTAGGTAGCAAAGTATTTCCTGATCCCAGCTCTGTTCATCTTGGCTTCTTTTAAAAACACATCAAGCAAGGGTTACTCCAAGCGGAGTCTCCCTTTTTTCCAAAAATTGGGCCACACAGACACCAACCCCATCAGTGGCAGCACTTGGGCCCTAGTTGCAAACAGGATGTTTTGATTTGCATCAAGCACATTCAAAAATACGCCATTCTTATCCGTCCCCAGGATGACACCGGGGTAGGTAGCAAAGTCTTTGCTGATCCCAGCTCTGTTCATCTTGGCTTCTTTTAAAAACACATCAAGCAAGGGTTACTCCAAGCGGAGTCTCCCTTTTTTTCCAAAAATTGGGCCACACAGACACCCACCCCATCAGTGGCAGCACTTGGGCCCTAGTTGCAAACAGGATGTTTTGATTTGCATCAAGCACATTCAAAAATACGCCATTCTTATCCGTCCCCAGGATGACACCGGGGTAGGTAGCAAAGTATTTCCTGATCCCAGCTCTGTTCATCTTGGCTTCTTTTAAAAACACATCAAGCAAGGGTTACTCCAAGCGGAGTCTCCCTTTTTTCCAAAAATTGGGCCACACAGACACCCACCCCATCAGTGGCAGCACTTGGGCCCTAGTTGCAAACAGGATGTTTTGATTTGCATCAAGCACATTCAAAAATACGCCATTCTTATCCGTCCCCAGGATGACACCGGGGTAGGTAGCAAAGTCTTTGCTGATCCCAGCTCTGTTCATCTTGGCTTCTTTTAAAAACACATCAAGCAAGGGTTACTCCAAGCGGAGTCTCCCTTTTTTTCCAAAAATTGGGCCACACAGACACCCACCCCATCAGTGGCAGCACTTGGGCCCTAGTTGCAAACAGGATGTTTTGATTTGCATCAAGCACATTCAAAAATACGCCATTCTTATCCGTCCCCAGGATGACACCGGGGTAGGTAGCAAAGTATTTCCTGATCCCAGCTCTGTTCATCTTGGCTTCTTTTAAAAACACATCAAGCAAGGGTTACTCCAAGCGGAGTCTCCCTTTTTTCCAAAAATTGGGCCACACAGACACCCACCCCATCAGTGGCAGCACTTGGGCCCTAGTTGCAAACAGGATGTTTTGATTTGCATCAAGCACATTCAAAAATACGCCATTCTTATCCGTCCCCAGGATGACACCGGGGTAGGTAGCAAAGTCTTTGCTGATCCCAGCTCTGTTCATCTTGGCTTCTTTTAAAAACACATCAAGCAAGGGTTACTCCAAGCGGAGTCTCCCTTTTTTTCCAAAAATTGGGCCACACAGACACCCACCCCATCAGTGGCAGCACTTGGGCCCTAGTTGCAAACAGGATGTTTTGATTTGCATCAAGCACATTCAAAAATACGCCATTCTTATCCGTCCCCAGGATGACACCGGGGTAGGTAGCAAAGTCTTTCCTGATCCCAGCTCTGTTCATCTTGGCTTCTTTTAAAAACACATCAAGCAAGGGTTACTCCAAGCGGAGTCTCCCTTTTTTTCCAAAAATTGGGCCACACAGACACCCACCCCATCAGTGGCAGCACTTGGGCCCTAGTTGCAAACAGGATGTTTTGATTTGCATCAAGCACATTCAAAAATACGCCATTCTTATCCGTCCCCAGGATGACACCGGGGTAGGTAGCAAAGTATTTCCTGATCCCAGCTCTGTTCATCTTGGCTTCTTTTAAAAACACATCAAGCAAGGGTTACTCCAAGCGGAGTCTCCCTTTTTTCCAAAAATTGGGCCACACAGACACCCACCCCATCAGTGGCAGCACTTGGGCCCTAGTTGCAAACAGGATGTTTTGATTTGCATCAAGCACATTCAAAAATACGCCATTCTTATCCGTCCCCAGGATGACACCGGGGTAGGTAGCAAAGTCTTTGCTGATCCCAGCTCTGTTCATCTTGGCTTCTTTTAAAAACACATCAAGCAAGGGTTACTCCAAGCGGAGTCTCCCTTTTTTTCCAAAAATTGGGCCACACAGACACCCACCCCATCAGTGGCAGCACTTGGGCCCTAGTTGCAAACAGGATGTTTTGATTTGCATCAAGCACATTCAAAAATACGCCATTCTTATCCGTCCCCAGGATGACACCGGGGTAGGTAGCAAAGTCTTTGCTGATCCCAGCTCTGTTCATCTTGGCTTCTTTTAAAAACACATCAAGCAAGGGTTACTCCAAGCGGAGTCTCCCTTTTTTTCCAAAAATTGGGCCACACAGACACCCACCCCATCAGTGGCAGCACTTGGGCCCTAGTTGCAAACAGGATGTTTTGATTTGCATCAAGCACATTCAAAAATACGCCATTCTTATCCGTCCCCAGGATGACACCGGGGTAGGTAGCAAAGTATTTCCTGATCCCAGCTCTGTTCATCTTGGCTTCTTTTAAAAACACATCAAGCAAGGGTTACTCCAAGCGGAGTCTCCCTTTTTTTCCAAAAATTGGGCCACACAGACACCCACCCCATCAGTGGCAGCACTTGGGACCTAGTTGTACACTTCACAGCTACATTTGCATCAATCACATTCAAAAATACCCCATAATTAACCGTCCCCAGGATGACACCGGGGTAGGTAGCAAAGTCTTTGCTGACCCATGACTTGTTCATCTTGGCTTCTTTTAAAAACAATGTAAGCAAGGGTTACTCCAAGCGGAGTCTCCCTTTTTTCCAAAAATTGGGCCACACAGACACCCACCCCATCAGTGGCAGCACTTGGGCCCTAGTTGCAAACAGGATGTTTTGATTTGCATCAAGCACATTCAAAAATACGCCATTCTTATCCGTCCCCAGGATGACACCGGGGTAGGTAGCAAAGTCTTTGCTGATCCCAGCTCTGTTCATCTTGGCTTCTTTTAAAAACACATCAAGCAAGGGTTACTCCAAGCGGAGTCTCCCTTTTTTTCCAAAAATTGGGCCACACAGACACCCACCCCATCAGTGGCAGCACTTGGGCCCTAGTTGCAAACAGGATGTTTTGATTTGCATCAAGCACATTCAAAAATACGCCATTCTTATCCGTCCCCAGGATGACACCGGGGTAGGTAGCAAAGTCTTTCCTGATCCCAGCTCTGTTCATCTTGGCTTCTTTTAAAAACACATCAAGCAAGGGTTACTCCAAGCGGAGTCTCCCTTTTTTTCCAAAAATTGGGCCACACAGACACCCACCCCATCAGTGGCAGCACTTGGGCCCTAGTTGCAAACAGGATGTTTTGATTTGCATCAAGCACATTCAAAAATACGCCATTCTTATCCGTCCCCAGGATGACACCGGGGTAGGTAGCAAAGTATTTCCTGATCCCAGCTCTGTTCATCTTGGCTTCTTTTAAAAACACATCAAGCAAGGGTTACTCCAAGCGGAGTCTCCCTTTTTTCCAAAAATTGGGCCACACAGACACCCACCCCATCAGTGGCAGCACTTGGGCCCTAGTTGCAAACAGGATGTTTTGATTTGCATCAAGCACATTCAAAAATACGCCATTCTTATCCGTCCCCAGGATGACACCGGGGTAGGTAGCAAAGTCTTTGCTGATCCCAGCTCTGTTCATCTTGGCTTCTTTTAAAAACACATCAAGCAAGGGTTACTCCAAGCGGAGTCTCCCTTTTTTTCCAAAAATTGGGCCACACAGACACCCACCCCATCAGTGGCAGCACTTGGGCCCTAGTTGCAAACAGGATGTTTTGATTTGCATCAAGCACATTCAAAAATACGCCATTCTTATCCGTCCCCAGGATGACACCGGGGTAGGTAGCAAAGTCTTTGCTGATCCCAGCTCTGTTCATCTTGGCTTCTTTTAAAAACACATCAAGCAAGGGTTACTCCAAGCGGAGTCTCCCTTTTTTTCCAAAAATTGGGCCACACAGACACCCACCCCATCAGTGGCAGCACTTGGGCCCTAGTTGCAAACAGGATGTTTTGATTTGCATCAAGCACATTCAAAAATACGCCATTCTTATCCGTCCCCAGGATGACACCGGGGTAGGTAGCAAAGTATTTCCTGATCCCAGCTCTGTTCATCTTGGCTTCTTTTAAAAACACATCAAGCAAGGGTTACTCCAAGCGGAGTCTCCCTTTTTTTCCAAAAATTGGGCCACACAGACACCCACCCCATCAGTGGCAGCACTTGGGACCTAGTTGTACACTTCACAGCTACATTTGCATCAATCACATTCAAAAATACCCCATAATTAACCGTCCCCAGGATGACACCGGGGTAGGTAGCAAAGTCTTTGCTGACCCATGACTTGTTCATCTTGGCTTCTTTTAAAAACAATGTAAGCAAGGGTTACTCCAAGCGGAGTCTCCCTTTTTTCCAAAAATTGGGCCACACAGACACCCACCCCATCAGTGGCAGCACTTGGGCCCTAGTTGCAAACAGGATGTTTTGATTTGCATCAAGCACATTCCAAATCCACAAGCATTTACTCTCCCCAGGATGACACAGGGGTAGTAAATTCCTTCTGGATCCATGACTTGTTCATTTTGATGAACGTCAGTCTGTCCACATTGTCACTGGACAGACGCGTGCGCTTATCTGTCAGCACACACCCAGCAGCACTGAATACACGTTCAGAGACAACGCTGGCAGCTGGACACGACAAAATCTCCAAGGCGTAACTGGAGAGCTCTGGCCATTTTTCTATGTTTGAAGCCCAAAAGGAGCAAGGCTCCAGTTGCACAGTCATGGCATCGATGTTCATTTGGAGATACTCCTGTATCATCCTCTCCAGCCGTTGAGTATGTGTCAGACTTGTTGTCTCTGGTGGCCTTGCAAAAGAGGGTCTAAAAAAATTATGAAAAGATTCCATAAAATTGCTGTTACCGGCACCAGATACGGTCCTACTGGTACGGGTAGACTGGTGAAGATGACGAGACCGTCCCATGTTTGTCAAGTTACAACTGGGAGATTCCCTCCCTGCACCTGCACGGTTGTTTGGTGGAAAAGCCGAGCTAAGATCGAGTAACAGCTTCTGCTGATACTCCTGCATACGTGCGTCCCTTTCTATGGCTGGAATTATGTCACAAAATTTGGACTTGTACCGGGGATCTAATAGTGTGGCAATCCAGTAGTCATCATCACTTCTAATTTTGACAATACGACTGTCATGTTGGAGGTAGTGCAACAAAAAGGCACTCGTGTGTCTTGCGCAGCCATGCGGACCAAGTCCACGCTGTGTTTGTGGCATAGAGGTGCTACCCGTTCTTTCTTCCTCTGACATCTCCCCCCAACCTCTTTCAACTGAAATTTGACCAAGGTCTCCCTCATCCGCTGAGTCTTCCATGTCCATGGACAGTTCGTCCTCCATTTCTTCATGTTCTCCTGCACCTTGCTCAACATTTCGCCTGCTACTATGCGCCCTTGTCGATCCCTGTTCCCCATGGTCCCATGCCTGCTGCGTTGGTGATGATGAACGTCTGGACCTTGGTGATGTTGTTGTCCCTTGCACATATGAATCCTCCTGTAGTTCCTCCCCTTCATGTTGTCCCACCCCCTGACTCCGAATAGTGTTTAGCGTGTGCTCCAGCATGTAAATGACTGGAATCGTCATGCTGATAATGGCATTGTCAGAGCTAAACATATTCGTCGCCATGTCGAAACTGTGCAGAAGGGTGCATAGGTCCTTGATCTGAGACCACTCCATCAGGGTGATCTGCCCCACCTCTGCATCTCGTTGGCCCAGGCTATACGTCATGACGTATTGCACCAGGGCTCTGCGGTGCTGCCACAGTCGCTGTAACATGTGGAGAGTTGAATTCCAGCGTGTCGCCACATCGCATTTCAGGCGATGAACCGGCAGGCCGAAAGACTTCTGTAGCGATGCAAGTCGCTCAGCTGCGGCGCTTGAACGCCGGAAGTGAGCAGACAGTTTTCGTGCCCTGTTCAGAAGGCCATCTAGGCCGGGATAGTGTGTTAAAAATTGCTGCACGGCAAGGTTCAACACGTGAGCCATACAAGGTACGTGTGTCACCTTGCCCAGGCGAAGGGCCGCACCCAGGTTTGCAGCATTGTCGCACACGGCCTTACCAGGCTGCAGGTTGAGTGGAGACAACCATTTATTAAACTCGGACCGCAGAGCTGACCACAACTCCTCAGCTGTGTGACTCTTATTACCAAGACATGTCAAGCTAAAGACCGCCTGATGCCGTTGCGCTCGGCTGCCAGCATAGTAATGAGGCGTGCGTGATTCCTTCTGCGCAGTGAGAACGCTGGTGGCCTGACCAGGCAGGCTTGGGGCGGAGGTGGAGGACCCAGATGAGGTGGAGGATGCAGAAGCTGTGGCGGAACTTGGACAGACAGAGGATTGACACACAAGTCGTGGGGACGGCAAGACTTGTGCAGCAGACCCTTCACCATCTATCACCATAGTTACCCAGTGCCCAGTCAGCGACATGTAACGTCCCTGTCCATGCTTACTGGTCCAAGTATCGGTGGTGAAATGCACCCGTTCACACACAGAGTTTCTCAAGGAAGCGGTGATGTTGTGTGCGACATGCTGGTGTAGCGCGGGCACACCTTTCTTAGAGAAGTAGTGGCGACTAGGCATCTGGTACTGGGGCACAGCGACAGACATAAGGTCTCTAAAATCCTGTGTGTCCACTAGGCGGAAAGGCAGCATTTCGGTAGCCAACAGCTTACAGAGGGATAGAGTCAACCTCTTAGCTTTGTCATGGGTCGGAGGAAGTGGCCTTTTATTTGACCACATCTGAGGGACAGAGATCTGGCTGCTGTGTGTAGACGGTGTTGAGTAGGGTGTCCCTGGAAAAATGCAGGTTTGTGAGGAAAGTGCAGGCGGAGACATGATGTTGCCTTCATCCAACGTTGGTGCTATCGATGTCTGAGAGAGCTGTACACACTCACTTGTTTCCCCTTCCAAACCAACTGACGACCTTACAAGCAAACTGCCTGTTGCGGTTACAGTGGTGGAAGTTTTGCGTGGAAAAACAGGTGTGACAGCTGTCCCCACAGTCCTAGAAGATGAAGAGCGCGCGGATGCACTGGAAGGGGCGGGCGGTGGATGGTTCGCTCCGCTAGCCGGCATTGCAGCACGGTGAGCTTCCCACCGGGACTTATGATATTTATTCATGTGACGATTCATGGAAGAAGTTGTCAAACTGCTGAGGTTTTGACCTCTACTAACAGAATCATGACAAATGTTACATATCACATGAGTTGGGCGATCTTTTTCGATGTGAAAAAAGGCCCAGGCTAGGCAAGGCTTAGAGGCCATGCGACCTGTTGATCCACCCCGAATAATGCTCATAGGCAGAGTGGTGGCTGAGGATGCAGTTGTAGACGTGCTACCAGTGCTCCGACTCTGTCCAGGAAGGCGCAAGGTAACTTCGTCGTCGGTTGCATCCTCCTCCACCGCCTCTGTTGACCTCCTCGAGTGCCTGACTGGGGGTTGACAGTAGGTGGGATCTAGAACGTCATCATCAATTGTTGTGTTCGCACTCCCCTCCCCCTCAGACCGAGCCTCTTCTTGCCCTGACCGAATATTTAAGTTGTCATCCCAATCGGGTATCTGCGTCTCATCTTCATCAGTATGTTCCTCATTGTCTATAACCACAGGTGTTACAGTTTGTGACAAAGGGTCAACATTATGCTCAGAAACTTGGTCCTCACGGCCTGAATCTGAGTCACAAAGGTTCTGGGCATCACTGCAGACCATTTCCTGTTCTGTACTCACTGTAGCTTGGGAGCAGACCTCTGATTCCCAGGCTATAGTGTGACTGAACAGCTCTGCAGACTCACCCATCTCTGTTCCACCATACTGTGCAGGGCTGATGGAGACTTCAGAGCTGGGAGAAATCAAGTGTGATTGGGATGACATCTCAGAGGAATGGTGTTTTTTGGATGCGGTACTTGAAGTGGCTGAGAGGGCACTTGTTGGACCACTTGAGATCCATTCAAGCATTTTCCTTTTTTGCCCATCATCTACCTTTGTTCCTCTTGTTCATGTCCGTAAAAAAGGGAGCACATCGGATTGTCCACAATAAGTAGTAGACATCTTACTTTTGCTAGTAGATGGTCTATCTTCAGCAGATGATAATGGAGCTTTGGCACCTTCCCCACTGACAAAACCTTTTTTGCCTTTTCCACCACGCCTCTTCCCCTTTCCACCAGCATCTGTCATTTTGCCACTCATGTTGATTGCGACAAGATTGTGGACTGAAAATGTGGTAGTAAAAATTGAGAGGTGGTGAAGATTGCAGTGGTGGTCTAGCTTTATTAACAGCAGAATAATAAAGAATAAATATCCCTGACAATGTAACTTAGTTATAATTCGTTGGAGTGTGCAACGCAGGCAGACGTGCTGCAAATGTCTTGGCACTAGTGGGACTATAGCAAAGTCCAATAGCCACATATAGGATGCCACTAGGTTCACTGAGTGTGTGCTAGTATAATGGCTTAGTTATAATTAGTTGGAGTGTGCAACGCAGGCAGATGCGCTCTGCAAATGTCTTGGCACTAGTAGGACTATAGCAAAGTCCAATAGCCACGTATAGGATGCCACTAGGTACACTGAGTGTGTGCTAGTATAATGGCTTAGTTATAATTAGTTGGAGTGTGCAACGCAGGCAGACGTGCTGCAAATGTCTTGGCACTAGTGGGACTATAGCAAAGTCCAATAGCCACGTATAGGATGCCACTAGGTACACTGAGTGTGTGCTAGTATAATGGCTTAGTTATAATTAGTTGGAGTGTGCAACGCAGGCAGACGTGCTGCAAATGTCTTGGCACTAGTGGGACTATAGCAAAGTCCAATAGCCACGTATAGGATGCCACTAGGTACACTGAGTGTGTGCTAGTATAATGGCTTAGTTATAATTAGTTGGAGTGTGCAACGCAGGCAGACGTGCTGCAAATGTCTTGGCACTAGTGGGACTATAGCAAAGTCCAATAGCCACGTATAGGATGCCACTAGGTGCACTGAGTGTGTGCTAGTATAATGGCTTAGTTATAATTAGTTGGAGTGTGCAACGCAGGCAGACGTGCTGCAAATGTCTTGGCACTAGTGGGACTATAGCAAAGTCCAATAGCCACGTATAGGATGCCACTAGGTACACTGAGTGTGTGCTAGTATAATGGCTTAGTTATAATTAGTTGGAGTGTGCAACGCAGGCAGACGTGCTGCAAATGTCTTGGCACTAGTGGGACTATAGCAAAGTCCAATAGCCACGTATAGGATGCCACTAGGTACACTGAGTGTGTGCTAGTATAATGGCTTAGTTATAATTAGTTGGAGTGTGCAACGCAGGCAGACGTGCTGCAAATGTCTTGGCACTAGTGGGACTATAGCAAAGTCCAATAGCCACGTATAGGATGCCACTAGGTACACTGAGTGTGTGCTAGTATAATGGCTTAGTTATAATTAGTTGGAGTGTGCAACGCAGGCAGACGTGCTGCAAATGTCTTGGCACTAGTGGGACTATAGCAAAGTCCAATAGCCACGTATAGGATGCCACTAGGTACACTGAGTGTGTGCTAGTATAATGGCTTAGTTATAATTAGTTGGAGTGTGCAACGCAGGCAGACGTGCTGCAAATGTCTTGGCACTAGTGGGACTATAGCAAAGTCCAATAGCCACGTATAGGATGCCACTAGGTACACTGAGTGTGTGCTAGTATAATGGCTTAGTTATAATTAGTTGGAGTGTGCAACGCAGGCAGACGTGCTGCAAATGTCTTGGCACTAGTGGGACTATAGCAAAGTCCAATAGCCACGTATAGGATGCCACTAGGTACACTGAGTGTGTGCTAGTATAATGGCTTAGTTATAATTAGTTGGAGTGTGCAACGCAGGCAGACGTGCTGCAAATGTCTTGGCACTAGTGGGACTATAGCAAAGTCCAATAGCCACGTATAGGATGCCACTAGGTACACTGAGTGTGTGCTAGTATAATGGCTTAGTTATAATTAGTTGGAGTGTGCAACGCAGGCAGACGTGCTGCAAATGTCTTGGCACTAGTGGGACTATAGCAAAGTCCAATAGCCACGTATAGGATGCCACTAGGTACACTGAGTGTGTGCTAGTATAATGGCTTAGTTATAATTAGTTGGAGTGTGCAACGCAGGCAGACGTGCTGCAAATGTCTTGGCACTAGTGGGACTATAGCAAAGTCCAATAGCCACGTATAGGATGCCACTAGGTACACTGAGTGTGTGCTAGTATAATGGCTTAGTTATAATTAGTTGGAGTGTGCAACGCAGGCAGACGTGCTGCAAATGTCTTGGCACTAGTGGGACTATAGCAAAGTCCAATAGCCACGTATAGGATGCCACTAGGTACACTGAGTGTGTGCTAGTATAATGGCTTAGTTATAATTAGTTGGAGTGTGCAACGCAGGCAGACGTGCTGCAAATGTCTTGGCACTAGTGGGACTATAGCAAAGTCCAATAGCCACGTATAGGATGCCACTAGGTACACTGAGTGTGTGCTAGTATAATGGCTTAGTTATAATTAGTTGGAGTGTGCAACGCAGGCAGACGTGCTGCAAATGTCTTGGCACTAGTGGGACTATAGCAAAGTCCAATAGCCACGTATAGGATGCCACTAGGTACACTGAGTGTGTGCTAGTATAATGGCTTAGTTATAATTAGTTGGAGTGTGCAACGCAGGCAGACGTGCTGCAAATGTCTTGGCACTAGTGGGACTATAGCAAAGTCCAATAGCCACGTATAGGATGCCACTAGGTACACTGAGTGTGTGCTAGTATAATGGCTTAGTTATAATTAGTTGGAGTGTGCAACGCAGGCAGACGTGCTGCAAATGTCTTGGCACTAGTGGGACTATAGCAAAGTCCAATAGCCACGTATAGGATGCCACTAGGTACACTGAGTGTGTGCTAGTATAATGGCTTAGTTATAATTAGTTGGAGTGTGCAACGCAGGCAGACGTGCTGCAAATGTCTTGGCACTAGTGGGACTATAGCAAAGTCCAATAGCCACGTATAGGATGCCACTAGGTACACTGAGTGTGTGCTAGTATAATGGCTTAGTTATAATTAGTTGGAGTGTGCAACGCAGGCAGACGTGCTGCAAATGTCTTGGCACTAGTGGGACTATAGCAAAGTCCAATAGCCACGTATAGGATGCCACTAGGTACACTGAGTGTGTGCTAGTATAATGGCTTAGTTATAATTAGTTGGAGTGTGCAACGCAGGCAGACGTGCTGCAAATGTCTTGGCACTAGTGGGACTATAGCAAAGTCCAATAGCCACGTATAGGATGCCACTAGGTACACTGAGTGTGTGCTAGTATAATGGCTTAGTTATAATTAGTTGGAGTGTGCAACGCAGGCAGACGTGCTGCAAATGTCTTGGCACTAGTGGGACTATAGCAAAGTCCAATAGCCACGTATAGGATGCCACTAGGTACACTGAGTGTGTGCTAGTATAATGGCTTAGTTATAATTAGTTGGAGTGTGCAACGCAGGCAGACGTGCTGCAAATGTCTTGGCACTAGTGGGACTATAGCAAAGTCCAATAGCCACGTATAGGATGCCACTAGGTACACTGAGTGTGTGCTAGTATAATGGCTTAGTTATAATTAGTTGGAGTGTGCAACGCAGGCAGACGTGCTGCAAATGTCTTGGCACTAGTGGGACTATAGCAAAGTCCAATAGCCACGTATAGGATGCCACTAGGTACACTGAGTGTGTGCTAGTATAATGGCTTAGTTATAATTAGTTGGAGTGTGCAACGCAGGCAGACGTGCTGCAAATGTCTTGGCACTAGTGGGACTATAGCAAAGTCCAATAGCCACGTATAGGATGCCACTAGGTACACTGAGTGTGTGCTAGTATAATGGCTTAGTTATAATTAGTTGGAGTGTGCAACGCAGGCAGACGTGCTGCAAATGTCTTGGCACTAGTGGGGCTATAGCAAAGTCCAATAGCCACGTATAGGATGCCACTAGGTACACTGAGTGTGTGCTAGTAGAATGGCTTAGTTATAATTAGTTGGAGTGTGCAACGCAGGCAGACGTGCTGCAAATGTCTTGGCACTAGTGGGACTATAGCAAAGTCCAATAGCCACGTATAGGATGCCACTAGGTTCACTGAGTGTGTGCTAGTATAATGGCTTAGTTGTAATTAGTTGGAGTGTGCAACGCAGGCAGATGCGCTCTGCAAATGTCTTGGCACTAGTAGGACTATAGCAAAGTCCAATAGCCACGTATAGGATGCCACTAAAAAACACTTAGTGTGTGCAAGTATAATGGCTTAGTTATAATTAGTTGGAGTGTGCAACGCAGGCAGATGCGCTCTGCAAATGTCTTGGCACTAGTGGGACTATAGCAAAGTCCAATAGCCACGTATAGGATGCCACTAGGTACACTGAGTGTTTGCTAGTAAAATTGCTTAGTTTAAAAAAGTTGTAGTGTGCAATGCAGGCAGACGTGCTCTGCAAATGTCTTGGCACTAGTGGGACTATAGCAAAGTCCAATAGCCACGTATAGGATGCCACTAGGTACACTGAGTGTGTGCTAGTATAATGGCTTAGTTATAATTAGTTGGAGTGTGCAACGCAGGCAGACGTGCTGCAAATGTCTTGGCACTAGTGGGACTATAGCAAAGTCCAATAGCCACGTATAGGATGCCACTAGGTACACTGAGTGTGTGCTAGTATAATGGCTTAGTTATAATTAGTTGGAGTGTGCAACGCAGGCAGACGTGCTGCAAATGTCTTGGCACTAGTGGGACTATAGCAAAGTCCAATAGCCACGTATAGGATGCCACTAGGTACACTGAGTGTGTGCTAGTATAATGGCTTAGTTATAATTAGTTGGAGTGTGCAACGCAGGCAGACGTGCTGCAAATGTCTTGGCACTAGTGGGACTATAGCAAAGTCCAATAGCCACGTATAGGATGCCACTAGGTACACTGAGTGTGTGCTAGTATAATGGCTTAGTTATAATTAGTTGGAGTGTGCAACGCAGGCAGACGTGCTGCAAATGTCTTGGCACTAGTGGGACTATAGCAAAGTCCAATAGCCACGTATAGGATGCCACTAGGTACACTGAGTGTGTGCTAGTATAATGGCTTAGTTATAATTAGTTGGAGTGTGCAACGCAGGCAGACGTGCTGCAAATGTCTTGGCACTAGTGGGACTATAGCAAAGTCCAATAGCCACGTATAGGATGCCACTAGGTACACTGAGTGTGTGCTAGTATAATGGCTTAGTTATAATTAGTTGGAGTGTGCAACGCAGGCAGACGTGCTGCAAATGTCTTGGCACTAGTGGGACTATAGCAAAGTCCAATAGCCACGTATAGGATGCCACTAGGTACACTGAGTGTGTGCTAGTATAATGGCTTAGTTATAATTAGTTGGAGTGTGCAACGCAGGCAGACGTGCTGCAAATGTCTTGGCACTAGTGGGACTATAGCAAAGTCCAATAGCCACGTATAGGATGCCACTAGGTACACTGAGTGTGTGCTAGTATAATGGCTTAGTTATAATTAGTTGGAGTGTGCAACGCAGGCAGACGTGCTGCAAATGTCTTGGCACTAGTGGGACTATAGCAAAGTCCAATAGCCACGTATAGGATGCCACTAGGTACACTGAGTGTGTGCTAGTATAATGGCTTAGTTATAATTAGTTGGAGTGTGCAACGCAGGCAGACGTGCTGCAAATGTCTTGGCACTAGTGGGACTATAGCAAAGTCCAATAGCCACGTATAGGATGCCACTAGGTACACTGAGTGTGTGCTAGTATAATGGCTTAGTTATAATTAGTTGGAGTGTGCAACGCAGGCAGACGTGCTGCAAATGTCTTGGCACTAGTGGGACTATAGCAAAGTCCAATAGCCACGTATAGGATGCCACTAGGTACACTGAGTGTGTGCTAGTATAATGGCTTAGTTATAATTAGTTGGAGTGTGCAACGCAGGCAGACGTGCTGCAAATGTCTTGGCACTAGTGGGACTATAGCAAAGTCCAATAGCCACGTATAGGATGCCACTAGGTACACTGAGTGTGTGCTAGTATAATGGCTTAGTTATAATTAGTTGGAGTGTGCAACGCAGGCAGACGTGCTGCAAATGTCTTGGCACTAGTGGGACTATAGCAAAGTCCAATAGCCACGTATAGGATGCCACTAGGTACACTGAGTGTGTGCTAGTATAATGGCTTAGTTATAATTAGTTGGAGTGTGCAACGCAGGCAGACGTGCTGCAAATGTCTTGGCACTAGTGGGACTATAGCAAAGTCCAATAGCCACGTATAGGATGCCACTAGGTACACTGAGTGTGTGCTAGTATAATGGCTTAGTTATAATTAGTTGGAGTGTGCAACGCAGGCAGACGTGCTGCAAATGTCTTGGCACTAGTGGGACTATAGCAAAGTCCAATAGCCACGTATAGGATGCCACTAGGTACACTGAGTGTGTGCTAGTATAATGGCTTAGTTATAATTAGTTGGAGTGTGCAACGCAGGCAGACGTGCTGCAAATGTCTTGGCACTAGTGGGACTATAGCAAAGTCCAATAGCCACGTATAGGATGCCACTAGGTACACTGAGTGTGTGCTAGTATAATGGCTTAGTTATAATTAGTTGGAGTGTGCAACGCAGGCAGACGTGCTGCAAATGTCTTGGCACTAGTGGGACTATAGCAAAGTCCAATATCCACGTATAGGATGCCACTAGGATCACTGAGTGTGTGCTAGTATAATGGCTTAGTTATAATTAGTTGGAGTGTGCAATGCAGGCAGATGCGCTCTGCAAATGTCTTGGCACTAGTAGGACTATAGCAAAGTCCAATAGCCACGTATAGGATGCCACTAAAAAACACTTAGTGTGTGCAAGTATAATGGCTTAGTTATAATTAGTTGGAGTGTGCAACGCAGGCAGATGCGCTCTGCAAATGTCTTGGCACTAGTGGGACTATAGCAAAGTCCAATAGCCACGTATAGGATGCCACTAGGTACACTGAGTGTTTGCTAGTAAAATTGCTTAGTTTAAAAAAGTTGTAGTGTGCAATGCAGGCAGACGTGCTCTGCAAATGTCTTTGCACTAGTGGGACTATAGCAAAGTCCAATAGCCACGTATAGGATGCCACTAGGTACACTGAATGTTTGCTAGTATAATGGCTTACTTAGAATGAGTTGGAGTGTGCAGAGGACAAGAGGGTACAGTGGCAGGATTGTGGTGCTCTGGGTAGAGGAATGGAAGCCTGCCTTTCTATTCCCTCCTAATGGTGAAATGCAGGGAGGAAATCCCTGACCTGGGCTACACAGACACTGTTGCTGTTTGCAGGACCTGTCACTTATGGCTCTCTGACCCTGCCGCTTTGAGCCCTTAAAAGGACTGCTATAAAGTGCTCTCCCTAAGCTGTCTAACGCTGTGTATGCAGCGCATACAGCTGTATCGGCTATAGGACTCAGGAGGACGGAGCTGCGACACTGATGTCTGACACCAAAGACGCAGAAGGCAGATAATGGCGTTCGTGAAGAAAATGTCCGGTTTTATAATGCAGGGACATGTGACATGCAGATCCTATCACACATGCCGTTGCTTCTCTGGCTCAAAGTCCACTTAGGTGTGTGTGTGTCTGTGATTGGCTGACATGCTGGCCCGCCCCACAAGACGCGCGCGCTTAGGGAAGGAAGACAAGAAAAAAAAAAAAAAAATGGCGATCGCCATTATAGAAACAGCAGTGATCTGAAGGCGCTGTTCACGCACACTATACACTGAAATGTGATAATAGTTTGATTCACAGAGTGACTTACACTATTACAGCAGAAACCAAGCTAGGATTTAGCTGTTTTTTGGCTGCTAGAACCGTTCTCGAACGTTTCTAGAACTATCGAGCTTTTGCAAAAAGCTCGAGTTCTAGTTCGATCTAGAACATGCCCCAAAATCACTCGAGCCGCGAACTGGAGAACCACGAACCACGAACCGCGCTCAACTCTATTGGAGGGACAGTAAGGGACAGCCGCCGAGGAGCGGGGGCACCGAGTGTTAGGGTGTTTACACTCCGCTGGTAGGTAGGGGAAATTCATAGGGCTAGGATAGGCCCCCCCTCCCCTGCCTATATCCTCAATATCGACATCTGGCGCACGTGTCTCCCATTCACCCGCCCAACCACTTTTAAGTGGCTATTCCTCTTTTGACTGAACTGACAGTTTTTTAGAAATTGACTAATAAAAATTGATATTTTTAATATAGGAATTTCTTTATGGTTTTTGTGATAATTGGGTTCCTCCCTTTATTTAGAATTTGAGGTATAAACAGCCCTAAATGGCAGCTGACGCCTGGGCGCAAATGAAACCGCAGCAGGCTTCAGGTTACAGGTTTTGTAACAACAAATACCATTCAAAAGAACAGGTGTACTTCTTCCCATTGATAATCTGATATGATCCTTTTTTTCACTGACACAACCATCGCTAACAAATGTAGATGAGGCCAAAACAGCAGCTGCTTCAATGGATCTCAAGTGCTCCATAAAGTGGCCTCTCCTCCACCCCAATTTCAAGATCCCAAATACTCCATTCCTCTGTGGTGTCAATCCAATCACACTTGCTTCCTAACAGCTCTCAAGTTTCCACCAGCCCTGCTGAGTATGGGGTAACAGAGATGGTTGAGTTTGCATAGCTGTTCAGTCGCACTATAGCCTGGAAATCAGAGGTCTGCTCCAAAGCTGCAATGAGTACAGACAAGGAAGTTATTATTATTTTTATTATTATTGATTTATAGAGCACCATTGATTCCATGGTGCTGTACATGAGAAGGGGGTTACATACAGAATACATATACAAGTAACTATAGACAGACTGGTACAGAGGGAAGAGGGCCCTGCCCTTGCGGGATTACATTCTAAAGGATTTTTGGGAGGAGACAGTAGGAGTGGTTTAGGTTGAGCGTCAAGTACGTATGGTGGTGGTGTCATTGAAGGTTATAGTCATTTCTGAACAGATGAGTTTTCAGATTCAGTTTGAAGCTTGCGGGTGTAGCAGATAATCTGACGTGTTGAGGTAGCGAGTTCCATGAGACAGGGGAAATGATCTGCGCAGATGGTCAGAAGCTTTGTGAGTGGGATCCAGGCCCCGATGAAGAAGGTGCTGAGCCTAATCTACACCCTCATTTCCAAAAAGTAAATCCTCTTGGTGGAGACAATGGGGAACATGATGAGGAGCACAGACACCTGATTGGAATGACAACTTTACTATTCGGTCAGGGCAGGAAGAGGTTGTCTCGGAGGACTCAGGACGAGGGGAATGAAAACACACAGGGTTATTGATGAGGTTGGAGACCACACTTACTGTCAAACCAAAGTCAGCCAGTCGATGAGGTCAGCAGAGGAGGTGGAGGAGGATGCTACTGACGACGAGCTTACGTTGCGTCTTCCTGGCCAGAGACAAAGTACTGGAAGCACGTCAACAACTGAATCCTGGACCACAACTTTGACTCTGAGCAGAAGTCGTGTTGGCTATGCAGGTCGCATGGGCTGTAAGCCTTGCCTAGCCTGTGAATTTTTGGACATCGCAAAGGATCACCCAAGTCATGGAATCTGTAAGATTTCTCAATAATCTGTAAGTAGAAGGCAAAAACTCACACCTTTGAGTAGTTCCTCCATGAAGTGTCACATGGATATGAATTGATAGCGTGAAGGTGTATTGCTCAGCTTTAGCCACTGTCAATGCAACATGCTAATTTGCCATTGCATGCATTGTTGCAGACTACACACAAGGGGCTGCTGTTATTTTGGATCTGCCTTTGTTTGGTCACTATAGCAATATCAAATTGCTCTTCGGGTGTGGACTTGGAGATGCTGTCTATGAACAGAAGGGAAAGCTAAAGGTGTGTGTTACAGCAAGGAGCCACCGCGGAAACACTTCATTCAATTGTGAGGGGAGTCATGTTGTACTTTGATGATGAGCCCCGTAATGCCAGTGAGCAGCATCCTGTGCCACAGACCAACATTCTTACAGTGCTGTCTATACTGTTTACCGTGAGAGGAGCGTAAAGTCTGTATTTCTGGCAACTGGACATCAGAGTACCCGGGTACGGTAGGCTGTGCCCAGACAATAATGCGGGCACGCAACACTTTGTTTTATTAGCAAAACACATATCTGTTCTGGGTAGGCCGACTATTTATAGACAATAAGACTTGCTGTCTCTGCACTGTCAAATTGTCACATACAGTTTAAATCATAGAGGGACAGCAACACATGTTTGCATTGACTGTTGCTTTTCAAGATTTCCATGACTGTGTTGCAGAGCTGTGTGGTTTGCATTCACACTGTTATCATCTGCATTATCTGTGAGGCTTCAGCTAACAAGGGTATTCAGGGGGGGTAATGTGTTTTGTCTATGTTTAGGTAGGTAACTTGGAAGCTCTTGTGATGCGCCACTGGTAAGTCGTGTTCGCACACACACACACACACACACACACGCACAAACACACAATTACTGCTACACAGAGGGATTAGCAGGTAGTAGGCAACAGAATAAATTGTTCAATTATTTAAATTGTATGCATGGTTCTTATTGTTTGTTTTGGTAAAGTTAAACAATCATTTATCAACCCAACTGCCTAGAGTCCTTTTCCTGTTGCCTGGTTTTGCTGCATACTGGGGAGCCCACCCTGTACACGACTTAAAATGAAGAATAAGTCGCAATGTGAATTTCACTGTGCTACAATGCAGCCTAGCGTGCCTGTGCAACCACCGCCTGCCCCATCAAGTGCATCTGCGTGCTCTTCATCATCTGTGACTGTGGGGACAGCAGTCACACATGGTTTTTCACACTGAACTTCCACTCCTTTACCCGCAACAGGGAGTGTGATTGGCAGGTCATCACTTGTTTTGGAAGTGGAAACAGAAGGTATTGTTGAGCTGTCAGACATCGAGAGAACCATCATTGGATGCAGGCTACATTATATCCACGCCTGCACCTTCGTCACAGATTGGCTGGACTACCTGCAGTTAATAATTGCATTCCAGAAATGGAAAGGAGTGTAGAATGCACATGTGTTGTACCTTGCTTGGCAGCAAAGGAACACTAACTTAGCATTCCAGACAATTTTAGGATGGCAGAAAGAGAGTCAGCTCTTTGGGCAAATTAAATAGCGTGGCAAAAGTGGACAGATGGGTACAGTGGCCGTGTTCTGTGGGTACCAGGACAGTAAAAGAAGCCTCACTTTCTATCACTCCTAATGATCAAATGCAGCAAGTAATTCCCTGAGTTTGCTATAAAATTTGCATAGCTAAATGTGCATGAGGGTAGAATGCAGAGGTGCTTGAGATTGCTTGGCACAAGTGGCACAATAAAGGAGTCCAACAGCCAGTTCTATGATGCCACTAAATAGCAGTATTTTTTGCTATCATTATTATTATTATTACATAGGTAGGAATCACTATATAAGTCCATTGCTCACCACACATAGACTACTTATGATTAAGGACTAGTTTTTTGTTTTTAAATTTATGAAGTCCGAAACGCGTAAAGTGCTATGTTCCATACTCTTCACCATGGTCTTCATATAAGAATTTTTTAACCATGTATTAATAAAGAAGTTTGATTTTTATATAATTTTGGAATTGGTGCTGGGTCCGATTTTTCCCTTTCCTACATTACCTGCTTGCTGGTTTGGACTTACCAGCGGACCACGTGCATCCTTAGGATCTTATGGCTTCGGGTGTCAGGTGAGCTGAAAATCTTTCTTACTAATGGAATACAACAGCCAGTTCTATGATGCCACTAAATGGCAGTATTTTTTGCTATCATTATAGCTTATTAAAAACAGAGCAGGAGGGTGTCCTGCACAGGTGCTGCACATAGATTTGCACCAGTGGGGCACTAATGGAGTACAACAGCCACTTCTTGTATGCCACTAAGTTTACTCAATTTTTGGTAATATAATGTGTTAGTAAGTAACAATGAGTTTGAGTGTGCAATGCAGGCAGACGTGCTGCAAATATCTTTGCACTAGTGGGACTAGACAAAAGTCCAATAGCCACGTTTAGGATGCCACTAGGTACACTGAGTGTTTGCTTGTATAATGGCTTAGTTATAATGAGTTTGAGTGTGCAATGCAGGCAGACGTGCTGCAAATATCTTTGCACTAGTGGGACTAGACAAAAGTCTAATAGCCACGTTTAGGATGCCACTAGGTACACTGAGTGTTTGCTAGTATAACGGCTTAGTTATAAAGAGTTTGAGTGTGCAATGCAGGCAGACGTGCTGCAAATATCTTTGCACTAGTGGGACTATACAAAAGTTAAATAGACACGTTTAGGATGCCACTAGGTACACTGAGTGTTTGCTAGTATAATGGCTTAGTTATAAAGAGTTTGAGTGTGCAATGCAGGCAGACGTGCTGCAAATATCTTTGCACTAGTGGGACTAGACAAATGTCCGATAGCCACGTTTAGGATACCACTAGGTACACTGAGTGTTTGCTAGTATAATGGCTTAGTTATAATGAGTTGGAGTGTGCAATGCAGGCAGACGTGCTGCAAATATCTTTGCACTAGTGGGGCTAGACAAAAGTTAAATAGACACGTTTAGGATGCCACTAGGTACACTGAGTGTTTGCTAGTATAATGGATTAGTAACAATGAGTTTGAGTGTGCAATGCAGGCAGACGTGCTGCAAATATCTTTGCACTAGTGGGACTAGACAAAAGTCCAATAGCCACGTTTAGGATGCCACTAGGTACACTGAGTGTTTGCTAGTATAATGGCTTAGTTATAATGAGTTGGAGTGTGCAATGCAGGCAGACGTGCTGCAAATATCTTTGCACTAGTGGGGCTAGACAAAAGTTAAATAGACACGTTTAGGATGCCACTAGGTACACTGAGTGTTTGCTAGTATAATGGATTAGTAACAATGAGTTTGAGTGTGCAATGCAGGCAGACGTGCTGCAAATATCTTTGCACTAGTGGGACTATACAAAAGTCCAACAGCCACGTTTAGGATGCCACTAGGTACACTGAGTGTTTGCTAGTATAATGGCTTAGTTATAAAGAGTTTGAGTGTGCAATGCAGGCAGACGTGCTGCAAATATCTTTGCACTAGTGGGACTAGACAAATGTCCGATAGCCACGTTTAGGATACCACTAGGTACACTGAGTGTTTGCTAGTATAATGGCTTAGTTATAATGAGTTGGAGTGTGCAATGCAGGCAGACGTGCTGCAAATATCTTTGCACTAGTGGGGCTAGACAAAAGTTAAATAGACACGTTTAGGATGCCACTAGGTACACTGAGTGTTTGCTAGTATAATGGCTTAGTTACAGTTAGGTCCAGAAATATTTGGACAGTGACACAATTTTCGCGAGTTGGGCTCTGCATGCCACCACATTGGATTTGAAATGAAACCTTTTCAACAGAATTCAAGTGCAGATTGTAACGTTTAATTTGAAGGTTTGAACAAAAATATCTAATAGAAATTGTAGGAATTGTACACATTTCTTTACAAACACTCAACATTTTAGGAGGTCAAAAGTAATTGGACAAATAAACCAAACCCAAACAAAATATATTTTTTTTCAATATTTTGTTGCGAATCCTTTGGAGGCAATCACTGCCTTAAGTCTGGAACCCATGGACATCACCAAACGCTGGGTTTCCTCCTTCTTAATGCTTTGCCAGGCCTTTACAGCCACAGCCTTCAGGTCTTGCTTGTTTGTGGGTCTTTCCGTCTTAAGTCTGGATTTGAGCAAGTGAAATGCATGCTCAATTGGGTTAAGATCTGGTGATTGACTTGGCCATTGCAGAATGTTCCACTTTTTTGCACTCATGAACTCCTGGGTAGCTTTGGCTGTATGCATGCGGTCATTGTCCATCTGTACTATGAAGCGCCGTCCGATCAACATTGCGGCATTTGGCTGAAGCTGGGCTGAAAGTATATCCCGGTACACTTCTGAATTCATCCGGCTACTCTTGTCTGCTGTTATGTCATCAATAAACACAAGTGACACAGTGCCATTAAAAGCCATGCATGCCCATGCCATCACGTTGCCTCCACTATGTTTTACAGAGGATGTGGTGTGCCTTGGATCATGTGCCGTTCCCTTTCTTCTCCAAACTTTTTTCTTCCCATCATTCTGGTACAGGTTGATCTTTGTCTCATCTGTCCATAGAATACTTTTCCAGAACTGAGCTGGCTTCATGAGGTGTTTTTCAGCAAATTTAACTCTGGCCTGTCTATTTTTGGAATTGATGAATGGTTTGCATCTAGATGTGAACCCTTTGTATTTACTTTCATGGAGTCTTCTCTTTACTGTTGACTTAGAGACAGATACACCTACTTCACTGAGAGTGTTCTGGACTTCAGTTGATGTTGTAAACGGGTTCTTCTTCACCAAAGAAAGTATGCGGCGATCATCCACCACTGTTGTCATCCGTGGACGCCCAGGCCTTTTTGAGTTCCCAAGCTCACCAGTCAATTCCTTTTTTCTCAGAATGTACCCGACTGTTGATTTTGCTACTCCAAGCATGTCTGCTATCTCTCTGACAGATTTTTTCTTTTTTTTCAGCCTCAGGATGTTCTGCTTCACCTCAATTGAGAGTTTCTTAGACCGCATGTTGTCTGGTCACAGCAACAGCTTCCAAATGCAAAACCACACACCTGTAATCAACCCCAGACCTTTTAACTAGTTCATTGATTACAGGTTAACGAGGGAGACGCCTTCAGAGTTAATTGCAGCCCTTAGAGTCCCTTGTCCAATTACTTTTGGTCCCTTGAAAAATAGGAGGCTATGCATTACAGAGCTATGATTCCTAAACCCTTTCTCTGATTTGGATGTGAAAACTCTCATATTGCAGCTGGGAGTGTGCACTTTCAGCCCATATTATATATATAATTGTATTTCTGAACATATTTTTGTAAACAGCTAAAATAACAAAACTTGTGTCACTGTCCATATATTTCTGGACCTAACTGTATAATAAGTTTAAGTGTGCAATGCAGGCAGACATGCTGCAAATATCTTTGCACTAGTGGGACTATACACAAGTCCAATAGCCACGTTTAGGATGCCACTAGGTACACTGAGTGTTTGCTAGTATAATGGCTTAGTTATAAGAAGTTTGAGTGTGCAATGCAGGCAGACGTGCTGCAAATATCTTTGCACTAGTGGGACTAGACAAAAGTCCAATAGCCACGTTTAGGATGCCACTAGGTACACTGAGTGTTTGCTAGTATAATGGCTTAGTAACAATGAGTTTGAGTGTGCAATGCAGGCAGACGTGCTGCAAATATCTTTGCACTAGTGGGACTATACAAAAGTCCAATAGCCACGTTTAGGATGCCACTAGGTACACTGAGTGTTTGCTATTATAATGGCTTAGTTATAAAGAGTTTGAGTGTGCAATGCAGGCAGACGTGCTGCAAATATCTTTGCACTAGTGGGACTAGACAAAAGTCCAATAGCCACGTTTAGGATGCCACTAGGTACACTGAGTGTTTGCTATTATAATGGCTTAGTTATAAAGAGTTTGAGTGTGCAATGCAGGCAGACGTGCTGCAAATATCTTTGCACTAGTGGGACTAGACAAAAGTCCAACAGCCACGTTTAGGATGCCACTAGGTACACTCAGTGTTTGCTAGTATAATGGCTTAGTAACAATGAGTTGGAGTGTGCAATGCAGGCAGACGTGTTGCAAATATCTTTGCACTAGTGGGACTATACAAAAGTCCAACAGCCACGTTTAGGATGCCACTAGGTACACTGAGTGTTTGCTAGTATAATGGCTTAGTTATAAAAGTTTGAGTGTGCAATGCAGGCAGACGTGCTGCAAATATCTTTGCACTAGTGGGACTAGACAAAAGTTCAATAGCCACGTTTAGGATACCACTAGGTACACTGAGTGCTTGCTAGTATAATGGCTTAGTTATAATGAGTTGGAGTGTGCAATGCAGGCAGACGTGCTGCAAATATCTTTGCACTAGTGGGACTATACAAAAGTCCAACAGCCACGTTTAGGATGCCACTAGGTACACTGAGTGTTTGCTAGTATAATGGCTTAGTTGTAAAGAGTTTGAGTGTGCAATGCAGGCAGACGTGCTGCAAATATCTTTGCACTAGTGGGACTAGACAAAAGTCCAATAGCCACGTTTAGGATGCCACTAGGTACACTGAGTGTTTGCTAGTATAATGGCTTAGTTATAATGAGTTTGAGTGTGCAATGCAGGCAGACGTGCTGCAAATATCTTTGCACTAGTGGGACTAGACAAAAGTCCAACAGCCACGTTTATGATGCAACTAGGTACACTGAGTGTTTGCTAGTATAATGGCTTAGTTATAATGAGTTTGAGTGTGCAATGCAGGCAGATGTTTTGCAAATATCTTTGCACTAGTGGGACTAGACAAAAGTCCAATAGCCACGTTTAGGATGCCACTAGGTACACTGAGTGTTTGCTAGTATAATGGCTTAGTTATAATGAGTTTGAGTGTGCAATGCAGGCAGACGTGCTGCAAATATCTTTGCACTAGTGGGACTAGACAAAAGTCCAACAGCAACGTTTAGGATGCCACTAGGTACACTGAGTGTTTGCTAGTATAATGGCTTAGTTATAAAGAGTTTGAGTGTGCAATGCAGGCAGACGTGCTGCAAATATCTTTGCACTAGTGGGACTAGACAAAAGTCCAATAGCCACGTTTAGGATGCCACTAGGTACACTGAGTGTTTGCTAGTATAATGGCTTAGTTATAAAGAGTTTGAGTGTGCAATGCAGGCAGACGTACTGCAAATATCTTTGCACTAGTGGGACTAGACAAAAGTCCAACAGCCACGTTTAGGATGCCACTAGGTACACTCAGTGTTTGCTAGTATAATGGCTTAGTAACAATGCGTTTGAGTGTGCAATGCAGGCAGACGTGCTGCAAATATCTTTGCACTAGTGGGACTATACAAAAGTCCAACAGCCACGTTTAGGATGCCACTAGGTATACTGAGTGTTTGCTAGTATAATGGCTTAGTTATAATGAGTTGGAGTGTGCAATGCAGGCAGACGTGCTGCAAATATCTTTGCACTAGTGGGACTAGACAAAAGTCCAATAGCCACGTTTAGGATGCCACTAGGTACACTCAGTGTTTGCTAGTATAATGGCTTAGTAACAATGAGTTTGAGTGTGCAATGCAGGCAGACGTGCTGCAAATATCTTTGCACTAGTGGGACTATACAAAAGTCCAACAGCCACGTTTAGGATGCCACTAGGTACACTGAGTGTTTGCTAGTATAATGGCTTAGTTATAAAGAGTTTGAGTGTGCAATGCAGGCAGACGTGCTGCAAATATCTTTGCACTAGTGGGACTAGACAAAAGTCCAATAGCCACGTTTAGGATGCCACTAGGTACACTGAGTGTTTGCTAGTATAATGGCTTAGTTATAAAGAGTTTGGGTGTGCAATGCAGGCAGACGTGCTGCAAATATCTTTGCACTAGTGGGACTAGACAAAAGTCCAATAGCCACGTTTAGGATGCCACTAGGTACACTGAGTGTTTGCTAGTATAATGGCTTAGTTATAATGAGTTTGAGTGTGCAATGCAGGCAGACGTGCTGCAAATATATTTGCACTAGTGGGACTAGACAAAAGTCCAATAGCCACGTTTAGGATGCCACTAGGTACACTGAGTGTTTGCTAGTATAATGGCTTAGTTATAAAGAGTTTGGGTGTGCAATGCAGGCAGACGTGCTGCAAATATCTTTGCACTAGTGGGACTAGACAAAAGTCCAATAGCCACGTTTAGGATGCCACTAGGTACACTGAGTGTTTGCTAGTATAATGGCTTAGTTATAATGAGTTGGAGTGTGCAATGCAGGCAGACGTGCTGCAAATATCTTTGCACTAGTGGGACTATACAAAAGTCCAACAGCCACGTTTAGAATGCCACTAGGTACACTGAGTGTTTGCTAGTATAATGGCTTAGTTATAAACGTTTGAGTGTGCAATGCAGGTAGACGTGCTGCAAATATCTTTGCACTAGTGGGACTAGACAAAAGTCCAATAGCAATGTTTAGGATACCACTAGGTACACTGAGTGTTTGCTAGTATAATGGCTTAGTTATAATGAGTTGGAGTGTGCAATGCAGGCAGACGTGCTGCAAATATCTTTGCAGTAGTGGGACTTTAGAAAAGTCCAACAGCCACGTTTTGGATGCCACTAGGTACACTGAGTGTTTGCTAGTATTATGGCTTAGTTATAAAGAGTTTGAGTGTGCAATGCAGGCAGACGTGCTGCAAATATCTTTGCACTAGTGGGACTATACAAAAGTCCAACAGCCACGTTTAGGATGCCACTAGGTACACTGAGTGTTTGCTAGTATAATGGCTTAGTTATAAAGAGTTTGAGTGTGCAATGCAGGCAGACGTGCTGCAAAAATCTTTGCACTAGTGGGACTAGACAAAAGTCCAATAGCCACGTTTAGGATGCCACTAGGTACACTGAGTGTTTGCTAGTATAATGGCTTAGTTATAATGAGTTTGAGTGTGAAATGCAGGCAGACGTGCTGCAAATATCTTTGCACTAGTGGGACTGGACAAAAGTCCAACAGCCACGTTTATGATGCCACTAGGTACACTGAGTGTTTGTTAGTATAATGGCTTAGTTATAATGAGTTTGAGTGTGCAATGCAGGCAGACGTTTTGCAAATATGTTTGCACTAGTGGGACTATACACAAGTCCAATAGCCACGTTTAGGATGCCACTAGGTACACTGAGTGTTTGCTAGTATAATGGCTTAGTTATAAGGAGTTTGAGTGTGCAATGCAGGCAGACGTGCTGCAAATATCTTTGCACTAGTGAGACTAGACAAAAGTCCAATAGCCACGTTTAGGATGCCACTAGGTACACTGAGTGTTTGCTAGTATAATGGCTTAGTTATAAAGAGTTTGAGTGTGCAATGCAGGCAGACGTGGTGCAAATATCTTTGCACTAGTGGGACAAGACAAAAGTCCAACAGCCACGTTTAGGATGCCACTAGGTACACTCAGTGTTTGCTAGTATAATGGCTTAGTAACAATGAGTTTGAGTGTGCAATGCAGGCAGACGTGCTGCAAATGTCTTTGCACTAGTGGGACTATACAAAAGTCCAATAGCCACGTTTAGGATGCCACTAGGTACACTGAGTGTTTGCTAGTATAATGGCTTAGTTATAATGAGTTGGAGTGTGCAATGACGCCAGACGTGCTGCAAATATCTTTGCACTAGTGGGACTAAACAAAAGTCCAATAGCCACGTTTAGGATGCCACTAGGTACACTCAGTGTTTGCTAGTATAATGGCTTAGTAACAATGAGTTTGAGTGTGCAATGCAGGCAGACGTGCTGCAAATATCTTTGCACTAGTGGGACTATACAAAAGTCCTACAGCCACGTTTAGGATGCCACTAGGTACACTGAGTGTTTGCTAGTATAATGGCTTAGTTATAAAGAGTTTGAGTGTGCAATGCAGGCAGACGTGCTGCAAATATCTTTGCACTAGTGGGACTAGACAATGTCCAATAGCCACGTTTAGGATGCCACTAGGTACACTGAGTGTTTGCTAGTATAATGGCTTAGTTATAAAGAGTTTGAGTGTGCAATGCAGGCAGACGTGCTGCAAATATCTTTGCACTAGTGGGACTAGACAAAAGTCCAATAGCCACGTTTAGGATGCCACTAGGTACACTCAGTGTTTGCTAGTATAATGGCTTAGTAACAATGAGTTTGAGTGTGCAATGCAGACAGACGTGCTGCAAATATCTTTGCACTAGTGGGACTATACAAACGTCCTACAGCCACGTTTAGGATGCCACTAGGTACACTGAGTGTTCGCTAGTATAATGGCATAGTTATAATGAGTTTGAGTGTGCAATGCAGGCAGATTTGCTGCAAATATCTTTGCACTAGAGGGACTATACAGTATTCCAATAGCCACGTTTAGGATGCCACTAGGTACACTGAGTGTTTGCTAGTATAATGGCTTAGTTATAAGGAGTTTGAGTGTGCAATGCAGACAGACGTGCTGCAAATATCTTTGCACTAGTGGGACTAGACAAAAGTCCAATAGCCACGTTTAGTATGCCACTAGGTACACTGAGTGTTTGCTAGTATAATGGCTTAGTTATAATGAGTTTGAGTGTGCAATGCAGGCAGACATGCTGCAAATATCTTTGCACTAGTGGGACTTTACAAAAGTCCAACAGCCACGTTTAGGATGCCACTAGGTACACTGAGTGTTTGCTAGTATAATGGCTTAGTTATAAAGAGTTTGAGTGTGCAATGCAGGCAGACGTGCTGCAAATATCTTTGCACTAGTGGGACTAGACAAAAGTCCAATAGCCACGTTTAGGATGCCACTAGGTACACTGAGTGTTTGCTAGTATAATGGCTTAGTTATAATGAGTTTGAGTGTGCAATGCAGGCAGACGTGCTGCAAATATCTTTGCACTAGTGGGACTATACAAAAGTCCAACAGCCACGTTTAGGATGCCACTAGGTACACTGAGTGTTTGCTAGTATAATGGCTTAGTTATAAAGAGTTTGAGTGTGCAATGCAGGCAGACGTGCTGCAAATATCTTTGCACTAGTGGGACTAGACAAAAGTCCAATAGCCACGTTTAGGATGCCACTAGGTACACTCAGTGTTTGCTAGTATAATGGCTTAGTAACAATGAGTTTGAGTGTGCAATGCAGACAGACGTGCTGCAAATATCTTTGCACTAGTGGGACTATACAAACGTCCTACAGCCACGTTTAGGATGCCACTAGGTACACTGAGTGTTTGCTAGTATAATGGCTTAGTTATAAAGAGTTTGAGTGTGCAATGCAGGCAGACGTGCTGCAAATATCTTTGCACTAGTGGGACTAGACAAAGTCCAATAGCCACGTTTAGGATGCCACTAGGTACACTGAGTGTTTGCTAGTATAATGGCTTAGTTATAATGAGTTGAAGTGTGCAATGCAGGCAGACGTGCTGCAAATATCTTTGCACTAGTGGAACTAGACAAAAGTCCAACAGCCACGTTTAGGATGCCACTAGGTACACTGAGTGTTTGCTAGTATAATGGCATAGTTATAATGAGTTTGAGTGTGCAATGCAGGCAGACGTGCTGCAAATATCTTTGCACTAGTGGGACTATACAGAATTCCAATAGCCACGTTTAGGATGCCACTAGGTACACTGAGTGTTTGCTAGTATAATGGCTTAGTTATAAGGAGTTTGAGTGTGCAATGCAGACAGACGTGCTGCAAATATCTTTGCACTAGTGGGACTAGACAAAAGTCCAATAGCCACGTTTAGGATGCCACAAGGTACACTGAGTGTTTGCTAGTATAATGGCTTAGTTATAATGAGTTTGAGTGTGCAATGCAGGCAGACATGCTGCAAATATCTTTGCACTAGTAGGACTATACAAAAGTTCAACAGCCACGTTTAGGATGCCACTAGGTACACTGAGTGTTTGCTAGTATAATGGCTTAGCTATAAAGAGTTTGAGTGTGCAATGCAGGCAGACATGCTGCAAATATCTTTGCACTAGTGGGACTAGACAAAAGTCCAATAGCCACGTTTAGGATGCCACTAGGTACACTGAGTGTTTGCTAGTATAATGGCTTAGTTATAATGAGTTTGAGTGCGCAATGCAGGCAGAGGTGCTGCAAATATCTTTGCACTAGTGGGACTATACAAAAGTCCAACAGCCACGTTTAGGATGCCACTAGGTACACTGAGTGTTTGCTACTATAATGGCTTAGTTATAATGAGTTGGAGTGTGCAATGCAGGCAGACGTGCTGCAAATATCTTTGCACTAGTGGGACTAGACAAAAGTCCAATAGCCACGTTTAGGATGCCACTAGGTACACTCAGTGTTTGCTAGTATAATGGCTTAGTAACAATGAGTTTGAGTGTGCAATGCAGGCAGACGTGCTGCAAATATCTTTGCACTAGTGGGACTATACAAAAGTCCAACAGCCACGTTAAGGATGCCACTAGGTACACTGAGTGTTTGCTAGTATAATGGCTTAGTTATAAAGAGTTTGAGTGTGCAATGCAGGCAGACGTGCTGCAAATATCTTTGCACTAGTGGGACTACACAAAAGTCCAACAGACACGTTTAGGATGCCACTAGATACACTGAGTGTTTGCTAGTATAATGGCTTAGTTATCAAGAGTTTGAGTGTGCAATACAGGCAGACGTGCTGCAAATATCTTTGCACTAGTGGGACTATACAAAAGTCCAATAGCCACGTTTAGGATGCCACTAGGTACACTGAGTGTTTGCTAGTTTAATGGCGTAGTCATAATGAGTTTAAGTGTGCAATGCAGGCAGACGTGCTGCAAATATCTTTGCACTAGTGGGACTAGACAAAAGTCCAATAGCCACGTTTAGGATGCCACTAGGTACACTGAGTGTTTGCTAGTACAATGGCTTAGTTATAATGAGTTTGAGTGTGCAATGCAGGCAGACGTGCTGCAAATACCTTTGCACTAGTGGGACTATACAAAAGTCCAACAGACACGTTTAGGATGCCACTAGATACACTGAGTGTTTGCTAGTATAATGGCTTAGTTATCAAGAGTTTGAGTGTGCAATACAGGCAGACGTGCTGCAAATATCTTTTCACTAGTGGGACTATACAAAAGTCCAATAGCCACGTTTAGGATGCCACTAGGTACACTGAGTGTTTGCTAGTATAATGGCTTAATTATAAAGAGTTTGAGTGTGCAATGCAGGCAGACGTGCTGCAAATATCTTTGCACTAGTGGGACTAGACAAAAGTCCAATAGCCACGTTTAGGATGCCACTAGGTACACTGAGTGTTTGATAGTATAATGACTTAGTTATAATGAGTTGGATTGTGCAATGCAGGGAGACGTGCTGCAAATATCTTTGCACTAGTGGGACTATACAAAAGTCCAACAGCCACGTTTAGGATGCCACTAGGTACACTGAGTGTTTGCTAGTATAATGGCTTAGTTATAAAAGTTTGAGTGTGCAATGCAGGCAGACGTGCTGCAAATATCTTTGCACTAGTGGGACTAGACAAAAGTCCTATAGCCACGATTAGGATACCACTAGGTACACTGAGTGTTTGCTAGTATAATGGCTTAGTTATAATGAGTTGGAGTGTGCAATGCAGGCAGACGTGCTGCAAATATCTTTGCACTAGTGGGACTAGACAAAAGTCCAATAGCCACGTTTAGGATGCCACTAGGTACACTCAGTGTTTGCTAGTATAATGGCTTAGTAACAATGAGTTTGAGTGTGCAATGCAGGCAGACGTGCTGCAAATATCTTTGCACTAGTGGGACTATACAAAAGTCCAACAGCCACGTTTAGGATGCCACTAGGTACACTGAGTGTTTGCTAGTATAATGGCTTAGTTATAAAGAGTTTGAGTGTGCAATGCAGGCAGACGTGCTGTAAATATCTTTGCACCAATGGGACTAGCCAAAAGTCCAATAGCCACGTTTAGGATGCCACTAGGTACACTGAGTGTTTGCTAGTATAATGGCTTAGTTATAATGAGTTTGAGTGTGCAATGCAGGCAGACGTGCTGCAAATATCTTTGCACTAGTGGGACTAGACAAAAGTCCAACAGCCACGTTTAGGATGCCACTAGGTACACTGAGTGTTTGCTAGTATAATGGCTTAGTTATAATGAGTTTGAGTGTGCAATGCAGGCAGACGTTTTGCAAATATCTTTGCACTAGTGGGACTATACACAAGTCCAATAGCCACGTTTAGGATGCTTCTAGGTACACTGAGTGTTTGCTAGTATAATGGCTTAGTTATAAGGAGTTTGAGTGTGCAATGCAGGCAGACGTGCTGCAAATATCTTTGCACTAGTGGGACTAGACAAAAGTCCAATAGCCACGTTTAGGATGCCACTAGGTACACTGAGTGTTTGCTAGTATAATGGCTTAGTTATAATGAGTTGGAGTGTGCAATGCAGGCAGACGTGCTGCAAATATCTTTGCACTAGTGGGACTATACAAAAGTCCAACAGCCACGTTTAGGATGCCACTAGGTACACTGAGTGTTTGCTAGTATAATGGCTTAGTAACAATAAGTTGGAGTGTGCAATGCAGGCAGACGTGCTGCAAATATCTTTGCACTAGTGGGACTATACAAAAGTCCAACAGCCACGTTTAGGATGCCACTAGGTACACTGAGTGTTTGCTAGTATAATGGCTTAGTAACAATAAGTTTGAGTGTGCAATGCAGGCAGACGTGCTGCAATTATCTTTGCACTAGTGGGACTATACAAAAGTGCAATAGCCACGTTTAGGATGCCACTAGGTACACTGAGTGTTTGCTAGTATAATGGCTTAGTTATAATGAGTTGGAGTGTGCAATGCAGGCAGACGTGCTGCAAATATCTTTGCACTAGTGGGACTAGACAAAAGTCCAATAGCCACGTTTAGGATGCCACTAGGTACACTCAGTGTTTGCTAGTATAATGGCTTAGTAACAATGAGTTTGAGTGTGCAATGCATGCAGACGTGCTGCAATTATCTTTTCACTAGTGGGACTAGACAAAAGTCCAATAGCCACGTTTAGGATGCCACTAGGTACACTGAGTGTTTGCTAGTATAATGGCTTAGTTATAAAGAGTTTGAGTGTGCAATGCAGGCAGACGTGCTGCAAATATCTTTGCACTAGTGGGACTAGACAAAAGTCCAATAGCCACGTTTAGGATGCCACTAGGTACACTGAGTGTTTGCTAGTATAATGGCTTAGTTATAATGAGTTTGAGTGTGCAATGCAGGCAGACGTGCTGCAAATATCTTTGCACTAGTGGGACTAGACAAAAGTCCAATAGCCACGTTTAGGATGCCACTAGGTACACTGAGTGTTTGCTAGTATAATGGCTTAGTAACAATGAGTTTGAGTGTGCAATGCAGGCAGATGTGCTGCAAATATCTTTGCAGTAGTGGGACTTTAGAAAAGTCCAACAGCCACGTTTAGGATGCCACTAGGTACACTGAGTGTTTGCTAGTATTATGGCTTAGTTATAAAGAGTTTGAGTGTGCAATGCAGGCAGACGTGCTGCAAATATCTTTGCACTAGTGGGACTAGAAAAAAGTCCAATAGCCACGTTTAGGATGCCACTAGGTACACTGAGTGTTTGCTAGTATAATGGCTTAGTTATAATGAGTTGGAGTGTGCAATGCAGGCAGACGTGCTGCAAATATCTGTGCACTACTGGGACTAGAGAAAAGTCCAATAGCCACGTTTAGGATGCCACTAGGTACACTCAGTGTTTGCTAGTATAATGGCTTAGTAACAATGAGTTTGAGTGTGCAATGCAGGCAGACGTGCTGCAAATATCTTTGCACTAGTGGGACTATACAAAAGTCCAACAGCCACGTTTAGGATGCCACTAGGTACACTGAGTGTTTGCTAGTATAATGGCTTAGTTATAAAGAGTTTGAGTGTGCAATGCAGGCAGACTTTCTGCAAATATCTTTGCACTAGTGGGACTAGACAAAAGTCCAATAGCCACGTTTAGGATGCCACTAGGTACACTGAGTGTTTGCTAGTATAATGGCTTAGTTATAATGAGTTGGAGTGTGCAATGCAGGCAGACGTGCTGCAAATATCTTTGCACTAGTGGGACTAGACAAAAGTCCAACAGCCACGTTTAGGATGCCACTAGGTACACTCAGTGTTTGCTAGTATAATGGCTTAATAACAATGAGTTTGAGTGTGCAATGCAGGCAGACGTGCTGCAAATATCTTTGCACTAGTGGGACTATACAAAAGTCCAATAGCCACGTTTAGGATGCCACTAGGTACACTGAGTGTTTGCTAGTATAATGGCTTAGTTATAATGAGTTGGAGTGTGCAATGCAGGCAGACGTGCTGCAAATATCTTTGCACTAGTGGGACTAGACAAAAGTCCAATAGCCACGTTTAGGATGCCACTAGGTACACTCAGTGTTTGCTAGTATAATGGCTTAGTAACAATGAGTTTGAGTGTGCAATGCAGGCAGACGTGCTGCAAATATCTTTGCACTAGTGGGACTATACAAAAGTCCAACAGCCACGTTTAGGATGCCACTAGGTACACTGAGCGTTTGCTAGTATAATGGCTTAGTTATAAAGAGTTTGAGTGTGCAATGCAGGCAGACGTGCTGCAAATATCTTTGCACTAGTGGGACTAGACAAAAGTCCAATAGCCACGTTTAGGATGCCACTAGGTACACTGAGTGTTTGCTAGTATAATGGCTTAGTTATAATGAGTTTGAGTGTGCAATGCAGGCAGACGTGCTGCAAATATCTTTGCAGTAGTGGGACTATACAAAAGTCCAACAGCCACGTTTAGGATGCCACTAGGTACACTGAGTGTTTGCTAGTATAATGGCTTAGTTATAAAGAGTTTGAGTGTGCAATGCAGGCAGACGTGCTACAAATATCTTTGCACTAGTGGGACTAGACAAAAGTCCAACAGCCACGTTTAGGATTCCACTAGGTACACTGAGTGTTTGCTAGTATAATGGCTTAGTTATAATGAGTTTGAGTGTGCAATGCAGGCAGACGTGCTGCAAATATCTTTGCACTAGTGGGACTAGACAAAAGTCCAATAGCCACGTTTAGAATGCCACTAGGTACACTGAGTGTTTGCTAGTATTATGGCTTAGTTATAAAGAGTTTGAGTGTGCAATGCAGGCAGACGTGCTGCAAATATCTTTGCACTAGTGGGACTAGACAAAAGTCCAATAGCCACGTTTAGGATGCCACTAGGTACACTGAGTGTTTGCTAGTATAATGGCTTAGTTATAATGAGTTGGAGTGTGCAATGCAGGCAGACGTGCTGCAAATATCTGTGCACTACTGGGACTAGACAAAAGTCCAATAGCCACGTTTAGGATGCCACTAGGTACACTCAGTGTTTGCTAGTATAATGGCTTAGTTATAATGAGTTGGAGTGTGCAGAGGACAGGAGGGTACAGTGCCAGGATTGTGGGGCTCTGGGTAGAGGAATGGAAGCCTGCCTTTCTATTCCCTCCTAATGGGGAAATGCAGCGACGAAATCCCTGACCTTAGCCACACAGACGCTGTCTCTGTTTTCAGGACCCGTCACCTATGGCTCTGACCCTGCCGGTACGAGCCCTTAAAAGGACTGATAAAAAGTGCTCTCCCTAAGCTGTCTAGCGCTGTGTATGGAGCGTATACAGCAGTATCGGCGATAGGACTCAGGACGGAGCTGCGCCAGTGATGTCTGACACCAAGGACGCAGAAGGCAGATAATGGTGTGCTGGAGGAAAATGTCCGGTTTTATAATGCAGGGACATGTGACATGGACATCCTATCACACATGCCGTTGCTTCTCTGGCTAAAAGTCCACTTAGCTGTGTGTGTGTCTGGGATTGGTTGCCATAATGGCCCTCCCCACTACACGCGCGCGCTTAGGGAAGGAAGACAAGGGGAAAAAAAAAAAATGGCGATCGCCATTATACAAACAGCAGTGATCTGAAGGCGCTGTTCACGCACACTATACACTGAAATTTCATAATAGTGTGAGTCACAGAGTGACTTACACTATTACAGCGGAAAGCCAGCTAGGAATTAGCTGTTTTTTTGCTGCTAGAACCATTATCGAACGTTTCTAGAACTATCGAGCTTTTGCAAAAAGCTCGAGTTCTAGTTCAATCTAGAACAGGCCCCAAAATCACTCGATCCGCGCTCAACTCTAGTCGTAACTGTTGCTACCAAAGCTGCAATGCCCTGCTCAGGAGGTAAAGGCATGCCTCATCAGGAGAACTATGCTACATTTCCAAATATTGGTATTTGCTGATATTATTGCTATTCCATCTACTATATATTGGGGATAGGATCATGGAGATGGAATACCCCTTTAAGTCCAGTTATCCAGCTGAATGAGTACTAAACAACAGATCTCGCTATTTAGATGTTTTTTCTTGTGGCGTATAACGAACTCTCATGTTTGGTAGTCGTTCAGCAGGGCAACAGAAATAGCAAATCCCTCCTTTTGTATATGTAGTATAGCTCTCCTGATCAACTATGTTCCTTACCTCATGAGCAGGGCATTGCAGTAGATTACAGATGCATGGTTACCACCACTCACTGTGTCTGAACACAGGAAGCTGAGCTGACAGCAGCTCTGTGCATGCGGCAGTGTCTATTGTGAAGGAGAGGGCCGCGGGGGATCAACGCTGCACAGGTACCGTGGGACACCGGGGAACACCAGTGGGGTTATAGGGGGTGACCTGGCAGGGCCTGGGAAGGAGTTTTCTGTCGCATGTGTCATGGCACATGCGACAGAAATCAGAGGAGTAGGGTGAATGCGGCCGGCACGCTGCTGAGCGCGTGGCCATCTTGGATTTTCGGGAGGGGGTCGGGGGGGGCACTTTGGCGACACTGGAGGACCGGAGGGGACTGGGGAGGAGATTTATCTCCCATCTGACATGTTTGTTCATGCCACATGGGAGATAAATAATTTTTTACCGGCGCTGTCATTTACTGTAACATGATCACTGGTATACGGTGTATACTGGTGATCACGGGAGCGGGGACCGGAAAAATCGTCCTGAATCATGATCTCCAGGGTCTCAGCTACCCCTAAAACATCGGAGATTTTCTGACGCTGGGGGGCGCTATTAACTTATTTCTGCCTGCTGTTTATAAACGGCAGATTAGAATAAGGCTACATTCACACGACCGATCCGTTTTTGCGGTCCGCAAAAAACGATCTGTTTTTTTTCACGGGTGCATCCGTGTTGCATCCATTTCCGTTCCGTACTGTTAGGTCCGGGTGGTGGATCCTCTGGGCCGTGCACCCCACCGGAGGCCTGGGTGCACGTTAGCTGGAACACTAGCGTGGCAGGGACTACGTCCCACAGGGGACGGGTAGAACAGTCACTGGGGCTTCAGAGTTCCTGGAGACAGTGCAGGAATCCGGCACAGGTGCCGGGTAGGAACGTCAGGCAATAGTATTGATCACAGGACACGGCACAAGGGGGACCTGAGCACCTAGCTTTCAAGACAAGGCTTACAAGACACGTTGATCAGGCCCCACCCACATGGAAAGGCCAGTCTTATATACCCAGCACAGCCTCATGTCATATCCTGCTGCATCAGTGCTGGGCAGATGAGTGGGCGCGGCCCGACCCTATACAGAAGCATGAGTCAGACACATGAGACTGGGGACAGGACACAGGAAAGCACGAGCGGGAGCGGCAGCCGTGACCGGTGGACACGTGGACCGGATCAGTGGGTAAGGAGCGGTGCCGTGCAGGTGCGACCGGATCAGTGGTTAAGGAGCGGTGCCGTGCAGGTGCGACCGGATCAGTTGGTAAGGAGCGGTGCCGAGGCATCGGGAGCGTGATACGTATACGGTCCATATGTCATCTGTTTGTCATTTGTGCGCCTTCCATTTTTTTGGCGTACTGCCAAAAAACTGAAGGAGGGAAAATACATAAATTTACCCAGGATCCATAGCTTCATCCTACATGAGGCGATCACATGTTCACTCCAGTGCCATTTTCTACTGCTTTTCACAGCGTAGAGCGCTCTGGTGATTTTATTTTGCTTGTACACTTCATATCAGTCTTTTCTGTCATTGTAATGGCAGAAAGACACATAATGTCCCACTCTCCTGCATTTTGTAATTTTGCACCCTTTGGTGCCTTTCATGTGGCACTAAGGGGTGCTTAGCCTTGTATTTACCAAAATAAATAAATAAATTTTAAAAAAAAATGACGTGGGGTTCCCCCTATTTTTGTAGCCAGCTAGGGTAAAGCAGATGGCTGCAGCCTGCAGACCACAGCTGGCAGCTTCACCTTGGCTGGTAATCCAAAACTGAGGGCACCCCATGCTGTTATTTTAAATTAAATAAATAATTTAAAAAAAACAAAACACGTAGGGGTCCCCCCAAAATTGGACCACCAGCCAAGGTAAAGCAGACAGCTGGGGTCTGATATTCTCAGACTAGGGAGGTCCATGGTTATTGAACTCTCCCCAGCCTAAAAATAGCAGGCCGCCCCAGAAGTGGCGCATCCATTAGATGTGCCAATCCTGGTGCTTCGCCCCAGCTCATCCCGTGCCCTGGTGCGGTGGCAAACGGGGTAATATATGGGGTTAATACTAGATGTGTAATGTCACCTGGCATCAAGCCCTTGGGTTGGTGAAGTCAGGCGTCTATCAGATACCCGACATCACCAACCCAGTCAGTAAAAAAAAAAAATTGACGACAAACACATTTTTATTTGAAAAAACACTTCCCAACACATTCCCTCTTTCACGAATTTATTAGAAAGAAAAACAAATCCAGGTCTGCTGTAATCCAAGCGGTTACCATGACGATCCATACCATAGTCACTGTCCCAGCCAATGAAGAACAGAATGTTCCCCGCTGGCTGGGAGAGCAGTGCAGTGACCTAAGCTAACATCAATAGGTCAGCCCAGGTCACTGCAGGGCATGACAAGTGCTGCTGTCAGGAGCGAGGTACATTACCTGCGCTGATCTCCGGCACTGCTGACAGCAGACCTGTCACTGAGTTCAATGACCTTCACAGCCAAGTATCGCGAGAGCCTGTGACGTCACCGCTAGTGACAGTCTCGGGCCGCAGTGAGAGATGTGAATTTGGCGGCCATGGAAGACAGTGTCAGCGCTGAGGTCGGGAAGGCGGGACTTCATCACCGTAGGTAAGCCGAGCGGGGTAATGCGTGCGGAGTGCGAGGTGGGTGGAGCCTAGCGGGGTAATGTGTGGAGAGTGCCAGGTGGGCGGAGCCTAGCGGGGCCATGTGTGCAGAGTGCAAGGTGGGTGGAGCCTAGCGGGGCCATGTGTGCAGAGTGCCAGGTGGGCGGACCCTAGCGGGGCCAAGTGTGCAGGGTGCCAGGTGGGCGGAGCCTAGCAAGGTAATGTGTTCAGAGTGCCAGGTGGGCGGAGCCTAGCGGGGCCATGTGTGCAGAGTGCCAGGTGGGCGGAGCCATGTGTGTGGGCGGCGCAGGGCAAAGTAGGCGGAGTCTAGCGGGGCCATATGTGCGGGCGGTGGAGTGCGAAGTGGGCGGAGCCTAGCGGGGCCATGTGGCGCTGAGGACGTCATGTCGGGGACTGCATGGCTGGGGACTGGTGAGTGTGTGTGTGTGTACATGCCGAGTGCATGAGTAGGCGGAGCCGAGCGGGGAAGTGTCGGCTCCCTGCACACGTAACCAGGATAAATATCGGGTAACCAAGAAAAGCGCTTTGCTTCGATACCCGATGTTTTTCTTGGTTACCAGCTTCTGGCAAGCTGCCAGCGATGGCTCCCTGCACACAGCTCCCTGTAGCTGTAAAAAGCCCTGCTTTTTGCTTATAGAACCGTTCTCGAACGTAACTCGAACTGTCGAGCTTTTAGCAAAAAGCTTGAGTTCTAGTTCGATCTAGAACACCCCCCAAAATCACTCGAACCGCAAATTGCCGAATCTCGAACCACGAACCGCGCTCAACTCTACTCAACAGTCATCGTCTGACCAACAACAATGAGGTGACAAGTCATAGGGGCGGGCCTCTGCAAGCCTGTTGGGAGTGGCCTGGCCAAATCGGCAGTACACCTGATGCCCTGTGGTCTATATGGGCCCCCCACATCAGGGGCAGGGCCAAAGAGTTTATTACCGGACCTAGCCTCTGATGCAGTAAGTGCCTGAGCATGCTCAGTAGCATGAAATACAGTTTCTGAAAAAAAGACTATCCGCTTCAGCATGCTGTCTAGGCACAACACAGGACTTAGACCCGGCACGGAGTACAAGTACCTGTGCAAAGAGGCTTTTCGCAGTAAGTGTGAAGCCCCACAGGTGTTTTTTCGGTGCATTACCTTCAGGGACTCCACGTGGAGGAAGAGTCTGGTCACACATAGGTTGCTTCTTTATATGTATTTTCGTGACGCCCCTCTCGGTATTGCGGTCAGTGGGGACCGCCACTGCAGTGTAAGGGAACACCTGGGGCTGATGTTGGGTGCAGTTAGTTTTAGTGGCCTCCCGAGAGTGAGTCAAGCCTCAGGACCCTGTGTAAGTGTGTTGAGCCGCAGGTCGCAGAATGACTCAGGCACAGTTGTTGTGAACGTTAGTTATGTTTTGGCTGCTGGGAGGCTCCCTCTGGTGGCCAGGAATGGTTTGGACTTGGACCAGGTGTGTTGTGCAATATGCGTTTCCTTTGCTAACTCTCTGCTTATTTAAATCCTGGTCTGATTGCAGGCTGTTGCCGGATGTCAGTTGATCTTTGTATCTCCAGCCTGCTTCATCCTGCTCTACACCACATCTACTCCAGATAAGTGCTTGCTCTTTATTTATTGTCTGGTTCTTTTGCTTATCTTTTGCTGTGAATGTTTTCAGTTTATTTGCTTGCAGGGATTTTCCCCCTCAGTGGTTTGTTGGGGAACTCCCTGCAGTTCTATGTGGAGTATAGCTCCTTTGGGTCCATGTGTTTGTGGCCTGTTGAATTTGTTATGATTCTTGTTTTCTGTTCATTGGTATGACAAGGGCACCTGGTATAGGATGGAGTTCAGATCGTGCGATCTGAGGGCCTTTTTGTACTATCAGGAAGTTGGTATTTTTCAGGGTTTTTCTCTGGCCACCATCAGTCCCTTTCCTGTCCTTTCCTATTTTAGTCAGCGGGGGCCTCACCTTTTGCTAATCCTGTCATCTACCTGTGTATTGTGTTTTTCCTATATCACCGCAGTCTTTAAATGTGGGGGGCTAGCTATTCTTGTCTATTTTCTGAGGCAGAGAGTTATTCATCTTTCCTACCTTTAGGATAGTTAGTTCTCCGGCTGAGTTCGCGGTGCACAGGATGTTAGTTCACCCCTCGGCTACTTCTAGTTGTGATGGTTAGTAAGGGGATGGCGCCCAGATTAGTTGCTAATGCTCTTGTCACCTTTTGCCAATGATTTGTGGTGGTCTTCCATGGTTCCGGATCATAACACACAGTCCAGACGAGCATGCGCTGTAGCCCAAAATGAAGACTTTGCCTCAGGAATGACACAGTCAGGCTGAGCCTACTCAGTAGGCGAAACACTGGAGTTAGGCTGCGGCTGGGGTAAATCGGCACACGCATGCGCACTGGCTGCTTCTCCACACTTACACATGGTTGAGAAAGCAGCCAGCTGGACAACTCGAAGCACAGCCCTAAATTGCAGCTGACGCCTGAGCGCAACTGGAACCACAGCAAGTTGCTTGCGTTTAAGGCGGCACCAATTGGTAACAACAAATAACAGCTAAAATAACAGGTGTACTTCTTCAAGTAGATAATCTGATATGATCATTTTTTCTCGGGCACGACCATCGTTAACAAAAGTAGAGGAGGCCCAAAAACAGCAGCTGCTTCAATGGATGTCAAGTGCGCAATAAAGTGGGCTCTCCTCCACCACAAGTTCAATATCACAATTACTACATTCCACAGTGGTGTAAACCCAATCGCACTTGCTTCATAACTGCTCTCAAGTTTCCACCAGCCCTGCTGAATAAGGGCTAACAGAGATGGTTGAGTCTGCAGAGCCGATGTCACACTGTAGCCTGGGAATCAGAGGTCTGCTCTAAAGCTGCAGTGACTACAGACAAAGAAGTTCTTATTATTAGTATTATTATTAATATTTATTTATAGAGCACCATTGATTCCATGGTGCTGTACATGACAAGGGGGTTACATACAGAATACATATACAAGTAACAATAGACAGACTGGTACAGAGGGCAGAGGACCCAGCCCTTGTGGGATTACATTGTAAAGTATTTTGTGGAGTAGACAATAGGGGGGGTGTAGGTTGGGCAGAAGCTCCGCACCGTGATGGTGTCATTTAATGGTTATAGTAATTACTGAACAGATGAGTTTTCAGGTTCCGTTTGAAGCTTGCGGGTGTAGCAGATAATCTGACGTGTTGAGGCAGCGAGTTACAGGAGACAGGGGAAATGATCTCCACAGATGGCCAGAAGGTTTGTGAGTTGGATCCAGGCCCCGATGAAGAAGGTGCTGATCATAATGTACACCCTCATTTCAAAACCGTACATCATCCTGGTGGAGACAATGGGTAACATGATGAGGAGACTCAGATACCTGATTGTAACATCAACTTTGCTTTTCGGTTAGGGCAGGAAGAGGTTGTCACGGAGGACTCAGGACAATGGGAATGAAAACACACAGGGTGATGATGAGGTTAGAGACACCACTTACTGTCAAACCAAAGTGAGCCAATCGATGACGTTAGCAGTGGAGGTGTAGGAGGATGCTACTGACGACGAGTTTACGTTGTGTCTTCATGGACAAAGACAAAGTACTGGAAGCAAGTCAACAACTGAATCCTTGGCCACAACTCTGACTATGAGCATAAGTCATGTTGGCTATGCAGTTCGCATGGGCTGTAAGCCTTGCCTAGCCTGGGAATTTTTTAGACATAGCAAAGGATCACCCAAGTCATGTAATCTGTAACAATCTCTAAGTAGAAGGCAAAAAATTTCAACTTTGAGTACTTCCACCATGAAGTGTCACATGGATATGAATTGATAGCGTGAGGATGTATTGCTCAGCTTTAGCCACTGTCAATGCAACATGCTTAGTTGCCGTTCATTGCATGCATTGTTGCAGACTACACACATGGGGGTGCTGTTTTTTTGGAGCTGCTTTTGTCTGTTTGGTCACTATAGCAATAGCAAAACGATCTTCGGGTGTGGACTTGGAGATGCTTTCTATGAACAGAATGAAAAGATAAAGGTGTGTGTTACAGCAAGGAGCAACCGCGGAAACACTTCGTTCAATTGTGAGGGGAGTCATTTTGGAGTTTGGAGAGGAGTACTGTAACGCCAGTGAGCAGCATCCTGTGCCACAGACCAACATTCTTCCGGTGCTGTCTATACTGTTTACCATGATAGGAGCGTAAAGTCTGTATTTATGGGATATGGACATCACAGTACCCGTGTACGGTAGGCTGTGCCCAGACAGTAATGCGTGCACGCAACACTTTGTTTTATTATCAAAACACATATCTGTTCTGGGTAGGACGACTATATAGACAATCAGACTTACTGCCTCTGCACTGTCAAATTGTCACGTACAGTTTAAATCATAGAGGGACAGAGACACATGTTTGCATTGACTGTTGCTTTTCAAGATTTCCATGACTGTGTTGCAGAGCTGTGTGGTTTGCATTCACACTGTTATCATCTGCCTTATCTGTGAGGCTTCAGCTAACAAGGGTATTCAGGGTGGGTGATGTGTTTTGTCTATGTTTAGGTAGATAACTGGGAAGGTCTTGTGATGCGCCACTAGTAAGTTGTGTTCGCACACACACACACACAGACACACAATTACTGCTGCTACTCAGAGGGCTTAGCAAGTAGTAGGCAACTGAATAGATTGTTCTATTATTTCAATTTTATGCATGGTTCTTATTGTTTGTTTTGGGAAAGTGAAAATCATTTATGAACCCAACTGTATACAGTGCTTTTCATGTTGTGTGGTTTTGCTGCATACTGGGGAGCCCACCAAATACAAGACTTAAAATGAAGCATAAGTCGCAATGGGAAGTTCACTGTGCTACAATGCGGCCTAGCGGGGCTGTGCAACCACTGCCTGCCCCATCAAGTGCATCTGGGTGCTTTTCATCCTCTGTGACTGTGGGGACAGCAGTCACACATGCTTTTTCACACTGAACTTCCACCCCGTTACCCGTAAGCGGGAGTGTGATTGGCAGGTTGTCACTTGTTTTGTAAGTGCAAACAGATGGTATTGTTGAGCTGTCAGACACCGAGAGAACCACCATTGGATGAAGGAAACATTATATCCACGTCTGCACCTTCGTCAAAGATTGGCTGGACTACCTGCAGTTAATTATTACGTTCCACAAATGGTAAGGAGTGTAGACTGCCCATGTGTTGTACCTTGCTTGCCAGCAAAGGAACAATAACTTAGTATTCCAAACAATTTTATGATGGCAGAAAAAGAGTCAGCTCTTTGGGCAAATTAAATAGCGTGGCAAAAGTGGGCAGGTGGGTACAGTGGCCGTGTTCTGTGGGTACCAGGATAGTAAAGGAAGCCTCACTTTCTATCCCTCCTAATGCTGATATGCAGCAAGGAATTCCATGAGTTTGCTATAAAAATAGCGTAGCAAAATGAGCAGGAGGGTGTAATGCAGAGGTGCTGGACATTGCTTTGCACCTGTGGGGCACAAATGGAGTACAACAGCCACTTTTTGGATGCCACTAACTTGCAGCATTTTTTGCTATTATTATAGCTAATTAAAAAATGGGCAGGAGGGTGTAATGCAGAGGTGCTGGAAATTGCTTTGCACCTGTGGGGCACAAATGGAGTACAACAGCCACTTTTTGGATGCCACTAACTTGCAGCATTTTTTGCTATTATTATAGCTAATTAAAAAATGGGCAGGAGGTTGTAATGCAGAGGTGCTAAAAATTGCTTTGCACCTGTGGGGCATAAATGGAGTACAACAGCCACTTTTTGGATGCCACTAACGTGCAGTATTTTTTGCTATTATTATAGCTAATTAAAAAATGGGCAGGAGGGTGTAATGCAGAGGTGCTGGAAATAGCTTGGCACCAGTGGGACACTAATGAAGTCCAACAGCCACTTTTTGGATGCCACTAACTGGCATCACTCTTTTCAATTAAAATGGCTTTGCAAAAATGTGCAGGAGGGGAGAATGCAGAGGTGCTGGGACCTGCTTGGCACAAGTGCCACAATAATGGGGGACAGCAGCCACTCTTTGGATGGCACTAACTGGCAGCACTCTGCAATTAAAATGGCTTTGCTAAAAAGGGCAGGAGGGTACAGTGGCCGGGTTGTGGGTCAGTGTAGAGGAAAGGAAGCCTCACTTTCTATCCCTCCTAATGGTGAAATGCAGCAAGGAAGTCCCTGAACTTAGCTACACAGACGCTGTTATCTGTAGCTGTTAAAAACTGTTTCCACAGACCTGACTGTCACCTATGGCTCTGAGCCGGATGAAATGAGCCCTGAAAAGGGCTGAATTAAACTTCTATCCCTAATCTGTAGAGCGCTGTGTGTAGAGCGTACATAGCAGGATTGGCGGCAGGAGCTGCGTCTGCGGTGACTGTGACCCAGAAGCAGAAGGCAGATAATGGCGTCCTGACGGGCGAAGATGCCCGTATTTATAATGCAGGGACATGTGACATGGACATCCTATGACACATGCCCTTTCTTGTCTGGCAAAAAGTCCACTTAGCTGTGTGTGTGTCTGGGATTGGCTGACATGCTGGCCCGCCCCACTACACGTGCGCTTAGGGAAGGAAGAACAGAAAAAAAAAATGGCGATTGCCATTATCCCAGCAGCAGTGATCTGAACGTGCAGTCCCCGCACACTATACGCTGAAATTTCATAATAGTGTGAGTCACAGAGTGACTCACACTATTACAGCGAAAAGCCAGCTAATAATTAGCTTGGCTTTTTGCTGCTAGAACCATTCTCGAACGTAACTCGAGCTATCGAGCTTTTAGCAAAAAGCTCGAGTTCTAGTTTGATCTAGAACACCCCCCCAAAATCACTCGAACCGCGAACTGGAAAACCATCAACCATCAACTCTAGTCTTCTGTGATGTGACAGAGTCTCTTTACATCTGTTGGTACCTCTGTGTGACCTGTAACATAGAGTACCTTAGTTATCGGGTTACTGTTGGGTTTCAGTAGGGCCTTGTGCCACCACCTGCAGTTCTGCCATCACTGCACGGTGGACCCTGACCACTAGTAGTAGTATATCTTCTTCTATTTCTATACCAGGAGGTCCCCCCGTAACACCAGCCTTCTCAAGGAAATGGGGGATAGATAATGGCTGCTTGGACCAGTTGGCCAGACCCTTGACATGCATTTTACTGTCATGGAGTTTGATATGTTCTGAGAAGGCATGGAGGGACTATGTTAATTTAGTTGGCTAGGGAGTGTGATAGGCCACCCTAAAAAGATGCGTTTTTAGTGTGCATCTGAAGCTGAGTAAGTTGTAATTCGTCCTAGCTTCTTAGAGTAAAGCGTTCCAGAGGACTGGTGCAGCTCGGGAGAAGTCTTCGATCCGGGAGTGGGAGGTTCGGATTAGTGTGGATGTTAGTCGAAAGTCATTTGCAGAGCGTAGGGGATGGGTAGGGTGATAGGCAGAGAGGAGGGTGGAGATGTAGGCGGGTGGAATGAAAAACTTAACAAAAAAGTGTGAAACAACTGAAAATATGTCTTATATTTTAGGTTCTTCAAAGTAGCCACCTTTTGCTTTGATTACTGCTTTGCCCATTCTTGGCATTCTCTTGATGAGCTTCAAGAGGTAGTCACCGGAAATGGTCTTCCAACAGTCTTGAAGAAGTAGCCAGAGATGCTTAGCACTTGTTGGCCATTTTGCCTTCACTCTGCGGTCCAGCTCACCCCAAACCATGTTGATTAGGTTCAGGTCTGATGACTGTGGAGGCCAGGTCATCTGGCGTAGCACCCCAGCACTATCCTTCTTAGTCAAATAGCCCTTACACAGCCTGGAGGTGTGTTTGGGGTCATTGTCCTGTTGAAAAATAAAAGATGGTCCAACTAAACGCAAACCGGATGGAATAGCATACCGCTGCAAGATGCTGTGGTAGCCATGCTGGTTCAATATGCCTTCAATTTTTAATAAATCCCCAACAGTGTCACCAGCAAAGCACCCCCACACCATCACACCTCCTCCTCCATGCTTCACAGTGGGAACCAAGCATGTAGAGTCCATCTGTTCATCTTTTCTGCGTCGCACAAAAACATGGTGGTTGGATCCAAAGATCTCAATTTGGACTCATCAGACCAAAGCACAGATTTCCACTGGTCTAATGTCCATTACTTGTGTTCTTTAACCCAAACAAGTCTCTTCTGCTTCTTGTCTGTCCTTAGCAGTGGTTTCCTAGCAGCTATTTCACCATGAAAGCCTACTGCACAAAGTCTCCTCTTCACAGTTGTTCTAGAGATGTGTCTGCTGCTAGACCTCTGTCTGGCATTGTCCTGGTCTCTAAGTTGAGCTGCTGTTATCCTATGATTTCTGAGGCTGGTGACTCGGATAAACTTATCCTCTGCAGCAGAGGTGACTCTTGGTCTTCCTTTCCTGGAGTGGTCCTCATGTGAGCCAGTTTCTTTGTAGTGTTTGATGGTTTTTGCCACTGCACTTGGGGATACTTTCAAAGTTTTCCCAATTTTTCGGACTGACTGACCTTCATTTCTTAAAGTAATGATGGCCACTCGTTTTTCTTTACTTAGCTGCTTTTTTCTTGCCATAATACAAATTCTGATAGTCTATTCAGTAGGACTATCAGCTGTGTATCCACCAGACTTCTACACAACACAACTGATGGTCCCAACCCCATTTATAAGGCAAGAAATCTCACTTATTAAACCTGACAGGGCACACCTGTGAAGTGAAAACCATTTCCGATGACTACCTCTTGAAGCTCATCAAGACAATGCCAGAGTGTGCAAAGCAGTAATCAAAGCAAAAGGTGACTACTTTGAAGAACCTAGAATATAAGACATATTTTCAGTTGTTTCACACTTTTTTGTTAAGTATTTCATTCCACATGTGCTAATTCATAGTTTTAATGCCTTCAATGTGAATCTACAATTTTCAGAGTCCTGAAAATAAAGAAAACTCTTTGAATGATAAGGTGTGTCCAAACTTTTCGTCTGTACTGTGTGTATGTGTATAAAAACAAAAAAGTGAGCCGGAGTATGAGATGGTATACATGGAACTTGTGAGACCATGTTCACACTGGCCATGAGACAAAGAGAAACCAAGGAAATAAAATGTGAAAACATACCCTGCTGTAACTAAATAAAAGCATAGTGCATATAAACATAGGGTACTTAGTAAACACTGTTTTTGATCAAAAAAAGCATAAAGCTATCCCACCAAACGTCAAGGTGTACCCAGTTGGGATAGTACCTACACTCTCTAATATTAAAACCTTACCATGGGTCTAAAATAGGCCTCAATGTGGCTAAGGGCTGAGAGCGACCGGGTCCCAACAGGACACACACAGTCAGGGGGATTCACAGAATGAAATGTCCAGCTCGCTGAGAAGGGGGCCACTCCCTGTTTGTACTGAATACAAAAAAACTACATAAAAACAAAAAAGTGAGCCGGAGTATGAGATGGTGTGGCGCCCCTGACCTGGTCAGGCACCACTGAGTACTGCACCCATGCTGGGGACAGTACAAACAGGTAATCCAGAAGGCTGACCGAGGTGTGACTACACAGGCGCATAGTGATGAGGTCTCACACATGTACCTTTGAGAGGACCCCTGGGGATCCCAGGAGGGGGCAAAGCCTTCACCTCCACTTGAGGAGTGGAGGGGGCGAAGCCTCCATCTCCACTCAAGGGGTGTGGTAGAGAGCCTGGTTGCTAGGTGGCGTAGGCAAGAACAGGAGAGGAGGAGCAGTGAGCCGGTTTAGTGTGCAGTCCAGGGAGAGCAGACGTCAGGAGCAGAAGTAGCCCCTGGAGCTGTTGCAGTCTAACAGCGTCCGCGCAGTGACTACCGACGGGGGAGAACGGTCACCTGGTAGTGCTGCCCGAACCCCACACACAGCTGGAGAGAGAGCCGTGTAGTGGAAAGTACGGAGACTGTCAGGGAGTACCAGGCCCAAACGGGCGGCAGATCCCGGTGCGGGGATAGATCCACCTTTCCTTGCTAAACCTGCCGGTGTGGGGCCCTCAAAGCCCACGCCACAACACCCCAAAGACCGCAGCCACGTAGCCACAGTTAGGGCCCATAGTTCACAGGAGGCAAGCAGCTGGAGTGATCTGGTCCAGGCGACAAGCAAACGGCAAACAAACGAGGGGAGCAGCTACTTCCCTGGGTGACCCCCATAGGGACTAAAAGTCGGGGTTACCCCAAAACGCAAAGGGCTAAGGAAGGCGAGTCGGTAGTCACCCTCATCAGTCAGCCTGAAGGACACCTGGTTCCAGCCTGGTTCATCCCAGCTACGCCCGGGTTACTCACCCTGCCATCAACAGTGAGTAAAACCCCTGAAAGACATTCTGCTTGTGTTGAGTTATTCTGCGCCTTGTGGTTCCACACACCTACATCGGGCCCTGGGGCTTGCCTCACTCTCAGGAGGCTATTACAACTGACTGCACCCACCATCAGCCCCAGGCATCCCTTAATCTGCAGTGGCGGTCTCCACTGACCGCAATTCTGAGAGTGGCGTCACGACAATCCTAAATAGAAGATCTCCTACCTGTGACAAGATCCAGCTGAGTGGAGTCCCTGAAGGTAATGCACCGACACTGCACTCGTGGGGCTTCACATCTGGCGTCACGAACAGGATAAGGACTAGACCTGTTCAGACAGGTGACCATGTGCCTGGGCGGTCCGCTTGGAAAATTGGAAGCGCCGCCATATTGCCACCATGAAAAGCGCGCTGAAAAACAACAGCAGCCCGCGCTGGGAGAAGTTGCCGCCCACGAAGAGGTGTGGCTACCCAGAGATCCCCTGCAGAGTCCTGACCTCGCAAGTGAAGAGAGCGGAGGCGTTCAGAGACGTCGGGACAGAAAGGGAGCCAGAAGCCTGCTGCTGGAAGAGGCAGAGCAGAAACTGAAGAGCCTGCTACTGGAGGCAGCGACGAGTCCGCTGCTGGGAAATCGTGCAGAAGAAGGCGCAGAGGAAACGGCGTCTGAACGCAGAGACCCAGAGCCAGGCTCCGCTGCCTGGTGGTATCAGGAACTTGCCCAGTTCTGCGACCAACTGGAGGCCAGGGTCATACGACAGATCAGCGAGGAACGCACGGCGCTTCTGGAGATGGCTGCCGCGGTGCAGGCCTATGAGGAAAAAGCTGCGCGACGAGTGCCAGACCGAGCGGCGACGACTCAGACCCCGATGGTGCCACCGATGGGTGAGTCCAGTGTTGCCCCTGCCAGCGCGAGTGCCCCGACCCCTGCTGCCACGCCCGCGGTCCCTGAAGAGGCGCCCGGCGCGGCGACGCTGGACCAGGCCGCAGCAGCGATGCCCTGCCCGGCCCGCCAAGCCCAGGCCGCAGCAGCGATGCCCTGCCCGGCCCGCCAAGCCCAGGCCGCCGCAGCGATGCCTTGCCCGGCCCGCAAAGATCCGGCTGCCACCGCGACCCTCATCCATGCCGCAGGTGTGACGCTGACCCAGGCCGCCGCCTTGCTAGGCCCGGCCCGCCAAGACCCCACCGCAGCAGCGACGCTCATCCACGCCGCAGGCGAGGTGCTGAACCAGGCCGCAGCCATGCCAGGTGCGGCCCGCCAAGCTCCGATCGCTGCAGCGACGCCCAGCCCAGCCTGCACAGATCCCATCGCAGCTGCGACGCCAATTCAGGCCGCCGCAGCGATGCCCTGCCCGGCCCGCCAAGAACCGGCCACAGTAGCGATGCCCGCTAAGACTCCAGCTGCGACCCTGAGTGAAACTGCGACAGCAACGCTGATCCAGGCCGCCGCCATGCAGGGCGCAGCCCGCCAAGACCAGGCCGCCGCCATGCAGGGCGCGGCCCGCCAAGACCAGGCCGCCGCCATGCAGGGCGCGGCCCGCCAAGACCAGGCCGCCGCCATGCAGGGCGCGGCCCACCAAGACCAGGCCGCCGCCATGCAGGGCGCGGCCCGCCAAGACCAGGCCGCCGCCATGTCTGGCGCGGCCCGCCAAGACAAGAATGTACCACTGTTTACCCCGGCCTGCAAGGCCAGAGCAGACACCGCTCCCCAGTCTAGGAAGTCCCTGATAGGAGAGGACCCCGAATACTGGAAGCTGAAGGCTGACCTAGAGGCCCAGTTCCCACAGGAGATGGTGGACCGGTATCTGCTCCCTCCGCACACCCCCAGGAGGATTCCGGCAATATCCACGCCAAAAAGTCCATTGCCCTGGCCGGCTGATGAACACCCATCCCCAGCGCTGCCACAACAGGAGTGCTCAGAAGAACTAAGGGGGAGAGGAGAACAGAAGGCTGAGGAGCTGACCCCGGAGCCATCAGCAGTGGATCCATGCCCAGAGCCAGAGATGCTGCCGTACTCCCGCTGGGATGAAGAGGAAGATTTGTCCAGAAACCTTACCTGGGAGCATGCAAGCAGTGAAGTAGCAACCCAGCAGAATCCAGCCCGTAGGACACGGCGCCGTAGCAGAGCAAAGTTTTCCCCTGCACCGCCGTCTCCAGAGCAGAAAGACGAAGTCATGGCCAGAGACTTGGAAGAGAAACGGTTCCTGAGAAGGGCCAAATCCCAGGTTAGAGGTCCACTTTGTCGTGGTGTAGTAGAAGATTTCAGCTTGAAGAGTGGATATGGTTTCATAGTAGCTCCTGGTATGAAGGAAGGCATATTTGTTAATAGAAGGGATGTTAGAGCCCATTTGCCCAGAGAACATCCAGGAAGGAACCTACGGACAGGAGATTCAGTGGAATTCACCATGCACCAAGGAGAACGCGGATGGTACGCACTAGATGTTACACCATGTCCCAGAAGTCCCTACAGTAATCCTGCAAAAGAAACAGATACAGAAAAAGAAACAGATACAGAAGAAGAAAGAAAAGACAGAGATGGAGAAAGCAACAGGTGCCGCAGCCCTACAGGCCCAAGCCCTGGTAAGGAGGAATCTGCGTAAAGTAAAGAAAGAAGTACAGCAAGTTACAGTTTTGACCAGTTTGCAACGTTGACAAGTTTAAGCATGTGCCCACATGAACTAATGTGAGAAACCCATAAACCTTAAGGCTATGAACTGGCTATAGCCACAAACTCTCGCAGTGTAAATAGTTACCCCAGAGGTACCACCACCAGAGCCAGCCTGTTTAGGGGCTTGGCTCGCCTGCAACCAGGGAGCACGTCTGTTTATGAGGCCTTGGCTCGCCTGCAACCAGGGAGCATGCCTGTTTATGGGGCCTGGCTCTCCACCACAAAGAGGGTACCTGGTCAGCACCAACTGTGGAGGCCGCCTCTACATCCTGCCAGAAGAGGCTGAAGGCGCGGCTCCACCAGGCCAGGTATACCCTGAAACCACCAGCCCATGAAAGCCGCCTCTACATCCTGCCAGAAGTGGCTGAAGGCGCGGCCAACGGGAGAGGCAGATTGGAGGAAAGGTCTGGGGAAGTGGATGGCCCAGACCTGGTTACCAAAAGAAACCGGTGACCTGCCTCCTGAAAGGGTTTAGGGTGGGTTAACGGACTTGTGGGTGGAGGGTGGTGATGTATGGTACCTGGTGGTTTTAAAAGTTTTACCATGTTTTAATGTTTTATGCATTTTAAAATGTTGTCTTGCAGCCCGAGGACGTGCTGGTGATAACTAAGGGGGAATGTGGCGCCCCTGACCTGGTCAGGCACCACTGAGTACTGCACCCATGCTGGGGACAGTACAAACAAGTAATCCAGAAGGCTGACCGAGGTGTGACTACACAGGCGCATAGTGATCAGGTCTCACACATGTACCTTTGAGAGGATCCCTGGGGATCCCAGGAGGGGGCAAAGCCTTCACCTCCACTTGAGGAGTGGAGGGGGCGAAGCCTCCATCTCCACTCAAGGGGTGTGGTAGAGAGCCTGGTTGCTAGGTGGCGTAGGCAAGAACAGGAGAGGAGGAGCAGTGAGCCGGTTTAGTGTGCAGTCCAGGGAGAGCAGACGTCAGGAGCAGAAGTAGCCCCTGGAGCTGTTGCAGTCTAACAGCGTCCGCGCAGTGACTACCGACGGGGGAGAACGGTCACCTGGTAGTGCTGCCCGAACCCCACACACAGCTGGAGAGAGAGCCGCGTAGTGGAAAGTACGGAGACTGTCAGGGAGTACCAGGCCCAAACGGGCGGCAGATCCCGGTGCGGGGATAGATCCACCTTTCCTTGCTAAACCTGCCGGTGTGGGGCCCTCAAAGCCCACGCCACAACACCCCAAAGACCGCAGCCACGTAGCCACAGTTAGGGCCCATAGTTCACAGGAGGCAAGCAGCTGGAGTGATCTGGTCCAGGCGACAAGCAAACGGCAAACAAACGAGGGGAGCAGCTACTTCCCTGGGTGACCCCCATAGGGACTAAAAGTCGGGGTTACCCCAAAACGCAAAGGGCTAAGGAAGGCGAGTCGGTAGTCACCCTCATCAGTCAGCCTGAAGGACACCTGGTTCCAGCCTGGTTCATCCCAGCTACGCCCGGGTTACTCACCCTGCCATCAACAGTGAGTAAAACCCCTGAAAGATATTCTGCTTGTGTTGAGTTATTCTGCGCCTTGTGGTTCCACACACCTACATCGGGCCCTGGGGCTTGCCTCACTCTCAGGAGGCTATTACAACTGACTGCACCCACCATCAGCCCCAGGCATCCCTTAATCTGCAGTGGCGGTCTCCACTGACCGCAATTCTGAGAGTGGCGTCACGACAATCCTAAATAGAAGATCTCCTACCTGTGACAAGATCCAGCTGAGTGGAGTCCCTGAAGGTAATGCACCGACACTGCACTCGTGGGGCTTCACAATGGTATACATGGAACTTGTGAGACCATGTTCACACTGGCCATGAGACAAAGAGAAACCAAGGAAAAAAAAATGTGAAAACATACCCTGCTGTAACTAAATAAAAGCATAGTGCATATAAACATAGGGTACTTAGTAAACACTGTTTTTGATCAAAAAAAGCATAAAGCTATCCCACCAAACGTCAAGGTGTACCCAGTTGGGATAGTACCTACACTCTCTAATATTAAAACCTTACCATGGGTCTAAAATAGGCCTCAATGTGGCTAAGGGCTGAGAGCGACCGGGTCCCAACAGGACACACACAGTCAGGGGGATTCACAGAATGAAATGTCCAGCTTGCTGAGAAGGGGGCCACTCCCTGTTTGTACTGAATACAAAAAAACTACATAAAAACAAAAAAGTGAGCCGGAGTATGAGATGGTATACATGGAACTTGTGAGACCATGTTCACACTGGCCATGAGACAAAGAGAAACCAAGGAAAAAAAATGTGAAAACATACCCTGCTGTAACTAAATAAAAGCATAGGGCATATAAACATAGGGTACTTAGTAAACACTGTTTTTGATCAAAAAAAGCATAAAGCTATCCCACCAAACGTCAAGGTGTACCCAGTTGGGATAGTACCTACACTCTCTAATATTAAAACCTTACCATGGGTCTAAAATAGGCCTCAATGTGGCTAAGGGCTGAGAGCGACCGGGTCCCAACAGGACACACACAGTCAGGGGGATTCACAGAATGAAATGTCCAGCTCGCTGAGAAGGGGGCCACTCCCTGTTTGTACTGAATACAAAAAAACTACATAAAAACAAAAAAGTGAGCCGGAGTATGAGATGGTATACATGGAACTTGTGAGACCATGTTCACACTGGCCATGAGACAAAGAGAAACCAAGGAAAAAAAATGTGAAAACATAACCTGCTGTAACTAAATAAAAGCATAGTGCATATAAACATAGGGTACTTAGTAAACACTGTTTTTGATCAAAAAAAGCATAAAGCTATCCCACCAAACGTCAAGGTGTACCCAGTTGGGATAGTACCTACACTCTCTAATATTAAAACCTTACCATGGGTCTAAAATAGGCCTCAATGTGGCTAAGGGCTGAGAGCGACCGGGTCCCAACAGGACACACACAGTCAGGGGGATTCACAGAATGAAATGTCCAGCTTGCTGAGAAGGGGGCCACTCCCTGTTTGTACTGAATACAAAAAAACTACATAAAAACAAAAAAGTGAGCCGGAGTATGAGATGGTATACATGGAACTTGTGAGACCATGTTCACACTGGCCATGAGACAAAGAGAAACCAAGGAAAAAAAATGTGAAAACATACCCTGCTGTAACTAAATAAAAGCATAGTGCATATAAACATAGGGTACTTTTTGATCAAAAACAGTGTTTACTAAGTACCCTATGTTTATATGCACTATGCTTTTATTTAGTTACAGCAGGGTATGTTTTCACATTTTTTTTCCTTGGTTTCTCTTTGTCTCATGGCCAGTGTGAACATGGTCTCACAAGTTCCATGTATACCATCTCATACTCCGGCTCACTTTTTTGTTTTTATGTAGTTTTTTTGTATTCAGTACAAACAGGGAGTGGCCCCCTTCTCAGCGAGCTGGACATTTCATTCTGTGAATCCCCCTGACTGTGTGTGTCCTGTTGGGACCCGGTCGCTCTCAGCCCTTAGCCACATTGAGGCCTATTTTAGACCCATGGTAAGGTTTTAATATTAGAGAGTGTAGGTACTATCCCAACTGGGTACACCTTGACGTTTGGTGTGATAGCTTTATGCTTTTTTTGATCAAAAACAGTGTTTACTAAGTGCCCTATGTTTATATGCACTATGCTTTTATTTAGTTACAGCAGGGTATGTTTTCACATTTTTTTTCCTTGGTTTCTCTTTGTCTCATGGCCAGTGTGAACATGGTCTCACAAGTTCCATGTATACCATCTCATACTCCGGCTCACTTTTTTGTTTTTATGTAGTTTTTTTGTGTTCAGTACAAACAGGGAGTGGCCCCCTTCTCAGCGAGCTGGACATTTCATTCTGTGAATCCCCCTGACTGTGTGTGTCCTGTTGGGACCCGGTCGCTCTCAGCCCTTAGCCACATTGAGGCCTATTTTAGACCCATGGTAAGGTTTTAATATTAGAGAGTGTAGGTACTATCCCAACTGGGTACACCTTGACGTTTGGTGGGATAGCTTTATGCTTTTTTTGATCAAAAACAGTGTTTACTAAGTACCCTATGTTTATATGCACTATGCTTTTATTTAGTTACAGCAGGGTATGTTTTCACATTTTTTTTCCTTGGTTTCTCTGTGTGTATGTGTATGTATATATATATATATATATATATATATATATATATACAGTGGTACCTCGCTTAACGAGTAACCCTCTTAACGAGAATTTCGCTATACAAGCAATGCTTTCTGTAAATTTGTAACCCGCTTTACGAGAAAGCTTTGCTGTACGAGCGAAATTCTCAACGCACACACTTCCAGTTTCGTCCATCCACCACACTCTGACCCGCACTTGCAGTCCACACAAACACACACATGCACGCACAAACACACACATGTATGCACAAACACACACAAACACACACACACACACGCACACACAGTATTATGCTCACCTTACCTTCCGTTCCACTGCTGGTCTGATGGTTCTTGCAGTTCCCGGGTACATCGCGGCGTCCTCGCGGGGAAATACAAGACCCGGGAGGCCTGCGATGGAACGGAGGGTAAGGTGAGCATATAATATAACATAATATGTTTACCTTTCGTTACATCGCCGGCCTCCTGGGTGCTGTAGTGCGCTGCGCCGCTCCAGTCCACGGTGTGTCTCTGCATCCATAGTGACGAGGGAGGAACTTCCTGTCACCGCTAATGAAAGGCAGAGCGCTGGCCAATCAGAGGCAAGCGGCTCTGCCTTTGACGTCAGCGCTCTGGCCGGGAACTTCCTGCCTCGTCGTTATGGTAACGCGTTACACAGCCCGGTCCCGTACCAGAGAACAGCAAGTCCCAGCAGACCGGTGGAACGGAAGGTAAGGTGAGCATATAATATGTGTGTGTGCATGTGTGTTTATGTGTGTTTGTGTGAGTTTGTGTGTGTTTCTACGTGTTTGTGTGTGTTTGTACATGTGTGGAATTATAGAATAGGGGACCAGGATGGGACTTTTTTGAAGTTGTGGAACGGATCGTCAGCATTGCAATGATTTCCTATGTGAAATCTTGCTCTGCTGAATGAGTGCCTTGATTAACAAGCACAGTCCCAGAACGGATTGTTCTCGTTAAGCAAGGTACCACTGTATATATACTAGCTGTAGTACCCGGGCGTTGCCCGGGATAGTAACTGTCTCTCTGTCTCTCTCTCAATCTCTGTCTGTGTGTCGCTGTCTGTCTCTCTGTCTGTCTCTTTCCTTGTCTGTCTATGTATCTGTCTGACTATTTCTATCTCTGTCTGTATTTGTATCAGTAAATCGGTCTCCATCTCTGTGTCTGTCTGTCTCTCTCTATCTTTGTCTCTATGTGTGTGTCTGTCTCTTTCCCCGTCTGTCTCTTTTCCATCTATCTTGGTCTGTCTCTTTCCTGGTCTGTCTCTTTCCAGGACTGTCTCTTTCATTGTCTGTCTATGTATCTGTCTGACTATTTCTATCTCTGTCTGTATTTGTATCAGTCAATCGGTCTCCATCTCTGTGTCTGTCTGTCTCTCTCTATCTTTGTCTCTATGTGTGTGTCTGTCTCTTTCCCCGTCTGTCTCTTTTCCATCTATCTTGGTCTGTCTCTTTCCAGGTCTGTCTCTTTCCCCGGCTGACTCTTTCCAGGACTGTGTCTTTTCAGGGCTGTCTCTTTCCCTGTCTGTCTCTTTCCAGGTCTGTCTCTTTCCAGGTCTGTCTCTTTCCAGGTCTGTCTCTTTCACCGTCTGTCTCTTTCCCCGTCAGTTTCTTTCCCCGTCTGTCTCTTTCCCCATCTGTCTCTTTCCCCATCTGTCTCTTTCCCCGTCTGTCTCTTTCCAGGACTCTCTCTTTCCAGGGCTGTTTCTTTGCCGGGCTGTTTCTTTTCAGGACTGTCTCTTTTCAGGACTGTCTCTTTTCAGGACTGTCTCTTTTCAGGACTGTCTCTTTTCAGGACTGTCTCTTTTCAGGGCTGTCTCTTTTCTCGTCATTCTTTTTCCCTGGCTGTCTCTTTCCCTGGCTGTCTCTTTCCCCGGCTGTCTCTTTCCCCGGCTGTCTCTTTCCCCGGCTGTCTCTTTCCCCGGCTGTCTCTTTCCCCATCTGTCTCTTTCCCCGTCTGTCTCTTTCCCCGTCTGTCTCTTTCCCCGTCTGTCTCTTTCCAGGGCTGTCTCTTTCCAGGGCTGTCTCTTTCCCCGCGTGTCTCTTTCCAGGGCTGTCTCTTCCCCGGTCTCTTTCCCCATCTGTCTCTTTCCAGGTCTGTCTCTTTCCAGGTCTCTCTCTTTGCCCGTCTGTCTCTTTGCCCGTCTATCTCTTTGACCGTCTGTCTCTTTGACCGTCTGTCTCTTTCCAGGTCTGTCTCTTTCCAGATCTGTCTCTTTGCCCGTCTGTCTCTTTCCAGGTCTGTCTCTTTCCCCGGCTGACTCTTTTCAGGACTGTGTCTTTTCAGGGCTGTCTCTTTCCCCGTCTGTCTCTTTCCAGGACTATCTCTTTCCAGGGCTGTCTCTTTGCCGGGCTAACTCTTTTCAGGACTGTATATATATATATAAAAAACACACAATTTATATATATTTTTTTTTTCTCTCCCATATAATCAATGTGTACATACACCCTTATGGTCTCTTTTTTGCCATCAAGAAAAAAGGCACATATTGATTATATTAGGCATATTTTTTGGAGGAGTCACCTCCATATATTTGACACACAGGTACTGCTGGCAATTTCAGAATATATATAAAAAAACATACAAAATTTTTTTTTTTTTCCTTCCATATAATCAATGTGTACATACACAGTTCATGTTCTTTTTTTCCATCAAGAAAAAAGGCACATATTGATTATACCGGGCATATTTCCCCTTATTTTTTGGGAGGAGTTACCTCCATATATTTGACACATAGGTACTGCTGGCAATTTCAGAATATATAAAAAAACATACAAAATTTGTTTGTTTGTTTTTTTTCTCCTATTTCTGCTATTCCTACACACATGGACTTGTGTTTACAGCTTCACTCTAATCCTAAGCCAGCTCCTTAAACTCAATTATTATTATTATCATTGATAGGAGAATGAATGCTTTGGGGGTTACCATCTATCACTTATCATTTATTATTCACCATGGATTATAACCATTTATTGTGGTGTTTGATTTGATTTGTTTGTTTAGTTTTGTCTTGTTCTATCTGCATACATGGTGATGTCCACCTGTTTTCTCATGCAATTACAACCTCCCGCCCCTCCCCTCCGCCCATTCCGGGGGCTAGTCTATTTTAGTAACGTTCTGTTATACATGGAATACTCATGATTAAAGACTCTAGTTGTTTTTATGGTGTAGTCCGAAACGCGTAAAGTTTCCATGTAAAAATTCATACTTGGCCTTCACGATGTTTTTAATATTTCTAATAAAGACTTTGGAGATTTTATCTTAAAAGGAGAATCAGTGCCGGATCATTTTTCCTATTTCCTTCATCCACTAACCGGTTGGGACTCACCGACGGATCCTAGGCACCTGCAAGGTCCAGCAGTCCGGGCAACAGGTGAGCTAAAGAATTTTTCTTTCTTTTCAGGACTGTCTTTTTTCAGGGCTGTCTCTTTTCCCATCTTTCTCTTTCCCCGGCTGTCTCTTTCCCCGGCTGTCTCTTTCCCCGGCTGTCTCTTTCCCTGTCTGTCTCTTTCCAGGGCTGTCTCTTTCCCCGCGTGTCTCTTTCCAGGGCTGTCTCTTTCCCCGCGTGTCTCTTTCCAGGGCTGTCTCTTCCCCCTTCTATCTCTTTCCCCATCTGTCTCTTTCCAGGTCTGTCTCTTTCCAGGTCTCTCTCTTTGCCCGTCTGTCTCTTTACCCGTCTGTCTCTTTGACCGTCTGTCTCTTTGACCGTCTGTCTCTTTGACCGTCTGTCTCTTTGACCGTCTGTCTCTTTCCAGGGCTGTCTCTTTCCAGGGCTGTCTCTTTCCAGATCTGTCTCTTTGCCCGTCTGTCTCTTTGCCCGTCTGTCTCTTTGCCCGTCTGTCTCTTTGCCCGTCTGTCTCTTTGCCCGTCTGTCTCTTTGCCCGTCTGTCTCTTTCCCCGTCTGTCTCTTTCCCCGGCTGACTCTTTCCTGGACTGTGTCATTTCAGGTCTGTCTCTTTCCCTGTCTGTCTCTTTCCCCGTCTGTCTCTTTCCAGGGCTGTCTCTTTCCCCGCGTGTCTCTTTCCAGGTCTATCTCTTTCCCCGTCTGTTTCTTTCCCCGGCTGACTCTTTCCAGGACTGTGTCTCTACAGGGCTGTCTCTTTCCCCATCTGTCTCTTTTCCGTCTGTCTTGGTCTGTCTCTTTCCAGGTCTGTCTCTTTCCTCGGCTGACTCTTTCCAGGACTGTGTCTTTTCAGGGCTGTCTCTTTCCCCACCTGTCTCTTTTCCGTCTGTCTTGGTCTGTCTCTTTCAAGGTCTGTCTCTTTCCAGGTCTGTATCTCTCTCCGTCTGACTCTTTCCCCGGCTGACTCTTTCCAGGACGGTGTCTTTTCAGGGCTGTCTCTTTCCCCATCTGTCTCTTTCCCCGTCTGTCTCTTTCCAGGTCTGTCTCTTTCCCCATCTGTCTCTTTCCCCGTCTGTCTCTTTCCCCGTCTGTCCTTTTCCCCTTCTGTCTCTTTCACCGGCTGTCTCTTTCCAGGGCTGTCTCTTTCCCCATCTGTCTCTTTCCCCGGCTGTCTCTTTCCCCGGCTGTCTCTTTCCCTGGCTGTCTCTTTCCCCATCTGTCTCTTTCCCCGTCTGTCTCTTTCCTGGTCTGTCTCTTTGCTCGTCTGTCTCTTTGCTCATCTGTCTCTTTGCTCGTCTGTCTCTTTCCCCGTCTGTCCTTTTCCCCTTCTGTCTCTTTCACCGGCTGTCTCTTTCCAGGGCTGTCTCTTTCCCCATCTGTCTCTTTCCCCGGCTGTCTCTTTCCCCGGCTGTCTCTTTCCCCGGCTGTCTCTTTCCCCATCTGTCTCTTTCCCCATCTGTCTCTTTCCTGGTCTGTCTCTTTCCCCATCTGTCTCTTTCCCCATCTGTCTCTTTCCCCATCTGTCTCTTTCCCCGTCTGTCTCTTTCCCCATCTGTCTCTTTCCCCATCTGTCTCTTTCCCCATCTGTCTCTTTCCTGGTCTGTCTCTTTGCTCGTCTGTCTCTTTGCTCGTCTGTCTCTTTGCTCGTCTGTCTCTTTGCTCGTCTGTCTCTTTGACCGTCTGTCTCTTTGCCCGTCTGTCTCTTTGCCCGTCTGTCTCTTTGCCCGTCTGTCTCTTTCCCCGTCTGTCCTTTTCCCCTTCTGTCTCTTTCACCGGCTGTCTCTTTCCAGGGCTGTCTCCTTCCCCATCTGTCTCTTTCCCCGGCTGTCTCTTTCCCCGGCTGTCTCTTTCCCCGGCTGTCTCTTTCCCCGGCTGTCTCTTTCCCCGTCTGTCTCTTTCCCCGTCTGTCTCTTTCCAGGTCTGTCTCTTTGCTCGTCTGTCTCTTTGCTCGTCTGTCTCTTTGCTCGTCTGTCTCTTTGCTCGTCTGTCTCTTTGCTCGTCTGTCTCTTTGACCGTCTGTCTCTTTGCCCGTCTGTCTCTTTGCCCGTCTGTCTCTTTCCCCGTCTGTCCTTTTCCCTTTCTGTCTCTTTCACCGGCTGTCTCTTTCCAGGGCTGTCTCTTTCCCCATCTGTCTCTTTCCCCATCTGTCTCTTTCCCCGGCTGTCTCTTTCCCCGGCTGTCTCTTTCCCCGGCTGTCTCTTTCCCCATCTGTCTCTTTCCCCGTCTGTCTCTTTCCCCGTCTGTCTTGGTCTGTCTCTTTCCAGGTCTGTCTCTTTCCTCGGATGACTCTTTTCAGGACTGTGTCTTTTCAGGGCTGTCTCTTGCCCCGTCTGTCTCTTTCCCCGTCTGTCTCTTTCCAGGGCTGTCTCTTTCCCTGTCTGTCTCATTCCCCATCTGTCTCTTTCCGCGTCTGTCTCTTTCCCCATCTGTCTCTTTCCAGGTCTGTCTCTTTCCCTGTCTGTTTTATTCCCCATCTGTCTCTTTCCGCGTCTGTCTCTTTCCCCATCTGTCTCTTTCCAGGGCTCTCTCTTTTCCCGGCTGTCTCTTTTCCCGGCTGTCTCTTTCCCTGGCTGTCTCTATCCCCGGCTGTCTCTATCCCCGGCTGTCTCTATCCCCGGCTGTCTCTATCCCCGGCTGTCTCTTTTCCCGGCTGTCTCTTTCCCCATCTGTCTCTTTCCCCGTCTGTCTCTTTCCCCATCTGTCTCTTTCCCCGTCTGTCTCTTTTCCCGTCTGTCTCTTTCCCCGTCTGTCTCTTTGCTCGTCTGTCTCTTTGCTCGTCTGTCTCTTTGACCGTCTGTCTCTTTGCCCGTCTGTCTCTTTGCCCGTCTGTCTCTTTGCCCGTCTGTCTCTTTCCCCATCTGTCTCTTTCCCCATCTGTCTCTTTCCCCGTCTGTTTCTTTCCCCGTCTGTCTCTTTCCCCGTCTGTCCTTTTCCCCTTCTGTCTCTTTCACTGGCTGTCTCTTTCCAGGGCTGTCTCTTTCCCCATCTGTCTCTTTCCCCATCTGTCTCTTTCCCCGGCTGTCTCTTTCCCCGGCTGTCTCTTTCCCCGGCTGTCTCTTTCCCCGGCTGTCTCTTTGCCCGTCTGTCTCTTTGCCCGTCTGTCTCTTTGCCCGTCTGTCTCTTTTCCCGTCTGTCTCTTTCCCCATCTGTCTCTTTTCTGGTCTGTCTCTTTGCTCGTCTGTCTCTTTGCTCGTCTGTCTCTTTCCATGTCTGTCTCTTTGCCCGTCTGTCTCTTTGCCCGTCTGTCTCTTTGCCCGTCTGTCTTTTTGCCCGTCTGTCTCTTTCCCCGTCTGTCTCTTTCCCCGTCTGTCTTGTTCTGTCTCTTTCCAGGTCTGTCTCTTTCCTCGGCTGACTCTTTTCAGGACTGTGTCTTTTCAGGGCTGTCTCTTGCCCCGTCTGTCTCATTCCCCATCTGTCTCTTTCCGTGTCTGTCTCTTTCCCCATCTGTCTCTTTCCAGGTCTCTCTCTTTTCCCGGCTGTCTCTTTTCCCGGCTGTCTCTTTCCCCGTCTGTCTCTTTCCCCGTCTGTCTCTTTCCCCGTCTGTCTCTTTCCCCGTCTGTCTCTTTCCCCGTCTGTCTCTTTCCCTGTCTATCTCTTTCCCCGTCTGTTTCTCTCCCCGTCTGTCTCTTTCCCCGCCTGTCTCTTTCCCCGCATGTCTCTTTCCCCATCTGTCTCTTTTCAGGGCTGTCTCTTTTCAGGGCTGTCTCTTTCCCCGTCTGTCTCTTTCCCCATCTGTCTCTTTCAAGGCTGTTTCTTTGCCCGTCTGTCTCTTTGCACGTCTGTCATTTTCCAGGGCTGTCTCTTTCCCCATCTGTCTCTTTGCTGTCTGTCTCTTGGCCCGTCTGTCTCTTTGCCCGTTTGTCTCTGTCCAGGGCTGTCTCTGTCCAGGGCTGTCTCTTTCCAGGTCTGTCTCTTTGCCCGTCTGTCTCTTTGCCCGTCTGTCTCTTTCCCCGTCTGTCTCTTTGCCCGTTTGTCTCTTTGCCCGCCTGTCTCTTTGCCCGCCTGTCTCTTTCCCCGTCTGTCTGTCTCTTTCCCATCTGTCTCTGTCTGTGTTTCTGTCTGTCTGTCTGTCTCTGACTCTCTATCCATCTCTCCACCAACATCATATAACCTCACGCATAAGCGTCTACTAACATTTTATTTTGTTCCTATAGCAACCACTGACAGTTGCTATTAATAGCATGTAGCTCCAACCACCATTCAGTTTAATGGCGGAAGGATTTTAGAGACTAACTGTACATAACTCCACAACATACTGTATGCTACAAATGATTATATTAATAGCTGCACACAATATTTTTGATTAAGAAATACAGAGTGGAGCTGTGTTTGTACTACATAGTGTAAAGACAGGCCAGTGTACGTAGTGTGGATTTCACACTATATATATATGCAGTACATCATATAAGAGACACCCCAGTTGCTGATGTATATATAGCAGTCTGTCTCCTATGTAATGTGTATACAGAAGTCGCAATGTGGTTTATATTAAACCACATTGCAACTTTTATATACACATTACATAGGAGACAGACTGCTATATATACATTATATAGGTGATACTGCAAATGCTGTATCTACATTTCGTGTGGGATACTGCCAGAAATCGCAATATCACCTACATACTGTACATACAGCAATCACAGTATCACCTATGTAATGTATATACAGGAGACGCAGTATCACCTATGTAATGTATATAGACTGCTGTATATAGATGATACTGCAACTGCTGTATGTACATTATATAGATGATACTGCCAGCAGTGACTGTATCAGCTACATAATGTACACACACCAGTCTATATACATTACATAGGTGATACTGCGACTGCTGTATATACATTAAATAGTTAATACTGTGAGCGGTCTCAGTATCATCTGCTTACCGTACATAAAGCAGCCACGTTATTGCCTATATAATTTTATAGACTGCTATATGTGCATTATAAAGCTGATACTGTGACTGCTGGCAGTATCACCTATGTAACGTACATACAGCCGCCACAGTATTGCTTATATAATGTACATCACATACAGTAGTCTATATACAGTTGAAACCAGAAGTTTATGTGTCGCCCTGGGCAAGCCAGGGGACACAGGTCACACACCATCACACCCTACATCCCAGGTAGGCACATCTAAGCTAACCACAAATCCTTGTTGCCTTCCTCCAGAGGCTGATGATTCACACCAGGGGGTGGGCCAGGCGGTTGGCTCCGCCCACCGAGGAGGTCACAGCTCTGGAGGTGGGAAAAACCAGGCAGTTCAGTTTAGGAGGGAGAAGTGAAAGGAGTCAGCTCAGGGACGAGCTTGAGTAAACAACTAAGTGAAGGTAGTGAAAGTAGAAAAGTGGTAAAGGAGGAAAGCAAGTGAGGTGACAAGAAAGAAGGAAAGCCTGAAGGGTCCAGCTTTGTGTAGGACCAGGTCAGCAAGGTCAGCAACGGCGGTGACTGTCTGGAGGGGGACCGTTTGGAAGTTCCTGGAAGGACCCCGTTGGCTGTGTGCCCGGCGGTCTGGAGCAGTGTTCCGAAGGACAGTCAGCACCAGGGCAGGGGCCTCTCGGACCCCGGCATGGCTTGGAGTCGCCACAATTTGCCGAATCCGTCAGTGAAGGGGACGTAGATCCCCCAACAACCAAGTCCCGATAGAAGGCAACAGCCCAGCCAGTATAGAGGAGACACCGCCACCGCCAAGGCACCTGTTTCTTAGGGCCAGCGCCTGCGGGCAAAGAGTAGAGCTCCCCCGGTCCAGCTTGAAGCCGGGGAGCGGGTTACCGGTGGGGACCCATCGCAACCAACAAGTACACCAAGGTGCAAGGAAAAGGGACATCACCGTCACCTACTGGGAGAGCAAGTGCAGCCATCCGTGGGACCGTCTATCCAGCCGTTTGGTTTACCGTAAAAACTGTGTCACGTCTCAGGCTGAGTGAGTACCACAGTGCCGCAAGGCACAGCGCTGCCCCCGCGTCCCTGCGCCCACCAGGCCCTGCACCTCCCTCACCATCACCGGGCCCCGGGATCACCAACCCCTACCCACGGAGGGGCAACACAACACCTGGCTGCTCCGCATCACCATCCCCGGGAGCCCCGTATAGAGCAGCGGTGGTGAAATCACCACAACCGTGGGTGGCGTCACGGACAATAATCATCCCCACACCCAACAACCCCCCTTTCACTCACGGGCGAGGAGTGCCGCTCGAGAAACCCCCGGGATCCGGCCTACAGCTCGAGCCACCACTGAGCAGCGGCCGCCGGACCCGAGCAGAAGGGGGTGAGCGTAGTGTGCCGACACCCTCCTCCCCGCCCGCGACAACTTGGCGTCACGAACAGGATCTTACCGCTCTGCCGTCTGGTAGAGGTGCGCCTTGTTACCGCCGGAGGTATCCGGCAGAAAAATTTCAGAAGCCGCCATCTTTGGCGCGAAAAGTTCCCGCTCGAGCGTCTTCTCGAGCAGTAGAGGCGCGAAGGCCAAAACCCCGCCCCGAGAGAGGAGGGGCCGGAAATAACTAAGGGGGACGCGATGGCGGCTGGACGCATGTAGCTGCAGCTATAAAAGCAGGGACGCCAGGACTCTGCAGCAATACTGGGTTCCTGGAAGGCACGATTGCCAAGATGTACGATCCAACTCCCAACGAGGAAGCCCCCGCGCCCGGCACGGCGACGTGGTTGAGGGACCGGACCGTCCCACTGAGTAATCGTCTGCAGGCCCATATGCAACTCCTCCTGGAGGAGTGGGAGACCGACATGGCGGACGTTGTGGCTGCTATGTGGAGACGCGAGGCAGAAGAAGATTTGAAGGAGCGGGTAAGCGACCCACGCCCCTGTATTCCTGAGGGATCGGCCGTTGGAGCTGAGGGGCCCGGCCGGCTTCCGCTCACCCTACCTCTCTCCCTGCTACCCGTAATAGCTGCTGCCGCCCCACCATTAGGCCCGCTACCTGCCCAACCGGTAGCGATACCCTGCCCAGCCGCTCCGGCGGACCAGCCGGCTGCAGACGACCGGGACGTCCCTGAAGTACACCATTGGGAACCGCTAGAACCGCGGCCCCTTAACAGCATGGTGCCAGAAGTCCCAGTAGGGACTGTGCCAGACCCTGAGCCCGAGACCGTGGCCTGGATGAAGGCCCGGGTGATACAATTCCACCAGCGTCAACAGGATCAGATCTTCCGGATGATGGAGCAGTGGACCAACGAGGTGGAGGAGCTGCTTACAACTGCCCCGAGGTACGGAGGGGGAATGGATGTAGCAGAGCCGACTGGTGACCCACGTCCCTATGTCCTACCAGGACCGGCCGCTGCGGCTGAGGGGCCCGGCCTAGTCTCGGTCTATGCATCACCCTTGCCATTACTTATGAGGCGCCTTAGTGTCAGCTCGCCTAATCTGCTGCTCCGTGCTACCGCAGAAGGGGCTGAAGTTCTGGATGTTGGAGGCCAGGAGGCTGCGACAGCTGGCGGCAACCCGCCTGATGCAGAAGCACGAGATGACGACTCCAGCCCTAGTCCCGGGCCTGCTGCTGAGTTTGAAGAGGCAAGTGAGCGTTCCCGCTATGTGTGGGACCCCGTGGTTGTCCATACCCCGTGTGCCGGTGGAAATGGGTATCGGGTGCCCCTGTCACCGCAGGCATGTCAGTGCATGTTTGATGTGCCGGTGGCAGAGGATGGGTCCGCCTCAGCAGAAAAGTACGAGTAGGGCAGAGGGTGCCCGCAGCAGCAGTCCCCGTTGGGACCACCATTTTGTTGTTTGAGAAAGTTTGAAAAAATGATAAGAAAAATGATGATGACCGAGTGCCTTACCTGATTTGCTTAGTGATTTGCAACCGGCTGGAGCCGGCACCGTTGTCCCCGTGGGGACCGTTTAAAAGTTGTGTTGCATGGAGGACTATCCATGGACAAGCCCGTGAACTTGCAGGGCACCACAAACGTTAAGTGGCTTGTAAATATGTTGTTTACCGTTACCGTTTTCCGCAATGCCGCCTCCGGAGAGGCAGGTTGGAGGGAGGGCCCTCAGCGGAGCAGGCTAGGGCCCAGCCACCAAAGGAACCGGTGGCTACCCTCTGGAGGGAAGGACAGATCCCGCTCGGGTACCGTGTGCTGGACTGTGGGTCAAGGGGTGCTGCCTGGGTTTTAGGGGCAGCATCAGGGCCAGGTTGCTTGGGTGGGAGAGAGCGGAAACCTTAACCGTAAACCGTTTGCAACGTTAAAAGAAATGTGCCTCCCGTCTTGGGAAGAGTTATTATTAAAAATGTAAATATGTTATATTATTATGTTATCTTTTTCAGAAAAATAAAACCGGTGTTGGACGGCAGCCCACGGACGGTCTGCATTTTGCTAAGGGGGAATGTGTCGCCCTGGGCAAGCCAGGGGACACAGGTCACACACCACCACACCCTACATCCCAGGTAGGCACATCTAAGCTAACCACAAATCCTTGTTGCCTTCCTCCAGAGGCTGATGATTCACACCAGGGGGTGGGCCAGGCGGTTGGCTCCGCCCACCGAGGAGGTCACAGCTCTGGAGGCGGGAAAAACCAGGCAGTTCAGTTTAGGAGGGAGAAGTGAAAGGAGTCAGCTCAGGGACGAGCTTGAGTAAACAACTAAGTGAAGGTAGTGAAAGTAGAAAAGTGGTAAAGGAGGAAAGCAAGTGAGGTGACAAGAAAGAAGGAAAGCCTGAAGGGTCCAGCTTTGTGTAGGACCAGGTCAGCAAGGTCAGCAACGGCGGTGACTGTCTGGAAGGGGACCGTTTGGAAGTTCCTGGAAGGACCCCGTTGGCTGTGTGCCCGGCGGTCTGGAGCAGTGTTCCGAAGGACAGTCAGCACCAGGGCAGGGGCCTCTCGGACCCCGGCAAGGCTTGGAGTCACCACAATTTGCCGAATCCGTCAGTGAAGGGGACGTAGATCCCCCAACAACCAAGTCCCGATTGAAGGCAACAGCCCAGCCAGTATAGAGGAGACACCGCCACCGCCAAGGCACCTGTTTCTTAGGGCCAGTGCCTGTGGGCAAAGAGTAGAGCTCCCCCGGTCCAGCTTGAAGCCGGGGAGCGGGTTACCGGTGGGGACCCATCGCAACCAACAAGTACACCAAGGTGCAAGGAAAAGGGACATCACCGTCACCTACTGGGAGAGCAAGTGCAGCCGTCCGTGGGACCGTCTATCCAGCCGTTTGGTTTACCGTAAAAACTGTGTCACGTCTCAGGCTGAGTGAGTACCACAGTGCCGCAAGGCACAGCGTTGCCCCCGCGTCCCTGCGCCCACCAGGCCCTGCACCTCCCTCACCATCACCGGGCCCCGGGATCACCAACCCCTACCCACGGAGGGGCAACACAACACCTGGCTGCTCCGCATCACCATCCCCGGGAGCCCCGTATAGAGCAGCGGTGGTGAAATCACCACAACCGTGGGTGGCGTCACGGACAATAATCATCCCCACACCCAACAACCCCCTTTCACTCACGGGCGAGGGGTGCCGCTCGAGAAACCCCCGGGATCCAGCCCACCGCTCGAGCCACCACTGAGCAGCAGCCGCCGGACCCGAGCAGAAGGGGGTGAGCGTAGTGTGCCGACACCCTCCTCCCCGCCCGCGACATTTACATACACTATCTAAAAAGACACATATGCATGTTTTTCTCACCATCTGACATTAAATCATGTGTGGAAGGATAACCAAAACATTTGACCAAAGTCACACAGTTTAAGGGCAGTGGTACCAAATATTAATGAAATGTATGTCAACTTTTGACTTTGCAGAAAGTAATAAAAATGCTTTAAAACATTTTCTCTCTCTCTCATTCTGGCATTCGGCTCTCTCCCCCTTTCTCTGTGCCGCCTCGATGTTAATCGGGCTGCTCGGATCGGGGATCGGCGTGGCCCAAGGGGTCCAGACCCGGCTTGGCGGACACTCTGATCCGTAAAACGGGTTATTTACAGGGGAAAAGTTCGTGATGCCACTGCGGGTTGCGGTATTGGGAGTACCGATGCTGCTGGAGAGAGGACCGGGGCAGATGGTGTGAAGCAGCAAAGTGTCAGTCCTTCTGCAGGTAGGGAAGTAAACCCCAGGCTCAAGGGGTTGGTAGATTTGGGAGGACAGGGTGCAGGGACCAGGGTACTCACTGCGGGTAGTCGTGGTGTTGGATGAGGTGGAGAAAGGAGACATACACACTGTTGGTAAACCAAATTCTCTAAGTACAGCTGCCGCTGCCGGGAGCCCGTCCAAGTACCCAGTCCCACTGGTGTCACTTAGTGATTCGGAGCCTGCCTCCGTGCACAATTTTGTTGTCCGTTGATGGTCCCCGTGGCTTAAAGCTGTTGGGGGCCCTGCTCACTATGTGTAGCATAGCCGTGCTCCTATGGGCTGGCACTTGGGACCTCAGTGGGTTGTTGTGTCTGGAAAAACCCTGTCCCCCTCATTGTGCTGATGCCCCCAGTCTCTGAGCGTTTAGGGAAGTCTTTGAAGATCCTCTCCCTCTCAGGTGAATTGTCAGGACATTGAATCGGCTCCTGACCTACGGTCCTGTACCTCGTCGTGCTTGATACCGGTCAGTTCTGTTGGGCCCTTCTGGTGCCGACAGTCCCTCCAAGACTACGTTCGTCACACCCCTGTCCAACATCCCTGCAACTGGTCCCTGACTCCTCTGGACCCGGAAAGCTGCTTGCGACCCAATTAGTTTTTCTTAGCTCCCCAGGAGCTCACTATCCCAGCTCCTTACTCTCTGGAGCCTACTTCTCCACTCTCCCCTTTCAGTCTGCCCAGTTCCCAAGTGGCAGGCCAATTTTCCAGCTAGTCCAACCCCCTGTTACGTCACCACCGGAGTCCGCTCCAGCGACTTCTGCTCCGATCACCAGGCGATGCCGTGTTCCTGCCGTGGATGGTGCTGGTGATGGGAGAGGAGTCGATGCCAGCGGCACCGGTGGGTGCAGGCTCCGATCATCCAATGGGCTGGGTTATCTTGGGATCTGCAGTTCCACTGGCTGATTGTGGGTGGCGTGTGTCTTCCAGCTGAAGTTGCCAGCGTTCACCTACAGCCAATGGGAAGACACCACACCCTTCTTAGTTCCCCTCTTGTCTGCTGACCTCTGCCAGAGATAGTTCCGATTTCCTGGCTCCTGATCCGCCCTATTCTGTTTTGTGATTCCTGTGTGCTGACTTCTGCGTGTTTTCTGACTACCCTTCTGCCTGATGTTTTTGTACCTCGCTGCCCTATCCGGATTTGACCTCTGCTACGTTTTCTGATTTCGTCCTTGCCTGCCGATTCTGTCCCTGTTCTGCTATTCCTCGTTTGATCCTGCCTGACAACTACTCTCATCGGACTGCAGCCTTCCACGGGTAGTGATCTCCAGGGCCCTGTGTAATTCCAAATCCCTGTATAGGGGTTAAAGGGTTTCAGGGTTCTGGGGGTCCTGCTTGGTGAGTGGCTTCCCTCTAGCCTGTCTATTACATCCCATCTGAGTTTGTTGATCCAGGCAGGTGTTACACCCCCTTGGTGTGTCTGGCAGTGACTGATGTGAGGTGATTGGGTTTTGTGGTGCAGATGGGAGTGACAAAGGTTTCCTGGGCACCTAGAATCATGGGGGGGTAGGGCCTGCACCCTGGGTAAAGGATGCAGTTCCCTGTAGCACCTTGATGTATTCAGGGGCGCTACATTCCCCCTTGGTTAAACGTAGCTCGTCCGCGGGCTACAGCGCACACAGAGTTTGATTTAACCGGAAAGCAAAGGGTAACATGTTAAATATTCTTCCCACGCAGGGGAGGCAATACACTTGAACGTTGCTGTAGTCCCCGCAATCAACCCACCACCCAAAAAGGTCCTGGTTCCCCAAAACCCTTTGAGGAGGCAGGTCACTGGTCCCATTGGTGACCAGGTCTGGGCCTTCTCTACCCCAGACCTTTCCTCCAACCTTCCTCTCCGTGATGGCGGGATTAATGTCCTGATGTTGCAGCGAACTACTCTGGTAGGCACGCTAGGTGCAACTATTTACAAAAAGCACCAGTTCGTGATGGCTGCTGCCAGTCCTGCAGCCATGGTCCATCCATCGAGTGCAAAACTGTAAAACTTTTCAAAATTATCTAAGCATTACGACAGATACTTATTTCTGAACATATTTACACTTAGTATGAGATAGCCGGGTTCAGTTACCACTACGCTCGGAATCTAAGTGGGGGCTGACCAAAATTGATACGGGTTGTGATTTCCTCAACTCTGGACTCCCTTCTAGCCCCTGTGGTGTGGCAATGTCTGCTACAAGTTCCTCACTACTAGTGGCGGGTGTTGCTGGTAAGAGCAGTGTTCGTGGCAGAGGTATAGATGCTACTCTAGGTGCAGTAATGGGTGCAGTGTCAGAAAACCTTTCCTGTTCTTGTTCTTCCACTGGTTGTGGGAATGTTATTACAGGGACAATTGCTGCTCCATTGTGCATAGGCCAATCTTCGGGGAAATCACCTAAGACGGTATGGATAGTTTTCTTTTTCCTCTCCATGACTCAAGGTTGAGATGGACCTTCATTTTGGATTCTTTAGGGGTTCTGGACACTTCTTCAAATGATCTCTGGAACTGGCAGATGTAGTCTTTCCTTGATCCTTGCTGATAAGACAAGTCTTGTGATTGTCAAAGTTTGAGAGTTGTACTACATAGGGTTCCTTTTCCCATTGGTCGTCCAACTTGTGTAATTTCCTCTTTCTTTTCAATACTACTTCGCCTGGTAAAAAGGGGGTAGCCTTTGCTTGTCTGTTCTTTTCTTGTTTTTCTCTACTTTGGTTCAAATTCTGTGCAACAGACTCTTGGATTTGCTTGTATTGAATTTGGCGTTTCGAGTCCCAATCCGTAGCTGGTAAGTTAATTTTGAGAGTTTCGACTTCCATCTCCAAGTCTACTGGCAACCTTCCATGTCTTGTTCTTATGAGATAAGCAGGTGGAGCTCACAGGAATATTATTGTACATATCGACGAGATCTGGCAATTTTTCAGGCCACTGGTTCCGCTCTTAAGGGCACTTTACACGCTGTGATCTCGCTAGCAAGATTGCTAGCGAGCGTACCCGCCCCTGTCGGTTGTGCGACACAGGCAAATCGCTGCCCGTGGCGCACAACATCGCTTACACCCGTCACGCGGACTTACCTTCCCTGAAACGTCGCTCTGGCCGGCGAACCGCCTCCTTTCTAAGGGGGCGGTTCGTGCGGCGTAACAGCGACGTCACACAGCAGCCGTCCAATAGAAGTGGAGGGGCGGAGATGAGCGGGTGGAAGTTCCTGCCCACCTCCTTCCTTCCGCATTGCCAGTGGACGCAGGTAAGGAGATGTTCGTCGTTGCTGCGGTGTCACACACAGCGATGTGTGGTGCCGCAGGAACGACGAACAACATCGTACCTCCAGCAGCAACGATATTATGAAAAGGAGCGACGTGTCAACGATCAACGATTTTTGACGTTTTTGCGATCGTTGATCGTCGCTCCTAGCTGTCACACACTGCGATGTCGCTAACGACGCCGGATGTGCGTCACAAACACCATGACCCCGACGATATATCATTAGCGATGTCGCAGCGTGTAAAACAACCTTTAGAGTGGTAGAGTTTTCAACAGATTGATGACTAAATGGTTAATATTCTCACATATCCCATTTCTTTGTGCATGGTAGGGTATAGTGCGTATCTTCTTACATCTGTACAGGCTACAAAATTCCTTGAAGATTTCAGCTTCAAAAGCTGTGAGGACTTGGTCCGGATAACCATGTGGTCTACAGAAATGTACTTGGAAGGCTTTTGCTGATGTGCTGGCAGTTAGATCTTTGTTAAGGCTGCTTTACACGAGCCAATCCATCGTGCGATTTCGTTGGCAAAGATTTTTTTTTTTGTTTTGTATCGCTGATAGGTAGTTGTCCATGTGTCACACGTCGAGTGTTGTTAAACGACACCAAAGCGCTCATCGATATATTGATTGGCCATGGCGGACGTCCAAAAGGCTTCACACATGTTTTCCTTTGGTCAATCTGTCTTTTGTATGGGTGTAATTAGGCAAACTATACACCCCTCCGTGACGTTGTCTGGAGTGTTGCACGCCCTGAATTCTTCTGACCTGCTCAATCCAGTTCTGCTAATGTGGTTGATTGGCTAAATCCCATATATATTGTGTCTCTTGTGCGTCTCTTTGTTGCCTCGTGTGTCATTAGCATCAGTCTTGTTTATTGTTTGTGGTCTGGTTTATGTCGATTTCAGAGTATCTATCTTCAAAAGGTGGGTTAGTTTTGGTTTTGTATGTTGTTTTTATTGTGTTTTTTACCCGTTAACAATGTGTCTCTTATTTATAATTTGTATAATTTTTCTTTTTTTGTTTTTTTAATCGTGTATTATGTTTTTTTAAACATAATAAGGTTTTGGTTTATTTCTTAATTTTTTTTTTTTTGGTTAAAAAAACAAAAAGATTACATGTTTAATATAAAAGTGTAAAATAAAATGTTGTCATATATTCCTTTACAGATGACGGCTCATCAAAACGAATTATTTTTGCGTGATTTCATTGAAAAATATCGCACATTAACCTGTCTTTGGAAAATTAAATCGCCTGAATATAGTAACAAACGCATCAAACAAGCAGCTTATGCGGAACTGATTAGTATCTATAAAAACCATTTTCCTAATGAGCCTGTGGATGTAAATCTTATAAAGAAAAAAATAAAAGGCATACGCACTGTATATAAAAAGGAACTCAATAAAGTCGATGAGTCAAAACGTTCTGGGGCTGCCACTGCCGATCTTTATGTTCCACGGCTGTGGTATTTTGATCTACTTGACTTCACAAGAGATCAAGAGATTCCAAGGTCATCAACAAGTATGCTTTCCATTCAGGAGTCTCAAAATGGGGCGATTGGCAACTAACAAACGTCACAATTGGTATATTGACCTTTATTCATAAATTTAACTTGACACACTATGATCCTCTTTTTGTAAATTTAAATTCATCTCTTGTTTGTATTTTTTTTTTTTGTATGACCTGTTCGTGGTTTTTTTAGCTTTATTTTTATTTTACAAAATAAATAACCAACAAAAAATATTTTAAACACAAAAGGGTTACCTGATTTTGATTTTCCATTATTTTACTTACAAAATATGTTGTATCTTCTCTCTAATGTGTACACACATCATTCTAATTTTTTTTTTTTTTTATTTTTCCAAATTTAGGATTATGCTATTGAAAGCACTTCTCAAGAGCAGCAAACTCCAAATAGCTCTCAAAATCCAAGTTTAACAGCATCTGAACAAACACCTGCCCCATCAAGACCTTTTTTAAGGCAATTAATGAGAAGACCAACGTTATTGGCACGTGGAAACGAGTTGGCGTCTATTTGTTGGTCAATACTTGAGAAACATGACCGTCCCCCTGTATCCGGATTTGCGCATTATGTTGATGATGTTTGCAAAATACTAGAAAAAAATCAAAAATTACATGCAGAAAGAATCATCTCCCAAGTCCTACATGCGGCACAAGAAGATCGCCTTACATCTTCAACAGTTTTAAAAGAAGAATTTTTTCAAGAAAATACAACTGTTGTTGCCGATGTGGCAACCCTTGGGGAACCTGTTTCATTATCACCACCTCGAAAAGTTAAAAGCAAAAGACGTCGGTAATATTTTTTTTGTTTAATTGTTTGTTTGTTTTTTTGGAATTGTAAACGAAATTACCATTAAAAAGTAGTCAAAGAAAATATTTGTCAACAATATGTAAATTTTATGATTTTTCTGTCTCACACATAAGTTTTTTGTGATATATTTGACATTAAATTTTATGTTGATAACACAATTATTGTCATGTTTTTTCTCCATAAAATCAAAAACAAAAAAAAAAAATGTAGAAGGCAAAGAAATTACATAATGTTTTTTTTTTAAATTATATTTATTATATAGTGATTTAGCTACCCATTCAGATACAATTTTGAAGCATTATGTAACCCAAAATAACATGGTACAAACATCATTACATGTTTTGAATCCAAACTTTTTTTTAAAAAACAAAAAAAAAAATAAAATTATGCATTTTCATCCATGTATGTTTTTAACAATTGAACATGATCATGTGCTGCCTGGGATAATCTGCATGCTGAATGATATACTTCTTCAAGCTTTGGTCGGTCATCTGTTTTTTAAAACAAATTAAAAAAATTACATTAACATACATTTTTTAGTTAAAATCTTTTTAACATAAAAATTTGAGAATAAACAAAAAATACCTGCTCTAACTTGTATAGACGCAGGTTCAGAATCAGATTCAGAACTGAGTGTCCAACCAACAGCATGAACACGTCTTGCAGCAATAGGAGGATGATCTTCAATGTGATCTAGGGAGTGACATAATTGTTTAAGACATTGGGTTTTTTTATAAAAAAATACCTTGCTCTGAAACCACATTTTGAGACAAAATATGATTTGGTTCTGATGAAGTTCCAGGATTATTGATTATTGCTACATGTGCTGATCCTTTCAAAAATAAGATAAAAATATTAATTATCTTTTAAAAAAATACATTACTAACATGGCATATTTTTTAAGCTAATTTATGATTCATATTATACACATGCTTTAGCACTTTTTTTTTTTTTAAAAAAATCAAACAAAAGCACTTATTTTAGTAGTGGCATTTTGTGCTCTAATTTCTGCTAGACGTTCCTTGCCACGATATTTCAGATCAGCCATTTTCTTCCTGATCTGCGTTTTTGAGCGGTGAAGGCCAACATTTTTCCAAAGAGCTCTCTTAATCTTGCGAAGAACTTTTTTTTATGCTCCCTTGGACGTTCAGTTATAAGTAGACAATCATAATCTCTATTATCCATTTCGCTGACAAGAAGATGGATTTCTGCATCTCCCCAGACAGTTGCTCGCAAGTTTGCAGACATGTTTGTTTATGAGATTTTTAATCCGGAAGTGAAATTTGCTGCCTCCTTGTAGTGAAAGGAAGTGATGGCAGTGTTTAATGTTCATACATAGAATAAAGTTTTTATGCTTTGAAATCGTGTAATGTATGTTTTTGAAAAATATATTTGTATTCATATATTTATAACAAATTGAAATTGTTTTTTGATAGTAAATTCTTAGTTTCCTGACAGTTTACATTTAATTATGTTTGTTGAAAAAATACAAATTAAAAAAAAATTAGTTAATGGTCACATACTTCCATAACACACTATAATGATTAATAATGTTGTTTATAATTAAAAAAAAAAAAATATTATGATGCATTCAAATAATCACAAAAACGATCCCGATTGATTATGGCATCATGCCGGACACGACCAAAAGATTGAGGTGTAGGCAGGGATGGCAAATGGGGATCACGAAAACGCCAAGCTCCAGGGACAACATCGGAATCATCACTGCCAATGTTGTCTACATACCCCGGGGGCATGTAGGCTGCAGCATCCTTTTTGCGTAAAAAATTATGTAGAACACAGCTGGCAATAACAACACTATCTATGGATTCTAGTTTGAGATTTATTGGTGTTGAGAATACACGAAACCGACTTGCCATAATTCCAAAGGTATTCTCAACAACCAACCGTGCCCTTGAGAGACGGTAATTAAAATTTTGACGCTCGGGACTCAAAGTAGTCTGGGGATAAGGACGCAGGAGATGGCTTTGAAGAGGAAACGCCTCATCCCCTAAAAAAACAAAATTTAAATTATTTTCATTTACTGAATTTGGAGGCAAAGGTAATTGTGAACTAAATAAACGCTTTCCAAAATCAGTTTGTTCTAAAACGCCACCATCGGAAACACGGCCATTTATTCCTACATCCACTGTTAAATATTCATAATTTGCATTAACAACTGCAAATAAAATTATACTAAAGAAACCTTTATAGTTATAAAAAAAAGAACCACTATTTGGGGGCTTAATTATTCTAATGTGCTTGCCATCAATCGCACCACCACAGCAGGTAAATTGCCACCTCGTCGCAAAATTATGAGCTATATCAGACCATTCTGAAGTTGTCTTGGGGAAAGGCATGAAATCTGCTAACGCATGTACTATTGCCTGACAAGTCTCCGGAATTAATGAACTTAATAGGGATCTCGAAATACCGGCAGAATATTGTAAATCTGTGAGGCTACGGCCTGTGGCAAGATAGCGCAAAGTCACCAGCAACCTTTCTTCCGCAGGAACAGCCTTACGCATTACAGTATCTCTGCGCATTATGTATGGGCTGATACGCGTCAGGACTAATGAGAAAGATTCTTCCGACATACGTACAGTTAGGTCCAGAAATATTTGGACAGTGACACAAGTTTTGTTATTTTAGTTGTTTACAAAAACATGTTCAGAAATACAATTATATATATAATATGGGCTGAAAGTGCACACTCCCAGCTGCAATATGAGAGTTTTCACTTCCAAATTGGAGAAAGGGTTTAGGAATCATAGCTCTGTAATGCATAGCCTCCTCTTTTTAAAGGGACCAAAAGTAATTGGACAAGGGACTCTAAGGGCTGCAATTAACTCTGAAGGCGTCTCCCTCGTTAACCTGTAATCAATGAAGTAGTTAAAAGGTCTGGGGTTGATTACAGGTGTGTGGTTTTGCATTTGGAAGCTGTTGCTGTGACCAGACAACATGCGGTCTAAGGAACTCTCAATTGAGGTGAAGCAGAACATCCTGAGGCTGAAAAAAAAAGAAAAAATCCATCAGAGAGATAGCAGACATGCTTGGAGTAGCAAAATCAACAGTCGGGTACATTCTGAGAAAAAAGGAATTGACTGGTGAGCTTGGGAACTCAAAAAGGCCTGGGCGTCCACGGATGACAACAGTGGTGGATGATCGCCGCATACTTTCTTTGGTGAAGAAGAACCCGTTCACAACATCAACTGAAGTCCAGAACACTCTCAGTGAAGTAGGTGTATCTGTCTCTAAGTCAACAGTAAAGAGAAGACTCCATGAAAGTAAATACAAAGGGTTCACATCTAGATGCAAACCATTCATCAATTCCAAAAATAGACAGGCCAAAGTTAAATTTGCTGAAAAACACCTCATGAAGCCAGCTCAGTTCTGGAAAAGTATTCTATGGACAGATGAGACCAAGATCAACCTGTACCAGAATGATGGGAAGAAAAAAGTTTGGAGAAGAAAGGGAACGGCACATAATCCAAGGCACACCACATCCTCTGTAAAACATGGTGGAGGCAACGTGATGGCATGGGCATGCATGGCTTTCAATGGCACTGGGTCACTTGTGTTTATTGATGACATAACAGCAGACAAGAGTAGCCGGATGAATTCTGAAGTGTACCGGGATATACTTTCAGCCCAGATTCAGCCAAATGCCGCAAAGTTGATCGGACGGCACTTCATAGTACAGATGGACAATAACCCCAAGCATACAGCCAAAGCTACCCAGGAGTTCATGATTGCAAGAAAGTGGAACATTCTGCAATGGCCAAGTCAATCACCAGATCTTAACCCAATTGAGCATGCATTTCACTTGCTCAAATCCAGACTTAAGACGGAAAGACCCACAAACAAGCAAGACCTGAAGGCTGCGGCTGTAAAGGCCTGGCAAAGCATTAAGAAGGAGGAAACCCAGCGTTTGGTGATGTCCATGGGTTCCAGACTTAAGGCAGTGATTGCCTCCAAAGGATTCGCAACAAAATATTGAAAATAAAAATATTTTGTTTGGGTTTGGTTTATTTGTCCAATTACTTTTGACCTCCTAAAATGTGGAGTGTTTGTAAAGAAATGTGTACAATTCCTACAATTTCTATCAGATATTTTTGTTCAAACCTTCAAATTAAACGTTACAATCTGCACTTGAATTATGTTGTAGAGGTTTTATTTCAAATGCAATGTGGTGGCATGCAGAGCCCAACTCGCGAAAATTGTGTCACTGTCCAAATATTTCTGGACCTAACTGTAGATAGTTGCGGTAATCATGCGGATTGCGTTCCTGTAAATCATGCACTAGACGCACGTGGGATATCTCATCCCTTCAAAGCAGCCATTGGCGTGACCATAATCTTTTGGGCCGAGGATTCATACCTGTATTTTGGTCCATTTCCTCCTCCTCCTGCAATATCTCGGTCATAAGGAGACCCATAGATAAAATGTCAGTTTCGACATTGCTGAACATCCTGTAACCTTAAAATATATAAAACAAAAACATTATAATGACGCCAAATGTCTATTTTGATTAAAAAAGGAGAGATTGGCATATAACAACTTACCACAAAAAATGGATAACAAGGAGAGAAGGCGACAAATCCAGCGAACAAACAAACTTAAGAAAAATTAGGACAAATGCACTATTAAACACTGCATGACGGCAAGCCTGAATGTTGACACATCAGGACTACAGATCCGTATTTTATAACAGTAATAACCAATCAAAACGCATCTGCTACAACCAATCCGAATATATTAGGCGAGATTATTTAAAACAACAAATACGCCCTGAATGTTTAATGACGTCACAAACAACTACGAGGATGGCCGATTACACGGTGTCACACTTTGCAATGTGTCGTTCATGAAGACAAAAATAAACGATTTTATGGAATTAAACGATGAATACACGATGGCCGAATTTCAAACGATTAGGCATCGGTTGGACTCGCAAGGAGCTGTCACATGAGAAGATGTCGTTACGAATGACGGAAGTGCGTCACAAAATCCGTGACCCCAACGATGCATCGCACAATATATCGACTCGTGTAAAGCAGCCTTTAGGTACCACTACCAGGAATCTTGAATAGTAATCCACCATCGTGAGTGCATAGGTGTAACCCAACGGCTGGTTGGTGACTATTGGTTGTAGTGGTGCTCTCTGACTGGTGCTATCTTTTCTTCTCAACGCGTAATGACCGCAGTATCTGCACCATTCCTCAATGGTGATCCTCATTCCGACCCAGTAAAAGCGACTTCTCAACAGCACCTCCAACTTCTTCCAACCAAAATGTCCAGCTCTATCGTGGTATGCTTCTAAGGGGTACTTTACACGCTGTGACATCGCTGCCGAAATATCATCGGGATCACGTCGATAGTGACGCACATCCGGCGCCGATAGCGACATCGCAGCATGTAATACAAATGAGCGACGATCAACGAGCGCAACAACGTGAAAAATCGTTGCTCGTTGACACGTCGTTCATTTCCATAATAATAATATAGGTGCTGCTGTAGGTACGATGTTGTTTGTCGTTCTTGCAGCACCACACATCGCTGTGTGTGACACCGCTGGAATGACAAACATCTCCTTACCTGCGTCCACCGGAAAAGGAGGAAGGAAGGAGGTGGGCGGCATGTTCCGGCCGCTCATCTCCCCTCCTTTTCTATTGGCTGGTGGTTCAGTGACTCTGCTGTGACGTCGCTGTGATGCTGAACGAACCGCCCCCTTAGAAAGGAGGCGGTTCGTTGGTCACAGCGACGTCGCAGACCAGGTATGTGCGTGTGAAGCTGCCGTAGCGATAATGTTCGCTACAGCAGCAAGAACCACATATCGCATGTGTGACGGGGGCGAGCGCTATCGCGCTCAACATCGCTAGCATTCGCTAGCGATGTTGCATCATGTAAAGCCCACCTAAGACTACTGGCACATACGATCTGGGTATCACTATGTGGCATACCCTCTCATGCGTCTTGGGGTTAATGAGGCTTCTGCACAGCTTGCCTCGATGAAGATAAAGTCAGCTTCTTTCCTTCCACAATTTCTGTGCTCCCTCTGGAGCGGTTGGTTCAAGATTTGAATCAGCTTGGGATATCAGTGCCTTGATCAATTTAACTCCAGGATCATTATCTTGCGCTTCTTGCCAACCATGATGGGGTAGCGGATTGAAGGTTGCTTTCTATTGACCACTGTGAGATCGAGGCTTCCTCAGGTTGTCAGGGCGATGGAAAGCGGGCAATTCAATCTCCTCCAAGCCGTCTTCATCTCTCCCATCATCAGGCAAATGAGGCATTCTGGACAACGCATCCGCATTGGCGTTCTTGCGACCAGCCCTATACTTAATGGTGAAGTCGTAATTCGTCAGCTGGGCTACCCACCGCTGCTCCAATGCTCCAAGCTTCGCTGTGTCCAGGTAGGTTAAGGGGTTGTTGTCTGTGTACACGGTGAATTTTGCAGAAGCCAAGTAATGTTTAAATCTCTCCGTCATGGCCCAGACAAGTGCCAAGAACTCCAGCTTGAAAGACCTGTAATTCTCAGGATTCCTTTCTGTTGGATGAAGTTTTCTGCTTGCGTACGCAATCAACTTCTCCTTGCCATTCTGCACCTGGGATAGGACAGCTCCCAATGCCACGTTGCTGGCATCTGTGTACAACACAAAAGGAAGACAGTAATTGGGATATGCTAGAATTTCATCTCCTGTCAGAGCTGACTTCATCCGTCTGAAGGAATCTTTTTGTTCCTCACTTCACGTGAATGGAGGACCAGAAGTCCTGCCATGCTTTGGTTGACCAACCAGGAGATCTTGCAAGAGAGATGCTATCTTGGTGTAGCTTTCCACAAACCTTCGGTAGTACCCCATCAGACCTAGGAACTGACGTACCTCTTGGATAGTGTTGGGCCTGGACCAGTTTTGGATAGCCGTGATCTTCTTGGGGTCTGGGGCCACGCCCTCGGCGCTAACCACATGTCCCAGATATTGTACCTTAGGTTTCAGTAGGTGACACTTGGATGGTTTCAACTTCATCCTATACTTGGATAGGGCATCAAAAACTTCTGCCAGATGTTCCAGATGCTCTTCGTATGTGTTAGAGTATACGATCATATCGTCCAAGTAAAGCAGGACAGGATCAAAATTACAGTGGCCTAGGAAACATTCCATGAGTCTTTGGAACGTGCCCGGCGCATTGCATAGTCCAAACGACATGCTGTTGAACTCACATATCCCCATCAGGGTGGCAAAGGTGGTCTTCTCACGGTCTTCTTCAACAATGGACACTTGTCAATAGCCGCTAGGAAGATCAAGGGGGGAGAAGTAACTTGCAGATTTTAATGCAGCCAATAACTCTTCGATACGGGACAGCGGATAGGCATCCTTGTGTGTGATTCTGGTGATCTGCCTGTAATCCACGCACATTTTCATAATGCCGTTTTCTTCTTAACCAGAACCAGCGGAGCTGCCCAGGGGTTACAACTGTCGTGGTCTGTGGGACCCGTTCATCCAGCCGTGTATTTTACCGAGAACTGTGTCCTCATCATTGGCTGAGTGAGTACCACCGTGCCGTGCGGCACAGCGCTGCCCCCGCGACCCTGCACCTCACCAGGCCCCGCAACCCGCCTGCAATCCATCCTACCTACCCCTCACCGGGCCCCGGGACAATCAACCCCCTACCCACGGAGGGGAGAAACAACAACCAAGCTGCTCCCTGTCATCGCTCCCGGGATCCCCGTCCAGAGCAGCAGTGGTGTCACAATCTCACCACAACCGTGGGTGACGTCACGGACAATATCTAAATCCCCAAAACCAATCCAATTCCCCTTTTCACTCATGGGCGAGGAGCGCCGCTCGAGGCCCCGGATCCGGCCCGGCCCGCAGCAGAGCCGGACCCGAGCAGTGGGTGAGCGCTGCGCCGTCCCCGCCCGTGACAACTTGGTGTCACAAACAGGATCTTACCGCTCTGCATTCTGGTAGAGGTGCGCCTTGTGACCGCCGGAGGTGTCCGGCCTAAAATTTGGAGAAGCCACCATCTTGGGCGCGAAGAATTCCCGCTCGAGCGTCTCCTCGAGTAGTGGAGGCGCGAAGGCCTAAACCCCGCCCCTATACAGGAGGAGCCGGAAAGAAACTAAGGGGAACGAAATGGCGGCTGGTCGCATGTGAGCGTGGCTATAAAAGCAGGGACGCCAGGACCCTGCGGCCATCTTGTTCCTGGGAGAGGCCGCCAGCAAGATGTACATGCCGTCCCGTAGCACCGTAGCCCCCGCACCTGGAACCGCGGCGTGGGTGGAGATCCGGACCGCGCAGCTCCAACAGCGGCTGCAGGTCAAGATGCAGCTCCTCCTGGAGGAGTGGGAGGCCGACATGGTGGAGGTCATAGCGACCGTGCGGAGACGCGAGGAGGAAGTTGCGGAAGAGAGGGTGAGTGACCCACGCCCCGGTACCCCTAGTGGGTCGGTCATCGCGGCTGCGGGACCCGGTCTAAACCCGCTCGCCCTGCTACCTCCCTCGCTACCCGTCTCGGCTGCCGTGACCCCGCCACTAGGCCCGCTACCCCCGCAACCGGTAGCGGTACCCCGCATGTCGGCCCAGGTGGATCGACCTGTTGCCGGAGCCCGTGACCGTCCGGAAGTGCTGCCATGGAAAGTACAGAAGCGTGAGCCGGAGGCATTTACAGAGACTTCCCCCGAACCGGAGCCGACAGGACGCTCCGTGCCTAAAGCCCAGCGGAGGAAGGCCCCTGTGCCCATCCCCCACACCTCGGCTGAGGTTGCGCCGGGTTGCCGCTGCAAAGCAGCACCCCAGGCCAAGTCACCGTGGGACCTTCCACCCAGATTTACAGTGGTGGGCAGTGTCCAGAAGGTCTTGCGGGGCCCGACCCGTGCGCCGGAGCTCGCAGCAGCACCGTACTGGGATAGGGAGCCGACACCGCTGGGCCCGGAGATCGCGGAAAGGAAGAAGGCGGAGTTGGTGGCCCGTACGATCCGGGAGAAGGAGAGCCTCCACCAAGCGACCTTCCATGTCCGGGGCCCCCTGTATGAAGGGCAGGTGAGGCAGTTCGATGTCCGCCGGGGCTATGGCTTTATATATGAACCGGGCCTGGAGGCCGAAGTCTTCATAGCCCGGCGGGACGTTAACACCCACCTGCCAGAAGAGCACACAGGCCGCAATCTGATGCCAGGGGACCTGGTACAGTACACCCAGCACTGCGGGGAGCGGGGGTGGTTTGCGCTGGATGCAAAGTTGAGGGGCAGCCAGGAGGCCCATGTGTGCACCGCGCCCCCTCCCCCGACCGATGCCGAGGACTCCGAGTGATGGCAGCGGCACACCGTTGAGTGCCGTTTACAGTTTTGAAAATGAAGAATGATGAGCCAATTAACAGAAGGAAGAAAGTTACCAGATTTGCTACTGATTGAAACCGGTCGTTGCCGGCAACTGGTCACCGTTTGGACCCCCTTCACAAATGCGTAGAAACTGCTATGAACAGGCCTGAGAACTAGCAGGGCAAAGCCAAACTTGTGGCTTGTAAATAAAATAATGTTTGTTGGCTTTAACCGTGACCGCCTCCGGAGAGGCAGGTTGGAGGAAGGGCCCGCAGTGGAGTAGGCTGGGGCCCAGCCACCACCGGAACCGGTGGTGATCCTCTGGAGGGGTTCAGGAGTTCCCATGGACGCGGGTCCCCTGAAAAGGACAGAACCCGCTCGGGCAACTTGTGCAGGACTGGGGTCAAAGGGTGCTGTCCATTTGCTTAGGGGCAGCATCAGGGCCAGGTTGCTTGGGTGGGAGAGAGCGGAAGCCGGACTGTTACGCAACGTTTAAGTAAGAGTACCTCCCGATGTGGGAAGATGTTATTATAATTGTTATATGTTTTACCGTTTTTCTATTTTTAAGTTGTGAAAATAAAACCGGTGATGGATGGGCAGCCCGCGGACGGTCTGCATTTTACTAAGGGGGAATGTATCATAGTATCATAGTATCATAGTTTTTAAGGTTGAAGGAAGACTCTAAGTCCATCTAGTTCAACCCGTAGCCTAACATGTTGATCCAGAGGAAGGCAAAAAAAAAACCCCAATGTGGCAAACAAGTTCCAATGGGGAAAAAATGTCCTTCCTGACTCCACATCCGGCAATCAGACTAGTTCCCTGGATCAATACCCTGTCATAAAATCTAATATACATAACTGGTAATATTAAATTTTTCAAGAAAGGCATCCAGGCTCTGCTTAAATGTTAGTAGTGAATCACTCATTACAACATCATGCGGCAGAGAGTTCCATAGTCTCACTGCTCGTACAGTAAAGAATCCTCGTCTGTGATTATGATTAAACCTTCTTTCCTCAAGACGTAGCGGATGCCCCCGTGTTCCAGTCGCAGGCCTAGGTGTAAATAGATCTTTGGAAAAGTCTCTGTACTGTCCCCTCATATATTTATACATTGTGATTAGATCCCCCCTAAGCCTTCGTTTTTCCAAACTAAATAACCCCAAGTTTAATAACCTGTCTTGGTATTGCAGCCCACCCATTCCTCTAATAATCTTGGTGGCTCTTCTCTGCACCGTCTCCAGTTCAGCTATGTCCTTCTTATATATCGGTGACCAGAATTGTACACAGTATTCTAAGTGCGGTCGCACTAGTGACTTGTACAGAGGTAGAACTATATTTTTTTCATGAACACTTATACCTCTTTTAATACATCCCATTATTTTATTAGCCCTGGCAGCAGCTGCCTGACACTGTCCACTAAAGTGAAGTTTACCATCCACCCATACACCCAAGTCTTTTTCTGTGTCTGTTTTACCCAGTGTTCTACAATTAAGTACATAATCATAAATGTTATTTCCTCTACCCAAGTGCATGACCTTACATTTATCTACATTAAACTTCAATTGCCACTTCTCAGCCCAATCCTCCAATTTATATAAATCTCCCTGTAATATAAAATTATCCTCCTCTGTATTGATTACCCTGCAGAGTTTAGTATCATCTGCAAATATTGAAATTCTACTCCGCATGCCCCCAACAAGGTCATTTATAAATATGTTGAAAAGAAGCGGGCCCAATACTGACCCCTGTGGTACCCCACTATGAACTGAGACCCAGTCCGAGTACGTACCATTAATAACCACCCTTTGTTTCCTATCACTGAGCCAGTTTTTAACCCAATTACACATATTTTCCCCTATCCCCATTATTCTCATTTTATGTACCAACCTTTTGTGTGGCACCGTATCAAAAGCTTTTGAAAAGTCCATATACACAACATCCACTGCATTTCCCTGGTCCAGACTTGAACTTACCTCTTCATAGAAGCTGATCAAATTAGTTTGACAGGATCGATCCCTCATAAACCCATGTTGATACTCTGTCATAAGGTTATTTTTCTTGAGATACTCCAGTATAGCATCTCTCAAGAAACCCTCAAGGATTTTACCAACCGTAGAGGTTAAACTTACCGGCCTATAATTTCCCGGCTCAGTTTTTGTCCCCTTTTTGAATATTGGCACCACATTTGCTATGCGCCAGTCCTGCGGTACCAACCCTGTTATTAAGGAATCTGAGAAGATTAAAAATAATGGTCTATCTATCACAGAACTCAATTCCTGTAGTACTCTGGGGTGTATGCCATCCGGGCCCGGAGATTTGTCAACCTTAGTGATTTCGAGGCGGCGGCGTACTTCCTGCTGGGTTAAGCAGGTAATATTCAAGGGTGAATTTATGGTATCACTGGTCATGTCATCTGCCATGGCATTTTCTTGTATAAAAACCGTAGAAAAAAAGTCATTCAGCAGGTTGGCTTTACCCTCATCCCCTTCCACCATTTCACCAAGACTATTTTTAAGGGGGCCAACACTATCGCTTTTCAGTTTTTTACTGTTTATGTAGTTAAAGAATATTTTAGGATTATTTTTACTTTCTCTCGCAATGAGTCTCTCTGTCTCAAACTTAGCTAACTTAATTTGCTTTTTACATATTTTATTTAATTTTCTATAATTATATAATGCCTCATCACTACCTACCCTCTTTAATTCTTTTAAGGCTTTCTGTTTTTCTTTTATTGCTTCCCTTACAGCTCTATTTAGCCATAGGGGTTTCCTCCTATTTCTAGCATGTTTGTTCCCATAGGGTATATTTTCTGCACAAGCCCTATTCAGGATGCTCATAAAAGTCTCCCATTTGCTATGTGTACTTTTATTACTTAGTACATTATCCCAGCGGACAAGCCAGGGGCCACAGAGAACAACACCAACACACCCCACACTCCCGGTAGGCACATCAAAGTCAGACACAAAACCCTTGTTGCCTTCCTCCAGGGGCTGATGTCCACACCAGGGGGTGGAGCCAGACGGTTGGTCTCCACCCACCGAGGAGTTCACAGTGCTGGAGGAGGGAAAACAGTGAGATTAGTTGGAGAGGTGAGAGTGGAAGGAAGCGAAGTAGCAGTCGAGGACACTGAAGTTGGTCCGGGTGTGTGGCCTGGACGGATCAGCAAGGTTGGCAGACGGTGGTGACCGTCTGCAGGAGTGGCCTATCGGAGTTTACCGCAAGGACCGTGGACGGGCGGTGGCCCGGCGGTACCGGACCGGTACACAAAGAGAAGTCAGCACCATCTGGCAGGGGCTTACGGACCCCGGCAAGGCTAGGAGTCGCTGTGAATTTGCCGAATTCGTTAGCAAAGGGAACCTCCTGGGTTTCCCAGCAGCCAAGTCCCGACAGAAGGCAACAGTCCAACCAAGAGAGGGAGATACAGCCACCGCCAAGGCTACCGTTTCCCAGGGCCAGAGCCTGCGGGCAAAAGGGGCTCCTCCGGCCCATATCCAAGCCGGGGAGCGGGTTACCGGTGGGAACCCATTGGAACCGTTTACAGTACATAGGTGCAGGGAAAGGCAGTCACCATCAAGCTGCTGGGAGAAACAACCGCAGCCGTCTGTGGGACCCGTCCATCCAGCCGTGTGTTTTACCGAGAACTGTGTCCTCATCTTTGGCTCAGTGAGTACCACCGTGCCGTGCGGCACAGCGCTGCCCCTGCGACCCTGCACCTCACCAGGCCCCGCAACCCGCCTGCCATCCATCACTACCTACCCCATCACCGGGCCCCGGGACAACCAACCCCCTACCCACGGAGGGGAGAACTAACATCAAAGCTGCTCCCTGTCACCGCTCCCGGGATCCCCGTCCAGAGCACCGGTGGTGTCACAACCTCACCACAACCATGGGTGGCGTCACGGACAATATCCAAAACCCCCACAATCAATCCCCCTTTTCACTCACGGGCGAGGAACGCCGCTCGAGTCCCTGGGATCCGGCCCACCGCTTGAGCCACCACCGAGCAGCAGCAGCCGGACCCGAGCAGTGGGAGAGCGCAGCATCACCTCCTCCGCCCGCGACATAGTTGTTACCTGGGAGCCGATATCAAGAAAGGCGGAGGTCGGGATCCCATTCAGGGTGATGGAAACGATGAGCCTTCCTCCCACATACCGCTTCCGCCAGTCCACTGGGCCTTGTTGGATTATTCCTGGGGATTGGCCCTTGGCCCCAGGGATTGCCCGTTTAAAGGAGAGTGCCGGGCATAATGGCCAGTCTTGTTACACTTATAGCAAACAAGTTGTCCATACCGGTTGCTGTTCCTTCATCTGTACGTCTAGGTCCTTCCTCTCATTCAGGGAATATCCTCCGGGCAGTCGGCGAGCTAGATCTTCCCCATACGTCTTGGTCTTTGGCTGGAGCTGCATCACCTCTAGGATCCTGGCGATGTCGTTGCTCAGCTGCTGTACCTATGAAGACAAATCACTGGGACCTCCCAAAGGCACTGCGAGGGCTTTTGGCTCTGGCAATGCTAAGGCAGGAGGTTGCACATGTAGAGGAGAGTAAGTAACCACAATAACCACATTTTGCTACCTATTTAGACAGCATCTTATACATATAGGATCAACACTGGTAACTCAAAGGGAATTACTAGGATGCTATAACGTCAATAAAAAATTCTCTTTATTATTTTTATCATTAAAAAAACAAACTAATCAGAGTATTTGCTCAGCAGACAATCAGGGAAGTGAAAATCAACAATTTCAACCCTCCTAACAGGGGGAGGGGTTGGCGTAAACACGCTGACATTATCAGTATGGATCAAATATATTCAGTATTTCAAAAGAATATCAACTGACTAGTGGGGGTAGAGACAGCCCATGAGACATAGTTTATACACAGATGCCAATAAACAATTCTTTTCAAAAAAATATCGATTTCTCTGCACTGTGTCCACTTCCACCATAAGTCAACACTCAGGTTATAAAAGAATACTCATCAGATCAGCATTATAGTAGCTACATAAGATTTACCTAATCTGAAGCCACGGGGAATAGCCTATAAGGGGACATCCCATAATAAAGTAGGCAAGGGAAATTTTTCTATGTATATTTTTTACAGCTCCAAAGTGGAACTACATAAATAAGTACAATTCCCCCTATTGGCCTCCTCTGCTTCAGATGGATAACACAAGTATTAGAATATATCCATAAGTTAAGTAAAGTAAGGCATGATCATTATCAGAGCCACTTATATACTAGATGCAATGATTTTTACAGTCACAAACCTGAGCGGTCTGAATATCAGCGCGTCCGCAGCCACCACACCTCTATGCGTTTCGACTGCTTCTTCTTCAGGAGGCAGGTGTGTGTGGCGTGGTAACGCAGTGTCCTATATATGTCACCAGATCTGTGCAATCCCTTTCAGGTGTCCAATACACTTACCACTATTCCACGTGTATCTTCGGCGTGGGCGCCGCCATGACAGGGGGATGTTTCAAAACAGTCCTGTGTTTGTTCCGGTCACATCAGGAGGCCGCCCTCCGCGGCGGCCATGGCAACGCGATGCCACGGCCGTCGCGCATGCGCGGCACCCGACCATCGACCGTAATGGAACACAGGTTATCCCCCGTCCAGCATTGCAGCGCACAACACGTGCTATTATCCCAACACCAGACAGTTATTAATCTGGCACAACTACATGCGCTAGGACAGGACAGTCATGCACTGCCCTGCGAACAGCACAGTGCCATAAATTATCCTGCTCACACACATATAGTGGCATCATTATAAATCTACCTATTCTCACAGATATGGCGACATATAATAATATATCAGTTCATAATATATAAAACCTCATATGCATATACGGACAGTCTATATTCCTAAAAGGTATTGCCTCTACAGAAATTTTTTTTAATATTATATTTGAATTGCTCATATATACAATAACAATATTCAGAGTTTTAAATCCTAGGCAATCCAGCAGGTATAGCGGTATATACAAGTTGTCCATACCAGTCGCTGTTCCTTCCTCTGTACGTCTAAGTCCTTCCTCTCATTCAGGGATATCCTCCGGGCAGTCGGCGAGCTGGATCTTCCCCATACGGCTTGGGTCTTTGGCTGGAGCTGCACCACCTCTAGGATCCTGACGATGTCGTTGCTCAGCTGCTGTACCTATGAAGACAAATCACTGGGACCTCCCGAAGGCACTGCCAGGGCTTTTGGCTCTGGCAATGCTAAGGCAGGAGGTTGCACATGTAGAGGAGAGGTGTCGGCTTGCCAGGACGGTGAAAGAGAGTCTGCAGTTTCTGGGGGTTGCAGAGCTTTAATGACCCGGTCCTTCAAAACGGCAAAGTCCAGGGTAGGATGCTCCAGGGCCCAGAGCCGTAGCTGCTTGCAGTCTTCCACTGACCCCAGGCCCTGCAGGAACTGCTCAACAAGCATCTTATTCCCCTCTTGCTCACTGATGGTGTTAACCAGTTTCAAAGTCCGCAGCGCCGCTTGCAGTCTCTGATACTGTTCTGGGAGCACTGTTTACAGGGAAGGAGTCTTGCGAGGATAATTTGCATATTCCCAGTGCCTTCTGGGATAAGTGAAGAGTCACCGCGAGCTCAAGGAGAACCGGGTTTTGGCCGTTACAGCCGGAAGGAAGACTTCTGAAAGCCAGGGAAGGAGTCTTGCGAGGATAATTTGCATATTCCCAGTGCCTTCTGGGATAAGTGAAGAGTCACCGCGAGCTCAAGGAGAACCGGGTTTTGGCCGTTACAGCCGGAAGGAAGACTTCTGAATTTTAGCCTGTCTTCTTCATTGTGAGCGTGAGTGAGCAAAGTGTGAGCAAAAGTAAGTGTGAATAGAATTGTTTGTATTTAGTTGTTTAATTACTTAACATTTGTTTAGTGCTATCCCCATTAGAAAATGTGCTCCACTATTGCTAATGCGATCCAGTGTACATCTTGTCTCATGTATGCAGTCCTTGAAAAGCCGTTCGAGGGTGCATACTGTTGTTCGAGATGTGCGCAAGTTGCACGTTTGGAAGCCCAGATACTGGATCTAAATGAGCAGCTGGCAACTCTGAGATGCATTAGCAATATGGAAAGGAGTGTGCTGCTCACTGAGCAGCAGCTTGCTGGGTCAGATGTGGGGGAGGATCGTAGTAGGGAGCGGCAGGACGGTGAGGTAGGTAGCTGGGTGACAGTTAGAAAGGGGGGTAAAGGGAAAAGTGCTAGGGAGGCTAGTCCTGAACTGACACACCCCAATAGGTTTGCAAACTTGGCAGATGAGGGGGATGTCATTACAGGGGTAGCATTGCTGCAGCAAGGCATGACCTCTGAATGCCAGAGGAGTGTCTGCTCCAGTAAGGGGGGGAATAGGAGTGCAGGGCAGGCAAGACAGGTACTGGTAGTGGGGGACTCAATTATTAGGGGGACAGATAGGGCAATCTGTCACAAAGACAGGGATCGCCGAACAGTGTGTTGTCTTCCTGGCGCTCGAGTTCGGCACATCGCTGATCGGGTTGACAGATTACTGGGAGGGGCTGGGGAGGACCCAGCGGTCATTGTACATATTGGCACAAATGACAAAGTTAGAGGTAGGTGGAAGGTCCTTAAAGATGATTTCAGGGAATTAGGTTGTAAGCTTAAAGCATGGACCTCAAAGGTGGTATTTTCGGAAATACTACCTGTGCCACGAGCCACACCAGAGAGGCAAAGAGAGATCAGGGAGGTTAACAGGTGGCTCAAGAATTGGTGTAGGAAAGAGGGTTTTGGGTTCCTGGAGAATTGGGCCGACTTTTCAGTTGGCTACAGATTCTATGCTAGGGATGGGCTGCATCTTAATGGGGAGGGTGCAGCTCTGCTGGGGCAGAAAATGGCTAGAAGGTTGGAGGAGTGTTTAAACTAGGAATGGGGGGCGAGGGTATTCACTTTATAGAAGGGGAATGTAGTGCAGATAGTGACCAGGGCACAAGTAATGAAATTGGGGGTGGTACGGGGGGAAGGGTTAGGACAGTCAATACAGTAAGCAGGAATATAGGTACAGAGTCATACGTAACGTGCATGTACACTAATGCCCGAAGCCTCACAAATAAGGTGGAGGAATTAGAATTAATATTGTTGGAAGAAAATTATGATATAGTGGGGATATCAGAGACATGGCTGGATGAGAGCTATGACTGGGCTGTTAATTTACAGGGTTATAGCCTATTCAGGAATGACCGTACAAATAAGCGAGGGGGAGGTGTGTGTCTATATGTAAAATCATCCTTAAAACCCATCCTGCGTGACAACATATGTGAGGGTACTGAGAATGTAGAGTCCCTATGGGTGGAGATAAGGGGGGGGGGAATGAATAATAAAATACTGATAGGGGTGTGTTATAAGACGCCGAATATTATGGAAGAGGTAGAGAATCTCCTCATAAAGCAAATTGATAAAGCAGCGAGTCTCGGAGAGGTAATTATTATGGGGGACTTTAACTATCCTGATATAAATTGGGGAACAGAAACTTGCAGTTCCAGCAAAGGAAATAGATTTTTGATAACAATGAAAGATAATTACCTTTCACAAATGGTACAGGACCCCACAAGAGGGGGAGCACTACTAGACCTTGTACTAACCAATAGGCCAGACCGCATATCAAATATACAAGTTGGGGGTTACTTGGGGAATAGTGATCACAAAATAATAAGTTTTCATGTATTCTTTAGTAAGATGTATAGTAGAGGGGCTACAAGGACACTAAACTTCAGGAAAGCAAATTTTAAACGGTTGAGAGATGATCTTAGTGCAATAAACTGGGATGATGTACTAAGTAATAAAAGTACACAAAGCAAATGGGAGACTTTTATGAGCATCCTGAATAGGGCTTGTGCAGAAAATATACCCTATGGGAACAAACATGCTAGAAATAGGAGGAAACCCCTATGGCTAAATAGAGCTGTAAGGGAAGCAATAAAAGAAAAACAGAAAGCCTTAAAAGAATTAAAGAGGGTAGGTAGTGATGAGGCATTATATAATTATAGAAAATTAAATAAAATATGTAAAAAGCAAATTAAGTTAGCTAAGTTTGAGACAGAGAGACTCATTGCGAGAGAAAGTAAAAATAATCCTAAAATATTCTTTAACTACATAAACAGTAAAAAACTGAAAAGCGATAGTGTTGGCCCCCTTAAAAATAGTCTTGGTGAAATGGTGGAAGGGGATGAGGGTAAAGCCAACCTGCTGAATGACTTTTTTTCTACGGTTTTTATACAAGAAAATGCCATGGCAGATGACATGACCAGTGATGCCATAAATTCACCCTTGAATATTACCTGCTTAACCCAGCAGGAAGTACGCCGCCGCCTCGAAATCACTAAGGTTGACAAATCTCCGGGCCCGGATGGCATACACCCCAGAATACTACAGGAATTGAGTTCTGTGATAGATAGACCATTATTTTTAATCTTCTCAGATTCCTTAATAACAGGGTCGGTACCGCAGGACTGGCGCATAGCAAATGTGGTGCCAATATTCAAAAAAGGGACAAAAACTGAGCCGGGAAATTATAGGCCGGTAAGTTTAACCTCTACGGTTGGTAAAATCCTTGAGGGTTTCTTGAGAGATGCTATACTGGAGTATCTCAAGAAAAATAACCTTATGACAGAGTATCAACATGGGTTTATGAGGGATCGATCCTGTCAAACTAATTTGATCAGCTTCTATGAAGAGGTAAGTTCAAGCCTGGACCAGGGAAATGCAGTGGATGTTGTGTATATGGACTTTTCAAAAGCTTTTGATACGGTGCCACACAAAAGGTTGGTACATAAAATGAGAATAATGGGGATAGGGGAAAATATGTGTAACTGGGTTAAAAACTGGCTCAGTGATAGGAAACAAAGGGTGGTTATTAATGGTACGTACTCGGACTGGGTCTCAGTTCATAGTGGGGTACCACAGGGGTCAGTATTGGGCCCGCTTCTTTTCAACATATTTATAAATGACCTTGTTGGGGGCATGCGGAGTAGAATTTCAATATTTGCAGATGATACTAAACTCTGCAGGGTAATCAATACAGAGGAGGATAATTTTATATTACAGGGAGATTTATGTAAATTGGAGGATTGGGCTGAGAAGTGGCAATTGAAGTTTAATGTAGATAAATGTAAGGTCATGCACTTGGGTAGAGGAAATAACATTTATGATTATGTACTTAATTGTAGAACACTGGGTAAAACAGACACAGAAAAAGACTTGGGTGTATGGGTGGATGGTAAACTTCACTTTAGTGGACAGTGTCAGGCAGCTGCTGCCAGGGCTAATAAAATAATGGGATGTATTAAAAGAGGTATAAGTGTTCATGAAAAAAATATAGTTCTACCCCTGTACAAGTCACTAGTGCGACCGCACGTAGAATACTGTGTACAATTCTGGTCACCGATATATAAGAAGGACATAGCTGAACTGGAGAGGGTGCAAAGAAGAGCGACCAAGATTATTAGAGGAATGGGGGGGCTGCAATACGAAGACAGGTTATTAAACTTGGGGTTATTTAGTCTGGAAAAACGAAGGCTTAGGGGAGATCTAATCACAATGTATAAATATATGAGGGGACAGTACAGAGACCTTTCCAAAGATCTATTTACACCTAGGCCTGCGACTGGAACACGGGAGCATCCGCTACGTCTTGAGGAAAGAAGGTTTAATCATAATCACAGACGAGGATTCTTTACTGTACGAGCAGTGAGACTGTGGAATTCTCTGCCGCATGATGTTGTAATGAGTGATTCACTACTAACATTTAAGCAGAGCCTGGATGCCTTTCTTGAAAAATTTAATATAACCAGTTATGTATATTAGATTTTATGACAGGGTATTGATCCAGGGAACTAGTCTGATTGCCGGATGTGGAGTCAGGAAGGAAATTTTTTCCCCATTGGAACTTGTTTGCCACATTGGGGTTTTTTGCCTTCCTCTGGATCAACATGTTAGGCTACGGGTTGAACTAGATGGACTTAGAGTCTCCCTTCAACCTTAAAACTATGATACTATGATACTATGATACAATTGTAAAACCTCATCCTGAGCTCTGTTTCAGTGGGAGTCTCAAAAGCAATTCCCAGTTTGTCAATGATGGTGGTTACTGAGGCCCGGTCTTGGTCTATCCAAGTCTCTACCTCTAGCTCGGCGGCGTCGGTTAACTGACTGAGTACCACCGACGCTCGCTGCCGGCCGGTCATCGCATACATATCTAGGACAGTGCAGATCTTCCTGCAGGGCGTCGGGTCAGCCATCGTACTGAGGCAGCCAGGCGGCACTGGGCACATAGGGTAAGGTGATCGGCATTATTGGCGCGGCCACTCCAGCCTCGGGCACTACCGCTCGTGCGACCTGAGCGGCTCCCGCTTGTTAGAGAATAGTCAGCCAAAATATGCTGAGCAGCCATGTTGTACCTAACAGCCATCTTAGGCAGACTTGAGCAAACTAACTTTGCAGCTAATGAGATGCATTGGCTAGAGTTCTCCCCCCAGAGAGGAGATAGAGATGACATCAGTGTTATTAGCAAGTATAAGAAAAAGTTCAAAAAGGTTCATTTGTATAGAAGAATACAATTGCATCAGTTGATAGATGGTGATGTGTAGTCATGAATAGCAGGTCTATTGACTTGATAAAGAAACAAAGTTGTCAATAGAGTTGTCAGTGTTTGAAGAGTTATGTGAAGTAGAGGCGCCTTCAGGGATCAGAGAGACCAGACATGACAACATTACTGAATTAATTAAAAGTGTCATGGAGGCCCATAGGGATCTGCTAAATTTTACCGCAATGCTCGTAAATAATGTCATGATGTATCATTATATTTTTTGTTTTCTAATGTGTACGCCTTTCTCTGCAGTATGAGCTTTCCTTTGTCTAACATGTATAAAAGCCCCCACACGCCTATCGGGGACACTTCTTCTTCATCTGTTGCTAATTCTGCTGTTCTGCAAGACACCTGCATGTGTCTTCGTGTCGCTAACCTGTCTTATCTGCTCTGTTGCTGTCGCGGGCGGAGGAGGGGACGCCGCGCTCTCCCACTGCTGCTCGGGTCCGGCTGCCGCGGCTGCTGCGGCCTGCTGCTGCTCGGTGGCTTGAGCGATGAGCCGGATCCCGGGGACTCTAGCGGCGCTCCTCGCCCATGAGTGAAAGGGGGTTGTTGGGTGTAGGGATTGTTTATTGTCCGTGACGCCACCCACGGTTGTGGTGATTTGTAGCACCACCGCTGCTCAATATGGGGATCCCGGGAGTGGTGATGCGGAGCAGCCAGTTGTTGTGTTGCCCCTCCGTGGGTAGGGGTTGGTGATCCCAGGGCCCAGTGATGGTGTGGAAGGTGCAGGGCCTGGTGGGCGCAGGGACGCGGGGGCAGCGCTGTGCCTTGCGGCACCGTGGTACTCACTCAGCCTGAGACGTTGACACAGTTTTACGGTAAACCACACGGCTGGAAAGACGGTTCCCACGGACGGCTGCACTTGCTCTCCCAGCGGGTAACGGTGATGTCCCTCTGACCTGCACCTAGTGTTTCTGTGTTGGTAGCGATGGGTTCCCACCGGTAACCCGCTCCCCGGCTTGGATATGGGCCGGAGGAGCCCTGCTTTTCTCGCAGACGCTGGCCCCGAGGAACTGGTGCCCTGGCGGTGGCGGTGTTCCTCCTTAATGGTTGGACTTTTGCCTTCAGTCGGGACTTGGTTGTTGGGGGATCGACGTTCCCTTCACTGACGGATTTGGCAAATTATGGCGACTCCTAGCCTTGCCGGGGTCCGAGAGGCCCCTGCCCTGGTGCTGACTGTCCTTCGTATACTGCTCCAGACCGCCGAGCCACTACCCATCCGCGGTCCTTCCAGCAACCTCCGAGCAGTCCCCCTCCAGACAATCACCGCTGTTGCTGACCTTGCTGGCACTGTCCTGCACTTAGCCGGACCAACTTCAGGTCTTTCTACGCTCACTTTTACTCCTTTCTTCTTTGCTCTACTACCACTTCACTTTCACTTAGCTCCTCTACCACTTCCTTCTTCTTTGAACTTCCACTTCTATCTGTCTGGTTCTTCCCGCCTCCAGGGCTGTGTACTCCTCGGTGGGCGGAGCCAACCGCCTGGCCCACCCCCTGGTGTGAACATCAGCCCCTGGAGGAAGGCAACAAGGATTTTGGTAGCTTTGGTGTTCCTAACTGGGATGTAGGGTGTGGTGGTGCAATGACCTGTGACTCCTGGCTTGCCCAGGGCGTCACATTCCCCCTTAGCAAAATGCAGACCGTCCGCGGGCTGCCCGTCTAACACCGGTTTTATTTTCTGTAAAATGTAAGAAGTAAACATGTAAATTATAACATCATCCCACAACGGGAGGCACATTTCTTAAACGTTACTAAACGGTTTTACGGGTATGGTTTCCGCTCTCTCCCACCCAAGCAACCTGGCCCTGATGCTGCCCCTAAAACCCAGGCAGCACCCCTTGACCCACAGTCCAGCACAAGTTACCCGAGCGGGATCTGTCCTTCCCCTCCAGAGGGTAGCCACCGGTTCCTTTGGTGGCTGGGCCCCAGCCTGCTCTGCTGAGGGCCCTCCCTCCAACCTGCCTCTCCGGAGGCGGCAACTGCGGAAAACGGTACGGTAAAACAACATATTTACAAGCCACTTAACGTTTGTGGTTGCCCTGCAAGTTCACGAGCTTGTCCTTGGATAGTTCCCATGCTAACTTTTTTTAAACGGTCCCCACGGGGACAACGGTGCCGGCTCCGGCCGGTTCAATCACTGTTAATCAGGTGAAGTACACGGTAATCATTTTTGCTTATCATTACTTTAAACTTTCAAACCTTTTCAACAAACACAAAGTTGGTGCCAACGGGGACTGCTGCAGCGGGCATCCGCTGCCCTACTCCGATTCTTCGGCTGCGGCGGACCCATCCTCTTCCACCAGCACATCAAACATGCACTGACATGCCTGCGGTGACAGGGGCACCCGGTACCCATTTCCACCGGTACGCGGGGTATGGGCAACCACGGGGTCTCCTACATAGCGGGAGCGCTCACTTGCCTCTTCAAACTCAGCAGCGGACCCAGGACTAGGGCCGGAGTCGTCATCTCTTGTTTCTGCGTCAGGCGGGTTACCGCCAGCTGTCGCAGCCTCCTGGCCTCCAGCATCCAGCACTTCAGTCCCTTCTGCGGTAGCATGGAGCAGCAAATTAGGCGAGCTTACACTGAGGTGCCCCCTAAGTAGCGGCAAGGGTGATGTATAGGCCGAGACTAGGCCGGGCCCCTCAGCCGCAGCGGCCGGTCCTGGTAGGACATAGGGACATGGGTCAACAGTCGACTTTGCTACATCCATTTCCCCTCCGTACCTCGGGGCAGTCGTAGTCAGCATCTCCACCTCGCTGGTCCACTGCTCCATCATCTGGAGGATTTGTTCCTGCTGACGCGGATGGAATTGCATCACCCGGGCCTTCATCCAGGCCACGGTCCCGGGCTCAGAGTCTGGCACAGTCTCTACTGGGACTTCTGGCACCATGCTGTTAAGGGGCCGCGGCTCTAGCGGTTCCCCCTGGGGTACTTCAGGGACGTCCCGGACGTCTGCAGCCGGCTGGTCCGCCGGAGCGGCTGGGCAGGGTATCGCTACCGGTTGGGCAGGTAGCGGGCCTAATGGCGGAGCAGCAGCAGCTATCACGGGTAGCGAGGAGAAAGGCAGGGTGAGCGGAAGCCGGCCGGGCCCCTCAGCCTCAATGGCCGATCCCTCAGGAATACAGGGGCGTGGGTCGCTTACCCGCTCCTCCAAATCCTCCTCTATCTCGCGTCTCCACATAGCAGCCACCACGTCCGCCATGTCGGTCTCCCACTCCTCCAGGAGGAGTTGCATATGGGCCTGCAGACGGTTACTCAGCGGGACGGTCCGGTCCCTCAACCACGTCGCCGTGCCGGGCGCGGGGGCTTCCTCGTTGGGAGTTGGGTTGTACATCTTGGCAATCGTGCCTTCCAGGAACGGAGTGACTGCAGAGTCCTGGCGTCCCTGCTTTTATAGCTGCTTTCACATGCAGCCAGCCGCCATCGCGTCCCCCTTAGCTTCTTTCCGGCCACTCCTTTATTGGGGCGGAGTTTTGGCCTTCGCGCCTCTGCTACTCGAGAAGACGCTCGAGCGGGAACTTTTCGCGCCAAAGATGGCGACTTCTGGAAATTTTCAGCCGGATACCTCCGGCGGTTACAAGGCGCACCTCTACACAACGGCAGAGCGGTAAGATCCTGTTCGTGACGCCAAGTTGTCGCGGGCGGAGGAGGGCACGCCGCGCTCTCCCACTGCTGCTCGGGTCCGGCTGCCGTGGGTGCTGCGGCCTGCTGCTGCTCGGTGGCTCGAGCGATGAGCCGGGTCCCGGGGACTCTAGCGGCGCTCCTTGCTCCGTGAGTGAAAGGGGGTTGTTGGGTGTGGGGATTGTTTATTGTCCGTGACGCCACCCACGGTTGTGGTGATTTGTAGCACCACCGCTGCTCAATATGGGGATCCCGGGAGTGGTGATGCGGAGCAGCCAGTTGTTGTGTTGCCCCTCCGTGGGTAGGGGTTGGTGATCCCAGGGCCCAGTGATGGTGTGGAAGGTGCAGGGCCTGGTGGGCGCAGGGACGCGGGGGCAGCGCTGTGCCTTGCGGCACCGTGGTACTCACTCAGCCTGAGACGTTGACACAGTTTTACGGTAAACCACACGGCTGGAAAGACGGTTCCCACGGACGGCTGCACTTGCTCTCCCAGCAGGTAACGGTGATGTCCCTCTGACCTGCACCTAGTGTTTCTGTGTTGGTAGCGATGGGTTCCCACCGGTAACCCGCTCCCCGGCTTGGATATGGGCCGGAGGAGCCCTGCTTTGCCCGCAGACGCTGGCCCCGAGGAACTGGTGCCCTGGCGGTGGCGGTGTTCCTCCTTAATGGTTGGACTTTTGCCTTCAGTCGGGACTTGGTTGTTGGGGGATCGACGTTCCCTTCACTGACGGATTTGGCAAATTATGGCGACTCCTAGCCTTGCCGGGGTCCGAGAGGTCCCTGCCCTGGTGCTGACTGTCCTTCATATACTGCTCCAGACCGCCGGGCCACTACCCGTCTGCGGTCCTTCCAGCAACCTCCGAGCAGTCCCCCTCCAGACAATCACCTCTGTTGCTGACCTTGCTGACACTGTCCTGCACTTAGCCGGACCAACTTCAGGTCTTTCTACGCTCACTTTTACTCCTTTCTTCTTTGCTCTACTACCACTTCACTTTCACTTAGCTCCTCTACCACTTCCTTCTACTTTGAACTTCCACTTCTATCTGCCTGGTTCTTCCCGCCTCCAGGGCTGTGTACTCCTCGGTGGGCGGAGCCAACCGCCTGGCCCACCCCCTGGTGTGAACATCAGCCCCTGGAGGAAGGCAACAAGGATTTTGGTAGCTTTGGTGTTTCTAACTGGGATGTAGGGTGTGGTGGTGCAATGACCTGTGACCCCTGGCTTGCCCAGGGCGTCACATTGCTATCTCGGAATAAACTTCAGTCTTTGCTTGGAACGGATTGTCTACAACGTCTTCTTAGCTCTCGAGGCCGCTGCGTCCACATTACCTTGATCTGGCGCGGGAAGCGCGACTACGCTCCCATCATCCAGCGCTGTCATCTTCCTATTCCCCCTTGGTTTTCATCACCAACCTCTCTGCACCAGGGGCTCACTGGGAACTTCCGGGTCTGGCCACTACCGGTTTCCTGCCGCACTTTCAGGACAAGGGGCGGGGCTCTGGTTTCACGCCCTTTTGCGGAGATGATGGTGCAGTTGTTGTTTTTAGGCGCCAAAATGGGAGGCAAAAATGGCGGCAATTCAAATATACAGCCAAAGCACAGTTCTGGACAGTTCTGCAAGACACACGTCACCCGGGTTAATGGGTCCAGTCCTTATCCTGTTTGTGACGCCAGGTAAGAATCAAGGTGTGCCGCCCCGATGTTAATCGGGCTGCTTGGATCTGGGATTGTCGTGACTCGAGAGGTCCGGACCCGGCTTGGCAGACACTCTGATCTGTAAAAGGGGTTATTTACAGGGGAAAAGTTTGTGACGCCACCTGCGGGTTGTGGTAATGGGAGTACCACCGCTGCTGGAGAGAGGACCGAGGCAGATGGTGTGAAGCAGCAAAGTGTCAGTCCCTCCGCAGGTAGCGAAGGCCCAGGGCTCAAGCGGTTGGTAGATTTGGGAGGACAGGGTGCAGGGACCAGCGTACTCACTGCAGGTCGTCGTGGTGTTGGATGAGGTGGAGAAAGTAGACACACACAAAGTAGGTAAACCAAAGTCTCTGAGTACAGCTGCCGCTGCCGAGTGCCCGTCCAAGTACCCGGTCTCACCGTTGTCACTTAGTGATTCGGAGCCTGCCTCCGTGCACAATCTTGTTGGCCATTGATGGTCCCCGTGGCTTGAAGCTGTTGGGGGCCCTGCTCAATATGTGTAGTGTAGCCGTGCTCCTAAAGGCTGACACTTGGGACCTCAGTGGGTTGCTGTGTCTGGAAAAACCGTGTCCCCCTCGTTGTGCTGATGCTCTTAGTCTCTGAGCCTTTAGGCAAGTCCTTCAAGATTCTCTCCATCTCAGGTGAATTGTCAGGACGTTGAATCGGCTCCTGACCTAGGGTCCTGTACCCCGTCGTGCTCAGTACCGGTCAGTTCTGTTGGGCGCTTCTGGTGCCGACAGTCCCTCCAAGACTACGTCCATCACACCCCTGTCCAACATCCATGCAACTGGTCCCCGACTCCTATGGACCTGGATAACTGCTTGCGATCCAATTAGTTTTTCTTAGCTCCACAGGAGCTAACTCTCCCAGCTACTCACTCTCTGGAGCTTACTTCTCCACTCTTCCCTTTCAGTCTGACCAGTTTCCAAGTGGCTGGCCCATTTTCCAGCTTGTCCAACCCCTCTGGTGTGTCTGGCAGTGACTGATGTGAGGTGATTGGGTTTTGTGGTGCAGATGGGAGTGATGCCGGTTTCCTGGGCACCTGGAACCATGGGGGGGTAGGCCCTGCACCCTGGGGAAAGGATGCAGTTTCCTGTAACACCCTGATGTATACAGGAACGCTACATCTCCTCCTCTCTTGCCCACCCCTCTCTCACTCTCACCACCAAAATCATATTAACTGACACATAAGCTGTCTTATACTAAAAATGTCCTTCATTACCTATAGCAACCAATCAGAGCTCCTATTAATTACCTGTAGCAAAATAGAAGCACAGTTGTGATTGGTTGCTATAGACCACTTGATAAATGTCCAAGCTAACTGTCAAAACAGCCAATATATTACCCCACACATCTAATATAGTACCTCATACAAGCGCGGGGTTCAAATTTCCCCTTAAAACATAATTTATAATGTTCCCTAAGTCAAATGAGGCGGCAGTGCAAAGTTTTGTGATTGTAAATACAATGGTGCAGATTCCTCTAGCGGACATACATACATACACACACACACGCACACACACACACACACACATACACACATACATATATATACATACATACACTCAGCTTTATAACTGTTTTTCTGTCTCTCTCACTCTCCCACTTTCACTCTTCCTCTCTGTCTGTCAGTCCCCATATCTGTCTGTCCATAGGTCTGTTTCCCTCTCTGTCTGTCTCCTCCCTGTCTGTCTGTGTCCATCGCTGTCTGTCTGTCTGTTTTCCTCTCTGTCTAACTCCATCTCTGTCAGTCTGTCTGTTTCCCTCTCTGTCCGTCTGACTACCTCTCTGCCTGTCTGTCTACCTGTCTCACTGTGTCTGTGTCTGTGTGGGTGTCTGTCTGTGTGTGTTTTTCTCTGTGTGTCTGTGTTTGTCTCTCTGTCTGTGTGTGTCTGTCTGTCTGTGTGTCTTTGTGTTGGTCTCTGTGAGTTTGTGTCTCTGCATGTGTCTGTATGTGTCTGTGTGTCTCTCTGTGTGTCTCTGTGTCTGTATCTGTGTGTCTGTGTCGATCTCTGTGTGTCTATGTCTCTGCTTCTGTCTGTATGTGTATGTGTGTCTCTATGTCTGTGTGTCTCTGTCTCTGTGTCGGTTTCTGTGTCTGTGTCTCTGTGTGTGTCTCTGTGTGTGTGTCTCTGTCTCAGTGTCTGTGTTTCTGGGTGTCTGTGTCTCTGGGTGTCTGTGTTTCTGGGTGTCTGTGTCTTTGGGTTTCTGTGTGTGTCTCTGTGTGTTTCTGTCTCTGTGTGTGTCTGTCTCTGTGTGTGTCTGTCTCTGTTTCTGTGTGTCTCTGTATCAGTCTCTGTGTGTCTCTGTGTGTGTCTGTGTCTGTATCTGTGCTTCTGTGTGTCTCTGTGTCTGTGCGTCTCTGTCCTTGTGTCGGTTTCTATATGTCTGTGTCTCTGTGTGTGTCTCTGTGTGTGTGTCTCTGTGCGTCTGTCTCTGTCTCAGTGTTTGTGTCTCTGGGTGTCTTTGTCTCTGGGTGTCTGTGTTTCTGGGTGCCTGTGTCTTGTGTTTCTGTGTGTGTCTCTGTGTGTTTCTGTCTCTGTGGGTGTCTGTCTCTGTGTGTCTGTCTCTGTTTCTGTGTGTCTCTGTATCAGTCTCTGTGTGTCTTTGTGTGTGTCTCTGTGTCTGTATGTGTCTGTGTCTCTGTGTGTGTGTTTCTGTCTCAGTGTCTCTATGTCTCTCTCTCTGTCTCTATGTGTCTCTGTCTCTATGTCTCTGTGTGTGTCTCTGTCCCTGTGTGGGTCTCTGTCTCTGTGTGTGTCTCTGTCTCTGTGTGTGTCTCTGTCTCTGTGTCTCTTTTTCTGTGTATCTGTGTCTCTGGGTATCTGTGTCTGTGTCTCTGTGTGTTTCTTTCTCTGTGTGTCGTCTGTCTGTTTATGTGTGTCTCTGTTTCTTTATCAGTCTCTGTGTGTCTCTGTCTCTCTCTGTGTCTCTGTGTCTCTCTCTGTATCTCTGTCTCTCTTTGTGTATCTGTCTCTTTCTGTGTGGGTCTTTGTCTCTGTGTGTGTGTCTCTCTCTTTCTGTGTGTGTGTGTGTGTGTGTGGGTGTGTGTGTGTTTCTGTCTCTGTGTGTGTCTGTCTTTATGTGTCTCTGTGTCTCTGTCTCTGTGTTTCTATGTCTCTGTGTCTCTGTCTGTGTATCTGTGTGTCTTTTTTTGTTGTGTGTCTATGTGTATGTCTCTTTATGTGTGTCTCTTTGTGTATGTCTCTTTCTGTGTGTGTGAATCTTTTGGTGTGTGTGTTTCTGTGTCTCTTTCTGTGTGTCTCTTTCTTTGTGTGCATCTTTTGGTGTGTGTCTCTTTCTGTGTGTGTGTGTTTCTTTCTGAGTGTGTCTCTTTCGGTGTGTGTCTCTTTCTGTCTGTGTGTGTCTCTGTCTTTTGTGTGTGTGTGTGTGTCTGTGTGTCTCTTTCTGTGTGTGTCTCTTTCAACATGTGTCTCTTTTGGTTTGTGTGTGTCTCTCTGTGTCTGTCTCTTTTTATGTGTGTCTCTTTTTATGTGTGTCTATTTGTGTGTCTGTGTGTGTTTCTCCGTATGTATGTGTCTCTTTCTCTGTCTATAATAGATGTCTATAACAACCGCTCCATTGACTTTAATGTAAGCAGGTTTTTGGGTGAATAACTGTAAAGCGTGAGGTTAAATTTTCTCAACATAGACTATGACATTCCCTGAGTTAAATGGGGTGTCTGTGCAAAAGTTCGTGATTGTAAATGCGATGGTGCAGATTCCGTTAATGGACACACATACATACACACACAGAAACACACACACACACACACACACACACATACACACACACACACACACACACACACACATACACACACACACACACACACACTTACATACACTCACACACATACATACACTCAGGTTTATATATATTAGATTTTGGTAATCCTAATTGACCTAAAATGGGAAAGATTTATTCTGATTTCATGTCAGATAGTGAGAAAACATGGATATGTGTATTTTTATATAGTGTGTGTAAATTTCTGGTTTTAACTGTATATATGATACATGCGATACTGCAGCTGCTGTATGTACTTTACATAGGTGACACTGTGACTGTTGTATGTATATTACATAGATAATAGTGCCAGCAGTCACAGTATCAGCTATATAATGGACATCCAGTAGTCTATACACACTATATAGGACATACTGCCACTGCTGCATTCTCGTAAAAAAGTTGTCGTCATATTGAAACTTTCCCAGGTAAGGGAGGGTGCAGAGCTGAATGGTCCAATGTAGGCCGACAGGCGTTGGCAAAAGAAGACCGATATCCCCAGGACTGGTGAGGGCCACTATCCACTCTCAAAAAGACATTCTGATGCTGGCATTGGCCAGCGTCTGAGAGAAAGAGCCTAGTGGGTGCCATGGCGGCCCTTCTCTCCATATGTGCACTGCGGCAGCCAAAGTCAGAGTGAGCACGCACACACACTTAAAGGGTCGGCAGCATTGAACGGCAAAGAGGGCCGCCAGCCCTTTAAGACTCAAATGTGGATCTCTGTGCACACGTGCTCTGACATGGGCCACCACGGTGCACACACACAGACAAAGGAAGAGCCTGGACTGCTGACCCGAAGGGGCTCAAGGGAGGGCTACATGACTAGGAGGGATGCCAGGCCATAGGGTTAATAAGGGGTTAATGGAGAAGTCAGTTTGGGCGCGAAATTTGGGGGTGGTGCTAAGGGGCAGTTAGGATCAGGGGTCAGTGTGATTGGTCAGGGGGTGGTGCTATAGGGGGTAGTATATAGGGCAGGTCAGAGGGGGGGTGGGCCATTCCTACCTGGACGGTGACTGTAATCGTTCCCGCCCGCCCGCCCTGATTGTGGATTCGACATCAATGAAGAAAAGAAGGAAGATCGTATTTGTCGCAGCGGCGGAAAGGAGGGGGGTGTCTGAAGGTGGGGGTTTGCACAGAGGAGAGGACGGAACCCAGTGCCGGAGCGGGTTACCTCTAGCGGTGCAATTGTTTGGTAAACGGGTCCTTGCTGGGTTGAGTCTCAGCGGGACATAGTGTGGGCAACATCTGGCTTGGGCTCTCGAGTCGGTGTGTTGCGGCTGAGGGTCAGGAGATGGGCTGATGTTGCAAAGAACATTTTGGTTAACCTTCAGGTACCCCCCCCTTCCTTTTCGGGGGTTCTTCAATGAAGATTTGTATTGTTACATGGCTTATGTTTCTGTTATGAATAAATGGGGCTGCTGTGGCCTTTATATCCAAGTCACGCAGTGTTTGTGTTTATTTTAGATAAGAACCCTAGGGGGTAGGGGGTGGTTGGGGAAGGTCAAAGGCCTTCAGTCAGACATTCCGGAGTCAAGGCCACCGTGGTGGTCACAGGGCTGTACACCATAATCATAAAGGGGCCGTCAGGTTGATAAGCAGGCACCGCGGCGGTCTCCTATGCACATTTCCACCATGGCCCAGCAGGCAAATACCGCTGTGCCAGATTACTAGACTGGGCCTGCATTGTCAGCAATGTACTGTGTACTGACCTCATCATGCGGCTGCACATCGGGGCCCCAGTCCCGGCGTTACACTGTTCAAAGGTATTCTCGTCTATAAGACCCAAATACATTTGATTTTGAAGGAGGGAGTGGCGTCTCCCAGATATCTTTGCGGGCCTGATAGAGGCTCGATATACAGCAGTCGTTACTCTCTCTTCTGCAGCATGCATGGCAGGCAGCATTACTTGAGCACACGATCGTGCTGTTCTGCACAGCTAAATTCAGCAGAGCCGGGGGGGCAGCACAGAACGTCTCAGTGTGCTGCCTCCTGGTCCTGCTGGCTTAAGCTGTGCAGTGCGGCATGATCCTGTGCGCAAGGAAAACTAATGCTGCCTGCATGCTGCAGAAGAGAAACTGACGATGGCTGTAGATAGAGCAGCCCACTACAGCGACTGGCCCTTCTGGCATTTTCCAGAAATGCCAGATGGCCAGTCTGGCCCTGCTGTATGGCTTGGAGAAGCTCTATTAGCTGATCATTCTCTGCAGAGGCATATGTACCACCCCGCGGCCTCGGCTGCGGCCGCCGAGCCACTCGGATCCGTGCTCACGTTTTACGGGTGGTGGCTCGAGCCTTCCACGGATCCGAGGGTCACGTCGCTCTGCAAGGGGGGTTGGCGTTACACACGGGGGAATGCGGGTGTTTGGTTTTGGGGGGATTGTTCGTGACGCCACCCACGGGTTGGGGTGATGGTGGACACCACCGCTGCGGTGAAGGTACGGGGACTCCCGGGAGCGGTGTAGTGGCGCAGCTAGGTGTTGACCCCTCCGTGGGTAGGGAATGTTGGTCCCGGGCCCGGTTGTGCGAGGGCCGGGGTGCAGGACGCAGGGTTGCGATGCAGCGTGGCGCAGTGCCTGATGGGACTGTTGTACTCACGATTAAACCACACAGAGTCACTGGTAAACCAAACGATGGTATGAACGGGGCCCGCAGCCGGCTGCAGCTTCCTAGTCAGGTTGGCAATGTCCACCTTTCTCCTGCACCTATGTTGTAGTTTGACCACTGTCCACTCCCCGGCTTGTAGGTGTCGGAGGAGCTCCTTTGCCCGCAGGCGCTGGCCCTTGGATCTATGGCCTTTGGCGGTTGCTACTATCCGGACGGGTTGGGCTGTTGCCGTCAAACGGGACTTTGGTGGGAATGAACCCCTGAGGTCCAGACCGCAATCAGTTAATTCGACTATGGTGGTGGCATATAGCCTAGTTCGGGGTCTGAGTACCCTGCCTGGAGCTCCGGTATCCTGTTAACTCCCCGGTTTGGTTCCGGCAGGCCACTACCCTGTCCCGGTCCCTTACGGTTCCGCTGGTCGTGATCCCGGTCTCCTGCAGGCGGTCACTGCCATCTGCCTTCCTGACTGTTCTGGACCAACTCTCCACTCCACTGTCCTACACTGAACTCCACTCAACTCCTTCCTGCACTGGGCAGACCTGAACTGAACTGAACTCAACTCCTTGTGTTTTCCTGCCTCAGGCCAACAGACTCCTCGGGGGGCGTGTCTTTCCGCCTGACCCCACCCACCTGGTGTGCCTGTCTAACACTGAGGGAGGCAATCAGGTCTTTATGGTTGACTGATGGTACCTTTCTAGTGTGGGGGTGTATGTGGTGATGTTTTCACCTGTGACCCCTGGGGTCCAGGGTGTCACATTTCCCCTTGGTTTAATGCAGACCGTCCGCGGGCTGCCCGTCCACACCGGTTTATTTTGTTGTTAACTGCAAAAAGATAAATAACAGGTAAACATTCAAAAAGCATTTTCATTTTTTCCCTTACGGGAGGCACATCACTTGAACCATTGCAAACGGGGAAACATTTTTAATAACATTCACGGGTCCTTCCGCTTTCCCACCCAAGCAACCTGAACCTTGATGCTGCCCCTAAGAAACAGGCAGCACCCCTTTTCCCCAGTCCGTAAAACGGGAACTGGCCCAGGCCACCCAAGCGGGAACGGGTACGGTGCTACGCACCCGGCAGTCCTTCAGAGGCCCCACGTCCAAGGGGACCCCTGACCCGGAGGATAGTCACCGGTCCTGGTGGTGACCGGACCCCAGCCTGCTCTACTGCGGGTCCTTCCTCCAACCAGCCTCTCCGGAGACTGGCAGTTGCGGGAAGGGGCAGTTGGGGGACTATTTTCAAACCCAATAGTTTTTGGGTGGCTTGCATGTTCTCAGCCTTGTCTTTGGGGGAAATGGTGACATCAGTCCCTACGGGGACGGGCACTTCAGCAGCCAACGGGCTACCACAAAATAGACTTGTTGGTCCCAACGGGGACTGTCACTGTTGACAACGGGAATCCGCTGCCTTACTTTAAGTCTCCTTCTTCATATTCCTCCTCTAGCTCCACATCGGGGCTGTATGGCGGGGAGGGGACTGGGGCCGCCTAGGAACACTGCGGCTCGGCCTCCTCCTTACATCAAGGGCGAACCAGCCCCTCTCCCCGCAGTGGCGGGTATAGGAGACCAGCTCACCGGCTTTCAGGTCACGATCCGGGTGACCCAGTGGAAGATGGTGGTACACATCCCTTTTGGAGAAGAAGACCTCGGCCTCCAGGCCCGGTTCGTATATGAAACCCCATCCAAAACTGCCGGGTCTGGCGCCGCACCTGGTATGTTGCATTCTGGAGGTTCTCTTTTTCCCGGATGGTGCGGGCCAGTACTGCGGCCTTCTCCGTTTCACGGGCCTCAATTTGCCGGCCCGTCTGGCTCAGCTGCCGCTCCTAGTATGGGGTTTCCGCATGCTCCTCTTGCGCGGGGGTCGGGCCCAGTCGGCGCTCCCCAATGCTGGCTACAACCGGCACCATCGGTGTTGGGGAGCCCCGCTGTGTCGCGGCCTGTCTTGCTGCCTTGCAGCGACATCCCTCCGCTGCCTCAGCCGAGGCCTGGAGCTTGGGAGCGGCCAGCCTTACCTTACAGGCCTCTTTCCGGTCAACGTCCATCATTCCTCGGGTAGGGCGGACTGCCGGGGCCTCTTCGGGCGTCGTCGTTTCCGGGACCTGCGGTTCCTCATGGGGAATGGGCACCTTCCAGGGCAACGGGATCGGTGCCGACCGGGCAAGCAGCCATCCGCGGGCTGCGTCTACAGGCCTGCCCTCGCGGGCAGGTACGGTGGAACCCGCTGCCAGTGTCGTGGGCAATGGACCAATCGGTGGAGCCACAGCGACCGGTACGGGCGGTGGGGGATGCAGCAGGGTGAGCAGGAGCAGACCGGGCCCCTCGGCAGCAGTAGCTGGTCCCTCTGGGACGTAGGGACGTGGGTCGCTTACCCGCTCCTCCAACACTGCCTCCACCTCATGTACCCGCACGGCCGCAGCTACCTCCTCCATCTCGGCAACCCATCCTTCCACGAGGAGCTGGACGTGGGCCTGCAGACAGCGTCTCATCTGCGCTGTCTGGGCTTCCACCCACGCCGCTGTTCCGGGCGCTGGCTCCGGGTCTTTAGACATGCTGGACGGGGCGGACATGTTTCTTGCTCGGGTTCCAGGAACAAGACGGGTGCAGAGTCCTGGCATCCCTGCTTCTTATCACCGAGATCACATGAGGCCAGCTCCTCGCCCGCCCCCCCTTGGTCTTTCTACAGCACTTCTCTCTTTGGGGGCGGAGGCTTCACTTTTGCACCTCCACTGCTCGGGGAAGACGACTTGAGCAGGAAATTTTCGCGCTCAAGATGGCGGATCTTCAGATTTTTCAGCGGGACGCCGCTGACGGGGATCACAAGGCGCACATCTACCGGTAAGTAGACTGGTTCTATACTGTTTGTGATGCCAGAAAAGTCGATGTGTACCGCCCCTCGTCTGCGGCCGCCGAGCCGCTCGGATCCGTGCTTGCATTCTACGGGTGGTAGCTCGAGCCTTCCACGGACCCGGGGGTCACGTTACTCTGCAAGGGGGGTTGGCGTTACACACGGGGGAATGCGGGTGTTTGGTGTTGGGGTGATTTTTCATGACGCCACCCACGGGTTGTGGTGATGGTGGACACCACTGCTGCGGTGAAGGTACGGGGACTCCCGGGAGCAGTGTAGTGGTGCAGCTAGGTGTTGACCCCTCCATGGGTAGGGGATGTTGGTCCTGGGGCCCGGTTGTGCGAGGGCCGGGGTGCAGGACGCAGGGTTACGGTGCAGCGCGGTGCGGTGCCTGATGGCACTGTTGTACCCACGATTAAACCACACAGTAAACACACAGGTAAACCAAACGATGGTATGAATGGGGCCCGCAGCCGGCTGCAGCTTCCTAGTCGGGTTGGCAATGTCCACCTTTCTCCTGCACCTATGTTGTAGTTTGACCACTGTGCCTGAGCACAGGTAGTCCGCTCCCCGGCTTGTAGGTGTCGGAGTAGCTCCTTTGCCCGCAGGCGCTGGCCCTTGGATCTCTGGCCTTTGGCGGTGGCTACTATCCGGACGGGTTGGGCTGTTGCCGTCAAACGGGACTTTGGTGGGAATGAACCCCTGAGGTCCAGACCGCAATCAGTTAATTCGACTATGGTGGTAGCATATAGCCTAGTTCGGGGTCTGAGTACCCTGCCTGGTGCTCCGGTATCCTGTTAGCTCCCCGGTTTGGTTCCGGCAGGCCACTACCCTGTCCCGGTCCCTTACGGTTCTGCTGGTCGTGATCCCGGTCTCCTGCAGGCGGCCACTGCCATCTGCCTTCCTGACTGTTCTGGACCAACTCTCCACTCCACTGTCCTACACTGAACTCCACTCAACTCCTTCCTGCACTGGGCAGACCTGAACTGAACTGAACTCACCTCCTTGTGTTTTCCTGCCTCAGGCCAGCAGACTCCTCGGGGGGCGTGTCTTTCCACCTGACCCCGCCCACCTGGTGTGCCTGGGAGGCAATCAGGTCTTTATGGTTGACTGATGGTACCTTTCTGATGTGGGGGTGTATGTGGTGATGTTGTGACTTTTGACCCCTGGAGTCCAGGGCATCACACATACATGTTAACAAACCTGACAGGTTTCCACACCTAAGAGCTATTTGCTACCAGTAACCCATCACATACAAGCTCCTAAATGAAGTCAAGCAAAAAAGCACTTTTCCTGATCAGAATGGTAACCCTTGTGGACATACTGCCTCTATCACTGGAACAGAAGGACCATTCCCTGGCCAGATAGTTGTAGGACCTAGAAGATGGAAAAGGACATTCTTGCAACATGTAAACATCACATGACTCAGCAGTAAGAACGTCAAATAACATTCAATGTCCAAACCTATCTCTAATGTCTAATGCTTTTCATATTAATGCTATAGATTATATATAGATTATATATTTAAGTGGAGGTTTTGATATCGCTGAACTTTCTAAGCCATGTGACACATCCACTTGGATGGCAGATACTAAGGGTGTGTTCACAAAGTGCATTTTTGCTGCAACAAAAGCTGATCTTTTGGTAGTAAAAAAAAGCTGAGGTTTTTTTTGTTGACTCATTTGTCTACAGTACATGTTTAAATAAAGTTAGTTTTATTCACCAAAAATGCAGCAAAAAAACACAGTTGCTTTATTTCACTCTCATTGCTTTCAATTGTGAAAAAAGCAGCAAAAATGCTGTAAGAACTGACATGCCGCTTCTTTCACAAACACAGCAGTTTTCCATTTCAGTAAGGAAAAAATGCGAGTGTGCGTGTGTGCATGAGATTTCTGAAATCACATAGGCTTTGCTTGGACTGTAAAAAGCAGCGTTTTATTAGCACAGACTTGCATAAAATCAATGAAAAAACCTGCAAAAACGCCCCGTGTGAACTGAGGTTTAAGATTGCTACTTCCAACAGAAGTCACTATAGTCACTACTCTCTTACTCTATTATGGGAATCTGTCATTTAAACTTGTTATATTTCAGAATGATGAAGTGTTGTGAATTACTGCATGCAAGTGTGCAACACAGCAAGTGTAGGGAAACAAAGATTTTTGTACAAGGGCAAAAGAGGTAAACTAGGCAACCCCTACGGACCTGAAAAAGAGAGAAATATGTTATTAAAATATTGATATTCTGTCTCTCTTTTTCAGGGATAGTTGGGATCTCTGTTAGGAGGTAAACAAGTCCTTCCCATTGATGGGAAAGAGCTGCTGTAGATCTGGCTATTTCTCATCAATGGTAACAAACAGGTCCTTAAAGGGTATATCCGGGACACAAAAAAAGTGCCTAAGCACTAACAGACAAGTAGTTGCTACCTACTGTGCCTGCCTGTTGATGACCGGCGGTCATAGGCCGCTCCTGGCGGTGATTCAGATGACGTCACGTCAACAGAGCGGCAGCTTCTCATAGGTTCTGCTCTAGATGGGGATGCTCATGACGTGATGTGCCAGGGAGGCCTCTGGCTGTGTAGTCGTGGCTTCAAGGCACATCCCTGGTTCCATCACTCCTTTCATGTTGGGGGACAGTTTGCTGAGACAATGGAGATCAGTATCTTCGTCGGAGAGTGTACAAACAGTCCTCAGGCAGAAGTTGCTTGCAATAAAAGATAACATTTATTGGCACCAAACAAATCCGGACAGCAAATACGGCAGTTTTCTGTGGAGCTGGGGACAACCTGTCCAAACGCGCCCTCTAGTGGGGATATGCCCTGGGTACTCCTCTTCTCCGGGCTCCCACTTCTAGGTCAAGCACACACCGGACCCACACCAGCGGAATCAGACCTCTGAGGTTGCGTACTCCTCCGTTACTCCGGCGTCCCCTGATGTTCCGCTCATACACACTGCCACCGATGGTCACACACTGCTGTCCCGGATCCGACTCCCTTCCACACACACAGACCTTCCCTAGACATACAGCCGACTCCTCCTTCCCCGGTGGCAACAGCCGTCCCACCCGGCCACTAGGGGGTGCCCTAACACAACACATATAATAATAAAATCAACACTTTTAATAATCACAATGCCGGGTAAACTATGCTAAACTAGTAGGGGGTAGGCCCACCCACTACATGCCTCCCCTCTTAAAATCCGAGCCTCCCGGCAAGGTTCTTAACTGTAAACACATTAAAACATCAAAACCTTTTGGGTCAGTCCACGACCACAGCGGCACCAGTTCAGCGGCGCTCCCGGTCGTTAGGGCGCTCGGAGGCGCAGCAGCGCTCCCGGTCTCTAGGTAGTGCCCGGAGGCTCAACAGCACTCCCGGTCTTAGATGGCGCCCGGAGGCTTCAACAGCGCTCCCGGTCTTTAGGTGGCGCCCGGAGGCTCAACAGCGCTCCCGGTCTTACGATGGCGCCCGGAGACGCAACAGGAATAACAACTTTGCAACAGAACTTCTGCCGGTTAAACAGCACCGGACTTCAACAACAGGTGGACAGTAGGGACTTACTCTGGGGGCCAGGCCCGCTTCCATTCCTCCGCTTGTGCCTGGATGTAAGCTCCCAAAGACTGTCCCGGCTGGCGGCGGATCCTCCAAAAGGACACGGGGGCAAACGGTGGCTCCGCTAACGCAGCTGCTTCTGCTCCCGGTGGTGGTGGTGGCGTCGCTGCCCGGGGTGGTTGTGGTGCAGGTGGCGGCACATCTAAAACGATGACCGGCTTGTTGGTTACACTTTGGGTCACCGCTACCACTGGGGGAACCTTCTCCGGATCAGCGGCCGGACCAGATGAAGTCTCCGGGGCAGCGGACAAGGTGCGCCGGGGTTGAGAGGGTGCGGACGGGACCGGTCTTGGATGGCTCCGGCGCCGCTCCTGTAGTTCCTCCCACTCCAGCTCCTGCTGCCACTGTTCCGCTTCCCGGGCGGTCGGCATTCGGGAGACGCCCACAGCAAACAGGCCGCGGCTTCCTGCGTCCGGCAAGAACTGAACCTTCTCGCCCGGCCAAAGAGTATGGAGTCATTTGGGCAATCCTTCCACGTCTAGATGAACTCTGTTATAGAAGTAGTCATCTCCGGTCTCTACTTCTCGGATAAACCCATATCCCTCCTGCTGGTTGAACTTTACGACCACTCCGGTGGTCATCTGTAGAGCCAGCTCTTCTCCGCCGGGACCGGCCAACATCTCCCGGAATGTGGTTTCGGCCACCAGACGTTCCCGGACAGGGTCAGGCACCGGGGACGGAGCTCTGGGGTAGGGTACGGAGGGTGGAACGATGACCGGCTCCCAGATAAAGCCCAGGTGGTCCACTTCCAACTGCTCAGCGAGCTCTTCAGCCGGCACTCCATACGAGGTGGTTGGAGTAGCAGCGGCGGCACCCGACTGTGGAGGCTCCCAAGGGGCGTGAATGGCATATGTGGCCCGGACCTCCGTGATGGTGCCTCCGGTCTTTGCATCCCACGTTGTTTTCCAGGACACTTTCTCCGGCCGTGTGGAACCTCCCGGTCCGATTGGCAGGTCCACAAGAGAAGCTTCGCTTGCAGCCGCAAACTTAGGCCGTCCCCGGCCTAGGCTGACCAGAGCCATGGTGGTGGCCAGCTCCTCTGGTTGCCCCGACATGTTCATCTCTGTCTCCTGTATGTCCAGTAGCGACGGAGTCGATGCTGAGTCTGAGGAAAGAGGAGGCGGGCCTTCGTTTCCCGCTCTTAAACAGAATCCTCCCCCAGCCTCACGCATCATCTTGACTCCTCCGCGGCGGTACTTCTTTTTCTTCCGAACACCGCCCACTTCGTATGTCTTCAATGCCCTGGAGCTGGCGCCTCCCCTCTTTGGGCGGAGTACTCCGTGCCTCTTCCTCGGCACCGGCCAGCCCCAGGCTCTTCTTTTGGCGCTAACTTTTCGCGCCTTTTCTTCCACTTCACAGATAACGGCCCTCTCGCCGCCATCTTGTACCCGGTCCAACGCCTTGGGCACTTCTTCATCCCACCATGGGACTGGAAATCTTCGCTCATAGCCCGGATACGGTGCACTCGGCACTACTTGGTCTCCGGCTTCCTGGGTTCCTGGCAGGGGAATCGCATCCTGCCGACTACGCCACATGAAGTGATGTGCCAGGGAGGCCTCTGGCTGTGTAGTCGTGGCTTCAAGGCACATCCCTGGTTCCATCACTCCTTTCATGTTGGGGGACAGTTTGCTGAGACAATGGAGATCAGTATCTTCGTCGGAGAGTGTACAAACAGTCCTCAGGCAGAAGTTGCTTGCAATAAAAGATAACATTTATTGACACCAAACAAATCCGGACAGCAAATACGGCAGTTTTCTGTGGAGCTGGGGACAACCTGTCCAAACGCGCCCTCTAGTGGGGATATGCCCTGGGTACTCCTCTTCTCCGGGCTCCCACTTCTAGGTCAAGCACACACCGGACCCACACCAGCGGAATCAGACCTCTGAGGTTGCGTACTCCTCCGTTACTCCGGCGTCCCCTGATGTTCCGCTCATACACACTGCCACCGATGGTCACACACTGCTGTCCCGGATCCGACTCCCTTCCACACACACAGACCTTCCCTAGACATACAGCCGACTCCTCCTTCCCCGGTGGCAACAGCCGTCCCACCCGGCCACTAGGGGGTGCCCTAACACAACACATATAATAATAAAATCAACACTTTTAATAATCACAATGCCGGGTAAACTATGCTAAACTAGTAGGGGGTAGGCCCACCCACTACACTGACATCATGCTGATTGAAAGCCAACTCCCTCAGTTAGGCAGTGGGGAGCTGCGTATCAGTCATTCATGTGTCATGCCCTGTCTGTGTCTACAGAGCAGAGCGGAAAAGGAGCCTCCACTCTAACAAAGCCATTGAATCGCCGACGGATGTGGGCTGTGATTGTATCTGTGCCTGAAGTGGACACAACAGGCAGGTACAGTAGTCTTGGTCATTAATTGACCGATATCAATAAAGCAATCAGAAACAGCTCCTTGCAAAAATGTAAAACATTTATTTAATAGTAATCAAGGCAAAAAGTGACATAAAGGTTTATCAGCAATCAGTTTACAAGAATCAGGCTTTTACAGGGTGTCCCTGAGGTAAGATCACAGGGGCCAATACAACATACAGTTAGGTCCAGAAATATTTGGACAGTGACACAATTTTCGCGAGTTGGGCTCTGCATGCCACCACATTGGATTTGAAATGAAACCTCTACAACAGAATTCAAGTGCAGATTGTAACGTTTAATTTGAAGGTTTAAACAAAAATATCTGATAGAAATTGAAGGAATTGTACACATTTCTTTACAAACACTCCACATTTTAGGAGGTCAAAAGTAATTGGACAAATAAACCAAACCCAAACAAAATATTTTTATTTTCAATATTTTGTTGCGAATCCTTTGGAGGCAATCACTGCCTTAAGTCTGGAACCCATGGACATCACCAAACGCTGAGTTTCCTCCTTCTTAATGCTTTGCCAGGCCTTTACAGCCGCAGCCTTCAGGTCTTGCTTGTTTGTGGGTCTTTCCGTCTTAAGTCTGGATTTGAGCAAGTGAAATGCATGCTCAATTGGGTTAAGATCTGGTGATTGACTTGGCCATTGCAGAATGTTCCACTTTTTTGCACTCATGAACTCCTGGGTAGCTTTGGCTGTATGCTTGGGGTCATTGTCCATCTGTACTATGAAGCGCCGTCCAATCAACTTTGCGGCATTTGGCTGAATCTGGGCTGAAAGTATATCCCTGTACACTTCAGAATTCATCCGGCTACTCTTGTCTGCTGTTATGTCATCAATAAACACAAGTGACCCAGTGCCATTGAAAGCCATGCATGCCCATGCCATCACGTTGCCTCCACCATGTTTTACAGAGGATGTGGTGTGCCTTGGATCATGTGCCGTTCCCTTTCTTCTCCAAACTTTTTTCTTCCCATCATTCTGGTACAGGTTGATCTTTGTCTCATCTGTCCATAGAATACTTTTCCAGAACTGAGCTGGCTTCATGAGGTGTTTTTCAGCAAATTTAACTCTGGCCTGTCTATTTTTGGAATTGATGAATGGTTTGCATCTAGATGTGAACCCTTTGTATTTACTTTCATGGAGTCTTCTCTTTACTGTTGACTTAGAGACAGATAAACCTACTTCACTGAGAGTGTTCTGGACTTCAGTTGATGTTGTGAACGGGTTCTTCTTCACCAAAGAAAGTATGCGGCGATCATCCACCACTGTTGTCATCCGTGGACACCCAGGCCTTTTTGAGTTCCCAAGCTCACCAGTCAATTCCTTTTTTCTCAGAATGTACCCGACTGTTGATTTTGCTACTCCAAGCATGTCTGCTAGCTCTCTGATGGATTTTTTCTTTTTTTTCAGCCTTAGGATGTTCTGCTTCACCTCAATTGAGAGTTCCTTAGACCGCATGTTGTCTGGTCACAGCAACAGCTTCCAAATGCAAAACCACACACCTGTAATCAACCCCAGACCTTTTAACTACTTCATTGATTACAGGTTAACGAGGGAGATGCCTTCAGAGTTAATTGCAGCCCTTAGAGTCCCTTGTCCAATTACTTTTGGTCCCTTTAAAAAGAGGAGGCTATGCATTACAGAGCTATGATTCCTAAACCCTTTCTCCGATTTGGATGTGAAAACTCTCATATTGCAGCTGGGAGTGTGCACTTTCAGCCCATATTATATATATAATTGTATTTCTGAACATGTTTTTGTAAACAGCTAAAATAACAAAACTTGTGTCACTGTCCAAATATTTCTGGCCCTGACTGTACATGGTGATGAGATGAACAGGTATAAAAAATTCATCAAGAAACACTTAATCTATAATTTATAAAGACAGTATAAATACAAGTAGGTTATGAACATGCAGACCCATAATAAAATAACACTATTGTTCTGCAAATCGGTCCGGGTCAGAGCTTCACTAGATCAATAGTATATTCCCAAGCACCCCTGCTGAGATATACTGAGGTATACCAATAGTGCTATATGGGAATTTACAGGGGGAAACATACCACTAAATGACATTAACAACAAGTAGCAAAGATTATGACTGGCACCCCTATAGAGCAGTGATCACTCACCCATGATAGTTGCAGTACCCAAAAAAAACGTGCCCTGATGCGCACATTTCGATGTCTTCTTTGGGGGGCAGTGGAGTGATGTGTATTGTTATTACTGGGTTTAAATAACCCACTCTGCTGACCGCTATCAACTTCCATTGACCGCAGGCGGGGCGGGACTCTGACAGAAAGCCGCGTCATCGGGCATTCTCGGAAGTGACGCGGGCACTTCCCATGTCGTCACACAGGTTGCCCGCGAAGCCTGCCGACCTGACTATGTGTGGAGTGCCGCCGCGCATGCGCACCGTTGTGGAGGTCATTTAAACTGAGGGAAAATAGGACAGACTACAAATAGAAAAAATGTATATAAAGAAGGGGGGAAAAAGGAAGAATATACCTTATCTTCCGCATGTGCCAGAATGTGTGCTCTGCAAATTTCACAAAGGAAATTACAATATATTCACAGTATAGGTATAGCCCAACTGAATAACAAATTCTAATGGGATTACTCTGCACTATCCATTATGGCAAAACAGGGAGGAGAAAGAGAGCATCACAGATGTTAAATAATCACTCTGTGTTCCTAATCACAGAAAATTTCCCAAAGCAAAAAGAAAGTTCATATTTTAAGAATGTATCCCATGAATACACATTGTAATACTATTGTATGTACTGAGGATTTCGATTGCGTTAGGGCAATGACAACCAGAGACGAGTTCTTGGTGCAAGATGTTTATAATATGCAACCAGCAGTATGTACATAAACAGAACAAAAACACAGTAGAACATACACACAGGAAATACCTTCCAGGGTCGGAGCGAAAGGGAATTTCCGGGACTGCGCACCGGACTCCCCCAGGGAGACCACCAAGAGCGAACCCCTATACAGGGACTGTCTGGCAATCACCCCAGAAGGCCTAAATGCGCAGCAGCTGGGACACAAAAGGGCAATAGGTAAGTCCAAAAATGTCCGTACGGTATGAGTCCAGAGCGGTTAAGAAACGGAAGGAACCGGGCAGAAGTACCGACCAAAGATGGCAAACGGAGTCCGGGCACAGCTAGATGAGACCAGATGAAGTCCAGAGTCAGTGTCGGTTGTTTTTCAAGGGTATCCAAATAACAATCAGGCACCAAGAGCAGCAGGGCAGGAGCACACAGGAAACAGTATACTCAGGCACTGGACTAAGCTTTAGGGGCGGCTTTTAAGCAGATGGACAGGAAGTAGGGCAACAGAACAGAAAACTTCATGTTAACAAAGGGCAAGCTCTTTCAAAAGAAAACTGGAAAACCCGGAACTCTGACAGTACCCCCCCCCCCAAGAAACGGCCTCAGGACGGATCAGGGCCCGGCTTGTCCGGGTACCGCCGATGAAACTGAGCAACCTTCCGGGGCGCTTGAATGTTACCCACAGGTTCCCAGGAATCGTCCTCGGGGGAGTACCCCTGCCAACGTACCAGATACTGAAGCCGATGCCGATGGAGCCGGGAGTCAATAATGTCCTCAACCACGAACTGCTCCTCGCCGTCAACCATCACAGGTGGAGGAGGAGGCACGATACGACCATGAAACGTATTAGGGGAAACGGGTTTGAGTAGAGAAACATGAAAGACCGGGTGTACCTTTAAATGGTGCGGCAACCTCAGCCGACAGGCCACAGGGCTCACGATTCCGGTGATCTTAAACGGACCAATGAATTTCTGCCCCAGCTTCTGCGAAGGAACACCCAATCTCAGGTTTTTGGTGGATAACCACACCGAGTCCCCTACCTTATACATGGGTGCCTGTTTCCGGTGAGTGTCTGCCGACTTCTTGTAACGCTCCTGAGCCGAAGCCATAGTGTCCTTTAAAACCTCCAGATTCTGTTGTAGCTCCGTCAATCTGTCCTCCACCGCTGCCACCGAAACCGCCACCGGTGACCTAGGCAAAACATTCGGATGGTAACCCAAGTTAGCGAAAAAGGGCGTTACCTTAGTGGAGCTGCTCTGAGTGTTGTTATACGAGAACTCCGCCAAAGGAAGCAGCTTCAACCAATCGTCCTGCAGATGGCTGACATAACATCGTAGGTACTGCTCCAGGGTTTGATTAGTCCGTTCGGTTTGCCCATTTGTCTGAGGATGGTATGCAGAAGACAAACAGACATTAATCTGGAGTGCCGAACAAAACCCCTTCCAGAACTTAGACGTGAACTGCACGCCCCGGTCAGAGATGATCTCATCTGGTACCCCATGCAATCGGAATATATTCTGGATAACCAAATCCACTGTCTCTGCGGCTGAGGGAAGACCGATACACGGAATAAAGTGAGCAGCTTTTGTCAACTGCCGACTTCTTGTAATGCTCCTGAGCCGAAGCCATAGTGTCCTTTAAAACCTCCAGATTCTGTTGTAGCTCCGTCAATCTGTCCTCCACCGCTGCCACCGAAACCGCCACCGGTGACCTAGGCAAAACATTCGGATGGTAACCCAAGTTAGCGAAAAAGGGCGTTACCTTAGTGGAGCTGCTCTGAGTGTTGTTATACGAGAACTCCGCCAAAGGAAGCAGCTTCAACCAATCGTCCTGCAGATGGCTGACATAACATCGTAGGTACTGCTCCAGGGTTTGATTAGTCCGTTCGGTTTGCCCATTTGTCTGAGGATGGTATGCAGAAGACAAACAGACATTAATCTGGAGTGCCGAACAAAACCCCTTCCAGAACTTAGACGTGAACTGCACGCCCCGGTCAGAGATGATCTCATCTGGTACCCCATGCAATCGGAATATATTCTGGATAACCAAATCCACTGTCTCTGCGGCTGAGGGAAGACCGATACACGGAATAAAGTGAGCAGCTTTTGTCAACCGATCCACCACCACTAAAATGGTATTGTGACCGCCTGAGACTGGCAACTCCACAATAAAATCCATTGAGATGGATCCCCAAGGGCGAGATGGAACGGGTAACAGTTGAAGGAGTCCCGTGGGAGCCACACGAGGGACCTTGCACCGGGCACAAACCACACATGAGTGGACATAGTCTTTCACATCCTTTAAACAGGTTGGCCACCAGAAAAAACGACTCAGAAATTCCTGCGTCTTCTGTACCCCCCTATGACCTGCCAACACGGAGTCATGGACCAACTTGAGAACCCGAAGTCTTACGGCCTCTGGGACATAAATACGTCGCTCTCTCAAACACACACCATTCCGAAGGACAAGAGTCACATCATTCGGGGGGGCAGCAAGAAATACGTCACCATCATAGGCCAGCTTGATGTCCTTCCACAAGTCCTGGTCCTGGATTACTCCAACGAAATTGGCATCTGATAACACGGTCTGAGACGGGGTTCCAGGCACGGAGTCCATGGCGTGGATTCGGGACAAGGCATCGGCTTTCCCATTACGTGAACCTGGACGGTATGTAACGATAAAATTGAACTGGTTAAGGAATAAGCTCCAATGGGCTTGCCGTGGAGACAGGCACCTGGCAGACTTAAGAAATTCCAGGTTACGATGATCTGTGAGTACTATCACTTGCTTCGCAGCTCCCTGTAAGTGGTGTCTCCATTCCTTAAAAGCTGAAATAATCGCCAACAATTCCTTGTCCGCAATGTCATAGTTCTTTTCTGCAGGGGACAACCGGCGAGAAAAGAAAGCACACGGATGCAAGAGACTCTTGTCCCCAGTCCTTTGGGAAAGGATAGCCCCTAATGCATAATCGGAAGCGTCGACTTCCACAATAAAGGGGAGTGCGGGATTCGGGTGTATTAGTATTGGCGCTGAGGTAAAACAAACCTTGAGACGATTGAAAGCTTCCTGGGCCTGGGCAGACCACACAAACTTCTGTCCTTTCTTGGTTAACAGAGTGATAGGACGGACGATCTCTGAAAAGTTACGGATAAAGCGTCTGTAAAAGTTGGCAAAACCGACAAAGCGTTGTACCTCCTTGATGTTTCCCGGTTCTGGCCAGTCTAGAATTGCTTGTATCTTGCTTGACTCCATGTTCAGTCCCTGAGGAGAGATGACATATCCTAAAAATTGTATTTGTGAGCAATGGAATTCGCACTTCTCCAGTTTAATATACAGGTGGTTATTCCTCAGACGGGTAAGTACTGTCTTGACGTGCTCCTGGTGTTCCTGTAGGGAATCAGAAAAGATCAAGATATCATCCAGGTAAATCACCATGAATTGGTCCATTATATCCCTAAAAATATCGTTGACTAGGTGTTGGAAAGCCGCAGGAGCGTTACAGAGTCCGAAGGGCATCACTAGATACTAATAATGTCCATACCGACATCTGAAGGCTGTTTTCCACTCGTCCCTGGGACGTATGCGGAGTAGATTATATGCCCCACGGAGATCCAATTTAGTGAATATCCTTGCCTGTTGTACTCTCTCCAATAGTTCGGGAATCAACGGTAACGGATACCGGTTCCGGATGGTTATCTTATTTAGTTCCCGGTAGTCGATACAAGGTCTCAGAGTCCCCTCTTTATTTTTCACAAAAAAGATGGGTGCCCCTGCTGGTGAGGTAGAAGGGCGAATAAATCCCTTGGCTAGGCTTTCATCGATGTAATCTTTTAGTGCTTGTAACTCAGGTGCCGCCAACGGGTAGACATGACCAAACGGGATCTCTGCCCCTGGGAGTAAGTCTATGGGACAATCATACGGTCTATGCGGGGGAAGCCGATCTGCTTTTCTTTTGTCGCATATATCAGCGAAGTCATGATAAACCGGGGGTAGAACAGGTACCTGTACAGTGCCCTCCGCATTCGGTGTTACTGGAACCGGTACAGTTGGACTAATGGTCGGACCACTCTGCGGTGGGAAGGATATTTCTTTAGTCTCCCAATCGATGACTGGATTTGTAGACCGCAGCCAAGGAATTCCTAAAATTATAGGAAAGTGGGGAGAAGAAATTAACATGAAAACAAGGGTCTCCTGCTGACCTGGTTTCATCACACATTCTAGGGGTACTGTCTCCCGATCAACTGGTCCAGAAACTAATGGAGAACCGTCTACCGTCTCCATGGTAACCGGTGAGGATCTTCGTTGAGTCTGGATACCGTGTTTCCTGGCAAAAGAAGAGTCCATGAAATTTCCCCCTGCCCCAGAGTCTATCATAGCAGATGTAGGAATTAACTGTCCCTCCCACCGGATCTGAATGGGAAGCAAGCAATGGGTGTATTTCCCTTCTGAGTCTTTAGGTGAAGTAGACATTACAGTCAAGGGAAATACCGCATCCAGGTGTCCACTTGCCTCGGAGATATCGAACTCTGCGTTCGTGTTGTCACACTCTGCCATGGCTGCCAGTACCTTATTTGGGCGATTTGGACGTTTTGGGCAGTCAATCAGAAAATGGTCCGATTGACCACAATAGAAACACAAACGCTCACAGAGCCGGTGCTCACGACGTTCGTTGGTCTCTCGCTTTTGTAGAGAGTCCACTTGCATAGGAACATCCTCGGCCTCCCGTGGCGTCTTGAGAGCGGGTTCTCTAGAAGGAAACGCAAAGTTGGTTACCCGGTTTACAGCTGCCCATTTTTCCTGTCTACGTTCTGTCAAGCGGGTATCGATACGCACACAGTGTTGGAGAAACAGTTCAAAATCCCATGGAGATTCGGAACGAGCTAACTCGTCCTTGATGGTACCGGACAAACCCTTTCTGAAAACTGACAATAACGCATTGTTTCCCCAGTCGGTGTCTACCACTAACGTTTTGAACTCAGTGGCGTATTCGACGACAGACCGCTTTCCCTGACGTAAGGAAAGGAGAGCTGATTCGGCGGTAGCACGGCGATTAGGATCATCAAACATTTGCGCCATTGCTGTTAAAAAGTCATCCAGGTGATTTAAACGGATATCACGATTCTCTATCATAGGATTAGCCCAAGCCAGTGCTCGGGAGGTTAACAACATGATTATACATAACACTTTTGACCGGTCAGAACGGTAATAATCAGCATGTACATCAAAAAACAGTATACACTGGTTAACAAATCCACGAAACTGACTACGATCACCACTGAAACGAAATGGGGGTAACCTAGGCATACCGGCCGCTGATACGGACGTAGTGGGGGCGGCTTCCTGAGCCTCCACTCAGGTTTGCAAATCCTGAATAGCCGGACCCAGTACCTGGTGATCATGGCCCAGCTGTACCTCCACATCTCTAAGCTTAGTTTGCACCGCCTCCATCTCCTGCTGCAATGAGTTAATCATGGAGAAGAGCTGATCTACTCGTGTCTCAGTCATTGCCCCAGCGAAATCCTTTTATAGGCCTGAGTATAATGTAATACTATTGTATGTACTGAGGATTTCGATTGCGTTAGGGCAATGACAACCAGAGACGAGTTCTTGGTGCAAGATGTTTATAATATGCAACCAGCAGTATGTACATAAACAGAACAAAAACACAGTAGAACATACACACAGGAAATACCTTCCAGGGTCGGAGCGAAAGGGAATTCCCGGGACCGCGCACCGGACTCCCCCAGGGAGACCACCAAGAGCGAACCCCTATACAGGGACTGTCTGGCAATCACCCCAGAAGGCCTAAATGCGCAGCAGCCGGGACACAAAAGGGCAATAGGTAAGTCCAAAAATGTCCGTACGGTATGAGTCCAGAGCGGTTAAGAAACGGAAGGAACCGGGCAGAAGTACCGACCAAAGACGGCAAACGGAGTCCGGGCACAGCTAGATGAGACCAGATGAAGTCCAGAGTCGGTGTCGGTTGTTTTTCAAGGGGATCCAAATAACAATCAGGAACCCAGAGCAGCAGGGCAGGAGCACACAGGAAACAGTATACTCAGGCACTGGACTAAGCTTTAGGGGCGGCTTTTAAGCAGATGGACAGGAAGTAGGGCAACAGAACAGAAAACTCCATGTTAACAAAGGGCAAGCTCTTTCAAAAGAAAACTGGAAAACCCGGAACTCTGACACACATTTTCACATTAGCGTAAATTATCGAGAAACGTGTATTAATGAATAACAATGGGATATAAGCACTAAAACTCCGTAAAGTCATAAAGATGGAATTTAGATCTCCATTAATCCTAATTAATATTCCGCAAGATAGACGTCATATCCATGAGTTAAGTCCACTTCTCATTTTACAGTATGCCATTCAGCTCCATGGAATCCAATTCATCAATAATTGATGTATAATATTATAAAACCCCGGTACGAATAGACGGAAAGAAAAAAAACACAAACTAGAAAAACACACATACACCACAATTAATAAAAAGATGCCGAGGCAACAGTTAAACTATGTCCAATAGAATAAGCCCTAACCAGAAAATGAATCCGGAGGAATCAAAGGAACGGGGCAAAAGACAGTTTCTCATTTAGCCCGCCGGGTGTCATGGTACCCAGTGTGACTATCCATCTGCATTCGAGGCGCGCCAGTGCCTGCTTGTGGTTGCCACCCCTCGAACCCAGATGGAGTCTGTCTATGTCCCACACCTTAAAAGAAGCCGGGTTACAATCATGGTATAACTTAAAATGTCGGAGGATGGTCTTCATAGAGTCCAAATTGACAGCATCTCTTGCTGCCAGGATGTCCCTGACATGTTCACGCGTACGTATACGGAGATGTCAAACCAACACAGGACAGGTTATATCCACATTTCGCAAGATAGATAACATAATCCGTGCTGCAAGAGATGTACTGTCTAATCACAAACTCCCTTCGACCATCTACTAACAGAAAGGAGAAGGATCTCTCAATATTCCTGCAAGACAGGCACGAACCACAGGGGAAATATCCCCATTTTCGTTTTCCCATCTGAAAGGGAAGGACATCCCTGCGCACATAATGACTGTGCACAAGGATGTTCCTCAAATTTTTCCCCTTCCTTGCAGTCATCAAAAGATCGATCAGAGAGTGCACCCCTCAAAGTGGGTTCTGTCCTCAGAATAGACCAATGTTTTGTCAGAATGCATCTGATGTCACCCCACTGATTATTATATGTGGAGATGAATCTGATCATTGGGGTTTTGGAATCCCCTTTAGTGGGTAAAGACAAAAGTTGACTCCTGGGGGTGGCCCTGGCTCTGGAATAACTCTGTTTGATATTACGTGAGCTATATCCTCTATTTTCAAACCGCTGGGAGAGATCTCTTGCCTGACTGTCAAAGAACTGGTCCCTCAAAAAATGTCCTATGGGGACCGCCCTAATAGTTGAGGGTAAATGAGAATATGTTGCATGTAACAGGCTGTTAACCGACATTTCTTTCCTAAAGATGTTGGTTTGAATAGACCTGTCAGACTGGATCATGATCTTAATATCCAAAAAATCAATAACCTCCATGTTACTCCTGAAGGTCATCCTGATATTACAGTCGTTATTATTCAAATCGGAGATGAAAGTCTGTAATTCAAGGTCAGTTCCCCCCAGATCATAAGCACATCATCAATATAACGTAGCCAGTACTGCACATGGGAAGCGGCGCAGGCACCGTCACCGCAAATCTCCCTTTCTCAATAGCCAAGAAAGATTTGCGTGCAATGGTGCACACGCTGCACCCATTGCAGTACTGCATTTCTGGAGGAAGAACCGATCCTTGAATAAAAAGAAATTCCATGTCAGGATGAACTCCAAGAGTTCGAGGATTAAATCCTGCAAAGAGACCTCCCAGCGGCTCATCCGTAGAAAGAATTTTACAGCTACCAGGCCATCTTTGTGCTGAATACACGAATAAAGGGTCTCCACATCTGCTTCCACCAAGATAGAACCCTGATCTAAATATAGCCCGTCAATCTTCCTCATGTCGGCCGGCTTCTGTACGGAGTGACACGGGCAACCTGTGTAATGACACAGGGAGTGCCCGCGTCACTTCCGGAAATGCCCGATGATGCGGCTCTCTGTCGGCGTCCCGCCCCGTCTGCGGCCAATGGAAGTTGATGGGGGGCAGCTGAGTGGGGTATTTAAACCCGGAAATAACAATACACATCACTCCACTGGCCCCCGAAGAAGACATCGAAACGTGCGCGTTGGGGCACTTTTTTTGGGTACTGCAACTATCATGGGTGAGTGATCACTGCTCTATAGGGGTGCCGGTCATAAGCTTTGCTACTTGTTGTTAATGTCATTTAGTGGGATGTTTCCCCCTGTAATTTCCCATATAGCTCTATTGGTATACCTCAGTATATCATCTCAGCAGGGGTGCTTGGGAGTATACTATTGATCTATAGAAGCTCTGACCCGCACCCATTTGCGGAACAATAGTGTTATTTAATTATGGTCCCGCATATTGATAGCCTACTTGTATTTATACTGTCTTTATAAATTATAGAGTAAGTGTTTCTTGATGAATTTTTTATACCTGTTCATCTCACCACCATGTATGTTGTATTGGCCCCTGTGATATGACCTCAGGGACAGCCTGTAAAAGCCTGATTCTTGTAAACTGATTGTTGATAAACCTTTATGTCACTTCTTTCCTTGATTACTATTTAATAAATGTTTTACATTTTTGCAAGGAGCTGTTTCTGATTGCCTTATTGATAATTGTCGGTCAATTAATGACCAAGACTATGGTTTCCCTTAGTTCTCTTTCTGTAAAAAGTATCTTCCTTAAGGTGTAGTCTATTTATATCTATTTGATATGGTGTCATTTGTTGTCCCAAACTTTGTTATTCACAGACATGTACAGTAGGTAGCAACTACCTGCCTGTTAGTGTTGGGCAGTTGTTTTTTTTAAGTCCCGGATATACCCTCCACAGTCCCAAAGTGCAGACCCCTATCACAGACCTTTATGGTGAGGATCTGACCTACTATTTCACAGAGAAAATAGAAAATATCCGTCAGAAGATCGGCTCTCGGACAAAAAACGTCAATAATTCTTATCCCTCCCCACATCCCATCTGATTCACTCTCCACATTTGAGCTAGTCACAGAAGAAGATGTCTCCAGGCTCTTCTCTTCTTCATGTGCTACCACTTGCATTACTGACTTCTTTCCCTCACACTTACTCCAGTCCCTCCCTCCGGTCGTCACTACTCACCTAATTAAAATCTTCCATCACTCCCTCTCTTCTGGTATCTTCTCCTCAACCTTCAAGGACTCTATCATTATGTGGCACCCTGGACAAGCCAGGACGTCACAAAAACTGCAACAACACACCCCACACCCCGGCTAGGCACACCGAAGTCAAACAAAAATCCTTGTTGCCTCCCTCCAGGGGCTGATGTTCACACCAGGGGGTGGAGCCAGGCGGTTGCCCCCGCCCACCGAGGAGTTCACAGTCCTGGAGGCAGGAAAAGGCAGTTGAGATTAGTTTTGGAGTTGAGGAGTGAAGTGGAAAAGGAGCATCTGACTGACCATGTCCGGGTACGTGGCCCGGGCACATACAGCAAGGTTGGCAGACGGTGGTGACCGTCTGCAGGAGAGGCAGATTGACGTGAACCATAAGGACCGGGGACGGGCGGTGGCACGCCGGTACCGGATCGGGGAACGAAGAGAAGCCAGCACCATTCGGCAGGGCCTACAGACCCCGACCAGGCTAGTAGTCGCCGTACAACCGGTCAAATCCATCAGCGAAGGGAACCTCCGGGGTTTCCCAGCAGTCAAGACCCGATAGAAGGCAACAGCTCAAACCGTGAAGGGAATCACAGTCACCGCCAAGGCTACAGTTCCCAGGGCCAGAGCATGCGGGCAAAAGGGGCTCCCTCAGCATCCATCTAAGCTGGGGAGCGGGTTACCGGTGGGAAGCCATCAGTACCAAGAACATACTAAAGGTGCAGGGAAAGACAGTTACCGCCAACCTACCGGGAGCAGAAACCACCGCAGCCGTCAGTTGGACCCGTCCATCCAGCCATGTGTTTTACCAAGGACTTTGCATTCATCATTGGCTGAGTGAGTACCACTGTGCCGTGCGGCACTGCGCTGCCCCCCGCGACCCTGCACCTCACCAGGTCCCGTAACACACCTGCCACACGGCCCTCCCTCACCGGGCCCCGGGACAACTAACCCCCTAGCCACGGAGGGGAAAACAACAACTGCGCTGCTCCCTGTCATCGCTCCCGGGATCCCCTACCCGGTGGTGTCACAACCTCACCACAACCGTGGGTGGCGTCACAGACAAAAAATCCCCAAAACCATTCCCCTTTTCACTCACGGGCGAGGAGCGCCGCTCGAGTCCCCGGATCCGGCCCACCGCTCGAGCCACCGAGCAGCAAGCAGCAGCAGTGCCGGACCCGAGCGTGGTGAGCTTAGCGTCCTCCTCCCCGCCCGCGTCAATTATTCCATTATTAAAAAAAAAATCCTTCTCTCGACTCATCCTGCACAAACTACAGACCAATCTCCAATCTCCCCTTCATCTCTAAACTCTTGGAGCGCCGGGTCTATTCCTGCCTCACCGGCTACCTCAACACTCACTCTCTTCTAGATCCATTGCAGTCTGGCTTCCACCCAATACATTTTACAGAAACTGCCCTCATCAAAGTGACCAATGACCTTTTGACAGCAAAACGTAACAGTGACTACTCTCTGCTTATACTTCTTGATGTCTCTGCAGCCTTTGACACTACTGACCATCATCTCCTACTCGCTATGCTCCACTCAATCATTCTAAAGGACACCGCTCTCTCCTGGTTCTCGTGCTATCTTTCTGACCTCTCTTTCAGTGTATCATTAACTGCCTCCACATCTTCTTCTCTTCCACACTGTTGGGGTCTCTCAAGGTTCAGTCCTTGGCTCTCTTCTCTTCTCTCTCTACACTGCCCCAATTGAACAGACCATCAGCAAATTTGGCTTCCAGTACCATCTTTATGCTGACGACACACAACTATGCACTTTATTCCCTGAGCTCACCCTCGATGTACTAGAGAACACCACTGAATGTCTGTCCGCAGTTTCCAACATCATGTCTGCTCTCTATCTGAAACCTAACCTCTCCAAAACTGAACTTCTTCTACTCCCTCCATCTACTAACCTCCTGGTTGGGATTTTTGCAGTAGATTTGTATAATATACCTGTAGCACCCCTGAAGCCACCAGGGTGCTACAAGGTTCTGCATCCCCACCAGCATGCAGGGCCTACCCCCTTATGTACCCAGAACTCCAGTGCCGATGCCAACTAAAACCCAGGTAATCCCAGTTTTCCCCAGCAATCCCCCATACAATGGTACTTAGCTAGGGTGGGACCAATGGATGGCCGCCTAGAGGTGGAGTCACTCCAGTCCACTAGTTGACCAGGTGGGAGGGGCAGGCTGTGGGTAGTAGTCGGGACACAGGGAGACAGTAGTGAGAACAGAGAAGGGAGTCTGCAGTGAAAGAGAGCAGACACAGAGAGTTGAGTAGTGCCTCTGGAAGTGTGAACGTGGAAGTGAAGTGATACCCTGACTCGGGTTGACCGTGACCTGGTACCCAGGAGAGGTGGTTGCTGGTGGAGTGTGGTGGAGTACTCCCGGAACTACGCACCGACAGGATACAGGATCTTAGGACAGGAGGGAGCTTCAGGCCGACCTGTTAACACCTGCACAGCAACAGGGACTATCAAGGACCTTGCTGACCATAAAGAATCTGAAGACTCAGTAGCAAAGATAGAGCCGGGGACTGGACCAGAGACTCCAACCCCACAGGGTCCGTCAGGCGGACAGAGGTGGACAAACCTCAAACTGGGGACACCTAGTGTTCCATGCCATAGGGACCCACTTACCAGAGACAGGTGCAGGGGAAGAAGGTACCAGAGAACCAGACTGGCACTGGGACGAAGGGGACCTGGAGGCGAAACCAGCTGGCCTCGAGCAACAAGTTAACACCCGAAAAGTGAGTAAACCAGTTGCACTGAATACCCGTCTGGACTCCTTCTTCTGATGTCCACCGTACCAGAAACCTTCTGGGGTAATACCCTACTTATGGAGGAACTACCATACTAGCTGCTCATATCATCAGCCCCAGTAGAGACACACTGCAGCGGCGGCCCCCTATATTTAGCCTCAACACTGCAAGTGGTGTCACGAATAACTTTATTTACAAATCCCCTGTAAATACCCCTAATCCAAAAAGGGCACAGGGCACGGAACCGGGTAACGGCCACCATCGTTACATCCCCAGGATGTGCACTGCCCACAACCGAGTACCACATATCCCTGGGTGCTACATACCCCCTCCCCATGTAGTAGTGCTATTTACAGTTTTTGTGGAGTGTGGCTGCCACCTGTTGGCTATCCACTTTTTAATTAATTGTACATTTTGTGAAAGTTGTCTTCAATAAAATCTTTCAATTTTAATTATGTTGTGATACAGGATTTTTTTCTTTGATTCATTCATGCTACATTCATGATCTGTATATGGCAGTTTCCATGCTTAATAGTATAGGAACTTTTCTGTGTATGTTGGATGTTCTAAATTCATCTTTTTAGGGTGGCCGATCACCCTCCCTAATCAAAGTCAATTCATATAGAGCCCCTCCACTACTTCTTAGAACATAACTCCTGTCAGACTCCATCGCACCCAAAAGCATCACAAAGTCTGGCTGTTACAAGTGAAAAGGTTTTGGCACCGTATTAGCCAGTTGAAAAATTATTGAATGTTTTCAGTGAGAGGAAACATTATAATCTTGTGATACCTTAACAGTAACTGGAAACACAGTAGAAGATGCAGAATTTTTATACAACACTGCAGTCATACCTAATAGCCAACAAGAAAAAGAAACTCCACAGACTTCGGCTGAAAGTAGGATTTTTCTCAAGCACCAGCCAAGTTCCTCCTAAACACAGCAGCTCTGAGCAAAACTGCCAGAGGGCCAAAGGTCCAGTCAGCTGTGTAATTAATTTGTCATCCCACAAACCCACTAATCTAGAACTCAGTGTGTTTTCCAGAGGTCTCACATTTTGTCCTACAAAACCTCTAGACAAAAGAGAGCTTTGTAGTGACATGGAACAATACTTTAGGAGACTGAGACTGAAGGAATTCTTTGATGCTAAAGAAAACTTGAAGCTTCTAAACAGCCAAACACAAATCAAAGCAGAGAACAAGAAAACGTCTGACTGGACACCTCCTCCTCGCCGCAACACCATTTTGGACCAGTATATTGACTCATTTAGATATTCAGTACAGTCAACAATATTGGACAAAAAAGCAGAAGAAACATCTAATATCAGCGTGCAGGAGAGAAGGGCAATTCACAGCCTGAAGAAAAACAAGGAGATCACTATTAAGCCAGCAGATAAAGGGGGCGCTATAGTTCTCCTGAATACAATGGACTACATTAAAGAAGCAAACAGACAACTGATGGACATACAGTACTACACCAGACTGGATGATGACCCAACCCCAAAATATATGAAGGAGTTGAAAAAAGTCATCAGATGTCTGGGTACAGACTTCACAAACCTTCTGGACCTAATACCTGAGAATCCAAGGATGGGAGTTGTCTATATGCTACCCAAGATTCATAAACCAGGTAACCCAGGGAGGCCAATCATCTCAGGGGTGGGAACGCTCACTGAAAAACTCTCTGGATGGGTAGAAAATGTCCGTAAGCCACTGGTGAGAAACACAGCCAGCTATATACAGGACACCACTGACCTTTTGAAAAAGCTATCAACAATAGGTCCCCTACCCGAGAATACCATCTTAGCTACCATGGATGTGGAATCCTTATACTCTAACATCCCACATGAAGATGGACTAACCGCCTGCCAAATGTTTCTTGTAGCTAATGGGATCCATCCTGAGTCTGTATTAAGACTCACCAAATTCATCCTCACACACAACTTTTTCTCTTTTGGCGAGGAGCTATACTTCCAACGCACAGGAACTGCTATGGGAAGCAAAATGGCACCACAGTATGCCAACCTTTTCATGGCTAAACTGGAAAATGACTTTTTAGCATCCTGCAACCTCAAACATTGGCCTATTTCTGTTTCATCGATGACATCTTAATTATCTGGACCGAATTTGAACAAGAGCTTCTAAAATTCCATGAAAAATTCAATGCATTTCATCCTACTTGACATTGGAACACGCAAAAAGAGAAATCAACTTCCTGGATACAACCATAAAAATTGAAAATGGTTCAATCCAGACATCAGTGTATCGGAAACCTATTGACTGTCCCACATACCTCAGATGGGACAGCTTTCACCTCAAACACATTAAAAAGTTAATTGTCTACAGCCAGGCCCTCAGATATAATCATATCTGTTCCAGCCCTGCAGACAGGGAGGAACACTTAACCCATCTTAAGAAGACATTTCTAAACCAAGGCTACCATCCCACCTCCATAGATGATCAGATCATTAGAGCAACAAGGATCCCTAGAAGTGAACTGCTTCAATACAAACAAAAAGAGGAAAATAGTCAAGTACCTCTGGTGGTGACCTACAACCCACAGCTTGAAGTACTGAGAAGAACGGCCAAGAAACTTCACATTTTACACAAGGATAACCAGTTAAAAACAATATTCAAAGATCCTCCATTGCTGTGCTACAGCCAACCTCCTAATTTAAGGAGCATCATGATCCGAAGTTCTATGCCCTCAGACACATCAAGAGGAACTTTTCCTTGCAATATAAAGAGCTGCAAAACCTGCACTCATGTAGAGACCAAAGAGCGGATACAGATCCCTAACACACAGCAAGACTATAAAATTCCTGGGACATTCACATGTTCCTCTTCCAATGTGGTGTACTTAATCCTGTGCACTATATGTCCTATTGTGGGCCTCTATGTTGGAGAAACAGGACAGAGACTGAGAGCAAGGATGAGATCTCACCGCCACACAATTACAGACAAAAAAATCAATTTACCTGTGGCCAAACATTTTTGTGCTTCAGGACACAACATAAACCATATGGAAGTTGGCATATTGAAAAGCAACTTCAGATCACAGAGCCATCGAAGGGTCTGGGAATACAAATTCATTAAAATGTTTAACTCTGTGGACACAGAACTCAACCTGTCAGAAGGATTTATGGGTATAGAAGTGCGGCACTCCTGCTATTGGATAAGGTGCCTGAATAGGGTCCAACCCCGTATCAGTAATGTTCAAAAAATTCGGCACTCAAATTGAAATGAAATAAATCTTATTTTTCCAAAATATTGAACAAGCAATTTCGTGTTCTCAAAAAAACGTTTTCGGTCAAATGACCTTCATCAAGTTTTTAACACTAAAAAATAAAAAAACAGACATATATAAGAAATCATATAGCATGATAATCACTAGTATGCAATATGTACAATTTAGGAGACGTATCCTCAATTAATACAAAAAAGGATTTCTGTGGCAATCAGAGTATACAAAATATATTATATTATATGCTGATAGAACATCAGAAGAACAGAACTTCGGAAAAACGGAACATCAGAAAAAATTCATCATAACTGACATGTAATGTATAGATCAACATTCAATATGCATTGAAATCTGCAACCTATAAGTAAAGAAGAACAATAAATAAGTAAATAAATAAGTATTAAATGTCATCAAAATTGGAACTTTGAGAAAAGTAATTACTATGGCATCACTAACAATAGATTTCAATAGTAACTAGATTAGATGCATAAAGAAGCCATTGAACTTAGGGGTGCTTCACACACAGCGAGATCACTGCTCAGTGTCACACACAGCGAGATCGCTGCTGAGATCGCTGCTGAGTCACGGTTTTTGTGACGCAGCAGTGACCTCATTAGCGATCTCGCTGTGTGTGACACTGAGCAGCGATCTGGCCCCTGCTGTGAGATCGCTGCTCGTTACACACAGCCCTAGTTTGTTTTTTTATTGTTGCTCTCCCGCTGATAAGCACACATCGCTGTGTGTGACAGCGAGAGAGCAATAATCCTGAATGTGCAGGGAGCAGGAGCCGGCGTCTGACAGCCTGCGGTAAGCTGTAACCAAGGTAAACATCGGGTAACCAAGGTGGTTACCCGATATTTACCTTCGTTACCAGCCTCCGCCGCTCTCACGCTGCCAGCGCCGGCTCGCAGCTCTCTGCACATGTGGTAATTAACCCGATGTGTACTGTAGCTAGGAGAGCAGGCAGCCAGCGCTAAGCAGTGTGCACGGCTGCTGCTCTGTGCACATGTTGTTGCAGTACACATCGGGTAATTAACCCAATGTGTACTGTAGCTAGGAGAGCAGGGAGCCAGCGCTAAGCAGTGTGCGCGGCTCCTGCTCTGTGCACATGTAGCTGCAGTACACATCGGGTAATTAACCCGATGTGTACTGTAGCTAGGAGAGCAGGAAGCCAGCGCTAAGCAGTGTCTGCGGCTCCCTGCTCTCTGCACATGTTGCAGCACAGCGACGCGCGTGGTTATGATCGCTGCTTCAGCTGCTGTGTTTGACAGCTAAGCAGCGATCATAACAGTGACTTACAAGGTCGCTGTTACGTCACAAAAAATGGTGACGTAACAGCGACGTCGTTGTCGCTGTCGCTTAGTGTGAACCCAGCCTTAGGGTGGCAGCTATCATATAAGAGTAAATTGTTCTTATCTGTAGATTTTACAAATAAATCAGTTTGTAGTTAGCGATCACTATCCTTGATGATTGTTGTATCTAGATAATTTATTTGGTATAAATCATGCTGCATGACAAATTGAAGTTCGGACCATATACCATTGATGTACTGATGAAAATCCACGAGAGAGACCAATGGGCCCCCCAAATGCAAAATATGTCGTCAATACGTTGACAGTTGCACAGTGTAATTCCAGACTCTGAAGTTTACGAGATTCTTTCTGATAGTCCCGAGTTCGAAGTTCCTGTGTAGAAGTATGAAGAAAATCACTCTGCAGTGTGATACGTCCAACTATATCAGCCGTTTCATTGGCAGTATACGAGAAAGCTTCACTTGTCATGCCTTCTGTGCTGGGTGCTCGCAATAAAGGAGTATCAAATAGATATAGAAGTGCGGCACTCCTGCTATTGGATAAGGTGCCTGAATAGGATCCAACCCCATATCAGTAATGTTCAAAAAATTCGGCACTCAAATTGAAATGAAATAAATTTTATTTTTCCAAAATATTGAACAAGCAATTTCGTGTTCTCAAAAAACCGTTTTCGGTCAAATGACCTTCATCAAGTTTTTAACACTAAAAAATAAAAAAACAGACATATAAAGAAATCATATAGCATGAGAATCATTAGTACATCATCATACGAACCATTTTTTCAAATACTTAAAGATTTGGGCAGAATTTCACCTAATGCTCTACTGGTTACTTGGGATGTGACGAGCTTATATACCTCCATCATTCATAGCAAAGGCAAGGCAGCGGTACATGATTTAATGCTAAAGAATAATTTCCTTTTGATGTACGTGACTGTTGCTTGGATTTTTTTGATATTGTATTAACCGAAAACTTATTTCTGTTTCAGGATACTTATTATATTCAAAACCAAGGTACCGTGATGGGGTCCAATGTGGCACCCCCCTATGCTAACGCATATATGTCAATTTTTGAGGAAAGGTTCATATATACACATCAGGGGTTTCAAGAACACTGTGTGTGTGTTGTAAAAGTTTTATTGACGACATATTTTGCATATGGGGGGGACCCATTGGACTCTCTCGTGGATTTTCATCAGTACATCAATGGTATATGGTCCGAACTTCAATTTGTCATGCAGCATGATTTATACCAAATAAATTATCTAGATACAACAATCATCAAGGATAGTGATGGCTATCTACAAACAAATTTATTTGTAAAGTCTACAGATAAGAACAATTTACTCTTATATGATAGCTGCCACCCTAAAGCAATGAGGAATTCCATTCCTAAGTCACAATTCCTAAAGGTACATAGGATTGTTAGCCAACAAGATACCAAGAACATAAGATTGCAAGAAATGGAATCCAAGTTTTTAGCAAGAGGTTACCCCAAGGGGGCTTTGAACAGTGATGTAACCACTAAAACACCATTTCTCGATAAAACTAAAAGAAATCGGTTGGCATTTGTACACACTTACCACCCGTTTTCTTATAAGATACATAAATTCATTAGAAGCCATTGGAATATCTTACATAAAGGCTATCCAGATGTAGAGGAATTCAAAATACCCTTTCTTCCATGTTTCAGGTGCCCCTCCAATATGGGTAATAAGTTGGTTAGGGCTGATGTGGGTACCAATTCGACCGGTCCAGTACAGACTCATTTACTGACTCCAAGACGAGGGACATTTCCCTGTTTAAGCTGTCCACAATGTAGTAATGTACAGAAGGGTGACAAGGTCCTACATCCTTACACTGGTCGGGGTTACCCTATAAGAGGCTTCTTTACCTGCGATACTTCTTTTGTGGTTTATGTCATAAAATGTCCATGTGGCCTTCTATATGTAGGGGAGACAACACAATCAATAAAAGATCGTATATCACAACACAAGTCCACCATTAGGTGTGAAAAATTGACATTACCACTTCCATTCCATTTTCATAGACAGGGTCACAGGGTTAGCCAATTACGATTTCAGGTCCTAGAACAAATTTTACCACATAGAAGAGGAGGTGACAGGACCAAAACCTTGAAACAAAGGGAAGCTTATTGGATTTTTACACTTCAAACCTTAGAGCCAAAAGGCCTTAATCGAGACTTTGATACTTCAAGCTTCATGTGATTTTTTTGTCTTTTATTCCTAACACTCATTAGTGTTTTTCATTTTTTTGATTACAGCATAGAAGATGGTCGAACCATATAGGTATTCCTTATTACCTCCTCCCCTTTCCCTCCTTTTCTTGAAGTCCTACACATTTTAGTTTGAATAAATTATTATTAATATCTATTTATTTATTTTTTTCCCCCCTCTTTTAAAAAAATTAAATTTTATTTTTTATTTTTTCTATAGTTTTTTATTATTTTTTATTTTTTTAATTTTTTAATTTTTATTTGAAATAGTCTCTCAAATTATTTCTTGGTTCATAATAAATAACTCACTTATGGTATATTGGCTTTCTACATATGTTACTTTTTATTTTTAATTTCATATTTATTTCTGTTTTCCCCTCTTTCTCATTTATATTTTCATATTATTTTTCATTATTTTATTATATTTATTTATATATTTTTTTTATATTTTTCTTTATTTTTTATTTTTATTTTCTTTATTCTTATTTATTTTCTCTTTATTTTTAATAAATAAACAGTTTTCTTATAATCATTTTTAGTTCTCCTCTTTTTCTTGTTTATATTCGCTATTTACCTGATCTATTATATTTGGGACCTTATTATATAGTGTGCACTTATTCCCGTCTCCCCTTTTTACCTGTTCCCATTGTTCCTTTCCCTTATCCTTTCCCCCCATATTGCTGAAGCTAACTGCCCTGAGTGTAAACGGGTCCTCAGCCTCACATAAGCACTATGAGAAAACGCCATGTTTCTATTACATATACATATGAGTGATGATTGCCTCTATACATGGATTTGCCAACCAAGCTTTTTCATAGTGCCATCCAGGATCGTCACTTCCGCCTATGTTATCGGAAGTGACGTTACGTTACCAAACACATGTCATATTCCTAGTACAGTGGTACCTCGCTTAACGAGTAACCCACTTAACGAGAATTTCGCTTAACAAGCAAAGCTTTCTGTAAATTTGTAACCCGCTTTACGAGAAAGCTTTGCTGTACGAGCGAAATCCTCACCTCCCACACTTCCGGTTCCGTCCATCCACCGCGCTCTGACCCACACTTGCACTGTCCACACAAACATACATGTACGCACAAACACACACAAACATACACGCACTCACACACATACAGTATTATGCTCACCTTACCTTCCGTTCCACCGCCGGCCTCATGGTTCTTGTTGTTCCCAGGTACATCGTGGCGAACTACAAGTACCATGAGGCCGGCAGTGGAACGGAAGGTAAGGTGAGCATATAATATCTGTACCTTCCGTTTCATCGCTGGCCTCCTGGGTCCTGTAGTGCGCCGCGACACTCTGCTCCGCTCCGCTCCACTCCAGGCATCCATAGCAACGAAGCAGGAACTTCCTGGTTCCTGTCACCGCTTGTCAAAGGCAGCGCGCTGGCCAATCAGAGGCAAGCGGCTCTGCCTTTGACGTTAGCGCTCTGGCAGGAAGTTCCGCCCTTGTCGTTATGGTTACCTGATACACGACCCGCACCGCAGAACAGCAAGTCCCAGGAGACCGGCGATGGAACGGAAGGTAAAGTGAGCATATAATATGTGCGTGTGCATGTGTGCTTGTGTGTTTGTGCGTGTTTGTGTGTGTTTGTACATGTTTGTGTGTGTTTGTGCATGTGGGGAATGATAGAATAGGGGACCAGGATGGGACATTTAACATATTGTGGAATGGATCGTCAGCATTGCAATGATTTCCTATGGGAAATCTTGCTCTGCTGAACGAGCTACTTGATTAACAAGCACAGTCCCAGAACGGATTGTTCTCATTAAGCAAGGTTCCACTGTATACGCTTGTGTGGGCTTGGACTACTACTGCGCATGCGCGGGTCTGCCAGCCAAGTTACTTCATATAATGCCATCCAGGATCGTCACTTCCGTGTACATTACCGGAAGTGACTTTACGACATCTTTAATCAAATGTCTATTATCCCATTAAGCGGTCTATTTAAACCGAGACACCCCACAGGCAGGTCATATGCATTCAAGGACCCGGAGAGGCAGCTTCCTATCTCTTATCTTTAAACTGACAGCTCTATTCACATTACCTTACAAGCTTTGGTAAGTTCAATGGCTTCTTTGTGCATCTAATCTAGTTACTATTGAAATCTATTGTTAGTGATGCCATAGTAATTACTTGTCTCAAAGTTCCAATTTTGATGACATTTAATACTTATTTATTTACTTACTTATTGTTCTTCTTTACTTATAGGTTGCAGATTTCAATGCATATTGAATGTTGATCTATACATTACATGTCAGTTATGATGAATTTTTTCTGATGTTCCGTTTTTCCGAAGTTCTGTTCTTCTGATGTTCTATCAGCATATAATATAATATATTTTGTATACTCTGATTGCCACAGAAATCCTTTTTTGTACATATTGCATACTAATGATTCTCATGCTATATGATTTCTTTATATGTCTGTTTTTTTATTTTTTAGTGTTAAAAACTTGACGAAGGTCATTTGACCGAAAATGTTTTTTTTAGAAGGATTTATGGCCCATTACAAAATCTGAGGAGTCTATTCCAGAGATTCACCAGACCTCTGATCCTACATGGATATTGGGACAATAAAACTCTCACACCACTAATCAAAGCTAATTAAAGATTCACTTTCTAAGCTCAGTGTTTGTTTATTTAAATGTCTTTTATTATGCCATCCCTCTGCTCTGTTTGTGCATATATTTGTGTTTCTTCAGATATTTTTCCATACCATGCCTGATGAAGGGACCTGAGATGTCTCGAAAGCTTGCTTTGTAACATCACTTTATTTTATTTTAGTTAGCCATTAAAAGGTATCACAAGATTATAATTTTGTTCCTCTCACTGAGAACATTCAATAATAAAGACTGGCTGGTGACGGCTCATGCAGCTGGCCGCTGCCAGTCCCGCAGCCATGGTCTATATTTAACTTTAACTAATTTGGCAGAAAATCAGGTGACTTTCCCGGATGATCAACATTTTCATTCAACATTAGCAGCATTTTCAAAACTTAAATTATCATTTTTCAGGAAAATAACAAACTAAGAAAAACAACAAAAGAAAACACAGAGTTAACACTTTAGCCGGGTACCTCTATCATTAGTGCTTGTAATCCACGGCGGAAGCTGGCATGACTTTCTCATCAATCATGACAAGCCTTTTTGTGCCGCCCACGTGCCAGCAGCTGGTCCTGCTCGGATCCAGGGCCTACGGTACGGCTCGAGGGGCTCCCCGAACCCTGGGGTCGCGCGGACACTACGAATAAAAGGGGGACATATTTGTACAGGATTGATTGTAGAATATCTGTGACGCCACCCACGGTGTGTGGTGAAGTGGGACACCACCGCTGCTGTTGTGGGATACCCGGGGGAGATGTAATGGCAGCCGGATGTTAACCCCTCCATGGGTAGGGATAGTTGCCCCGGGGCCCAGTATCTCTGTGCAGGGTATGGTGACGGCAGGGCCTTGCACGCCCAGATGAACCAGGGGATAGTTGGTTACACACAATTGAATGAATCACACGAGTCTTTTGGTAAGCCAAGGTGCTGGTGGCTGGCCGCCGCGGCCGGTTGTACTCTGGTCCGCTCACCCGGGCTGGTGGTCTCGGTCCTTTCCTCTGCACTGTTTTGTGTATTGTTGGCTGCCTGGTTTGGAACTCAGGAGTAGAGTTGAGCGCGGTTCGTGGTTCGTGGTTCTCCAGTTCGCAGGATTTTAGGGGGTGTTCTATATCCAACTAGAACTCGAGCTTTTTGCTAAAAGCTTGAAAGCTCGAGTTACGTTCGAGAACGGTTCTAGCAGCAAAAAGGCAAGCTAATTAGTAGCTGGCTTTTCGCTGTAATAGTATAAGTCACTCCGTGACTCACACTGTTATGAAATTTCAGCGTATAGTGTGCGGGGACTGCGCGTTCAGATCACTGCTGCTGGGATAATGGTGATCGCCATTTTTTATTTTTCTTGTCTTCCTTCCCTAAGCGTGTGTAGTGGGGCGGGCCAACATGTCAGCCAATCCCAGATACACACAGCTAAGTGGACTTTTTGCCAGACAAGCAAGGGCATGTGTCATAGGCTGTTCATGTCACATATCCCTGCATTATAAAAACGGGTATCTGCCCGTCTGGACGCCATTATCTGCCTTCTGCGTCTGGGTGTCAGTTACCGCTGGCGCAGCTCCCGCCGCCGTTACTGCTGTGTACGCTCTACACACAGCGCTATACAGAATAGGGATAGAAGTTTCTTTCAGCCCTTGTAATTACTATGGCATCACTAACAATAGATTTCAATAGTAACTAGATTAGATGCACAAAGAAGCCATTGAACTTAGGGGTGCTTGACACACAGCGAGATCGGTGCTCAGTGTCACACACAGCGAGATCGCTGCTGAGATCGCTGCTGAGTCACGGTTTTTGTGACGCAGCAGTGACCTCATTAGCGATCTCGCTGTGTGTGACACTGAGCAGCGATCTGGCCCCTGCTGTGAGATCGCTGCTCGTTACACACAGCCATAGTTTGTTTTTTTATTGTTGCTCTCCCGCTGATAAGCACACATCGCTGTGTGTGACAGCGAGAGAGCAATAATCCTGAATGTGCAGGGAGCAGGAGCCGGCGTCTGACAGCCTGCGGTAAGCTGTAACCAAGGTAAACATCGGGTAACCAAGGTGGTTACCCGATATTTACCTTCATTACCAGCCTCCGCCGCTCTCACGCTGCCAGCGCCGGCTCCCAGCTCTCTGCACATGTGGTAATTAACCCGATGTGTACTGTAGCTAGGAGAGCAGGGAGCCAGCGCTAAGCAGTGTGCGCGGCTCCTGCTCTGTGCACATGTAGCTGCAGTACACATCGGGTAATTAACCCGATGTGTACTGTAGCTAGGAGAGCAGGAAGCCAGCGCTAAGCAGTGTGTGCGGCTCCCTGCTCTCTGCACATGTTGCAGCACAGCGACGCGCGTGGTTATGATCGCTGCTTCGGCTGCTGTGTTTGACAGCTAAGCAGCGATCATAACAGTGACTTACAAGGTCGCTGTTACGTCACAAAAAATGGTGACGTAATAGCGACGTCGTTGTCGCTGTCGCTTAGTGTGAACCCAGCCTTAGGGTGGCAGCTATCATATAAGAGTAAATTGTTCTTATCTGTAGATTTTACAAATAAATCAGTTTGTAGTTAGCGATCACTATCCTTGATGATTGTTGTATCTAGATAATTTATTTGGTATAAATCATGCTGCATGACAAATTGAAGTTCGGACCATATACCATTGATGTACTGATGAAAATCCACGAGAGAGTCCAATGGGCCCCCAAATGCAAAATATGTCGTCAATACGTTGACAGTTGCACAGTGTAATTCCAGACTCTGAAGTTTACGAGATTCTTTCTGATAGTCCCGAGTTCGAAGTTCCTGTGTAGAAGTATGAAGAAAATCACTCTGCAGTGTGATACGTCCAACTATATCAGCCGTTTCATTGGCAGTATACGAGAAAGCTTCACTTGTCATGCCTTCTGTGCTGGGTGCTCGCAATAAAGGAGTATCAAATAGATATAGAAGTGCGGCACTCCTGCTATTGGATAAGGTGCCTGAATAGGGTCCAACCCCATATCAGTAATGTTCAAAAAATTCAGCACTCAAATTGAAATGAAATAAATTTTATTTTTCCAAAATATTGAACAAGCAATTTCGTGTTCTCAAAAAAACGTTTTCGGTCAAATGACCTTCATCAAGTTTTTAACACTAAAAAATAAAAAAACAGACATATAAAGAAATCATATAGCATGAGAATCATTAGTACATCATCATACGAACCATTTTTTCAAATACTTAAAGATTTGGGCAGAATTTCACCTAATGCTCTACTGGTTAGTTGGGATGTGACGAGCTTATATACCTCCATCATTCATAGCAAAGGCAAGGCAGCGGTACATGATTTAATGCTAAAGATGTACGTGACTGTTGCTTGGATTTCTTGGATATTATATTAACCGAAAACTTATTTCTGTTTCAGGATACTTATTATATTCAAAACCAAGGTACCGCGATGGGGTCCAATGTGGCACCCCCCTATGCTAACGCATATATGTCAATTTTTGAGGAAAGGTTCATATATACACTTCAGGGGTTTCAAGAACACTGTGTGTGTGTTGGAAAAGTTTTATTGACGACATATTTTGCATATGGGGGGGACCCATTGGACTCTCTCGTGGATTTTCATCAGTACATCAATGGTATATGGTCCGAACTTCAATTTGTCATGCAGCATGATTTATACCAAATAAATTATCTAGATACAACAATCATCAAGGATAGTGATGGCTATGTAAGCCGTGCACCGGGGTGGGCTCTTTAGGATACAGCGAAGTCACGAACGAGAAATAAACGGCCCCAAAACTAGATTAACTAACAAAAGTGCTTTACTACAGTTTGAATATGAATGCAATTAAAACAGGGGAAGACATTCAAGGAAAATCCACAAACAGTCAGCGAAGAGGCTGAGACCCTTGTGCTATACAGGGTGGCGCCTTACAACATGAGACTACTACAATATATACACTATATGTTACTTACAGGCATGACTGGATATTCCAACCGCCAACTACCTATTAATACCCTTAAATATGAAAAAAAATTGGATGGGTGTGAAATACAAGCCGCCCACGGTATAGCACAACAGTTTACAAACTTAAAATAAATTTACTCTAACCCCCAATTGACTATTCCCCTGCCCCAATATAAATATAGTGCCCTTTAATGGAGGATTTCTCCCAAGATTCACCTTGAATAACGAAACAATTTACTGTATACAACGGCTGTTTAGCAAAGAGCATAAAAACTTAAATAAATAACAGATATTTTGTTCAACACAAGTTCCCTCCTGGATGGGCTCGATTATGCCCTAAAGTCCATGATGGGTCTTAGTAACATCCAGGTGTGAGGTCGTTGTGGTCCACAGAGAAACCTCAATGGCAAAGATTTAAATAATGTAGCCGTGGAAACGATGGCACCAAATGGTGATTGTGGCAATAACTGTGGCCTGACAGGGTTACTATGCCTAACTAAACTAACTACAGGCCCTGCCTCAGTCTCAAATATTCTGGCGCCAAACTGATGTGAGGTGCGTGCACGGTTACCCACCGCGATGGCGCAGTGGGCCTTACTTATCTTACCGACCCGGGTCTGCTCTGGAAAATGTCTGAAATACGCAGTCAGATGAGAGGCCTCTCCAACCGATGACCAATACTGTTTGTAACTATGGCTGGTCTCCTTGACAACATCTTATCAACTTCACGATAGCTTCCATTTAGCAATCTTCTCCCATCTGGTAAGGATTCAGATACAGTCACGGTCAGCTTCACTCCGCCACAGCTCTGGTAAAGATGATAGATTTCTACTCGCAAATATTCTCTCTTCCCTCTTCTGCACGTCCTCTGTCTCTGTAATCATTCACTGCCAACTGCCAACCGCTTCCAAGATGGCCGCTGCTCTACTTCCTGTGATGTACTTTTTTATCAGCCTGTAGCTCCGCCCCCATCTGAGCTACCTATTGCAGTCTTTCCTCTGTGCTGAGAAACAGCGTCCTCTTATGGTTGAATAATGACATTTTTGTCCCTTATAAAGTATTATCACATCATTACTGACAGCTGCAGGTTATAAAGTTACATACAATAAATACTGTTCATATTTATGAGACATAAATATATACGTCTAAACTATGCTTGTGAGGTGATACAGGGGCTTGCCATGCACATCTTTAACCAGGTACATATTTCTGGCCATGAACAATGGGAGCTGTTTCACCATCTCACAGCTATCTACAAACTAATTTATTTGTAAAATCTACAGATAAGAACAATTTACTCTTATATGATAGCTGCCACCCTAAAGCAATGAGGAATTCCATTCCTAAAGGTCCAGTCACACTAAGCAACTTACCAGCGATCCCAACAACGATAGGGATCGCTGGTAAGTTGCTAGGAGGTTGCTGGTGAGATGTCACACTGCGACGCTCCAGCGATCCCACCAGCAACCTGACCTGGCAGGGATCGCTGGAGCGTCGCTACACAAGTTGCTGGTGAGCTCACCAGCAACCAGTGACAAGCCCCCAGCGCCGCGTGGAAGATGCTGCGCTTGGCAACTAAGGTAAATATCGGGTAACCAACCCGATATTTACCTTGGTTACCACTGCACGGAGCTACACGTGCAGAGAGCAGGGAGCAGCGCACACTGAGCGCTGGCTCCTTGCTCTCCTAGTTACAGCACACATCGGGTTAATTAACCCGATGTGTGCTGCAGCTAAATGTGCACAGAGCAGGGAGCAGCGCACAATGCTTAGCGCTGACTCCTTGCTCTCCTAGTTACAGCACACATCGGGTTAATTAACCCGATGTGTGCTGCAGCTAAATGTGCACAGAGCAGGGAGCAGCGCACAATGCTTAGCGCTGGCTCCCTGCTCTCCTAGTTACAGCACACATCGGGTTAATTAACCCGATGTGTCCTGCAGCTACATGTGCACAGAGCAGGAGCCGGCACTGACAGTGAGAGCGGCGGAGGCTGGTATCAAAGGTAAATATCGGGTAACCAAGGACAGGGCTTCTTGGTTACCCAATGTTTACATTGGTTACCAGCCTCCGCAGAAGCCGGCTCCTGCTGCCTGCACATTTAGTTGTTGCTGTCTCGCTGTCACACACAGCGATCTGTGCTTCACAGCGGGACAGCAACAACTAAAAAATGGCCCAGGACATTCAGCAACAACCAACGACCTCACAGCAGGGGCCAGGTTGTTGCTGGATGTCACACACAGCAACATCGCTAGCAACGTCACAAAAGTTGTTCGTTAGCAGCGATGTTGCTAGCGATGTTGCTTAGTGTGACGGGGCCTTAAGTCACAATTCCTAAGGGTACATAGGATTGTTAGCCAACAAGATACCAAGAACATAAGATTACAAGAAATGGAATCCAAGTTTTTAGCAAGAGGTTACCCCAAGGGGGCTTTGAACAGTGATGTAACCACTAAAACACCATTTCTCGATAAAACTAAAAGAAATCGGTTGGCATTTGTACACACTTACCACCCGTTTTCTTATAAGATACATAAATTCATTAGAAGCCATTGGAATATCTTACATAAAGGCTATCCAGATGTAGAGGAATTCAAAATACCCTTTCTTCCATGTTTCAGGTGCCCCTCCAATATGGGTAATAAGTTGGTTAGGGCTGATGTGGGTACCAATTCGACCGGTCCAGTACAGACTCATTTACTGACTCCAAGACGAGGGACATTTCCCTGTTTAAGCTGTCCACAATGTAGTAATGTACAGAAGGGTGACAAGGTCCTACATCCTTACACTGGTTGGGGTTACCCTATAAGAGGCTTCTTTACCTGCGATACTTCTTTTGTGGTTTATGTCATAAAATGTCCATGTGGCCTTCTATATGTAGGGGAGACAACACAATCAATAAAAGATCGTATATCACAACACAAGTCCACCATTAGGTGTGAAAAATTGACATTACCACTTCCATTCCATTTTCATAGACATGGTCACAGGGTTAGCCAATTACGATTTCAGGTCCTAGAACAAATTTTACCACATAGAAGAGGAGGTGACAGGACCAAAACCTTGAAACAAAGGGAAGCTTATTGGATTTTTACACTTCAAACCTTAGAGCCAAAAGGCCTTAATCGAGACTTTGATACTTCAAGCTTCATGTGATTTTTTTGTCTTTTATTCCTAACACTCATTAGTGTTTTTCATTTTTTTGATTACAGCATAGAAGATGGTCGAACCATATAGGTATTCCTTATTACCTCCTCCCCTTTCCCTCCTTTTCTTGAAGTCCTACACATTTTAGTTTGAATAAATTATTATTAATATCTATTTATTTATTTTTCCCCCCCTTTTAAAAAAATTAAATTTTATTTTTTATTTTTTCTATAGTTTTTTATTATTTTTTATTTTTTTAATTTTTTAATTTTTATTTGAAATAGTCTCTCAAATTATTTCTTGGTTCATAATAAATAACTCACTTATGGTATATTGGCTTTCTACATATGTTACTTTTTATTTTTAATTTCATATTTATTTCTGTTTTCCCCTCTTTCTCATTTATATTTTCATATTATTTTTCATTATTTTATTATATTTATTTATATATTTTTTTTATATTTTTCTTTATTTTTTATTTTTATTTTCTTTATTCTTATTTATTTCTCTTTATTTTTAATAAATAAACAGTTTTCTTATAATCATTTTTAGTTCTCCTCTTTTTCTTGTTTATATTCGCTATTTACCTGATCTATTATATTTGGGACCTTATTATATAGTGTGCACTGATAAGGAACACTTATTCCCGTCTCCCCTATTTACCTGTTCCCATTGTTCCTTTCCCTTATCCTTTCCCCCCATATTGCTGAAGCTAACTGCCCTGAGTGTAAACGGGTCCTCAGCCTCACATAAGCACTATGAGAAAACGCCATGTTTCTATTACATATACATATGAGTGATGATTGCCTCTATACATGGATTTGCCAACCAAGCTTTTTCATAGTGCCATCCAGGATCGTCACTTCCGCCTATGTTATCGGAAGTGACGTTACGTTACCAAACACATGTCATATTCCTAGTACAGTGGTACCTCGCTTAACGAGTAACCCACTTAACGAGAATTTCGCTTAACAAGCAAAGCTTTCTGTAAATTTTTAACCCGCTTTACGAGAAAGCTTTGCTGTACGAGCGAAATCCTCACCTCACACACTTCCGGTTCCGTCCATCCACCGCGCTCTGACCCACACTTGCACTGTCCACACAAACATACATGTACGCACAAACACACACAAACATACACGCACTCACACACATACAGTATTATGCTCACCTTACCTTCCGTTCCACCGCCGGCCTCATGGTTCTTGTAGTTCCCGGGTACATCGCGGCGAACTACAAGTACCATGAGGCCGGCAGTGGAACGGAAGGTAAGGTGAGCATATAATATCTGTACCTTCCGTTTCATCGCTGGCCTCCTGGGTCCTGTAGTGCGCCGCGACACTCTGCTCCGCTCCGCTCCACTCCAGGCATCCATAGCAACGAAGCAGGAACTTCCTTGTTCCTGTCACCGCTTGTCAAAGGCAGCGCGCTGGCCAATCAGAGACAAGCGGCTCTGCCTTTGACGTCAGCGCTCTGGCAGGAAGTTCCGCCCTTGTCGTTATGGTTACCTGATACACGACCCGCACCGCAGAACAGCAAGTCCCAGGAGACCGGCGATGGAACGGAAGGTAAAGTGAGCATATAATATGTGCGCGTGCATGTGTGCTTGTGTGTTTGTGCGTGTTTGTGTGTGTTTGTACATGTTTGTGTGCGTTTGTGCATGTGGGGAATGATAGAATAGGGGACCAGGATGGGACATTTAACATATTGTGGAACGGATCGTCAGCATTGCAATGATTTCCTATGGGAAATCTTGCTCTGCTGAACGAGTAACTTGATTAACAAGCACAGTCCCAGAACGGATTGTTCTCATTAAGCAAGGTTCCACTGTATACGCTTGTGTGGGCTTGGACTACTACTGCGCATGCGCGGGCCTGCCAGCCAAGTTACTTCATATAATGCCATCCAGGATCGTCACTTCCGTGTACATTACCGGAAGTGACTTTACGACATCTTTAATCAAATGTCTATTATTAGTGATGAGCGAGCATGCTTGTTACTACTCGGTACTCGCACGAGTATCACTGTACTCGGTCTACTCGGCGGGGACCGAGTAATCTCGCGATACTCGTGCTGTACTCGTGGTCTTCATTTCTGCATGTTGGCGCTCTTTTGAGAGCCAGCCCTCATGCAGGGATTGGCTGGCAGACCACTGCAATGCCACAGCCCTGTTAGTTGTGGAATTGCAGTGATTGGCCGGCCTGCACAGCGTGACCGAGCCTTTATACCGGCCGGCGCGCTGTGCTCTGCTCACAGCTATCCAGACAGTCAGTGCAGGGAGAGTGTCGCTGCTTCAGGGAAAGGTTTGCGGCCCTTTATAGCTATTTCCGTAGCAGGGCTGCAAACAGTGTGACCAAAAGTCCTTCTCAGGACTATTCTAGTTGTATACAGGCAGGCAGGGTATAGCCAGGTCGGAGTACAGTAGCAGAGTCCTTCTCAGGACTATTGTTGCTGTATACAGGCAGGGTATAGCCAGGTTGGAATACAGGCTAGTGACCAAAAGAGTCCTTGTCAGGACTATTGTAGCAGTATACAGGCAGGCAGGCAGGCAGGGTATATAGCCATTCCTAGTGGTGACCGTATACCAGCCTTCATCATATCTGGGGCTGGTGTACACAGTCTAAAACAGTCCAGATAGTGTCAGACTTCTCAGTAATTGTCGCTCCTAAAAACCTGTTAGGTTCTTATTGCGTCCGTGCTTGCATTTAAAAACCGCACGTGTGTGCCTGTCGGTGGCAGCGTACAGGTGCACGTTTTTCACAAACTATTATATAACGCACAAGTCTAGTGAATAATACACGTCAGTCAGCAGTGGTGGCTGATAGTGTCAGACTTCTCAGTAATTGTCGCTCCTAAAAACCTGTTAGGTTCTTATTGCGTCCGTGCTTGCATTTAAAAACCGCACGTGTGTGCCTGTCGGTGGCAGCGTACAGGTGCACTTGTGTGCATTTTTCACAAACTATTATATAACGCACAAGTCTAGTGAATAATACACGTCAGTCAGCAGTGTCTGATAGTGTCAGACTTCTCAGTAATTGTCGCTCCTAAAAACCTGTTAGGTTCTTATTGCGTCCGTGCTTGCTTTTAAAAACCGCACGTGTGTGCCTGTCGGTGGCAGCGTACAGGTGCACTTGTGTGCATTTTTCACAAACTATTATATAACGCACAAGTCTAGTGAATAATACACGTCAGTCAGCAGTGGCTGATAGTGTCAGACTTCTCAGTAATTGTCGCTCCTAAAAACCTGTTAGGTTCTTATTGCGTCCGTGCTTGCATTTAAAAACCGCACGTGTGTGCCTGTCGGTGGCAGCGTACAGGTGCACGTTTTTCACAAACTATTATATAACGCACAAGTGTAGTGTATAATACACGTCAGTCAGCAGTGGCTGATAGTGTCAGACTTCTCAGTAATTGTCGCTCCTAAAAACCTGTTAGGTTCTTATTGCGTCCGTGCTTGCATTTAAAAACCGCACGTGTGTGCCTGTCGGTGGCAGCGTACAGGTGCACGTTTTTCACAAACTATTATATAACGCACAAGTGTAGTGTATAATACACGTCAGTCAGCAGTGGCTGATAGTGTCAGACTTCTCAGTAATTGTCGCTCCTAAAAACCTGTTAGGTTCTTATTGCGTCCGTGCTTGCATTTAAAAACCGCACGTGTGTGCCTGTCGGTGGCAGCGTACAGGTGCACTTGTGTGCATTTTTCACAAACTATTATATAACGCACAAGTCTAGTGAATAATACACGTCAGTCAGCAGTGTCTGATAGTGTCAGACTTCTCAGTAATTGTCGCTCCTAAAAACCTGTTAGGTTCTTATTGCGTCCGTGCTTGCTTTTAAAAACCGCACGTGTGTGCCTGTCGGTGGCAGCGTACAGGTGCACGTTTTTCACAAACTATTATATAACGCACAAGTGTAGTGTATAATACACGTCAGTCAGCAGTGGCTGATAGTGTCAGACTTCTCAGTAATTGTCGCTCCTAAAAACCTGTTAGGTTCTTATTGCGTCCGTGCTTGCTTTTAAAAACCGCATGTGTGTGCCTGTCGGTGGCAGCGTCAGGCTCCATATTGTCCCTGGATAGAGATGTGCATGAGGGCCTCAAAACATTGTTCCCATTGCAAAGGAGCGGGTCTCCTGTCGTTGTAATGCCCATTCTGAAAGAATGGGCGAAAAAATTTACCACTGGGGGTATACCTGAAACAAAGGCCTAACTCTTGTAACGGTCATCATGATGGCACATGAGGAGAAGGAGGAGCAGTCCAGCGATTAGCCAAAGTCCAGAAGTGTGTTACCATGGGTGAGTGGAGGTACATGGCAAAATCCCGTTACAAACTTTAAATTCCGCTGTCATTTGCTGGTGGTGTGGTGAAGTCTGGCCCAATCCAACCCTTGTTCATCTTGATTAGAGTCAGCCTGTCAGCATTTACAGTTGACAGGCAGGTGCGTTTATCTGTAATGATTCCACCTGCGGCACTAAAAACACGCTCTGACAAAACGCTAGCGGCAGGGCAGGCCAGGACTTCCAAGGCGTAGAGAGCCAATTCATGCCACGTGTCCAGCTTGGATACCCATTAATTGTAAGGCACAGAGGAATGTCAGAGTACAGTTGTTTGATCTGCAAGGTACTCCTTGAGCATCTGGGCAAACTTAGGATTTCTTGTGGCACTACCCCGCATCTCAGGGGCTGTGGTATGTGAGGGGCTGAGAAAACTGTCCCACATCTTAAAGACTGTTCCCCTACCTCTGGCGGATTGGACTTGTGCCCCTCTCGGCTGTACGCCTTGGTTGTCCACTGATTCCTGACCTATGCCGCTATCGTTTTGTGAGGGGAATGCTTTGCCTACTTCCGTGACTATGGCCTTCTGGAACTGCTGCATTTTTCCTGACCTCTCCGCCTCGGGAATAAGAGACATAAAGTTCTCCTTGTAGCGTGGGTCTAACAGTGTTACCAACCAGTAATGATTGTCGGCCAAGATGTTCTTAACGCGAGGGTCACGAGACAGGCAGCTTACCATAAAGTCAGCCATGTGTGCCAGACTCTTAACAGCCATCACTTCAGTATCCTGACCAACACGATGACTGAACATGCTGTCCTCCTCCTCCTCCTCCTCCTCCTCCTCATCATCATCTACCCTGTCCTGTGGCTTAGGTGATGCAGGTACTCAACAACTGCCCTCTTCTGCTCACATATCCTGACCAACATGTGCAGAGTTGAATTCCAACGCGTGGGGACATCACACACCAGTCTGTGAGCCGGAAGATGCAAATGGCGCTGAAAGCCAGCAAGGCCGGCTGAAGCAGTAGGTGACTTTCGAAAATGTGCAGACAGGCGGCGAACTTTTACCAGCAGATCAGACAGCTCTGGGTATGACTTTAGAAACCGCTGAACCCCGAGGTTGAGCACATGGGCCACGCATGGAACATGTGTCAGCTGGCCTCGCCTCAAAGCCGCCACCAGGTTCCGGCCATTGTCACACACGACCTTTCCTGGCTTTAGGTTCAGAGGTGTGAGCCAGTGATCTGCCTGCTGTTTCAGAGCTGTCCACTCCACACCTCTTCTGCATTGTGGGGTTTGTCACCTATGCAGATTAGCTTCAGCACAGCCTGTTGCCGCTTCGCCAAGGCAGTGCTGCAGTGCTTCTGTGTCGCCCTGGACAAGCCAGGGGCCACAGAGCACAACACTTACACACCCCACACTCCCTGCAGGCATATCATAGTCAAAACACAAAATCCTTGTTGCCTTCCCCAGGGGCTGTTGTCCACACCAGGGGGTGGAGCCAGGCGGTTGGTCTCCACCCACCAAGGAGGAGGGAAAAAACAGGCAGTGAGAGTTAAGCTAAGGAAGTTGAAGGAGGAAAGTAGTAGAGAGGAGAAAAGTGACAGCAAAGAGCCTGAAGTTGGTCCGGGTGTGTGGCCCGGACAGGACAGCAAGGTTGGCAGGATGTGGTGACCGTCTGCAGTGGAGGCCGATTGGAGTCTGCCGTAAGGACCGTGGACGGGTGGTGACCCGGCCGTACCGGACCGGTATACAAAGAGAAGCCAGCACCATTGGCAGGGGCCTTTCGGATCCCGGCAAGGCTTGGTGTCGCCGTGAATTTGCCAAATCCGTTAGTGAAGGGGACCTCAGGGTTTCCAAACAGCCAAGTCACGATAGAAGGCAACCGTCCAACCGTGAAGGGGAGACACCGCCACCGCCAAGGGCAACCGTCTCCCAGGGCCAGCGCCTGTGGGCAAAAGGGGCTCCTCCGGCCCATATCCAGTTCGGGGAGCGGGTTACCGGTGGGAAACCATCACTACCAACACTGAACTTAGGTGCAGGGAGAGACAGTCATCACCAACCTGCAGGGAGGAACAACCGCAGCCGTCCGAGGGACCCGTCCATCCAGCCACTTGCTTTACCGTGAACTGTGTCATCATCATTGGGCTGAGTGAGTACCTCCGTGCCGTGCGGCACAGCGCTGCCCCTGCGACCTTGCACCTCATCAGGCCCCGCAACCCGCCTGTCATCCATCTCTACCCCATCACCGGGCCCTGGGACAACCAACCCCCCTACCCACGGCGTGGAGAAATAACAACAAAGCTGCTCCCTGTCACAGGCTCCCGGGATCCCCGTCCAGAGCAGCGGTGGTGTCCACACAATCACCACAACCGTGGATGGCGTCACGGACAATATCCCCAAAACCCAAACGACCCCTTTTCACTCACGGGCGATGAGCGCCGCTCGAGTCCCCGGGATCCGGCCATCGCTCGAGCCACCGAGCAGCAGCAGCCGTAGAGCAGCGGCAGCCGGTGACAACAGGCTCAGTGACAGTCAGGTCCGTGGAAACAGATTTTAACAGCTACAGATAACAGCGTCTGTGTAGCTAAGCTCAGGGACTTCCTCGCTGCATTTCACCATTAGGAGGGATAGAAATTGAGGCTTCCTTTCCTCTACACTGACCCACAACCCAGCCACTGTACCCTCCTGCCCTTTGCACACTTAAGCTCATTGTTACTAAGCCATTATACTAGCAAACACTGAGGAAACTTAGTGGCTTCCTAAAAGTGTCTGTTGGACTCAATTAGTGTCCCACTGGTGCAAAGCTATTTGCAGCACCTCTGCATTGCACACTCAAGCTCATTGTTACTAAGCCATTATACTAGCAAACACTGAGGAAACTTAGTGGCATCCTAAAAGTGGCTGTTGGACTTCATTAATGTCCCACTGGTGCAAAGCTATTTGCAGCACCTCTGCATTGCACACTCAAGCTCATTGTTACTAAGCCATTATACTAGCAAACACTGAGGAAACTTAGTGGCATCCAAAAAGTGGCTGTTGTACTCCATTTGTGCCCCAATGGTGCCAAGCTATTTCTAGCACCTCTGCATTACACCCTCCTGCACATTTTTGCAAAGCCATTTTAATTTAAAAGAGTGCTGCTAGTTAGTGGCATCCAAAAAGTGGCTGTTGTACTCCATTTGTGCCCCAATAGTGCCAAGCTATTTACAGCACCTCTACATTACACCCTCCTGCTCTGTTTTTAATAAGCTATAATAATAGCAAAAAATGCTGCAACTTAGTGGCATCCAAAAAGTGGCTGTTGTACTCCATTTGTGCCCCACTGGTGCCAGGCTATTTACAGCACCTCTGCATTACACCCTCCTGCTCTGTTTTTAATAAGCTATAATGATAGCAAAAAAAGCTGCAACTTAGTGGCATCCAAAAAGTGTCTGTTGTACTCCATTTGTGCCCCACTGGTGCCGAGCTATTTACAGCACCTCTGCATTACACCCTCCTGCTCATTTAGCTGCACTATTTTTATAGCAAACTCATGGAATTCCTTGCTGCATTTCATCATTAGGAGGGATAGAAAGTGAGGCTTCCTTTACTGTCCTGGTACCCACAGAACACAGCCACTGTACCCACCTGCCCACTTTTGCCACGCTATTTTATTTGCCCAAAGAGCTGACTCTTTTTCTGCCATCATAAAATTATTTGGAATACGAAGTTATTGTTCCTTTGCTGCCAAACAAGGTGCAACACATGTGAATTCTACACTCCTTTCCATTTGTGGAACGCAATTATTAACTGCAGGTAGTCCAGCCAATCTTTGTCGAAGGTGCAGGCATGGATATAATGTTTCCTTCATCCAATGGTGGTTCTCTTGATGTCTGACAGCTCAACAATACCTTCTGTTTGCACTTACAGAACAAGTGACGACCTGCCAATCACACTCACGCTTACGGGTAACGGGGTGGAGGTTCAGTGTGAAAAACCATTTGAGACTGCTGTCCCCACAGTCACAGAGGATGAAGAGCACGCAGATGCACGTGATGGGGCAGGTGGTGGTTGCACAGCCCCGCTAGGCCGCATTGTAGCACAGTGAAATTCCCATTGCGACTTATGCTTCATTTTAAGTGTTGTATTTGGTGGGCTCCCCAGTATGCAGCAAAACCACGCATTATGAAAAGCACTGTATGCAGTTGGGTTCATAAATGATTGTTTCACTTTCCCAAAACAAACAATAAGAACCATGCATTAAATTGAAATAATAGAACAATCTATTCAGTTGCCTACTGCTTGGTAAGCCCTCTGCGTAGCAACAGTAATTATTTGTTTGTGTGTGTGTGTGTGCGCGAAGACAACTTACTAGTGGCACATCACAAGAGCTTACCAGTTATCTACCTAAACATAGACAAAACACATCACCCACCCTGAATACCCTTGTTAGCTGAAGCCTCACAGATAAGTCAGATGATAACAGTGTGAATGCAAACCACACAGCTCTGCAACACAGTCATGTAAATCTTGAAAAGCAACAGTCAATGCAAACATGTGTCGCTGTCCCTCTATGATTTAAACTGTACGTGACAATTTGACAGTGCAGAGGCAGCAAGTGTGATTGTCTATATAGTCGTCCTACCAGGAACAGATATGTATTTTCATAATAAAACAAAGTGTTGCGTGCACACATTACTGTCTGGGCACAGCCTACCGTACACGGGTACTGTGATGTCCATATCCCATAAATACAGACTTTATGCTCCTATCATGGTTAACAGTATAGACAGCACCGGAAGAATGTTGGTCTGTGGCACAGGATGCTGCTCACTGGCGTTACGGTACTCCTCACCAAACTCCAAAATGACTCTCCTCACAATTGAACGAAGTGTACTTTGCTATTGGGTCAGGGTAAGGAGGTGTGTGGGATTCCTTGGGCGCAGTTACAAGGAAGGGTGGCCTGACCACACATGGGTTTGGGCTGAGGTGCAGGAACAACACGAGGTTGATGAGGCAGAAGCAGTGGAGGAACTTGTACATACAGAGGAAGGATTGAAACACACAATTCGTGGGGATGGAAAGACTAGTACAGCAGACCCTTCTCCATCTCTCACCATACTTACCCAGTGCCCAGTTAGCGACATGTAACGCCCCTGTCCATGCTTACTGTTCCAAGTATCTGTGGTGAAATGCACCCTGTCACACACAGAGTTTCTCAAGGAAGCGGTGATGTTGTGTGCGACCTGATGAGGTAGCGCGGACACCCCTTTCTTGGAGAAGGAGTGGTGAATGGCCATCGGCTCTTGGGGCACTGCAATGGGCATAAGGTCTCGAAAATCCTCGGTGACAAAAGGGTGTAAAGGCAGCCTTTCTGTAGCCAACAAGTTTGAGATGCTGAAACTAAACCTCTTAGGCATGTCATGCACTTCGAAAATCATGTAAAAAACAGCGAGGGGACTCCAACCACAGTCTCCCTCATTTCCACTAATTGGGCCACACATACCCCACTTGAATGGCATCAGTTGACCCCCATTTTCAAGATGAAAAAGATGCTTTGCATGAAGCACTCTCAAAAATACGTGTGCCTTTCGTCTCCCCTGGCTGAGCCAGGGGAAGAAAAGTCCTCTGAGAGCCATGACTTGTTCATCTTGGTGAACGTTAGTATGTCCACATTGTCAGTGGACAGACTCGTGTGCTTATTTGTCAGCACACCCCCAGCAGCACTGAGGACACGTTCCGAGAGAACGCTGGCTGCGGGACACGAGAAGATCCCCAAGGCGTACGTGGTGAGCTCAGGCAATTTATCTAGATTGGAAGCCTAAAATGAGCAGGGATCAAGTTGCACAGTAATGGCATCGATGTTCCCTTGCCTATACTCATATATCTGTGTCTCCTCCTCTTTTTCCTTGTCCAGCTCTTTTGTTTTCGCATGAGTATATGTCCTTGTCACTTTCCCATGTGTTTGTGTTGTGTTGTTTGTCACCTTTTGGACACCTTTGAGTGTGTTTTCTAGGTGTTTTTATGTGTTTGTGATTGCCTACCATTGTTTCCTCTGCGGTTCGAGTGGTTCGCAGAACCGGTTCGCCGAACCGATCGCGAACCAGACCTCGGTTTGGCGAACCGAGCTCGAGCCAAACCGCGACCAGTTCGCTCTTCTCTACTCATGAGTCCGCTCCCGGCTTTCTGTGTGCTTAAGGAGCCGTGCCCGCTGATGCTGACCCGTGGGATCTATGGGCCCTGGTGGTTGCCCTATCCATGTCTGTGGGTGGTTATCTGCTTTTGGGACTTTGGTTGGGACAGGACCTGTAATCCTGCCCTAAATCAGTTGATTAGCTAGGCCGCTGGTTTTGGTCCTGGCTTCAGAGTCCGAGTACCCACTCTGTGCACGGTTTTCGGTCGGGTCTCCGGTGTCAGTACCGGTGGGCTCCAACCCTTCTCCGGTCCTCCTCGGATCTGCCGAGCCGTCTTCCCGTCTCCTGCTGATGGAGACCACCGTCTGCCACCTAGCCAAGGTACCAGGGCTCCGACCTTGGCACCGTTCAACTTGAGCTTCCTCTGCTGGAGCTCCACCTAGCTCCAGCCCACACTCCTCTCCACTTGAACTCCAAACTTATCTGAAGCTGGACCTGCTTGTTTTCCCGCCCCGGGCTGTCTAGACTCCTAGGTGGGCGTTTCCTAACTGCCTGGTCCCGCGCACTGGTGTGCCTGTCTTGCCCTAAGGGGGGTGACTAGGGTTTCAGGTCGGCTAAATATCACCTAGGTGAGGGAAGGTGTTATGCGGGGGCCTATGTGTGACTACCTGGTTTTGCCAGGGGGTCACATTCCCCCTTGGTTTAACACAGACCGTCCGCGGGCTGTCCAACCACCAAATTTATTGAACAGGAACTGTATAAAAAGGTAAAAAACATAATTCTAATTATAATAAGATATCTACATCGAAGTATATTCTTATTCTTCCCTTACGGGAGGCACTTTTCTTAAACGTTCCACATTTAAATCGGGGCGGGGCGGACCGGGTCCTTCTCACCTCACCCACCCAAAACAACCTAGCAGTGATGCCACATCTAAAACACAGGTTGGCACCCCTTGCCCAAGTCCAGGTTAGGTCTGGGTGTTGCCTGTACGGGCCAAGTAAAAAGTTCCTTACCCGGCAGTCCTTTCAAGGGTCCCACGTCCAGGGGACCCCTGACCCGGAGGGTAGTTACCGGTTTTGGTGGTGACTGGCCCTTGGCCGACTCTACCGCAGGTCCTTCCTCCAATCAGCCTCTCCAGAGACTGCGGCAGGTGAGAAGGTTGGTCAGGGACTATTTACAAAGCCCAAAAGTTTTGAGTTGGCTTTCCAGTCCAAAGCCACGGTCCATGAACTGTAAACGGTCCCAACGGGGACTTGCATAACTGGGGTAGCCGGGAACCGCTACCTTAACATTCAATCAGGTGAAGATGGAGGAGAGGGGTGGGTGTGCAGCTGGGCGCCCATTTTCACCCAGTTTCTCACATCAAGGGCAAACCACCCCCTCTCTCCGCAGTGCCGGGTATACGAGACCAACTCTCCGGGCTCCAGGTCTCGGTCTGGGTGGCCAATGGGCAGATGAGGGGCCACATCCCTCCGGGATACAAAGATCTCGGCCTCCAGGCCCGGCTCATATATGAAACCCCAGCCTCTCTGGGCGTTGAAGTGCCTGACCTGGCATTGGTGTGTTGGGCCCCGCACCCGGAAAGTGGCATTTCGGAGATGGTCCTTTTCCATGTACGTACGGTACAGTACCTCCGCCTTCCTCTTCTCCCAGGCCGCTATCTCTTTGCTCAGCTGGCGCCGCTGCCATTCCCAATACGGAGCACTTGCTTCATGCTCGGCTTCCACCTGCGCGGGGGCTGGGCCCAGCCGGAGTCCCTCCGTGCTGGCTACGACCGGCACTACTGGCAATGGAGGGCCCCGCTGTGCCTCAGCATGCTCTGCTGCCCCACAGGTGCATCCCCGCTGTGCCTCAGCCGAGGCCGGGAGCTTGGGAGCGGTCAGCGTCTCTGGGGGTGCTGGCTTCTGGTCGGGGCCTGCTTCTGCTTCGGCCGGGCGGACTGCCGGGGCCGTTGTCATCTCGGGGGCTGCTATCTCCGGGACCGGGGGTGATGTCATCAGGGTTGCGGCCTGACTCAGGACCGGACGGAACATCTGCTGGGACGCGGTCTGGCTTGGAGCTGGTGTGGGTGCTTGATCGATGGAGTGCTCGTGGCCTGAGGATTCCGCTGGTGGGTCCTCACAGGCAGATGGGATGGGTACCGCTGCCATTGCGTGTGGCAGCGGACCAAGCGGGGTGTCGGCTGCAGGTGCAAGCAGCGAGGGAGGCAGCGTGGCGGACGGGGGCAGACCGAGCCCTTCGGCTTGGTCGGCCGGTCCCGGTGGGACAAAGGGGTGTGGGTCGCTTACCCGCTCTTCCGAGGTCACCTCCACTTCGCGAGCCCGAATGGCTGTAGCCAGCTCCGCCATCTCGGCTGTCCATCGCCTTAATAGAACGTTGGCCTGAGCCTGTATCCTGTGGCACATCCACGCTGTCTGGGCTTCCACCCAGTCGGCTGTCCCGGGCACAAATCTCTCCATGATGGGCTTGCCGGACTGCTCGGCCATCTTCCTCTGTCGGGATCCAGGAACAAGAAAGTGGCAGAGTCCTGGCGTCTCTGCCCTTTAACTGCTCGGGTCACATGCTGCAGATTATTCACCCGCCCCCCCCTTGGTCTTTCGCAAGCACTCTTTTGTGCGGCTGATTAGTTTCATTTTACGACATCGGGGTTTACCTTCCGGCCGTACTCCCAGGGGGCGGGGCTTCAGCTTCGCGCCCTCTCTCAGGGGAGAAGACGCAGGGCTGCAGTTTTTCGTGCCTAAAAATGGCTGCAAAAATGGCGACTTCTGAAAATTTCTCAACGGATCACCGCTGACTGTCCAATTTAAGGTGCACTTCCACCAGGTAGGTGGATGAGTTTGAATCCTGTTCGTGATGCCAAGTTTCAGGGTGTGCCGCCCCCGTGCCAGCAGCCGGCGCTGCTCAGATCCGGGGCCTACGGTACAGCTCGAGGGGTTCCCCGGACCCGGGGGTTGCGTGGACACTCTGAATAAAAGGGGGACGTATTTGTATGGGATTGATTGTAGAATGTCTGTGACGCCACCCACGGTGTGTGGTGAAGTGGGACACCAACGCTGCTGTTGTGGGATACCCGTGGGAGATGTAATGGTAGCCGGATGTTAACCCCTCCGTGGGTAGGGATGGTTGCCCCGGGGCCCAGTGTCTCTGTGCAGGGTATGGTGACGGCAGGGCCTTGCACGCCCAGGTGAACCAGGGGATAGTTGGTTACTCACAATTGAATGAATCACACAAGTTTTTTGGTAAACCAAGGTGCTGGTGGCCGGCCGCCGTGGCCGATTGTACTCTGGTCCGCTCACCCGGGCTGGTGGTCTCGGTCCTTTCCTCTGCACTGTTTTGTGTATTGTGGGCTGCCTGGTTTGGAACTCAGGAGTCCGCTCCCGGCTTTCTGTGTGCCTAAGGAGCCGTTCCCGCTGACGCTGACCCGTGGGATCTATGGATCTATGGGCCCTGGTAGTTGCCCTATCCATGTCTGTGGGTGGTTGTCTGCTTTTGGGACTTTGGTTGGAACAGGACCTGTAATCCTGCCCTCAATCGGTTGATTAGCTAGGCCGCTGGTTTCGGTCCTGGCTTCAGGGTCCGAGTACCCCCTCTGTGCACGGTTTCCGGTTGGATCTGCAGTGTCGGTACCGGTGGGCTCCAACCCTTCTCCGGTCCTCCTCGGATCTGCCAAACCGTCTTCGCGTCTCCTGCTGACAGAGACCACCGTCTGCCACCTAGCCAAGGTACCAGGGCTCCGACCCTGGCACCGTTCAACTTGAGCTTCTTCTGCTGGATCTACACCTAGCTCCAGCCCACACTCCTCTCCACTTGAACTCCAAACTTATCTGAAGCTGAACCTTCTTGTTTTCCCACCCCGGGCTGTCTAGACCCCTAGGTGGGCGTTTCCTAACTGCCTGGTCTCGCCCACTGGTGTGCCTGTCTTGACCTAAGAGGGGGTGACTAGGGCTTCAGGTCGGCTGAATGTCACCTAGGTGAGGGAAGGTGTTATGCGGGGGCCTATGTGTGACTACCTGGTTTGGCCAGGGCGTCACATACCTGGTTTGGCCAGGGCGTCACATTTTCACATCTAGGGCATACCAGCCCCGCTCTCCACAATGCCAGGTGTAGTTAGGAAACCACCTCGCCCGGTTCCTGGTTACGTCCCGGGTGCCCCCTCGGGAGGTGCTACTCTACATCTTTCCGGGAGATGAATACCCCATCTGTGAGGCCCGTTTCCATAATGAACCCCCATCCTTTGTCGGGGTCGAAGCGCCTTACATGGCCCCGGTACCGCGGCCCTCTGACTCGGAAGGTGGCATTCCTCAGATGCTCTTTCTCTTGTTTGCTGCGGGTGTCGCGGGCGGGGAGGGCGCTGCGCTCACCACGCTCGGGTCCGGCGCTGCTGCTGCTGCTGCTCGGTGGCTCGAGCGGTGGGCCGGATCCGGCGACTCGAGCGGCGCTCCTCACCCGTGAGTGAAAGGCGTAGTTTGGTTTGGGGATTTGGTCCGTGACGCCACCCACGGTTTGTGGTGAGGTTTGGGCACCACCGCTGCTATTGACGGGGATCCCGGGAGCGATGGCAGGGAGCAGCTGGGATGTTTCTCTCCCCTCCGTGGGTAGGGGGGTTGGTGGTCCTGGGGCCCGGTGAGGTGACAGGGAGGCAGAATCGGTGAAGTGCAGGGTCGCGGGGGCAGCGCGGTGCCGGATGGCACGGTGGTACTCACTCAGCCAAAGATGGACGCACAGTCTCTTGTAAAACAAACGGCTGGATGGACGGGTCCCGCAGCTGGCTGCTGTGGTTTCTGCTGGACGGTTGGTGGTGGCTTCCTTTCCCTGCACCTTTTGTGTAACTTCGGTCCCGATGGCTTCCCACCGGTAACCCGCTCCCCAGCGTTGATATGTGCCGGAGGAGCCCTTTTGCCCGCAGACTCTGGCCCTGGGAACTCTAGCTGTGGCGGTAGCTGTATTTCCCTTTCGCTGTCTGGACGGTTGCCTTCAATCGGGTCATTGCTGCTAGGAAACCCCTGGGGTTCCGGTCACTAACGGATTTGACCTGTTTAACGGCGACTCCCAGCCTGGTCGGGGTCCGCATACCCTGCCGGTTTGTGCTGGCTTCCCTTCGCTCCCCGGTTCAGTACTGGTGGGCCACCACCCGACCCCGGTCCTACGGTTTTGCGTCGATCGGCCTCTTCTGCAGACGGCCACCACCATCTGCCAACCTTGCTGTATGTGCCCGGGCCACGTACCCGGACACGGTCAGTCTGCTCCTCCACTACCACTGTCTACAACTGATCTCTCTGTCTCCTTCCTTTTCCTGCCTGCAGGACTGTGAACTCCTCAGTGGGTGGGGCCAACCGCCTGGCTCCACCCCACCTGGTGTGGACATCAGCCCCTGGAGGGAGGCAACAAGGATTTGTGTCTTGCTGATGTGCCTATCTCGGGGTGGGGGGTGTTGTGTTGTAGTCCCTGTGACGACCTGGCTAGTCCAGGGCGCCACACGGGCAGCAATCTCCCGCCGTCGCTGTTCTCAGGTCGTCATTTCCAGGTGCAGCTTTTGCTGTTTTCGTTTCCAGTAGGGGGCGTCAGCGTCCAGACTCGCCTCTCTTACTGGTATGAGTCATAAGTGCACTTCTGCGGCCCCAGCAGCCGCCGGGATGCCGCGCGGTGGCGGAGCTAGTATCTCCACAGGCTCCGCCTTGGTAGATGAAGAAACTGACTGCTCCGCAGCTGGGGATGCAGAGTCCTGGTGCTCCGTATCGGGGTACAGGCCCGGTGATGTGGCCGAGTCTGGTCGGGCCACTGCTGGGATCACCGCTGTTGTGACCTGGTCAGATGGTAGGTTTAGGGGCTCTGCAACCTGCTTTTCACACACAGGAACCGGAGGTTCCGATGCCGGTGTTGGGTTTGCAGCTTGGTATCCGCCGAGGGTGACGGTGGCTGAATGCTTGCAGCGGGCAGGGGCAGACCAGATCCCACAGCCGTATAGGCCGGGTCAACCGGGATTGGGTAGCTGTTTACCCGCTCCTCGCATGGGACTTCTATCTCACGGGCTCGCCATTGCCAGGCTCCTCATCTCTTCCCTCCAATGATCCAAAATGAAGAGGAATTGCGTCCGCATCCTCCTGCAGAGTTGCTCTGTTTCCTGTTCTTTCCAGGCCGCAGTCTCAGGAGTAGCGTGCTCTGGTGACCAGTCTCGTGCTGCTACCATCTTGCCTCTGCGGTACCCAGAAACGTTATGGCAGAGTCCTGGCATCCCTGCTTCACTTCTGCTGTTACATCCCGTCACGCCCCCTTGGTTTTCGCCAGCCACTCACTTTTGCGCTGGTGCACTCTGGGAACTTCCGGTTCCGACCACACTCACAGGACAAAGGGCGGGGCTTCAGCTTTGTGCGCTTTTGTTCTGGAAGATGGCGTTTTGGCGCCAAAGATGGTGGAAAATGACAGGAACAGGATTTTGACACTGCAGCTTCGACTTTCAAGGCGCACGCCACCCAGGTTAGTGGGTCCTGTCCGAATCCTGTTTGTAATGCCAAGTTTTTAAGAGGTGTGCCGCCCCTGCAGCGGTCGAACCGCTCGGATCCGGGGGTGATTACTCATGGCTCGAGGGTTCCCGGACCCGGAGGCTTGGGGCCACTCTTAAATGTAAAAAAGGCGGGTTTATTTACAGGGGGAGTTAGATAGTTTGTGATGCCACCCGTGGTGTGCGTTAACGAAGAGTACCACCGCTGTCGATGGGAGTACCGGGGTTGATGGAATGGGGGCAGCCAGATGACGTTTTCCCTCCACGGGTAGGGAAGGCCCCAGGACTCTGCATGGTGGAGTGGGATGCAGGGGATGCGCAGGCTTGCTGGTTGCAGGGGTTAATCAGGTACTCAGCAAAGAAGCAGACGCTAATGATGTGGTAAACCAAGTCTCGGGATGCCACTGCCCTCTTGGGGGAGCTTGTCCGGGTCCCGTCCCCTGCAGCACTGCCTGGTGGTCTGTGGCCTGCCTCCTGGCACAAAATTTTAGAGTGTTAAGGTGGCCCGTCTGCTTGGAGCTTTCCGGGCCCCGCTCCCTTCTAGGAGTAGCAGAGGAGCTTGCTCTCAGTAGCTCACGCTTGGGATTTCAGTGGGCTGCTTTGCTTGGAAAGCCCTATCCCCCTCGTTGCGCTAGTGCTCCCGATCTCTGAGCTTCGTGGGAACAGTCCATATAGGCCCTGTTCTTCGCAGGTTAATTGCCGGGTTGCTTGAAGTTTTTCCCCGGCCTAGGGTCCATGTACCCCGATGTGCCTTTGATCCCAGCCCGGCTATTGAACTGCAGCTGCTGGCTATCCTCCAAGACTAGCCAAGCACCCAGTGCAAATCTCCCATGACCCGGTCTCCGACTTCTCCAGGTCCAGACCACCGTCTGCGACCTAGGCTGCTTCTCCCCTGGGAGCTCCAATGCCCAGCTTCCTCGAGCTCCTCACTGCTCAAGGGCTACCACTCAACTCCTTGCTCCCCTGCAACCGACTCACTTGTCACCTCCCACCTCCCTGCCTGACCCCTAGGTGGGCGGCCTTATTTCAGCTTAGCAACCCACTGGTGTGCCTGACAGGGTGTGGTGTGAGGTGTCACTAGGATTTGTAGATGCTGGTGGAGACAGTACTGCAGATGGGAACCCAGAACCATGGGGGGGTTGAGTCCTGCACTAAGAGTAAATTGCGTGCAGTACCCTATGACGACCTGACTAGTCCAAGGGCAGCACAAAGCCATTATCTATGCCACATTTTTTCGAGATGGCTGGCCCGTCGATGTAAATAAGCATTTGCACCTTGTCATTCCACCTCACCCCAATGTAGATTTTAAGCTCGGTAAATGCTAGTGTAACATCCTGGGGTAGAGGGGGTTTTTACCCAAGATGTCGCCGGGTCGGGGGTTCAGATCCTCTGCGTCGTCATGTGCTGGCCTGGCCCGGTTTTGTGACTCCGAGACGTACAGAAAGGAGGAAGGATGGAGAATGGGGGTGATAGTGACGGTTAGGAAAGTCTTTTTAGATTGTGACACCCCCTGTGGTCCACGGCCAGAGACGGACCGCCGCTGCGGGTGCTGCTCTCCAGGCTGATAGTAATGGTCGTAGCCGGGATAGTGTCGCTCTCCACAGGCGGAGCGGGGTTACCCTGGGGAGGATGACGGAGGTCGGACGGGGGTAGTGGACGGCGACGAGAGGCAGAGGCAGGGTCTGCGATTCCAGGTCTTTTACTTACAGGTAGTTCAGGCACTGCCCCAGAGTATTGGTCTCTGCCACGATGGGCTCCAGCCGATTCCGGATAGTTGGTAGTCACTGCTGGTGCCTGTGAAAGTCTTTCTAGTGAAGTGTCCCTCGGTTGCTATCTGGAACCCGGGCCGAGCCTCCAGGTCCAAGCCACAGGCCCAAGTAGAGAGAGGAACGCACAACTCCCATTGTCTGTGTGGGATGTTATCCCAAGATGTGCCCGGGAAAGTCTGCTCTAGTGAGATGGTTGCGCCTCCTTCTTACCCCAAGTGGTGCCCGCCCCCAGTGGTTGTCCTGTGACGCCCCTGGACTATCAGGTCGTCACAGGGTATTGCACAATTTACCCTCCATGCAGTATCCACCTCCCTCTTGGTTTTGGGTCCCTAACCAAATGGTGTTGCCTACACCAGCTAAACAAATCCTAGATACACCCTGAACCACACCCACCAGACACACCAGTGGACGGCTTGAGTGGAATAGAGTCGCCCACTCGGGGGGTCAGGGAGGGGAGGTGAGGAGTGTAGTCAGTGTGTAGTTGAGTTGAGTCAGTCGAGCTGAGAGGAGTGAAGTTGGAGAGTAGCCCTCGAGCTGTGAGGGGCTCTGAGGAGGCCGGGAGCGGGGACTCCCATAAGGAGACTGTCTAGGTGGCAGACGGTGGTCTGGGCCTAAAGGAGTTGGACCCCCGGTTGCAGGGGATCGTGGCAAGGGGCTTGGGTCTGTCGAGCAGGACAGCCGGCGGCCTTGCACCATCACCGGGCTGGGACCAAGGCACGACGGAGTACGTGTACCCTAGGTCGGGGAGTAGCTGCACGCAACCCGATAATTTACCCTTGGAGAATGAAGCCTTCAAGATTCGTTCCCAACTGCTCCAAAATCGGGGTACTAGTGCAACGAGGGGGATAGGACTTTGCACCCAAAACGGTCAAGAAAATCCCAAGTGTGAACTCTGAGAGCAAGCTCCCACACTTAGCCATAGTGGGGAGCAGGACCCAGCAAGTTTCACCCTACCTGGACCACCAGAGAAGTAAACATAGTGCCAGAAAGCAGGTCACGGATCATCAGGCAGCACCATTTGGGACGGGACCCGAACTAGCTCCCCTCAGCGGCAGCGGTGTCCAGAGATTTGGTTTACTTGGTTGTCGGTGTCTGCTTAATGGACTGAGTCCCAGGGCATTCCCCCCTACCCGTGGAGGGTTCTAACAACTTGCTGCCTCATTCCATCATCCCCGGGTACTCCCAACTTCAGTGATGGTACTCCTAATTACCACACACCACGGGTGGCGTCACAAACTCTATAATCCCTTGTAGATACCCCCTTCATTTGAGTGGCCGTACGACCCCCGGGTCCGCAGACCCTCGAGCCACTAAGAACCTGGATCCGAGCAGCTTGGCTGCTGCCACGGGGGCGGCACAGTCCTAGTCACATGCTTCGTGATGGCTAACTACCCTGTCTGCCCTAGTCCACCCCCTGTGGGAAAGCACCTTACTGTTGTATATGTGTGTTTTTGCGAAGGCACCGGTAGTTAACCACCTCCTAACCCGGGATGGATATTATCCCTTAAAGGAGGTGTAATACCCTGTGGCGCCTGAAGCCTCAGGGGTGCCACACTAGAGTGTACGTACTCCTGACAGGTATGACTTGTCATGTGATGGGGCTTGTTCAAAATGCAGCCTTATGTTGCCAGCCCAACCTTTCCAGACAGAAAAAAAATGTTTATTCTAAGTCCACGCGGGCATAGAGGTGATTATAATAGAAGTGGGGGTCTTGGGGTGATGGGGGTGGTGCAGGGGGGGGAAACAAAGCCCCCACTTGTACGATTATAGTGGACAGGAAAAAACATCACCCCACCCCCACCCAAGCCAGTCACGCCCATGATCTGACTGCAGTCCGTACATTCTAGGCTCAACCTTGTAAGCTCTCACGAGCAGGGTTGTCATTATTTTCGCTTTAATTATTGTATCTTCTATAACTATTACTTGCTTGTATATGAACCTCTGAATTGGAAATATATGGAATATGTTGGCGCTATAGAAATAAAGATTATTATTTTTATTAATAATAATAATAATAATAATAAACAGTAGGGAGTTTAGACACAACTGATCAAAGATCCAGATTAGCTATAGGACCTTTCATGATGCCACAAGCATGTGATCAGTCACATGACTTGCAAGGACATTGACAACATGGAGGTCTTGAGGATGGCAACTGTCCAACAGGTACTGACTACTCCTGAGTAGAGGTGATGTAGTATGCCTTCAGAGGTCTGCAGAATATGTTTAAGCAAACAAAAAACCCACCATTGAATTGTCAAATTAAAAACCGTTCAGATGTGTACCTATTCTCATGGAACATTGCTCTATACAGATAATATGATATTAAAGAAGAAAATATTCGGTACCACAGCAAAAGTGTAAGGGAAAAAATCACTTTATGAAGAAAAATTAGGAGTGCAAAACATTAATGGCTATAGATAACCAGCAGGGGGTGCCAACACCCACAGTAAGGAAAGAATTTTTCTTCTTTAACTTCAGGTTTGTGTAGAATTGTGCTGTAACTTTGCCTATGTATGCAGCTGCATGCGTCTAATTGCAGCAATGCTGAGTGTGTATCTATACAGCAAAGATGCTTGTGTGTGTGTGTGTGTGTGTGTGTGTGTGTGTGTGTGTGTGTGTGTATAGCAGAGCAGTAACTGTGTCTGTAATAGCTGGTCAAGCCCCTGTAATATAGATGATGATTATGCCATATATTTTATGTCTGTATAGTGGAATGTGTGTTTATAGTAGTGTATTGTGTATATATACTGTCTAACATCATAAATACAGGTTCCAGTTATAGCAGAGCCAGGACTATTTACCAGTAAGCGCCACCTAGAGGTCGGGTGGAGAGCAGCTGTTGATGGTGAGATGATGAAGGGAACCTGTCACTAGTTTTTTCCCTTATGAGCTGCGGCCACCACCAGTGAGCCCTTATATGCAGCATTCTCGAATACTCTATATAAGAGCCCACACCACTCTGGATAGCGTAAAAAACACCTTTATAATGCTCACCTAGGGGGCGGTCCGGTACAACGGGGGTGTCACTGGTCTCTGTCCGGTGCCTCCTCCATTTTGTGCAGTTGCCGTCCTCCTACACAGCCCCTTGTGCATGATGCGTCCTGCATCATTCACACAGAGGCCTCCATTGTGCTCCTGCACATGCACACTTTGATCTGCCCTGCTGAGGGTAGAGCAAAGTACTGTAGTACGCATGTGTAGGCTCGCAGTAGAGATTGTACATTGGCAGTGAGGTATCAATCAGAGAACGGGTCATGCTAGACTGTTGGTTGTAGTCTGAGCAATGAAAAGTCTGCTGCCTAAACAAACATAGCAAATAAGAGATCGGACTGTGACAAGACAGGCAGCCCTGAATTTTCTGTGTTAACCCTTGCATCATGCTGACTTCAGCTTACATAGCAAAAAACTGCTGACAGATTTCCTTTTAAAGTTAATTTCGGGGCCTAGACTTGACCTCTACTTGTTTTTGGACCTCAAACCCCATATATGTCAATGGCTACCCAAACAAATGGTCTTGACTCAAGTTATGAGTATAATGGAAGTCAATGATTGGGTGGTTCAGCTCCCTGCCCACAAACAGCCAGCCATACACAGAGCTGTTGTTTTTTACCCCCAATGAGAGCCATTTGTAGAATTCAAGCGCCTAACACTGGGCCGAGCACCGAGCGTACCCGGGTATCCCGATGCTCAATCCAGTGATAGCATATGAACAGCACCCGAACTCGCAGACGTTTTTTTAAAAGACCGTGGTCAAGTTTGAGCGCCAGACACACAGTGTTTGGTACAAACTGTGAACTTTACAGGTCGGGTTCACTCATCTCTAATCCTAAGTCATGTGGAAAAGGTTGTTAAAGGTTTGGCACAGACTTTTAGTATTGTTACTTTCAATCAACCAGGGAGAAAAAAAGCTCATGCATAGGAGACGCGAAAACCCAGAAATAAATATATATATATCACAGGGATCCTCAGAAAAGTAAAGATTGATATAGAATTTTATTGAAACAATCAAGGTGACACATAAGACATACAATTAAAATCACTTAAAATACATATAGATAGAGAACCCCCACATCTCCAAGATGTGAAATATGGGGTACCGCCCTGTGTACATGTGCAACAATGTATAAATCTGATCCCTAGAAAAACATATACTAGATCAATCCATAAATATAATAACTCTTAACCAATAAGTCTATAACATAGGGACCACACCTGTGAGCTATACTGGTAGTGAATCCAATGGGATAGCGGCTATCAATATATGACAGAACAAGAGCATGCAAGTCATACAGTAATTACAATAAACCAATAAACCAGGCATGAATCATGCAAAAAAGAAAGGAAAATCATAAAAACCCTTGTCCAGCGATCCCAAAGATGGCTCACAATCAGGTGCCCAAGTGAAAAGCTATATCAAGCTCCCAACCAGTGAAGGGTGCTACAGACACAAGGAGGTACCCACAATAGGGAGGGATGATCCATAGGCTGTGCACCCGAGGTTTTTCCAATTTTAATTTTTTTGTTACTTTCAATGACATTTCAGTCCTTTACGTCTCTGAAGAGGAAATTTGAATATTTATTTTCAAGGATATTTTCCCAGTTTATGGCACCAAGATCATCTCTAAGTCGTTGGAAATTCACCTTCCTGAAGCTTAGTGTCCTTGCAGTCCTTCTACTATACACTTATTAACACCTTCACTCCTGGGCGAGTTTCTGTTTTTGTTTTCGTTTTTTGCTCCCCTTCTTCTGAGAGTGGTAACTTTTTATTTTTCCTTCAATCTTGCGACATGAGGGTTTATTTTTTGTGGGATGTGTCAAATATGATGTGTATAAGTATAATGCCTCACGTTGGTACAAGTTCATAGATACCAAACATATATACTTTTACTTTTATCTAAGGGGTTGAAAAAAGTCAGACGTTCGTCCAAAAAAAGTAGCGCTTTTGGTGCTATTTTCTGTGACCCATAGCGTTCTCATTTTTTGGGATCTGGGGCTCAATGATGACTTATTCTTTGCGTCTTGAGCTGACGATTTTCATTATTCCATTTTTCTGGAGGTTCTATGTTTTGATCGCCTGTTATGGCATTTTATAACATTTTTGTGGTAATCAAAAAACGTAATTTTGGCGTTTGGAATTTTTCTCTCGCCACACTGTGTACCTATCGATTAATTTATTTTATATCTTTATAGATAGGGCATTTCTGAATGTGGCAATACCAAATATGTGTTTATTTTTTATGTTTTTAACTGTTTTAGTTTCAATGGGGCGAGTGATTTGAACTTTTAGGTTTTTTTTTAACTTGTCATAGATGCAGCCAAGATGCAGCCAAATAAAGATGCCCAGTGTGGACAGCAAAATAGAAATCTCATACTTTTCTGGGGGAAGGAAATGCTTGCATTTTGGTGCATCTTTGTGACCTCAAAAATGTGACCCCAGGGGTCACAGGTCACTACACTTACCACATACACCCCCACACTAGAGAGGTACCACCCGTCAAACCTTAAGACCTGATTGCCGCCCAGGTGGGCGGAGTCAGGTGGAAAGACACGCCCTCCGAGGAGTCTGCTGGCCTGGGGCAGGAAGACAGTGCAGTTTTTCACAGAAAAGAGGACAGTTCAGTTCAGTACAGTGGAGTGGAGAGTAGTGGAGTACAGTTCTGCGTGGGGCATGGGTTGGAGCCTAGGACCCCCAAACTGTCAGGCAGGCAGACGGCAGTGGCCGCCTGCAGGAGACCAGGAACACGACCGGCAGAACCGTAAGGGACGGGGACAGGGTGGTGACTCGCCGGAAACCGAACCGGGGAGCTAACTGGATACCGGAGCACCAGGCAGCGTACTCAGACCCCGAACTAGGCTATACGCCACCACCATAGTCGAATTAACTGATTGAGGTCTGGACTGTATGTTCATTCCCACCAAAGTCCCGATTGAAGGCAACAGCCCAACCCGTCCGGATAAGAGCCACCGCCAGAGGCCAGAGATCCAAGGGCCAGCGTCTGCGGGCAAAGGGGCTCCTACGACACATACACGCCGGGGAGCGGACTACCAGTGCCCAGGCACAGTGGTCAAACTACAAACACAGGTGCAGGAGAAAGGCGGACATTGCCAACCCGACTAGGAAGCTGCAGCCGGCTGCGAGACCCGTTCATTACCCCGTTTGGTTTACCAGTGACTCTGTGTGGTTTAATCATGAGTACACCTGTGCCCTCGGGCATCGCACCGCGCTGCACTGCAACCCTGCATCCTGCACCCCGTCCCTCACCCAACCGGGCCCCAGGACAAACACCCCCTACCCAAGGAGGGGTCAACACCTAGCTGCGCCACTACAACGCTCCCGGGAGTCCCCGTACCTTCACCGCAGCGGTGGTGTCCACCATCACCACAACCCGTGGGTGGCGTCACAAACAATCACCCCAAAACCAAATACCTGCATCCCCCACGCGTAGCGCCAACCTCCCTTGCAGAGCAATGTGACCCCCGGGTCCGTGAGAAGCTCGAGCCACCGCCTGCAGAACCCGAGCACGGATCCGAGCGGCTCAGCGGCCGCAGCCGAGGCCATGGGGCGGTACACAAATAACACTCCCTCCCAGGGCCGGGGGTACTCAGAACCGGGCCAGACCAGTCCTGGGATGTCAGCGGTGGCGGGGCCCAGCTCCGTGACCCTGGCGGTGCCTTTAATAAATGAAGGGGATGATAATGGTGATGATGGGAGTTGTATTTGCCCTTAAATAAAGTTTAAGACGCCACTTGCGGTATGCGGCTATAAGAGGGAGCCGCCCGCTGAGTAGTCTCTCTCACTGCTAGGGTTGATGGTGTGACGCAGCTAAGATGTTTCAGCTCTCCGCAAGCAGAGCTAGGCCCAATGAGGAGGATGGTTGTTGTTGTGACGGTGGCGCTGAAGTACAGGTCGAGGTTAGAATCAAGCTTCCTTCCTCTGCCATCTCCCCCGAACCTCGAACAACAGAAATGTGATCAAGGTCTCCCTCATCTGCTGTGTTCTTCCATGCCTATCGCCAGTTCGTCCTCCATTTCTTCCTGGGCTCCTGCACCTTCCTCAACAGTTTGGCTGCTACCATGCGCCCTCGTTAATCCCTCTCCCCCACCGTCCCATGCCTGCCGCCTTGGTGATGCTGAACATCTGGACCCTGTAGATTTTGTTATCCCTTGCGCATATGAATCCTCCTGTACTTCCTCTCCTTCCTCTTGTCCCACCACCTGACTCCGAAAAGTGTTTAGCGTGTGCTCCAGCATGTAAATGACTGGAATTGTCATGCTGATAATGTCATTGTCAGCGCTAAACATATTCGTCGCCATGTCGAAACTGTGCAGAAGGGTGCATAGGTCCTTGATCTGAGACCACTCCAGCAGCGTGATCTTCCCCACCTCTGGATCTCGTTGGCCCAGGCTATACGTCATAACGTATTGCACCAGGGCTCGGCGGTGCTGCCGAAGTCGCTGCAACATGTGGAGAGTCGAATTCCAGCGTGTCAGCAAATCGCATTTCAGGCGGTGAAAGGGCAGGCTGAAAGACTTCTGGAGCGATGCAAGTCGTTCAGGTGCGGCGTGTGAACGGCGGAAGTGAGCACATAGTGACCGTGCCCTGTGCAGAAGCCCATCTAGGCCGGGATAGTGGGTTAAAAATTGCTGGACAACAAGGTTCAACACGTGAGCCATACAAGGCACATGTGTCACCTTGCCCCGGCGAAGGGTCGCACCCAGGTTTGTAGCATTGTCGCACACGGCCTTCCCTGGCTGAAGGTGGAGTGGAGACAACCATTGCTGAAACTCGGTCTACAGAGCTGACCACAACTGGGCAGCTGTGTGACTCACATTTCCCAGGCATTTCAACGTAAAGACCGTCTGATGCCATTGAGCGGGATTCCTTGTGCGCAGTTACAATGTGGGTGGCCTTACCAGACAGGCTTTGGGCAGAGGTCGAGGACCCAGACGAGGTGGAAGAGGCAGAAGCTGTTGAGCAACTTCTACATACAGAGGATTGACACACAACTCGTGGAAACGGCAAGACTTGTACAGCAGACCCTTCGCCATCTCTCACCATAGTTACCCCGTGCCCAGTCAGCGACATGTAATCCCCCTGTCCATGCTTACTGGTCTAAGTATCTGTGGTGAAATGCACCCTGTCACACACAGAGTTTCTCAAGGAAGCGGTGATGTTGTGTGCGACATGCTGGTGTAGCGCAGGCACACCTTTCTTGGCAAAGTAGTGGCGACTGGGCATCTGGTACTGGGGCACTGCGACGGACATAAGGTCTCGAAAATCCTCTGTCCACCATGCGGAAAGGCAGCATTTCTGTAGCCAACAGCTTGCATATGGTGAAAGTCAACCTCTTAGCTTTGTCATGGCTAGGATGAAATGGTCTTTTACTTGTCCACATCTGAGGGACCGATGGCTGGCTGCTGTGCTGAGATGGCGTTGAGTAGGGTGTCACTGGAAAACTGCTGATCTATGAGGAAAGTGCAGGCGGAGACATAATGTTGCCTTCATCCAATGGTGGTGCTCTCGATGTCTGAGAGAGCTCAACACCAGCAGCTGTTTCCACTTCCAAAACAACTGACGACCTGACAATCACACTGCCTGCTGTGGTTAAAGAGGTGGAAGATCTGCGTTGAAAAGCATGTGTGACTGCTGTCCCCACAGTCATAGAGGATGAAGAGCACGCGAATGCACTTGAAGGGGCAGACGGTGGTTGGCACCCTCCGCTAGGCCGCATTGTAGCACAGTGAGCTTCCCACTGCGACTTATACTTCATATCCATGTGACGGCTCATGGACGAAGTATTCAAACTAGTGAGGTTTTGCCATCTACTTAGAGATTGGCGACAAATCTTACAGATGACATGAGTTGGGAGATCCTTTGCAATGTCAAAAAAGGACCAGGCTAGGCAAGGCTTAGAGCCCATGCGACCTGCAGAGCCACCGCGACTTGTGCTCAGAGGCAGAGTTGTGGCTGAGGATGCAGTTGTTGACGTGCTTCCAGTACTCCGTCTGTGTCCAGGAAGGCGCAAGCTAACCTCGTCGTCAGTCGCATCCTCCTCCACCGCCTCTGCTGACCTCATCAAGTGGCGAATAGTTAAGTTGTCATTCCAATCAGGTATCTGAGTTTCATCGTCATCAGCATGTTCCTTATTGTCTCCACCAAGAGGAGTTACAGTTTTGGAATGAGGGTCTACATTATGCTCAGAACCTTCTTCATCTGGGCCTGAATCTGACTCACAAAGCTTCTGGCCATCACTGCACATCATTTCCTTTTCCTTATCTGGACTCACTTTGGAGCAGACCTCTGATTCCCAGGCTATAGTGTGACTGCACAGATCTGCAGACTCAACCATTCTTTTAGCACTCAGCAGCACTGATCTAAACCCCGTCTCCCCCCGCACACTATACACTTACTTTTGATAATATCATTAGTAACAGTGTCTGACAGTATTACAGTGAAAAGCCAGCTAATAACTAGCTACGCTTTTGGTGATCTAACTGTTATCGAACGGTAACTCGAACGGTCGAACATGAAGCAAATCGTTTGAGTTCGTCGAACGACTCGAACACCGCCCAAAACCACTCGAATTTGAAATTGGCGAACGGTTCGATTCGAACATCGCTCATCTCTATTCCTAAATTATGACATTCAGACTGATTAGCAAAAACCTGGTAATAGATTACATTTAATTTTAATATACTGATTTATTTGGTCCAATGAGTCAACTTCAACTGTTTTGCAGTGTGTTGTGCCTGACAGTCAGCCTATAAGGCAGGCTCAAATCTCAAATGTACATTGTGATTCCAGAAAGGGTTACATACAGTGATGTGGCTCTTCCCTGTGATACTATACAGCCTCCACATATGTTAAATTAACCATGCAGCAGTATATCGTTCTAGTTAAAATATAGTATAATGTATTTTTTCAGATGTTTGCGCTGAATTCAGAATCTGATATCAAGCAATTTGAGCTTAAAGAAATGATTAAGATCTTAAACAGAATTTCGCTGGATCTGAAAAAGCTCACTGGTAAGTAGAAGTATTAAAAGAGAACATGTGGTTGTCCTTGTAAGCCATTGATGTAAAATTAACAGACTTATTTATGAAGCTAAATGCTGCGGAATTCTGACGTAATTTGCACAAAAAATAGTATTTCATTACTTGCACCATATTTGTCATGTGTTTTAGATTCTTTATGCGGTTTGCCAGAAGATAAGGCAGCCATAATGGTAAGAAATCAGGCTTAATGTGTAACACTGTGCTTGAGGCCTCAGTCACACGTCAGTTTTCGTCAGTATTTGGATGCCAAAACCAGGAGAGTCTCCAAATCACACAACAGGTATCAGTCTTTCAATTTTATTTTTCATCTTGGCTTTGGCACACAAACACTGATGAAACACTGCTCTGTTCATAAGAGGTGAAATAAAGCAGGGGAATCGCATTCTGAGCCGGTCTGGCAGAGATTTCTCTTGTGCACAGCAGGCAGGTAGTTAGCACCTGACTAAGGAACACTTTGCACACTACGACATCGCAGGTGCGATGTCGGTGGGGTCAAATAGAAAGTGATGCACATCCGGCTTCGGCGTCGCTGTCGATATCGTAGTGTGTAAAGCACTTTTGATACGATTAACGAGCGCAAAAGCGTCGTAATCGTATCATCGGTGTAGCGTCGGTCATTTCCATGATTTGGAAATGACCGATGTTACGATTAGAGATGAGCGAACCGGTCCCGGTTCGGCTCGAGGTCGGTTCGCCGAACGGAGGTCCCGTTCGAGTTCGGTTCGTCGACCGTTCGACGAACCGAACTCGAACCACATAGGAAACAATGGCAGGCATTCACAAACACATAAAAACACCTAGAAAACACCCTCAAAGGTGTCCAAAAGGTGACAAACAACTCACAACACAACACAAACACATGGGAAAGTGACAAGGACATATACTCATGCGAAAACAAAAAAGCAGGACAAGGAAAAAGAGGAGGACACACAGATATATGAGTATATGCAAGGAAACATCGATGCCATTATTGTGCAACTTGAGCCCTGCTCATTTTAGGCTTCCAATCTGGATAAATTGCCTGAGCTCGCCACGTACGCCTTGGGGATCTTGTCGTGTCCTGCAGCCAGCGTTCTCTCGGAACCTGTCTTCAGTGCTGCTGGGGGTCTGCTGGCAGATAAGCACACGTGTCTGTCCACTGACAATGTGGACATGGCTCTCAGAGGACTTTTCTTCCCCTGGGTCAGCCAGGGGACGGGAAAGGCACGCGTATTTTTGAGAGTGCTTCATGCAAAGCATCTTTTTCTTTTTCAAAAGGGGGGTCAACTGATGCCAGTCAAGTGGGGTGTGTGTGGCCCAATTAGTGGCAATGAGGGAGACTGTGGTTGGAGTCCCCTCGCTGTGTTTCTAAAAGAACCACGATGAACAAGTCATGGCTCTCAGAGGACTTTTCTTCCCCTGGGTCAGCCAGGGGACGGGAAAGGCACGCGTATTTTTGAGAGTGCTTCATGCAAAGCATCTTTTTCTTTTTCAAAAGGGGGATCAACTGATGCCAGTCAAGTGGGGTGTGTGTGGCCCAATTAGTGGCAACGAGGGAGACTGTGGTTGGAGTCCCCTCTCTGTGTTTCTAAAAGAACCAAGATGAACAAGTCATGGCTCTCAGAGGACTTTTCTTCCCCTGGGTCAGCCAGGGGACGGGAAAGGCACACGTATTTTTGAGAGTGCTTCATGCAAAGCATCTTTTTCTTTTTCAAAAGGGGGGTCAACTGATGCCAGTCAAGTGGGGTGTGTGTAGCCCAATTAGTGGCAACGAGGGAGACTGTGGTTGGAGTCCCCTCGCTGTGTTTCTAAAAGAACCAAGATGAACAAGTCATGGCTCTCAGAGGACTTTTCTTCCCCTGAGTCAGCCAGGGGACGGGAAAGGCATGCGTATTTTTGAGAGTGCTTCATGCAAAGCATCTTTTTCTTTTTCAAAAGGGGGGTCAACTTATGCCAGTCAAGTGGGGTGTGTGTGGCCCAATTAGTGGCAACGAGGGAGACTGTGGTTGGAGTCCCCTCGCTGTGTTTCTAAAAGAACCAAGATGAACAAGTCATGGCTCTCAGAGGACTTTTCTTCCCCTGGGTCAGCCAGGGGACGGGAAAGGCACACGTATTTTTGAGAGTGCTTCATGCAAAGCATCTTTTTCTTTTTCAAAAGGGGGTCAACTGATGCCAGTCAAGTGGGGTGTGTGTGGCCCAATTAGTGGCAACGAGGGAGACTGTGGTTGGAGTCCCCTCGCTATGTTTTACATGATTTTCGAAGGGCATGACATGCCTAAGAGGTTGAGTTTCATCATCTGCAACTTGTTGGCAACAGAAAGGCTGCCTTTACACCCTTTTGAGACCGAGGATTTTCGAGACCTTATGCCCATTGCAGTGCCCCAAGAGCCGATGGCCAGTCGTCACTCCTTCTCCAAGAAAGGCGTGCCCGCGCTACCACAGTAGGTCGCACACAACCTCACCGATTCCTTGAGAAACTCTGTGTGTGACAGGGTGCATTTCAACACAGATACTTGGACCAGTAAGCATGGACAGGGGAGTTACATGTTGCTGACTGGGCACTGGGTAATTATGGTGAGAGATGGAGAAGGGTTTGCTGTACAAGTCTTGCCGTCCCCACGACTTGTGTGTCAATCCTTCCTCTGTATGTACAAGTTCCTCCACTGCTTCTGCCTCCTCAACCTCGTGTGGGTCCTCCACCTCGGCCCAAACCCTGTGTGGTCAGGCCACCCTTCCTTGTAACTGCGCCCAAGGAATCCCACACACCTCCTTACTATGCTGGCAGTAGATCTCAAGGCCATCAGGCGGTCAAATGTTTACTTTGAAATGTAGGGGAAATGTGAGACACCGCTGAGGAATTGTGGTCGGTTAGCTCTGGAGAGTGAGACCGAGTTTCATCAATGGTTGTCTACAGTCAACCAGCAGTCAGGGAAGGTCGGGTGCGACAATGATGCAAACCAGTCTGCGACCCTTCTTCAGGGCAATGTGACACACGTGCCTTGTATGGCTCACGTGTTGAACCTGGTTGTCCAGCAATTTTTAAAACACTATCCCTGCCTACATGGCCTTCTGCAGAGGGCACGGTGTAATGCCTGCCTGGATCGACACACTCAGATGGGCTGTAAAGGATAGGCTAGAGGCAAGCCACTCACCAAGCTGGACACCCAGAACCCTGAAACCCTTTAACCCCTATACAGTGATTTGGAATTACACAGGGCCCAAGTTGATCAATACCTGTGGAAGGCTGCAGTTCCAGAGAATAGTAGTCATGCAGGGTCAAAAACATTAATTGAGGAAGAGGAACAGAATGGGATGGTCAGGACTTAATCAGAAAACAAGCAGGGGTGAAATGCGGATCGGCCAATGAGGTACATAAACAGCAAGCAGGAAACGCAGTCAGGTAACAAGCACACAAACTCATAAAACTGAACTGGGGGTAACAGTAACAAGAGGTTCATAGTTTTGTCTGGCAGTGGTCTGCAGACAGGAGGGGCCTAAAAAGGGTGTGGTGTCTTCCCATTGGGACCAGAGTACAAATTGATTGAGTGGACTACGTTGGTGACTTAACAGCCGTGTGCGGCAATGATGCAAACCTGTCTGCGGCCCTTCGTCGGGGCAATGTGACACACGGGCCTTGTATGGCTCACGTGTTGAATCTGATTCTCCAGCAATTTTTAAAATACCATCCCGGCCTACATGGCCTTGTGCAGCGGGCACGCTGCTATATGCTCACTTTCATCCTTCGCACCCAGCAGCTCAACAACTTTCATCGCTCCTGAAGTCTTAGGGTCTGGCGGTTAAACGCCTGAAATGCGATGTTCTGACACGCAGGAATTGGAATCTGCACATGTTGCAGCGTCTGTGGCAGCACCGCAGAGCCCTGCTGAAATACGGTCTAACGTATACCCTGGGCTAACTTGATCCAGAGGTGGTGCAGATCACGCTGCTGGAGTGGTGTCAGATCAAGGACCTATGCACCCTTCTACACAGTTTCCAAATGTCGACGAAGATGTTTAGCACTGGCAATGCCATTCTCAGCGTGACAATTCTGGTCATCTACATGATGGAGCACACTGTAAGCATTATTCTGAGTCAGGTATTGATCCAAGAGGAAGGTGAGGAAGTACAGGAGGAGTCATATGCAGAAGGGATAATAAGATCTACAAGGTCCATACGGTAAGCGGCACCTAGGCAGCAGTTATGGTGGGGGATAGGGATTAACAAGGGCGCATAGTATCAGCAAAAATTGTTGAGGAAGGTGCAGGAGCCATGAAGAAATGGAGGACGAACTTGCGATGGGCATGGAAGACTCAGCAGATGAGTGAGAGCTTGCTCACATTTCGGTAGGGCGAGGTTGGGGGGAGAGGGCAGAGGAAGGAGGCACGATTCTCACCTCTCTGCCACCAACACACCAAGGACTTGGTCCTCCTGGATGCACAAGACACATGAGCGTCTTCTTGCTGCACTACCTACAACATGACCCTCGGATTGTACGAATTCGAAGTAATGCTAACTACTGGGTTGCCACACTGTTAGATCCCCGGTACAAGACAAAATTTGGCGAAATAATTCCTGCCATATAAAGGGACGCACGTGTACAGGAGTATCTTCAGAAGGTGTTACGCAATCTTCGATCTGCTTTTCCACTAAACACCAGTGCTGCACAGAGTGAATCTCAACGGTTTGTCATGGATAGGAGGAAATGGTCTTTTACTTGTCCACATCTGAGGGACTGAGGGCTGGCTGTTGTGCTGAGATGCCATTGAGTACGGTGTCCCTGCAGAGTTGCACTTTTGGTCATATACAAAATGAGTTGAAAAAGGACAGATGCGGGTGAAAAGGGGAACAGGTGTGTTGGAAAGGGGAAAAAAGTTTTGGTCCGTGGGTTTGGTGGTTAAGCAAAAGTAACATTTGATGAAGAAACACCATCTGTTACGGTGGGACTGGCAGATTTGGATAAGGTGGCATATACTATGTTACCGCTATATAACGAAAATTAATAAGAAAAGAAAGAGAAAGGTATATATCCCCATCAGCAGTCAGTGTCCACCGTGCTCCCAGATGGAAAAGGAGAGGTTGGCAACTGGAAGGTTCGGTGGAGGATACAGAGCTGTGTGGCTATGAAACTAATAGTAGCCTGAACCAAGTTAGACGCCACTCGGATCTTGAGACTGGGAGCCCTGTTAGCGTCACAGGGTCCACACGACCACCCAGCCCAGGAACTCCCTGTTAACATCACAGGGGCTATTCAGTACGCTGACAGTGTGCATTGGGGCCACACCTGTGAACAGCAGGCGCATCAGCAGCAGCAGGCCTGTTAATGCCACTGGGCTGCACAAGCAGGACTTGTAGGACAGGAGCTGGTCTTAACCGTTCTGTGTTACCAACTGTGGTGGCAGCCTGCATCGACGCCCTATCCCTGCCTACCTCTGGCCTAAAGCCGCAATGGGTTCAACACATGGAGGTGTGCATAATAGAAGACTGCGCACCTCCTTGTTGTCTCCAGCCCCTTCTATAACCTGGGTCCGCCCCAAACCAGGGTGGACCACAATGCACCTCCTGGAGACAAAAGCAGAGTGATACGTCATGAGTGGCATAACTAGCGTCCTATTTGGAACCGCAACTTCAATGATGACCTCATGGCTGTCATGACCCAAACACCTCACCAGTCATCGTCTGACCATCAATAATGAGGTGACAAGTCATAGGGGCGTGCCTCTGCAAGCCATTTGGGAGTGGCCTGGCCACATCGTCAGGACACCTGATGCCCTGTGGTCTAAATGGGCCCCCCACATCAGGGGCAGGGCCAAAGAGTTCATTACCGGACCTAGTTTCTGATGCAGTAAGTGCCTGACCATGGTCAGTTGCATGAAATACAGTCTCTGAAAAAAGACTATCAGCTTTAGCATGGTGTCTATGCACAACACAGGACTTAGACCCGGCACGGAGTGCAAGTACCTGTGCAAAGAGGCTTTTCGCACTAAGTGTGGGAGCATGCGCTGTAGCCTGAAATGAAGACTTAGCCTCAGGAATGGCACAGTCAGGCTGAGCATACTCACTAGGCGAAACACTGGAGTTAGGCTGCGGCTGGGGTAAATCGGCACACACATGCGCACTAGCTGCCTCTCCACACTTAGACGTGGAGGAGAAAGCAGCCAGCTAGACAACCCGAGGCACAGGCCTAAATGGCAGCTGATGCCTGGGCGCAACTGAAACCGCAGCAGGCTGCTTGCGTTTAAGGCGTCACCGTTTTGTAACAACAAATACCATCCAAAAGAACAGGTGTACTTCTTCCCATGGATAATCTGATATGATCCCTTTTTTCATGGACACGACCATCGCTAACAAATGTAGATGAGGCCAAATCAGCAGCTGCTTCAATGGATCTGAATTGCTCCATAAAGTGGCCTCTCCTCCACCCCCATTTCAAGATCCCAAATACTCCATTCCTCTGTGGTGTCAATCCAATTGCACTTGCTTCCTAACAGCTCTCAAGTTTCCACCAGCCCTGCTGAGTATGGGGTGACAGAGATGGTTGAGTTTGCATAGCTGTTCAGTCGCACTATAGCCTGGGAATCAGAGGTCTGCTCCAAAGCTGCAATGAGTACAGACAAGGAAGTTATTATTATTTTTATTATTATTGATTTATAGAGCACCATTGATTCCATGGTGCTGTACATGAGAAGGGGGTTACATACAGAATACATATACAAGTAACTATAGACAGACTGGTACAGAGGGAAGAGGGCCCTGCCCTTGCGGGATTACATTCTAAAGGATTTTTGGGAGGAGACAGTAGGAGTTATTTAGGTTGAGCGTCAAGTACGTATGGTGGTGGTGTCATTGAAGGTTATAGTCATTTCTGAACAGATGAGTTTTCAGATTCAGTTTGAAGCTTGCGTGTGTAGCAGATAATCTAACGTGTTGAGATAGCGAGTTCCATGAGACAGGGGAAATGATCTGCGCAGATAGCCTGAAGCTTTGTGACTGGGATCCAGGCCCCGATGAAGAAGGTGCTGAGCCTAATCTACACCCTCATTTCCAAAAAGTAAATCCTCCTGGTGGAGACAATGGGGAACATGATGAGGAGCACAGATACCTGATTGGAAGGACAACTTTACTATTCGGTCAGGGCAGGAAGAGGTTGTCTCAGAGGACTCAGGACGAGGGGAATGAAAACACACAGGGTTATTGATGAGGTTGGAGACAACACTTACTGTCAAACCAAAGTCAGCCAGTCGATGAGGCCAGCAGAGGAGGTGGAGGAGGATGCTACTGACGACGAGGTTACGTTGCGTCTTCCTGGCCAGAGACAAAGTACTGGAAGCACGTCAACAACTGAATCCTGGACCACAACTTTGACTCTGAGCAGATGTCGTGTTGGCTATGCAGGTCGCATGGGCTGTAAGCCTTTCCTAACCTATGAATTTTTGGACATCGCAAAGGATCACCAAAGTCATGGAATCTGTAAGATTTGTCAACAATCTGTAAGTAGAAGGCAAAAACTCACACTTTTGAGTACTTCCTCCATGAAGTATCACATGGATGTGAATTGACAGCGTGAAGGTGTATTGCTCAGCTTTAGCAACTGTCAACGCAATATGCTTATTTGCCGTTCATTGCATGCATTGTTGCAGACTACACACAAGGGGCTGCTGTTTTTTTTGGATCTGCCTTTGGTCACTATAGCAATAGAAAATTGCTCTTTGGGGGTGGACTTGGAGATGCTGTCTATGAACAGAAGGAAAAGCTAAAGGTGTGTGTTACAGCAAGGAGCCACCGCGGAAACACTGCGTTCAATTGTGAGGGGAGTTGTGTTGTACTTTGATGATGAGCACTGTAACGTCAGTGAGCAGCATCCTGTGCCACAGACCAACATTCTTACGGTGCTGTCTATACTGTTTACCGTGAGAGGAGCGTAAAGTCTGTATTTCTGGCAACTGGACATCACAGTACCCGGGTACGGTAGGCTGTGCCCAGACAATAATGCGGGCACGCAACACTTTGTTTTATTAGCAAAACACATATCTGTTCTGGGTAGCCGGACTATATAGACAATAAGACTTGCTGCCTCTGCACTGTCAAATTGTCACGTACAGTTTAAATCATAGAGGGACAGCAACACATGTTTGCATTGACTGTTGCTTTTCAAGATTTCCATGACTGTGTTGCAGAGCTGTGTGGTTTGCATTCACACTGTTGTCATCTGCATTATCTGTGAGGCTTCAGCTAACAAGGGTATTCAGGGGGGGTCATGTGTTTTGTCTATGTTTAGGTAGATAACTTGGAAGCTCTTGTGATGCGCCACTGGTAAGTCGTGTTCGCACACACACACACACACACACACACACACGCACAAACACACAATTACTGCTACACAGAGGGATTAGCAGGTAGTAGGCAACAGAATAGATTGTTCAATTATTTTAATTGTATGCATGGTTCTTATTGTTTGTTTTGGTAAAGTTAAACAATCATTTATCAACCCAACTGCCTAGAGTCCTTTTCCTTTTGCCTGGTTTTGCTGCATACTGGGGAGCCCACCCTGTACACGACTTAAAATGAAGCATAAGTCGCAATGTGAATTTCACTGTGCTACAATGCGGCCTAGCGTGCCTGTGCAACCACCGCCTGCCCCATCAAGTGCATCTGCGTGCACTTCATCCTCTGTGACTGTGGGGACAGCAGTCACACATGGTTTTTCACACTGAACTTCCACTCCTTAACCCGCAACAGGGAGTGTGATTGGCAGGTCATCACTTGTTTTGGAAGTGGAAACAGAAGGTATTGTTGAGCTGTCAGACATCGAGAGAACCATCATTGGATGCAGGCTACATTATATTCACGCCTGCACCTTCATCACAGATTGCCTGGACTACCTGCAGTTAATAATTGTATTCCAGAAATGGAAAGGAGTGTAGAATGCACATGTGTTGTACCTTGCTTGGCAGCAAAGGAACACTAACTTAGTATTCCAGACAATTTTAGGAAGGCAGAAAAAGAGTCAGCTCTTTGTGCAAATTAAATAGCGTGGCAAAAGTGGACAGATGGGTACAGTGGCCGTGTTCTGTGGGTACCAGGACAGTAAAAGAAGCCTCACTTTCTATCCCTCCTAATGATCAAATGCAGCAAGGAATTCCCTGAGTTTGCTATAAAATTAGCATAGCAAAATGTGCATGAGGGTAGAATGCAGAGGTGCTTGAGATTGCTTGGCACCAGTGGCACAATAAAGGAGTCCTACAGGCATTTTTTGTATACCACTAAGTTGCAGTATTTTTTCCTATCATTATAGCTTATTAAAAACAGAGCAGGAGGGTGTCATGCAGAGGTGCTAGAAATAGCTTGGCACCAGTGGGGCACTAATGGTATACAACAGCCAGTTCTATGATGCCACTAAATGGCAGTATTTTTTGCTATCATTATAGCTTATTAAAAACAGAGCAGGAGGGTGTCATGCAGAGGTGCTAGAAATAGCTTGGCACCAGTGGGGCACTAATGGAATACAACAGCCAGTTCTATGATGCCACTAAATGGCAGTATTTTTTGCTATCATTATAGCTTATTAAAAACAGAGCAGGAGGGTGTCATGCAGAGGTGCTAGAAATAGCTTGGCACCAGTGGGGCACTAATGGAATACAACAGCCAGTTCTATGATGCCACTAAATGGCAGTATCTTTTGCTATCATTATAGCTTATTAAAAACAGAGCAGGAGGGTGTCATGCAGAGGTGCTGGAAATAGCTTGGCACCAGTGGGGCACTAATGGAGTACAACAGCCACTTCTTGTATGCCACTAAGTTTACTCAATTTTTGGTATTATAATGTATTAGTAACAATGAGTTTGAGTGTGCAATGCAGGCAGACGTGCTGCAAATATCTTTGCACTAGTGGGACTAGACAAAAGTCCAATAGCCACGTTTAGGATGCCACTAGGTACACTCAGTGTTTGCTAGTATAATGGCTTAGTTATAATGTGTTTGAGTGTGCAATGCAGGCAGACGTGCTGCAAATATCTTTGCACTAGTGGGACTAGACAAAAGTCCAATAGCCACGTTTAGGATGCCACTAGGTTCACTGAGTGTTTGCTAGTATAATGGCTTAGTAACAATGAGTTTGAGTGTGCAATGCAGGCAGACGTGCTGCAAATATCTTTGCACTAGTGGGACTATACAAAAGTCCAATAGCCACGTTTAGGATGCCACTAGGTACACTGAGTGTTTGCTAGTATAATGGCTTAGTAACAATGAGTTTGAGTGTGCAATGCAGGCAGACGTGCTGCAAATATCTTTGCACTAGTGGGACTATACAAAAGTCCAATAGCCACGTTTAGGATGCCACTAGGTGCACTGAGTGTTTGCTAGTATAATGGCTTAGTAACAATGAGTTTGAGTGTGCAATGCAGGCAGACGTGCTGCAAATATCTTTGCACTAGTGGGACTAGACAAAAGTCCAATAGCCACGTTTAGGATGCCACTAGGTACACTCAGTGTTTGCTAGTATAATGGCTTAGTTATAATGTGTTTGAGTGTGCAATGCAGGCAGACGTGCTGCAAATATATTTGCACTAGTGGGACTAGACAAAAGTCCAATAGCCACGTTTAGGATTCCACTAGGTTCACTGAGTGTTTGCTAGTATAATGGCTTAGTAACAATGAGTTTGAGTGTGCAATGCAGGCAGACGTGCTGCAAATATCTTTGCACTAGTGGGACTATACAAAAGTCCAATAGCCACGTTTAGGGTGCCACTAGGTACACTGAGTGTTTGCTAGTATAATGGCTTAGTTATAATGTGTTTGAGTGTGCAATGCAGGCAGACGTGCTGCAAATATCTTTGCACTAGTGGGACTAGACAAAAGTCCAATAGTCACGTTTAGGATGCCACTAGGTTCACTGAGTGTTTGCTAGTATAATGGCTTAGTAACCATGAGTTCTAGTGTGCAATGCAGGCAGACGTGCTGCAAATATCTTTGCACTAGTGGGACTAGACAAAAGTCCAATAGCCACGTTTAGGATGCCACTAGGTTCACTGAGTGTTTGCTAGTATAATGGCTTAGTAACAATGAGTTTGAGTGTGCAATGCAGGCAGACGTGCTGTAAATATCTTTGCACTAGTGGGACTATACAAATGTCCAATAGCCACGTTTAGGATGCCACTAGGTACACTGAGTGTTTGCTAGTATAATGGCTTAGTTATAATGAGTTTGAGTGTGCAATGCAGGCAGACGTGCTGCAAATATCTTTGCACTAGTGGGACTATACAAAAGTCCAATAGCCACGTTTAGGATGCCACTAGGTACACTGAGTGTTTGCTAGTATAATGGCTTAGTTATAATGAGTTGGAGTGTGCAATGCAGGCAGACGTGCTGCAAATATCTTTGCACTAGTGGGACTAGACAAAAGTCCAATAGCCGCGTTTAGGATGCCACTAGGTACACTGAGTGTTTGCTAGTATAATGGCTTAGTTATAATGAGTTTGAGTGTGCAATGCAGGCAGAGGTGCTGCAAATATCTGTGCACTACTGGGACTATACAAAAGTCCAATAGCCGCGTTTAGGATGCCACTAGGTACACTGAGTGTTTGCTAGTATAATGGCTTAGTTATAATGAGTTTGAGTGTGCAATGCAGGCAGAGGTGCTGCAAATATCTGTGCACTACTGGGACTATACAGAAGTTCAATAGCCACGTTTAGGATGCTACTAGGTACACTCAGTGTTTGCTAGTATAATGGCTTAGTTATAATGAGTTGGAGCGTGCAGAGGACAGGAGGGTACAGTGCCAGGGTTGTGGGGCTCTGGGTAGAGGAATGGAAGCCTGCCTTTCTATTCCCTCCTAATGGGGAAATGCAGTGACGAAATCCCTGACCTTAGCTACACAGATGCTGTCTCTGTTTTCAGGACCTGTCATCTATAGCTCTGACCCTGCCGGTACGAGCCCTTAAAAGGACTGATAGAAAGTGCTATCCCTAAGCTGTCTAGCGCTGTGTATGGAGCGTATACAGCAGTATCGGCGATAGGACTCAGGACGGAGCTGCGCCAGTGATGTCTGACACCAAGGACGCAGAAGGCAGATAATGCCGTGCTGGAGGAAAATGTCCGGTTTTATAATGCAGGGACATGTGACATGGACATCCTATCACACATGCCGTTGCTTCTCTGGCTAAAAGTCCACTTAGCTGTGTGTGTGTCTGGGATTGGCTGACATAATGGCCCTCCCCACTACATGCGCGCGCTTAGGGAAGGAAGACAAGGAAAAAAAAAAAAAAAATGGCGATCGCCATTATACAAACAGGAGTGATCTGAAGGCGCTGTTCACGCACACTATACACTGAAATTTCATAATAGTGTGAGTCACAGAGTGACTTACACTATTACAGCGGAAAGCCAGCTAGGAATTAGCTGTTTTTTTGCTGCTAGAACCGTTCTCGAACGTTTCTAGAACTATCGAGCTTTTGCAAAAAGCTCGAGTTCTAGTCCGATCTAGAACAGGCCCCAAAATCACTCGAGCCTAGAACTGGAGAACCTCGAACCTCGAACCGCGCTCAACTCTAGTTACGATGTTGTTCCTCGTTCCAGCGGCAGCACACATCGCTGTGTGTGAAGCCGCAGTAGCGAGGAACATCTCCTACCTGTGTCCCGGCCGCCAATGCGGAAGGAAGGAGGTGGGCGGGATGTTTACGTCCCGCTCATCTCTGCCCCTCCGCTTCTATTGGCCGCCTGCGGTGTGACGTCGCTATGATGCCGCACGACCCGCCCCCTTAATAAGGAGGTGGGTCGCCGGCCAGAGCGACGTCACAGGGCAGGTGAGTGCATGTGAAGCTGGCGTAGTGATAATGTTCCCTAAGCCAGCTATCACCATGATATCGCAGCTGCGATGGGGGCGGGGACTATCGCGCTAGGCATCGCAGCATCGGCTTGTGTTGTCGTAGTGTGCGAAGGGCCCCTTGGTTCTTAGCCCCATATACAAAAATAATAAAGGCCCTGTATAATACTTTTAACCACTTAACTGTGAGGTCCGAAACTAAGGTTGACTTTAATCCTAAATATCTAACCATGTAGTGTAATAATTAGGGATGATCAAATACCAAAATATTCGACTTCACGAATATCCGATGAATAGGTTGCCACTATTCGACTATTCGCGAATATTCGATGCGCAATGTAAGTCTATGGGAAACCCGAATAATTTCATGTTGGACCTAACGTCGAGCTGTGGTGAGGAGAAGGCTGAAATGGATTGCAAAAGGCAAAAACAGTATGGGTACAGCCTGTAGAAGGTGCCTGACTGCATTTCTGGTGTCTTTGAATAACGCGCTCAGAGCAGTACGTGGCGTTTACGTAGTCACCAGAATAGCTCTCAAACCAAAGTAAAAGAGGGGAAATTGAGAAGGAACAGTTTGTAGTGCCTAATCACTTTAATAAAACATAAAATCAAGCCCCGACCTAAAATAAAAACACTTTAGCATATGTTCACACGTTTCGTTTTTTACATTTTCTCCCTTTTTCGATTAGAAAGGGCTCTAACTTAGGGCTTATTCAGATGACGATTCCGTCTGTCCTGTTCAGTTCCTGTTTTTTTGCGGACCTACTGACAGGACCATCTTTTTCAATGTCTTTTGTGTAGGATCGGATGGCACACAGAAGCACTTCCGTGTGCATCCGATCAGATCATACTAAAAAAACACATTGGATGCCGTATGTCCGTTCCGCTATTATGGAACATGTAATATTCTGATCCGTAATAATGGACTGTGACTCAATACAAGTCAATGGGTCCGCAAAATCCTCGGAAGCCGCACGGAATCACTTTCGTGTGACTTCTGTCGGGTGCCCCTGCAATCTGTGTCCCGCTCCTGCCCCACAGTGCCCCACTGCAGTGTGTCAGCAGATGCCTGCACTGCAATGTCAGCATCTTCTCAGACAGCAGTGCGGGGATGATGAGCGCTGCCGTCAGAAGGTTGGATGAGATCATTACCTTCTTTGACAATCTCCTGCACTCCTGACATCAGCACTTGTCACTGCCTTCTATGCTCGCCGCATTCTCACATCACCTCTCGCGGGCAGCCCGAGACTGTGACTAGCGGTGACGTCACGGGCCACTCACGATACTTCCTTGTGAACAAGGCGGTCATTGAAGTCAGTGGCGAGCGCTGACGTCAGGAGGGCAGGACTTCATCACCACAGGTAATGTTCCTAGCTAACCTCTTGAAGTCAGCGATGGTCATCCCTTGCGGTGACCTGGCCTGACCTCATGATGTTAGCTCAGGTCACTGCACTGCTCTCCCAGTCAATGGGGAACATTCTGTTCTTCATTAACTGGGACAGTGAGTATGGATCGTCGTGTGACCCTTTTTGGATTACTGCAGACCCGGATTTGATTGTTTGGTTTTTTTTTCCCAATAAATTGGTGAAACAGGGAATGTTTTTGGGAGTGTTTTTTCAAATAAATTTTTTTTTGTTATTTATTTATTTTTTATTACTGACTGGGTTATGATGTCGGGTATCTGATAGACGCCGTGACATCACTAACCCCAGGGCTTGATGCCAGGTGACATTACACATCTGGTATCAACCCCATATATTACCCCGTTTGCCACCGCACCAGGGCAACGGAATTAGATGAGGCGAACCACCAGAATTGGCGCATCTAATGGATGCGCCACTTCTGGGGCAGCTGCGGCCTACTATTTTTAGGCTGTGGAGTGTCCAATAACGGTGGACGTCCCTAGTCTGAGAATATCAGACCACAGCTGTCCACTTTTCCTTGTCTGGTGATCCAATTTGGGGGGGACCCCACGTTTTTTGTTTTAAATTATTTATTTAACTTAACATAAAAGCGTGGGATGCCCTCTGTTTTGGATTACCAGCCAAGGTGAAGGTGTAACCTGTGGTCTGCAGGCTGCAGCCGTCTGCTTTACCCGAGCTGGCTACAAAAAATAGGCCAGGCCCCACATCATTTTTTTTTAATTATTTATTTTTTTGGCTAAATACAAGGCTAAGCCACCTTTAGTGCCACATGAAAAGCACCAAAGGGCGCAAAATTACAATATGCTGGGGAGTGGGACATTATATATGTCTTTCTCATCTATTATCTATCTCTCTAGCCATCCCTCTATCTACCGTATTTTTCGGACTATAAGATGCACTTTTTTTCCCCCAAATGTTGGGGGAAAGTGGGGGGTGCATCTTATAGTCTGAATGTGGCTGCGGGGAATGAGGGTGCTGCGGTGGAGCTGGTCATTGGGGGCATGAGCAGGCTGTAGCAGCCTGCCGTGACCACGTGAGTCCGCTCATTTCATATGCACGCCCATCCTCCCGCCCATCATTTCCCAGCGCTGAAGCCGGCACTGAGAGGTGGGCGGGATGATGGGCGGGGGGTGCGTGCATAATTAACAGCCGGCTCGCATGATCACCCCTGGCAACTGCAGCCTGGAGTGATCATGTGTGGCTATATTCACTGCCCCCCATCATCATCATCAGCACAGGGGGCAGTGAATAAGTACGGTATACTCACCGGCCACGATTCCTGCAGCACTGTGATGTCCTCTTGTCTGTGCTGGTGGCGACCGTCACCGTTGTCTGCAGCATCGCTTGTCTTCCTGTCTGCCGGCCAGCTGATCTATGTAGAGAGCGGTGAGCACAGCGATGATGTAATTGCTGTGCGCATCGCTAGTTTCCACACAGGTCAGCTGACAGGCAGACAGGAGGACAAACGATGCTGCAGACAACGGTGACGGCTCCACACTCCAGCAGCGCTGCTGCCGGCACTGACAGGAGGAGGAGCGATGCTGCATGGAGCGAGGAAAGGTGAGTATAAACGTTTATTTTTTTTGTGTGCCACAGGATACAGGCCATATAGCAGGATGGATGGGGGTAAATAGCAGGATGGGGGTATATAGCAGGAAGGGGGTATATAGCAGGATAAGGGCATATACCAGGATGGCGCTATGTAGCAGAATGGGGGCTATACCATGATGGCGGTATACAGCAGGATGGGAATATATACCATGATGGCGGTATATAGCAGGATGGGAATATATACCAGGATGGGGGGCATATATACAAGGATGGGAATCATATATACAAGGATGGGGATCATTACCAGGATGGGGTATCTATCTATCCCTCTATCTAACTATACCTCTATCTATCTATCTATCTATCTATCTATCTATCTATCTATCTATCGGTATTTATTCATTCATTCATTCATTCATTCATCCATCCCTCTATCTCTTTGTCTCTCTATCTATCCAGCCATCTATCTATCCATCTCTATATCTATCTATCTATTCATCTTTCTAGCTGCTTCCGTATTGTGTTCCACAAAAAAACATTGAAGGCACACGGATGACACACGGACCCTATATGGAACGGAAAGGATGTCATACGGATGCCAAACGGATGCATCCGTGAACAAACAAGATCGTTTTTTGCGGACTGCAAAAATGGAACGGTCGTCTGAATTTAGCCTTATACATTATATTGGTGTCTGTCTCGCACCTCCTCTTTTGGGACATATTTGACAGCACTTTAAAAGGTCAGCTACAGTGTGCCCGTTGGGATGATGGCCTTGCCCTCCTCCTCCACCAACACCCCAACTATTCAAATGTAGAAAGGGCCACTGGCTGTCCTCAAATCTCAGACTTCTTAGGGCCCTCAGGTGGGCCCTGTAACATACATTGGGGAGGGACGGCAGTCATTTATAGTTTTCTGCGTCCCCTATGTCATTAGTGTGAAAGTTGGAATGCGTACTCCATAACACTTTACAGTGCTGTTGGTAATGTGGCCATTTGGGTGTTGGCCTTGCTCTCCTCCTCCACCAACACTACCAGCTCCAGTGGCCCTCTATTCAAATTTTATTCAAATTACTTATCCTTAAGAAGGTGATAAGAGTTAATGTTCATGTGACGCCACCTGCGGGTTGCGGTTAAGGATGGAGAACCGCCGCTGCTGAATGTGGGTACTCCAAGGGCTGGTGGTGATTGCAGCAATGGTGTTAGGCCCTTCTCAGGTAGGGCCGTGCCTGGGAGATGTAACAGGGTAATAAAGGAGACCATGCCAAGTTGTCTTTAATAGTCTCTACTTACTTGGACCAGGGTTTACTGGTTCAGGTCCCTTGGAGTATCAGTGCTAATGTAGTGACCCAGTTTGCTCTGTCCCCGGTTGGTTGGGTCTCCTCCGTAGCGTAGAGCATTTGGGGCCCGACTGTCCCTTTTGGGGTACAGTCTCCTTTTCCGTACGGCAGCCAGTGCGGACCCTGTGGGGAGGTAAGTGTCCGAACCCCGATCCTGGTTTACTGCTGATGCCCCCGGATTATTTGGTTCAGTGACGTCCATGAAAGTGTCCTCACTGGGCAGGTATTTATCAAGCCGTGTAGAACTGGCGCCTGATCTAGGGCCCTGTGCGTGCTCCGGTCCCAGCGGTATCGCCTGTACCCGACCTGGCGACCTCTCTCCCGTACCCCCAGGGTCACCGTTGCACAGACCCAGCTCAGGCACGTCTGCACACCTTTCTGTGTCAAAGGAAGGCTGGATCCAGCATCAAAAAAAATCCATAGTTAAAAAATACAGCTTTATTGAAAATATATATATAAAAATATACAGAAGGCGTATATATTTATAGCAGAGGGATGGGGCAAACTGCATGAAACACCTTACGCGTTTCGGACGGTGAAATTTAAAAACAGTTCTTAGTCATAGGTGTTGAAGCAAAGAGAAAACATGTTATATGCTCAAGGGTAAGATTCACAATGGAAGTAGGGAACGCCTCTCAGTGGGGGAGGGAGGGAGGAGAGAGAAACATCACAGCTGATACATCATGCAGAGGAAGATAAACAACAGGGCTTATATATGAAAGGGTATATACTGAAATATAAAACCTAATTATTGAAACCGCTTATTATAACTGAATGGGTGGTATTAATGCATGTATTAAAAGGAACATAAAAAGGTGTTAACATTAATGATGGATATGGAAAATATAGTGATATATGTTATTTTATATTTTTACGTGTATTCACGTGATTATATCGTACATATATCATAAAACATATATATATATATATATATATATATATATATATACTGAAATGGTAAGAGCTGTAATATATGGTTGATAAATGCATATTTGTATCATGCAAAAAAAATAAATAAATAAAATCATGCGATAAAAAAAACGCATGTGTGTTATGTGCGGTATTCAATGATTGTGTATGATAATAATAACGCTTGTCAAATAAAGTATATTTATTTGTTATGTTGTGGAGTATATCTAAAATCTGAGCAGTAGTTTGTTTTAACGTGTGTGCACGTGATTGTATCGTACATGTTATAAATACATGTATACAGTCATATGTTAAAGTTTGGGCACCCCTATTAATGTTAACCTTTTTTCTTTATAACAATTTGGGTTTTTGCAACAGCCATTTCATTTTCATATATCTAATAACTGATGGACTGAGTAATATTTCTGAATTGAAATGAGGTTTATTGTACTAACAGAAAATGTGCAATCTGCATTTAAACTAAATTTGACAGGTGCATAAGTATGGGCACCCTTATCAATTTCTTGTTTTGAACACTCCTAACTACTTTTTACTGACTTACTGAAGCACTAAAATGGTTTTGTAACCTCATTGAGCTTTGAACTTCATAGGCAGGTGTATCCAATCATGAGAAAAGGTATTTAAGGTGGCCACTTGCAAGTAGTTCTCCTATTTGAATTTCCTATGAAGAGTGGAATCATGGGCTCCTCAAAACAACTCTCAAATGATCTGAAAACAAAAATTATTCAACATAGTTGTTCAGGGGAAGGATACAAAAAGTTGTCTCAGAGATTTAAACTGTCAGTTTCTACTGTGAGGAACATTGTAAGGAAATGGAAGAACACAGGTACAGTTCTTGTTAAGCCCAGAAGTGGCAGGCCAAGAAAAAAATCAGAAAGGCAGAGAAGAAAAATGGTGAGAACAGTCAAGGACAATCCACAGTCACCTCCAAAGACCTGCAGCATCATCTTGCTGCAGATGGTGTCACTGTGCATCGGTCAACAATACAGCGCACTTTGCACAAGGAGAAGCTGTATGGGAGAGTGATGCAAAAGAAGCCGTTTCTGCAAGCACGCCACAAACAGAGTCGCCTGAGGTATGCAAAAGCACATTTGGACAAACCAGTAACATTTTGGACGAAGGTCCTGTGGACTGATGAAACAAAGATTGAGTTTTTTGGTCATACAAAAAGGCGTTATGCATGGAGGCAAAAAAACACGGCATTTCAAGAAAAGCACTTGCTACCCACAGTAAAATTTGGTGGCGGTTCCATTATGCTTTGGGGCTGTGTGGCCAATGCCGGCACTGGGAATCTTGTTAAAGTTGAGGGTCGCATGGATTCAACTCAGTATCAGCAGATTCTTGACAATAATGTGCAAGAATCAGTGACAAATGTTGAAGTTACGCAGGGGATGGATATTTCAGCAAGACAATGGTCCAAAACACCGCTCCAAATCAACTCAGGCATTCATGCAGAGGAACAATTACAATGTTCTGGAATGGCCATCCCAGTTCCCAGACCTGAATATCATTGAACATCTGTTGGATGATTTGAAGCGGGCTGTCCATGCTCGGCGACCATCAAACTTAACTGAACTGGAATTATTTTGTAAACAGGAATGGTCAAAAATATCTTCATCCAGGATCCAGGAACTCATTAAAAGCTACAGAAAGCGACTAGAGGCTGTGATTTTTGCAAAAGGAGGATCTACAAAATATTAATGTCACTTTTATGTTGTGGTGCCCATACTTATGCACCTGTCAAATTTAGTTTAAATGCAGATTGTACATTTTCTGTTAGTACAATAAACCTCATTTCAATCCATAAATACTACTGAGTCCATCAGTTATTAGATATATGAAACCCAAATTGTTATAAAGAAAAAAGGTTAACATTAATAGGGGTGCTCAAAACTTTTACATATGACTGTATATATACTGAAGTGATAAGGGCTATAATATATGGTCGATGAAAGCATATTTATATCATGTGATAAAAATCATGCGATAAAAATCGCATATGCGTTATGTGTAGTATTCAATTGCTATATGTGATAATAATAACGCTTATCAAGTAGAGTATATTTATTTGTTATAATGTTATAGAATATGTCTTAAATCTAAATAATAGCTTATGTTTTTTTGCGTATATGTACATAATTGTATCGTGCATGTGTTATGGATATATATGCTGAAGTAATAAGAGCCATAATTGTATGGTCGATACATATATGTTTATATTAGGAGCAAAAAAAAAAATCCATTAAAAAAAAAAAATAATCGCATATGCGGTATTTAATTGCTATATGTGATAACAATAACATATATGTTATTGCATTATAGAATATATCGCAAGTCTGAAAGGTAATTTAAACCTTTGGGGAAACGTGCATTTAATTTTAAAATCCGTTTAGCTTCAGTGTATAAAAGCTTCTGAAACCAGTCTCCGCCCCAATGAGGGCGGTTAACTCTTTCAATGCCGATGACCTTAAGAGCTAAAAAATCTCCATTAGGCTATGTGCACACGGTGCGTTTTTCTCGGCGTTTTTGCGCGTTTTTCGGGTGCGTTTTTGGCCTCAAAACTGCATGACTTTGCTTCCCCAGCAAAGTCTATGAGTTTTCATTTTTGCTGTCCCCACACAGCGTTTTTTTTTCAGCTGCGTTTTTGTGGTGTCACAAAAACGCAGCATGTCAATTATTCCCGCGTTTTTCACTGCGCTTTTCATCCATTGAGTTCAATGGGATGTTGAAAGACGCAATGAGAAACGCAAATAGCTGCGTTTTGGTGCGTTTCTAAGACCAAAAACGCAGCTATAAACGGAGGAGGTGGGTAGTAAAGTGACGTGTACAGGAAGAGGATTCCTTCTGTCAGTATACACAGAAGCGTGAATCCTCCCGGTACCGTCACCACCGCTTCCACCTCCCGTCCTGTGCATGTATGCTGCCGTGCGGCGCCATGTACAGGCAGGAGGTGGAAGCGGCTGCGAAAACAAAAGTTAACAGTAGAAAAAAAAAAAAAAAAGTTATACTCACCTGTGTGCAGCCTCCCGGTGCCATGCCCGCTCCCATCTCCTCTCACGGTATCGCCACCCCCGCTCCGGCTGTGTGCAGACGGCCGGGAAAGCTCCGATGGATGCAGGACCTTGCTTACAGGACCTGGCGATGGATCACCTGATGCAGTCACCTGACGCATCAGCTGATCGAGTCTCGGGCTGACGTGGGCGGTATCAGCGGATGCGTCAGGAGACTTCATCCTACCGGCAGCTGCTGCAGCGATCGGACGGGATCAGACTCCCGCCCCATCGCTGCAGGAGCTGCCGGTAATCGGTAATCAGCACATAAGTGAGTATGTATTTTTTTTTTTTTTTTGCACCGATGCATCAGCTGATTGTATAACCGGCTTTTATACAATCAGCTCATGTGTGATGGGATTCAGGCACTTGATCCTGACACATCATCTGATCGCTTTGCCTTCCAGCAAACCGATCAGATGATATTGGATCCGGATTGGACGGCGCGGGACCCTAACCCAGGATTACTGCGGAGGGGGGTTTATTTCAATAAAGATGGAGTCACTAATTGTGTTGTGTTTTATTTCTAATAAAAATATTTTTCTGTGTGTTGTGTTTTTTTTTTATCTTTACTAGAAATTCATGGTGGCCATGTCTAATATTGGCGTGACACCATGAATTTCGGGCTTAGGGCTAGCTGATAATATACAGCTAGCCCTAACCCCATTATTACCCGGCGAGCCACCCGTCACCAGGGCAGCCGGAAGAGTTGGATACAGCGCCAGAAGATGGCGCTTCTATGAAAGCGCCATTTTCTGGGGTGGCTGCGGGACTGCAATTCACAGCGGGGGTGCCCAGAAAGCATGGGCACCCTGCACTGTGGATTCCAATCCCCAGCTGCCTAGTTGTACCCGGCTGGACTCAAAAATGGGCGAAGCCCACGTCATTTTTTTTTTAAATTATTTCATGAAATTCATGAAATAATTTAAAAAAAAGGGCTTCCCTATATTTTTGGTTCCCAGCCGGGTACAAATAGGCAGCTGGGGGTTGGGGGCAGCCCGTACCTGCCTGCTGTACCCGGCTAGCATACAAAAATATGGCGAAGCCCACGTCATTTTTTTTTTTGGGGGGGGGGGGAAAGAAATCCTGCATACAGTCCTGGAAGGAGGATGCTGAGCCTTGTAGTTCGACAGCTGCTGTCTGCTCTCCTGCATACACTATTGGATGGAGGATGCTGAGCCTTGTAGTTCGACAGCTGCTGTCTGCTCTCCTGCATACACTATTGGATCGAGGATGCTGAGCCTTGTAGTTCTGCAGCTGTCTGCTCTTCTGCATACACTAGTGGAGAATGAAGAACACATTGAAGGAAATGACATCAGACCTTTTTTTTTTGTTCACTGATAAAAAACGCATAAGGACGCAGTGAGCAAAAACTCAGCAAAACGCAGCAAAAAAACGCACCAAATCGCGGCAAAACGCGTGCGTTTTTTGCCGCGTTTTTTCGACGCAGGTGCGTTTTTCTGCGTTTTTAGCGGCCAAAAACGCACAAAAACGCAGCGTCAAAAAAACGCAGCGTGTGCACATAGCCTTATGCGTCTCATAGAAGTGTTTAGTGAGACCTGATATGGCTCTGGGTTTAGTAATCTGACCTGAGATTGTATTGGTTGGGATATTTAAATGTTCTGATATAGGTCTGCGTAAATTATGTGATGTGCATCCAATGTAATGTTTGCTGCATGTTGAGCAAGTTGCTCGGTATACGGTATACGAAACAAACACCTAATAATTGGAGTAATAAAATCGTATTTTCCACACCATACAGTAAAGATTTCCAAAATATCAAAAAAATATTTTACCAATTTACTCCTATGCTTTGTCAAGATCCCACTTTATCAGACATTATTACCAGTAGTATCAATGTAGTTGCCCGCAGGTCCACAAATATAGGCAATATTATATCTCCATCTTTGTACATATCCAACAAGCCTACAGACACCTGGCTAAAAACCACAGGCTCATACAAATGTAGTGGCAGTCGCTTCCATTTATGTCCACACATGAAAAAAACTCCAACATTCACAGATGATGAACATAAATAATATAACATCACTTCATTCATAAACTGTGCTACAACATATGTCGTATACCGTATACTGAGCAACTTGCTCAACATGCAGCAAACATTACATTGGATGCACATCACACAATTTACGCAGACGTATATCAGAACATTTAAATATCCCAACCAATACAATATCAGGTCAGATTACTAAACCCAGAGCCATGTCAGGTCTCACTAAACACTTCTATGAGACGCATAATGGAGATTTTTCAGCTTTTAAGGTCATCGGCATTGAAAGAGTTAACCGCCCTCATTGGGGCGGAGACTGGTTTCAGAAGCTTTTATACACTGAAGCTAAATGGATTTTAAAATTAAATGCAAGTTTCCCCAAAGGTTTAAATTACCGTTCAGACTTGCGATATATTCTATAATGCAATAACATATGTTATTGTTATCACATATAGCAATTAAATACCGTATATGCAATTTTTTTTATGGATTTTTGTTTTTTTGCTCATAATATAAACATATATTTATCAACCATACATTATGGCTCTTATTACTTTTCAGCATATATATCCATAACACATGCACGATACAATCATGTACATATACGCAAAAAAACATAAGCTATTGTTTAGATTTAAGACATATTCTATAACATTATAACAAATAAATATACTCTAATTCAGGGGTCTCAAACTCGGCTGGGTGTATGGGCCGCACACAGGAAAAAAATAATTTGAGGGGCCGCATTCCTTTCAGGACAAAGTGACATTGGTAGTGGTACCATTTTTTCTTTCTATACACCCTTGAATCACTGTTTTTGAACATTTTTCATTTGTCCATTATAACAAATGTGTAGTGTGTGTATATGTATGTATATATATACAAAAATACATACACTTTTTTTTACATTTTTTTCCCCTTTTTGTAAGTAATACAGTTTTACAATAACCACCGCATAGTAATTTTGGCCAACATCTTGTAGTAATGTGCCCCATCTTGTTTCCCATTCTGTAAAAATGTGTGCATCCTTGTCCCCTTGTAGCAATGTGCCCCAGCCTCAGCTAACACACACACACACACACACACCCTGTGCAGCCTCAGCTCACACACACACACACACACACACCCTGTGCAGCCTCAGCTCACACACACACACACACACACACCCTGTGCAGCCTCAGCTCACACACACACACACACACACACACCCTGTGCAGCCTCAGCTCACACGCACACATCCCCCCCACCCTGTGCAGCCTCAGCTCACACGCACACATCCCCCCCACCCTGTGCAGCCTCAGCTAACACACACATCCCCCCCACCCTGTGCAGCCTCAGCTAACACACACATCCCCCCACCCTGTGCAGCCTCAGCTAACATACACATCCCCCCCACCCTGTGCAGCCTCAGCTAACATACACATCCCCCCCACCCTGTGCAGCCTCAGCTAACACACACATCCCCCCCACCCTGTGCAGCCTCAGCTAACACACACATCCCCCCCCACCCTGTGCAGCCTCAACTCACACGCACACATCCCCCCCCACCCTGTGCAGCCTCAGCTAACACACACATCCCCCCCACCCTGTGCAGCCTCAGCTAACACACACATCCCCCCCACCCTGTGCAGCCTCAGCTAACACACACATCCCCCCCACCCTGTGCAGCCTCAGCTAACACACACATCCCCCCCACCCTGTGCAGCCTCAGCTAACACACACATCCCCCCCACCCTGTGCAGCCTCAGCTAACACACACATCCCCCCCACCCTGTGCAGCCTCAGCTAATACACACATCCCCCCCACCCTGTGCAGCCTCAGCTAATACACATCCCCCCCACCCTGTGCAGCCTCAGCTAATACACATCCCCCCCCACCCTGTGCAGCCTCAGCTAATACACATCCCCCCCACCCTGTGCAGCCTCAGCTAATACACATCCCCCCCACCCTGTGCAGCCTCAGCTAATACACATCCCCCCCACCCTGTGCAGCCTCAGCTAATACACATCCCCCCCACCCTGTGCAGCCTCAGCTAATACACATCCCCCCCACCCTGTGCAGCCTCAGCTAATACACATCCCCCTCACCCTGTGCAGCCTCAGCTAATACACATCCCCGCTACCCTGTGCAGCCTCAGCTAATACACATCCCCGCTACCCTGTGCAGCCTCAGCTAATACACATCCCCCCCACCATGTGCAGCCTCAGCTAATACACATCCCCCCCACCATGTGCAGCCTCAGCTAATACACATCCCCCCCACCCTGTGCAGCCTCAACTAATACACATCCCCCCCACCCTGTGCAGCCTCAGCTAATACACATCCCCCCCACCCTGTGCAGCCTCAGCTAATACACATCCCCCCCACCATGTGCAGCCTCAGCTAATACACATCCCCCCACCCTGTGCAGCCTTAGCTAATACACATCCCCCCCACCCTGTGCAGCCTCAGCTAACACACATCCCCCCCACCCTGTGCAGCCTCAGCTAACACACACGAAAACATTCTTCTCACCTGCTGTCAGCGGCATGCAGGCACGTGGACTCGGTGAAGCCTCAGCTACCACACACACACAGTGCAGCCTCAGCCAGCAACAGAACCACACACGGCATGAGAGACACACACACACACACACACACACACACCGACTGCAGCCTCAGCCAGCAACACGAAAACATTCTTCTCACCTGCTGTCAGCGGCATGCAGGCACGTGGACCCGGTGAAGCCTCAGCTACCACACACACACAGTGCAGCCTCAGCCAGCAACAGAACCACACACGGCATGAGACACACACACACACACACACTGCAGCCTCAGCCAGCAACACGAAAACATTCTTCTCACCTGCTGTCAGCGGCACGCAGGCACGTGGACCCGGTAATGATCACAGCTGCTGTCATCGCTGAACGTTCGGCCGGCGCGTGCAGAGCAGTTCTCACTGCACAACAGCCACTGGCCAATCACAGGCAAGCATCTGAGGTCATATGCAGCAGGTGCTTGCCTCTGATTGGCAGGCGGCTGTTATTGCGTTCTGCAGCGAGAACTTCACTGTGCGCGGCAAACACAAAACTGTAGGCTGAAATAAGTAACTGACAGCTGCGGCCCCTGCACCGGTCGCCATCTTTACCAGGTCCACGGGCCTGCGGGCCGCAAGAAGCCACCTGAAGGGCCGCATGCGGCCCGCGGGCCGCGTGTTTGAGACCCCTGCTCTAATTGATAAGCGTTATTATTATCACATATAGCAATTGAATACTGCATATAACGCATATGCGATTTTTATCGCATGATTTTTATCGCATGATATAAATATGCTTTCATCGACCATTAATTATAGCCCTTATCACTTCAGTATATATATATGTATTTATAACATATGTACGATACAATCACGTGCACACACGTTAAAACATAAACTACTGCTCAGATTTTAGATATACTCTACAACATAACAAATAAATATACTTTATTTGACAAGCGTTATTATCATACACAGTCATTGAATACCGCACATAAACACACATGCGTTTTTTTATCGCATGATTTTACTTTTTTTTTTTTTGCATGATACAAATATGCATTTTTCAATTTTTCAACCATATATTACAGCTCTTACCATTTCAGTATATATATATATATATATATATATATATGTTTTATGATATATGTACGATATAATCACGTGAATACACGTAAAAATATAAAATAACATATCACTATATTTTCCATATCCATCATTAATGTTAACACCTTTTTATGTTCCTTTTAATACATGCATTAATACCACCCATTCAGTTATAATAAGCGGTTTCAATAATTAGGTTTTATATTTCAGTATATACCCTTTCATATATAAGCCCTGTTGTTTATCTTCCTCTGCATGATGTATCAGCTGTGATGTTTCTCTCTCCTCCCTCCCTCCCCCACTGAGAGGCGTTCCCTACTTCCATTGTGATTCTTACCCTTGAGCTTATAACATGTTTTCTCTTTGCTTCAACACCTATGACTAAGGACTGTTTTTAAATTTCACCGTCCAAAACGCGTAAGGTGTTTCATGCACTTTGCCCTATCCCTCTGCTATAAATATATACGCTTTCTGTATATTTTTATATATATATTTTCAATAAAGCTGTATTTTTTAACTATGGATTTTTTTGATGCTGGATCCAACCCTCCTTTGACTATGATTGACTGCAGCTTGGCCTTCTGACGGATCACGAGCACGCCCAGTCCTGTTGCACAGAGCTATATGGTAAGCTGGAGTTTTCCTTTCTTTTTTCACACCTTTCTGTGTGCCACACTTCTCTAGACTGACTGCTGACCCCTCCCACCAGGCTGGCTAAACCCGGGACTCGTTCCCATGGTGACCATCCCCTTACATGGTTAACCCTCTCCGGTCCGGTGCAGAGTGGAGAACTAAGATTTTGGTTGTGCTTTGGTGGTATCGGTAGTGGTACTCCAGGTCCCAGGGGTTAGGTCCTGCATCCCCAAGAGGATGCAGTTCCTTTTAGTGCCCTACATTTCCCCTTTGTTAAACACAGTACGTCCTCGGGCTGTAAGTGTAATAGAGTATTTATTTTACCGGAATGCAAAAAAAAAGTAATTAGTTAAGACATAACGTTCTTCCCACACGGGGGAGGCTCATTTATTAAATGTTACAGTAACCCCCCATCAACCCGCCACCCATAAAGATCCTAGTCCCCAGAACCGTCTAAGGAGGCAGGTCACCGGTCCCTGTGGTGACCAGGTCTGGGCTGTCTCTATCCTAGACATTTCCTCCAACCTTCCTCTCCTCAGTGGCGGTATCAATGTCCTGATGGCAAAAAGGTTTATTTTGGGAGGCACACTTGGTGCAACTATTTACATTGTGAGAGTTAGGGTCATTCCCAGTCCAATGACCAGTGGTCCATATCTAAAGTAACTTTTCAATATTTGCAGGCATTAGGCAAACAGGTAAATCAGGTTACTATTCCAAGGATTATCAACAGTTTTTAAAACATTTTTCAGGTTCATGCAGATTCTTAAAGAAAATAACAAATACACACACATTTCAACATTATTTACATTAATGACTGTATATTCCTCTTGTTCTCTATACCTAAGTGGGGGTTGCCCAAAATTGCGGAGACCTACGAAACTCCGGTTCTTCATCTAACCCCTGTTGTGTTCTGATGTCTAGGGCAGGTGTCTCCCTACTGTCTGCAGGTGGACTAGGCAATTGTCTATGTGTTCTCCGTAAGCCTACAAGTGTATGGTCTGAGGGCTCTTCTGGAACTGGTTGCTTCACTGCTTGGGAAATGTAAGGACTGACACAATGATAGCTCCATTATACTGGGGCCAATTCTCTGGAAATTCTTCCATGATAGTGTGGATCACTTTAGCTTTCTTCTCTTCTACTGGGTGGTTTGGTATTTCTTCTCTTGGTTTCAGTTGTTCTGGGCATTTTTTCAAGTGCACAAATAAGGAATTTAGTTCAGCTCACCACTCCAAAGCAGGTATCTCCAACTTCTGGTCCGGTGCACGTAACAAGTGGTTTGGCTTCCACAGCTCAATAATCAGTCACATCAAGAGGAGGAGGGGAGGAGAGAAGATCCAGTACCGACGTAATAAAAAAAATCTTTATTCAAAATTCATAAAAAAGGTAATTACAACCAAGTGCAGACTATATTTACGCTTGACGCGTTTCGGAGAAAGTAGACTCCTTATTCATAAGCAACAAAATCAGAATGAGTAGCCAAGGTGATATATATATTTATACGTCCCTCATCTGAGCCGGATCTACATACAGAACCAACAAAATAGTGCTCACTTTATATATAAAAGAGATAATACATTCAAAATATTAGAAATACAAACATACAGAAATATAAAATCAATGTTAGATAAACCACATTTTCATTTTAATATATATACAATGAATTAACGCAGTGATTTAGTTCTCCTAAATAGCGTGCATTCAGCTTAGGGATCCAATATGCTTCCCTTGAAAGAGGTTTCTACCAATCTCCTACTCTATAAGGTCCATTAACCCTCTCAATACCCTGAAAGTTGCAGAGAATTCGCATTTCCTCCATAAACCTCCCTGAAATCTTCAAACAGGCCTAAGATTGTAGGTTCTTGTTTAGAGATCAGATGTGGCTGCCAATATATATTCACTAGATCTTTTCTTTAATATACTCCATACAGTGCAACCTATATAATGTACATGACAGCTCAAATTGTCATAAAAACTGCATGGTCAATACTGTAGTAGTTTGGTGTTTTTGTATCACATTTTTTTTACCTCTAATCATAGAATTAATTACCCCTTAAAATAAAATGGCAAATACCGCATTCTATTTAACCACATCTGAACATGTCTTAATAGCACAATCATGTTTTTTTTTTTTGTTTGTTTGTTTTTTAAATCAAAGAAGGGGGGGGGGGGTGCTGATGGGGAGACATGATCTCCAATACTTTTATTTTTATTTTTCTCTTACCACAAATAACATTCTCAAAGAATTTTATATCATTTATCATCTTGGTAAAGTATGGGTAAATTATGTCTCAATATATTTGTAGTTTTATAAAAATCATTAGAATAGAGGATGGGAGCGGGGAGGGGGAGGGGGTAGAGAAGGTAATGATCCCACTTATCAATTTTTTACTACCTTTTCTGTTCTTGTTACTATTAGTTTTTTTTTTAAATATTTAATTTTTTATTTTTTATGGGGAAATTTATGAAAAAGGGGGATTTCTATATTCCACTCACTGCTATGATCTATACTAATATGATCTCTCTGTGGTTGTAGCATGCTAGAGAAACCATTTCACTTAATAGAGATACAATAAATCGGAGCGGTAATTTAGTCCTCCAGAATAGCGTGCATTCAGTTTAAGGATCCAATATGCTACCCTTGAAAAGAGAAGTTTCTGCCAATCTTATCCTCTATAAGGTCTATTAACCCTTTCAATACCCTGAATTTGCAACCACAACCTCAGGTCTGTCTAAACATATCAGGGAGGTTCATGGAGGAGATGTGAGTTCTCTGCAAATCCAGGGTATTGACGTAATCCAGGGCAACAATTTCCAAAGGTTGTTTAGTGACGATGGCACTTTTTAACGGTTACCATTCTGTCTTCTTAAGGTACAAGGACCACAATTTCTGCACCATTCCTCTATGGTGGCTCTCATCTCAACCCAATAGAACCGATCACGCAATAAGACGTCCAATTTCTTCCAGCCAAAATGTCCTGCTCGATCGTGGTATGCTTGTAAAACTACCGGAACATGGCTTTTTGGTATCACTATCTGACATACCCTCTCATGTGTCTTAGGATTGGTGAGGCTTCGGCACAGCTTTCCCCGATGAAGATACAATCGACCTCTGTCCTTCCACAACTTCTGAGTCTCTTGTGGAGCTCCAGGATCCAGATATGAATCTGGTTGGACTATCAGCTCTTTGATCAGCTTGATCGCAGGATCGTTATCTTATACCTCTCTCCACCCGTGGTGAGGCAAGGGATCTAATGTGGTTTCTTGCCGCATACTGTAAGGTTGATGGTCTCCTAAGTCACTAGGGCGGTTAAAAGCTGGCAACTCGATTTCTTCTAGTTCATCTTCATCTGTCCCTTCATCAGACCGGTACACAGTGAATTTTGCAGCTGCCAAGTAATCTTTGAACCTTTCAGTCACTGCCCAGACCAATTCCAGGAACTCCAACTTGAAGGAGCTGTAGTTCTCAGGATTCCTTTCAGTAGGACGGAGCTTTCTGCTAGCATAGGCAATCACTCTTTCTTTGCCACTCTGTACTTGGGATAGTACAGCTCCCAATCCCACATTTCTGGAATCCGTATACAGTGCGAAAGGAAGACGGTAGTCTGGATACGCCAGAATCTCATCTCCTGTCAGGGCCAACTTCAACTGTACGAAGGAGCTTTCTTCTCCTTCACCCCATGTGAACGGAGGGCCGGAAGTCTTGTCTTTCTTGGTCTGGCCTACTTGGAGCTCTTGTAAGGGTGCAGCCATCTTCGTGTACCCCTTCACGAACCTCCAGTATTATCCCACTAGGCCCAGGAACTGGCATACCTCCTTGACGGTAGTAGTCCTTGGCCATTTCTTGATAGCTGTTATCTTTTCAGGGTCGGGGGCCAACCCCTCGGCGCTGACCACATGCCCCAGGTACTGGACCTTCGGCTTTAGCAGATGACACTTGGACGGCTTCAGCTTCATCCCATACTTCGATAAAGGCTTTGAATACCTCTGGTAGGTGTTCCAGATGTTCTTCGTAAGTTTTTGAATATACGATCACGTCATATAGGTATAGCAGTATGGTCTCGAAGTTACGGTGGTCCACACAGCATTCCATTAGCCTTTGGAACGTTCCTGGTGCATTGCACAATTCAAACAGCATGCTGTTGAATTCACACAGGCCCATGGGAGTTGTCAAGGCAGTCTTCTCCCGATACTCTTCAGCAACTGAGATCTGCCAGTAGCCACTGGTTAGATCTAGGGTAGAGAAATAGTTAGCAGCCTTCAGTGCTGCCAGCGACTCTTCAATACGGGGTAATGGATAGGCATCCTTATGAGTGATTTTGTTGATCTGCCTGTAGTCCACGCACATCCTCATGGTGCCGTCTTTCTTCTTAACCAGAACCAGTGGGGCTGCCCAGGGGCTTCAACTATCTTGGATGACCCCTGCCTCCTTCATGTTCGTCAACATTTCCTTGGCACATTGATAGTGTGTGGGTGGTATAGGCCTGAATCTCTCTTTGATGGGTGGATGGTTGCTTGTGGGTATGTAATGTTGTACCCCTTTTATCCTCCCAAAGTCTAATGGGTGGTTGCTAAAGACCTGCTCATACTCTTGCACTACCCGCTAGACTCCTTGTTTCTGATTTGAGGATATAGAGTCAGTACCTACATGCAGTTCTTGGCACCAACCCTCTAATTGACCTTGGGACTTCCATGTTCTGTTTGCTCCCGTAGGGTTGTGGGTTCTGCTGCCTGGATGAAGTCTTCAGTGACAGTGAATAATTTGGCAATGGTGGCATATCTGGGCAATGTGGTCTCCTCATCCCCGTAGTTCAACACTCGCACAGGTACTCTCCCCTTGCGGACATCCACTACCCGCCACCTGTCAAAACAGTGGGCCCAGTGTTCAGAATGTAGTGGCTCTACTACTGCCTAGTAGTCCTGTCCGCTAAGGCCTATGGCCGCCCGGCACCATATCATTTCACTTCTTGGGGGGGTTACCACAATAGAACTAGCATCTATTACCCTTACACTGCCAATTTCACCACCAGACAAGTTTACCTGTTGTCTCTGCAGGAGGGCTTAGATCTCTCGTTGCAGAGCCCTCTGCTTCCCAGCACCTGCAGTTTTAGCAATCTGTTGGAGCAAAAACAACACTTCCCCCAAACAGGTTTCAATGACATTTGTCCCCAGAATCTTTTTAGGGTTTTTATCACTAGCATCATTTTCTACAACAATCAGTCCTTGTTTTTCTAACTCTACCCGTCCCACCTTTATGGTCACCTCTTTAAACCCAATCTGAGTCACTGGTGAACCATTGACAGCATAGATGGTAAGGCCTGCATGGGGCCAGGTGAGTTCAGCATCTGACGAAAACCTCTTATACAGTACATACGGGATGGTTGTTACCTGTGAGCCGGTGTCCAACAGGGCAGAGGTAGGGATCCCATCCAAGGTGATGGAGATGATGGGACGCCCCCCTACATACCGGTCTTGCCAGTCAGCTAGGCCTTGTTGTCCTATTCCTGGGGATTGGGCCTTGGCCCCAGGGGTTGCCAGTTTAAAGGACACCTCCGGACAATATGGCCAACCTTGTCACACCTCCGGCAGATGGGCTGGCCAGATGCACTGTAGCGGTCGCTGCTCCTCCCTCGAAGCGGTGGGGTCCTCCTTCTTCTCATCCAAGGGACATCCTCAGGGCAATCAGCTAACTGGATCTGTTTTGCCCGCTTGTCCTCTGATTGAAGTTACATCGCCTCTAGGATTCTGGCCACATCTTTAATCAGCCGCTGTACTTGAAAACACAGATCATTGGGAGCACAGGGGGGCGCTACCTGAGGTATAGTCTTTGCCACAGTTAAAGAAGGGGGTTTTGCCCGCAGAGGGGAGGTGTTGGCTTGCCAGGACTGTGGATTAGAGTCAATGATCTCAGGGGGTTACAAGGCTTTGATGGCCTGGTTCTTGAGGACAACAAAGTTCACATTTGGGTGCTCCAGGGCTCACAGCCGCAGCTGCTTGCGGTCGTCCATTGTAAACCCTGATTGTAAACCCTGCAGGAATTGCTCAACCATCATTTTATTTTCTTCCTGGTCAGTAATGGGGTCCACAAGCTTTAGGGTTCGCAGCGCTGCCTGAAACCTCAAGGCGCAATCTCGGATGCTGTCCTGGGACAGCTGTTTACAGTTATAAAATTCCATTCTGAGCTCTGCCTCAGTGTGAGTTTCAAAGGCAGCTTTGAGTTTTTCAAATATAGTATTTACTGACTTCCAATCGTCATTTGACCAGGTCTCCACCTCCAACTCAGTTGCACCCGTTAACTGTCCCAACACCACAGACGCCCGTTGTCTGCCGGTCAGCCGGTCCAGTACAGTGCAAATTTTCTTTTTAAATCCCAGTAAGGCGTCGGGTTTCCCATTATATTTGGGCAGGTGATCGGCATTATCGAGGCGGCCGCCACGGCTACGGGTGCTGCTGCTTATTCTCTCAGGGCTCGTGGGCGGGGCTTCTATTTGCGCGCTTTTGCAGTTTCGCACTCTTTTGGGCACAGTGATGGCGCAGCCCGTTTTTCAGAATTAAAGATGGCGACAGTCTTTGCACAAGCAGTCCATTAAATACAGTTCCTTAAGGCACACGTCACCCGTGTTAACGGGCTTTGTCCGTATCCTGTTCATGACGCCAGAAAAAATAAGCTGTCGCGCCCAGGGAAGGGGGTACTTGGTCCCGTCGGTAACAAATGGGAATGTCACTCTGGTGGCCATTGCCTGGTCCTGTGCCCTGGGGCTTCTTTTGTAAAAGGGGGTATTTACAGGGGTGATAAGAGTTAATGTTTATGTGACAGCACCTGCGGGTTGCGGTTAAGGATGGTGAACCGCCGCTGCTGAATGTGGGTGCTCCCAGGGCTGGTGGTGATTGCAGCAATGGTGTTAGGCCCTCCGCAGGTAGGGCCGTGCCTGGGAGATGTAACGGGGTAATAACGGAGACCACGCAAGGTTGTATTTAACAGTCTCTACTCACTAGGACCCAGGGGTTGCTGGTTCAGGTCCCTTAGAGCATAAGTGCCAATGTAGTGACCCAGGTTTCTCTGTCCCCGGCAATCTCTGTTGGTTGGGTCCCCCGTAGTGTAGAGTGTTTGGGGGCCGACTGTCCCTTTTGGGGTACAGTCTCCTTCTCCATACGGCGGGCAGTGCTGACCCTGTGGGGAGGTAAGCATCCGAACCTTGAACCTAGTTTACTGCTGATGCCACCGGATTATTTGGTACAGTGAAGTCCATGAAAGTGTCCTCACCGGGCAGGTATTTATCAAGCCATGTAGAACTGGCATCTGATCTAGGGCCCTGTGCCCCCAACGGTAAACGCTATCTCCTGTACCCGACCTGGTGACCTTTCTCCCGTTCCCCCGGGGTCACCATTGCAGGGACCCAGCTCAGGCATGTCTGCACACCTCTCTGTGTGCCACACTTCTCTAGACTGACTGCTGTCCCCTCCCACCAGGCTGGCTAGGAGAAGGGGACATATTAGTCTGTGACGAGGCAAGTTTAAGCACTGCTGCAGCACTGCCAGTCCAGCAAAAGAGGGAGATGACTTTCAGGAAATGGGCGCTAATACGTTGAACCTTGGTAAGTAGGTCTGGTATCTCAGGGTATTTTTTGTTAAAGTGCTGAACTACTAAATTTACAACATGGGCCATACAAGGAATGTGTGCAAGTTTTCCAAGCTTTAAAGCCGCCACCAGATTACGATCATTATCGCACACTACCATCCCTGGATGGAGGTCCAATGGTGCAAGCCACTCATCTGTCTGCTCAGTTATTGCTTTCAATAGCTCAGGTGCCATGTGCAATTTGTCACCCTTACAGATGAGCTTCAGTAGAGCGTGTTGCCGCTTAGCTGAGGCAGTGCTGCCGAGATCCCAGCTGGGCAATGATGTCGACGGTTGGACACCGGCGGATGTTGAGGAAGATGCACAGGAGCCAGATGAAGAGTAGGAGGAGGAGGCATTTGTTGCTGTGTAGGAGGCAACTAAAATTTTGATTGAAGTAGGGCCCGCTATTCTGGGTGTGGAAATTATATGGAATATTGCCGGCTCAGATTTGGGATTTGCTACTCAACAAGTAACTGGAGGCATTTTCTGCTAGCCAACTGGTTACCTGTTCGCACTGTTCAGGGTGCAAGAGTGGTTTCCCACGTGGAATAGAAAATTGGAAAATTGGAAAAAAGGAAGGCAGAGGTAGATAAAGCGGGAACCTTTTTCTTTGGCTTGGTCACACTGCTTGGGCGACCACCACTGTCACTACCACCTCGTCCGCGGCCCTTACCGCCTATTTTTCCCATTTTTTTGGGTTTGATTATTTGAAGGTGAACACTGTAACGTGACCTTTTGTACAGACAGTGGAACAACACTGATGCCGGGTCTGTAAACTTGTGTTAATAGTTTCCCACAATAGCTGTTTCTGTAAGTCTAAAAAACGCAAGGTACATTTTTTGGACAAAGTACCACTTGGAGGAGTTGACAAAGATGTCGTGAATGTCCTTCAGCCCTAAAAGAAAACAGGGTTTGACACCACTTTTATTTTAGTATTGTTTTTTGGCACTCAGACTGTGTTTAAGTAGCAGCAGGCTACTATCTAGATTCTGTAAGATATGAATGAAACACCAGGATGTTAGGTTGGTGCTATAACGGTATTTTGCTTCAGGCAGAAGTAGAGCCACTGACACCGACTATTAATTAAAATTTTGTAATACTGACACTGTGTTTTAGTAGCTGCAGGCCACTATCTAGGTTCTGTACGATATGAATGAAACACCAGGTTGCTAGGTAGAACTACAGGCAGTGACAGCAATTTTTTTTTATTTATTTATTTTTTTTACACTTACACTAGGTTTATTTAGCAGTAGGGTACTATGGAGTTTATGTACGCTATGAAGCCGACACAACTGTGCTGGTATGAATTGAGATGGTGGCTGACAGGCACTACACTACACCTAAACCCGTTGTTTTGTAAATTTTGAGATTTTTTTTTTAGTAATTTGCAATACCTATCCCTAGTAGAAGAGACACATGGAATTTAGTAGTGCTGGGATTGTTGATTAACCCCTTCAGCCCCCAGCTTGTTTTCACCTTAAAGACCCGGCCATTTTTTGCAATTTTGACCAGTGTCACTTTGACAGGTTATAACTCTGGAACACTTCAACGGATCCTGGCGATTCTGAGATTGTTTTTTCGTGACATATTGTACTTCATGTCAGTGGTAAATTTAGGCCGATATGTTTTGCGTTTATTTGTGAAAATTTCGGAAATTTGGAGAAAATTTTGAAAATTTTGCAATTTTCAAAATTTGAAATTTTATGCCCATAAATCTGAGAGATATGTCACACAAAAAAGTTACTAAATAACATTTCCCACATGTCTACTTTACACCAGCGCAATTTTTGAAAAAAAAAAAATTCCGTTAGGAAGTTAGAAGGGTTCAAAGTTCATCACCAATTTCTCATTTTTCCAACAAAATTTACAAAAAAAAATTTTTTAGGTACCACATCACATTTGGAGTGATTTGAGAAACCTAGGCGACAGAAAATACCCAAAAGTGACCCAATTCTAAAATCTGCACCCCTCACTCTGCTCAAAACCACATCCAAGAAGTTTATTAACCCTTTAGGAGCTTCACAGCAACCAAAGCAATGTAGACGAAAAAATGAAAATTTTACTTTTTTAACACAAAAATGTTACTTTAGCCATAAAAATTAGTATTTTCACAAGGGTATCAGGAAAAATGCATCATAAAATGTATTGTGCATTTTCTCCTGAGTACGCAGATACCCCATATGTGGTGGTAATCAAATGTTTGGGCACACATCAGGACTCGGAAGGCAAGGAGCGCCATTTGAATTTTTGAGTGCAAAATTAGCTGCACTCATTAGCGGACACCATGTCGGGTTTGAAGACTCCCCGAGGTGCCTAAACAATGGAGCTCCCCCATAAGTGACCCCATTTTGGAAACTAGAGCCCTCAAATATTTTTTCTAGATGTTTGATGTGCACTTTGAACCCCTGGGGGCTTCACAGAAGTTTATAACGTTGAGCCGTGAAAAGAAAAAACATTTTTTTTACCACAAAACTGTTGCTTCAACCAGGTAGCTTTTTTTATCACAAGGGTATCAGGAAAAAATGCACCATAAAATGTATTGTGCATTTTCTCCTGAGTACGCAGATACCCCATATGTGGTGGAAATCAAATGTTTGGGCGCACGGCAGGACTCGGAAGGCAATGAGCGCCATTTCACAGCAAAATTGGTTGGAATTATTAGCGGACGCCATGTTGCGTTTGGAGACCCCCCTGAAGTGCCTAAACAATGGAGCTCCCCCACAATTGACCCCATTTTGGAAACTAGACCCCTCATGGAATTTATCTAGCTGTTTAGTGAGCACTTTGAACCCCTGGAGGCTTCACAAACGTTTGTAATGTTCAGCCGTGAAAATATTTTATTCTTTTTTTTACCACAAAATTGTTTTTTCAAACAGGTAGCTTTTTTTTCCACAAGGGTATCAGGACAAAATGCACCATAAAATGTATTGTGCAATTTCTCCTGAGTACGACGATACCTCATATGTGGTGGAAATCAATTGTTTGGGCGTACGGCGGGGCTCAGAAGAGAAGGAGCGCCATTTCACAGTAAAATTGATTGGAATTATTAGCAGACGCCATGTTTCATTTGGAGACCCCCTGAGGTGCCTAAACAATGGAGCTCCCCCACATGTGATCCCATTTTAGAAACTAGACCCCCCCCATACAAAAAAAATTAGTTTGGCGAAATAAAAAATACAGACATCAGTAAAAAAAAAAAAAAAAGGAGCGCCTGCCACTAAGACCAGTGCCAAACGTGAGAGCAATGCACGAGTCTCGCATCGCATCATCCACTGCAGTCTGGAAGCGAGCAACTGCGCTGGATAATGCGATGCGAGAGGGCGGGGCGGCAGATGAGAAAGGGCGCAGCGGATGGAAGATGGGAAAGGGCGCAGCGGGTGGAGGAGCGGCAGAGGATGGGAAAGGGCGCAGCGGATGGATGATGGGAAATGGCGCAGCGGATGGATGGGAAATGGCGCAGCGGATGGAGGAGCGGCAGAGGATGGGGGGGGGAGGTGAGATGGGGATACCTACCTTACAGAATGGATCTAGGCAGCAGGATCACAGCAGACAGAAGAGGCAGCAGATGAAGGAGGCAACAGATCGAGGAGGGTGAGAGGGGGCAGTAGATGGAAAATGGGAGAGAGCAGGCAGCAGATCGGGGAGGGGGGCAGAGTCTGATGGGAGAGAGAAATGGCACATGGAGGAGGGGGGGCCCCGGGGGGAGGGTGGCTTGCAGCACATGTAGGGGGAGGGTGGCTTGCAGCACATGTGGGGGGAGGGTGGCTTGCAGCACATGTGGGGGGAGGGTGGCTGGCTTGCAGCACATGTGGGGGGAGGGTGGCTGGCTTGCAGCACATGTGGGGGGAGGGTGGCTTGCAGCACATGTGGGGGGAGGGTGGCTTGCAGCACATGTGCTGCAAGCCAGCCACCCTCCCCCCACATGTGCTGCAAGCCAGCCACCCTCCCCCCACATGTGCTGCAAGCCAGCCACCCTCCCCCCACATGTGCTGCAAGCCAGCCACCCCCCCCACATGTGCTGCAAGCCACCCTCCCCCCACGTGGGGGGAGGGTGGCTTGCAGCACATGGAGGGATAGGAGGTGTGGCGATGGAGAAGAGGCAGCCGATGAAGGAGGCGGCGGCGGCCGCCGATCGGGAACAGTGAATCGGCAGCAGCGGCTGAAAAAGGTGGGTGCGACGGCGGCGGGGACAGTGGCGAGCATGGCGGCGGGGACAGCGGTGGATCGGGAGCGGCGGCGGGGACAGCGGTGGATCGGGAGCGGCGGCGGGGACAGCGGTGGAGCGGGAGCATGGCGCCGGGGACAGCGGTGGATCGGGAGCGGCGGCGGGGACAGCGGTGGAGCGGGAGCATGGCGCCGGGGACAGCGGTGGATCGGGAACGGCGGCGGGGCGATCGGAGACAGCGGCGGGGACAGCGGTGCATCGGGAGCAGCAGCGGGGACAGCGTTGAAGCGGGAGCAGCGGCGGGGCGATCGGAGACAGCGGCGGGGACAGCGGTGCATCGGGAGCAGCGGCGGGGACAGCGGTGAAGCGGGAGCAGCGGCGGGGCGATCGGAGACAGCGGCGGGGACAGCGGTGAAGCGGGAGCAGCGGCGGGGCGATCGGAGACAGCGGCGGGGACAGCGGTGCATCGGGAGCAGCGGCGGGGACAGCGGTGAAGCGGGAGCAGCGGCGGGGCGATCGGAGACAGCGGTGCATCGGGAGCAGCGGCGGGGACAGCGGTGAAGCGGGAGCAGCGGCGGGGCGATCGGAGACAGCGGCGGGGACAGCGGTGAAGCGGGAGCAGCGGCGGGGCGATCGGAGACAGCGGCGGGGACAGCGGTGAAGCGGGAGCAGCGGCGGGGCGATCGGAGACAGCGGCGGGGACAGCGGTGCATCGGGAGCAGCGGCGGGGACAGCGGTGAAGCGGGAGCAGCGGCGGGGCGATCGGAGACAGCGGCGGGGACAGCGGTGAAGCGGGAGCAGCGGCGGGGCGATCGGAGACAGCGGCGGGGACAGCGGTGCATCGGGAGCAGCGGCGGGGACAGCGGTGAAGCGGGAGCAGCGGCGGGGCGATCGGAGACAGCGGCGGGGACAGCGGTGCATCGGGAGCAGCGGCGGGGACAGCGGTGGAGCGGGAGCATGGCGCCAGGGACAGCGGTGGATCAGGAGCGTGGCGCCGGGGACAGCGGTGGATCGGGAGCAGCGGCGGGGCGATCGGAGACTGCGGCGGGGAAAGCGGTGGATCGGGAGCAGCGGCAGGGCGATCGGGGACAGGGGCGGGCGGCGGGGACAACAACTTACCGCTCTCCTCGGCTTCCAGGGACGGTCACAGGCCGCAGATCCACATTGATTGGAGAGAGCGGTCACAAGACCGGTCTCTCCAATCAGAGCTGGGGGCGGGTGAAGCATCGATCACCCAGCTCCAGCCAATGGCCAGTGCTACAGCGGCACTGATCAGGGCTGGATTTCAATGTTCCAGCCATTTTCAATGGCTGGAACATTACAGTGGCTGTAATTGGCTGAGCGGCATTCGTCAGCCAATCACAGCCTCTGTAGGTTCGGGGAGGAGGCACCACCCCTCCTGAGGTCAGGCAGAGGTCCCCTCCTTCCCGAATCTACCGTTTAATTAAACAAATTTCACTCCCCGGGGCTCCGGGACCGCGATTTCGCCATGACGTACTGAGTACGTCATGGGTCGTTTAGCACCATGTCACCATGACGTACTCAGTACGTCAAAGGTCGTTAAGGGGTTAATTAGTAGCAGATGTCAAGACAGCTTTAAATCTCTCCCTGCCTCACAAAAATCTCTCCCTACATCAGACACTGCACTAACATACCGTATGTGTCGCGGGCGGGGAGGGCGCTGCGCTCACCCACTGCTCGGGTCCGGCGCTGCTGCTGCTTGCTTGCTGCTCGGTGGCTCGAGAGGTGGGCCGGATCCCGGAGACTCAAGCGGCACTCCTCGCCTGTGAGTGAAAGGGGTGGTTTAGGGTTTGGGATGTCAGTCCGTGACGCCACCCACGGTTTGTGGTGAGGTTTGGGACACCACCGCTGCTCTGGACGGGGATCCCGGGAGCGATGACAGGGAGCAGCCGAGATGTTTCTCTCCCCTCCGTGGGTAGGGGGATTTGGTGGTCCCGGGGCCCGGTGAGGTGACGGGGATGTGGATGTGATGATGTGCAGGGACGGTGAGGTGCAGGGTCGCGGGGGCAGCGCAGTGCCAGACGGCACGGTAGTATTCACTCAGCCAGTAACGTACACGGAGTCTCTGGTAAAACAAACGGCTGGATGGACGAGTCCCACAGACGGCTGCGGTAGTCACTCCCGGTAGGTTGGCGGTGACGGTCTCTCCCTGCACCTTTAGTGTGTTTTCGGCCCCGATGGCTTCCCACCGGCAGCCCGCTCTCCAGCGGTGTGTTTGCCAGTGGAGCCCCTTTTTGCCCGCAGGCTCTGGCCCTGGGAACTCTAGCTGTGGCGGTAGCTGTATTTCCCTTCACGGTTGAGCGGTTGCCTTCAGTCGGATCTTTGCTGCTGGGAAACCCCGGAGGTTCCCGTCGCTGACGGATTTGACCGGTTTAACGGTGACTCCAAGCCTGGTTGGCGTCCGTAGGCCCTGCCAAATGGTGCTTGCTTCTCTTCGCTCCCCGGTTCGGTACCGGCGGGCCACCGCCGGACCCCGGTCCTTACGGTTGTGCGTCAATCGGCCTCGCCTGCAGACGGTCACCACCGTCTGCCAACCTTGCTCGTAGGTGCCCGGGCCACGTACCCGGACACGGTCAGTCTGCTCCTTTACTACTTCACTCCTCTCACTTTCTCTTCCTCAACTACTCTCTGCCCTGTTTTGACTTCCTTTCCCGCCTCCAGGACTGTGAACTCCTCAGTGGGTGGGGCCAACCGCCTGGCTACACCCCACCGGGTGTGGACATCAGCCCCTGGAGGGAGGCAACAAGGATTTTGTGTCTGACTCTGGTGTTCCTAACCGGGGTGTGGGGTGTGTTGTTGCAGTACCTGTGACGTCCTGGCTTGTCCAGGGCGCCACATATGCTGCACTAATAAGAGGATTTTTTTTTTCTTTTTTAAAGATGGATCACTCTCAACACTGGGCCTATAGCTGGGTTCGCATTCACTGTTTTGTGGCCTGGCGATTTATGGAGCTGCAAGCAGCTACTGACTACTGGCTTCAGCCCTTAAGCCCGCTTTACACGCTGCAATGTTTACAATGTGTCGGCGGGGTCACGTCGTAAGTGACGCACATCCGGCATCGTAAGGTACATTGCAGTGTGTGACAGGTACGTGCGATTGCGATTGAACGTTAAAACGTTCATCGCATACACATCGTACCTGTCTTTAGAATTGCACGTTAGATTGTTCATCGTACCCGGGGTAGCACACATTGCAGTGTGTTACACCCCGGGAACGATGAACAGATCTTACCAGCGTCCTGCGCCTCCCGGCCCACAATGCGGAAGGAAGGAGGTGGGCGGGATGTTTACGCCCGCTTAGCTCCGCCCCTCCGCTTCTATTGGCCGGCTGCCGTGTGACGTCGCTGTGACGCCGATCGTACCTCCCACTCCAGGAAGTGGACGTTCGCCGCCCACATCGAGGTCGTATGGACGGGTAAGTACGTGTGACGGGGGTTACTCGTATGTGCGGCACGTTCAACAAATTGAACGTGCCACACATACGATGGGGGCGTTGCAAAAACCATACGAAATCGTATGCAAAATTGCAACGTGTAAAGCAGGCTGTAGAAGGACTATTTAGGAGTTTGCAGCACGAACGCTATCACTTACAAGGCACTGCACTGTCACTGGCCCTACAGCTGGGTCTGCATTCACAGATTTGCGGTCTGGTGATTTATGCAGCTAGCAGCTACTGAACACTGTCTTCAGCCCTTAGAAGGACTATTTAGTAGTTGGATCTACGAAGGCTCTCCCGCACACAATACAGTCTAACTACACCGCCAGCTCCCCAATGAATGCGTGTTCACATAATGGCCGCTGGCTTTTACAGCCCCTATGACATTGTGCGGCCAAGCCAATCACAGTAACACCACAACAAAGATGGCTGCGGCATTACTGCGAGGGCAAGCAACATCAGATGTGTTCATTGACTGGAAAACAGGCGCTAGGAAGTCAGAAATGAAACTGAAAGTATCGGAGAGAACACTGTTTTATTCGTCGGCTAGCGAATAGTGCGAATAGCCTGTTAACCGTCGGATACCGAATTGTGGCGAATACATTCGCTCATCCCTAGTAATAATTACTTTTCTAATATACCTTAATTATAAAGTCCCTAACATTGCTTCCCTACACCATCTGTTTTTGCTTTTTTTTTTTTTGCATTACTGTTTTGGTGATGGTTTTTTTGAGAATCCCCAGTGCTTGGTAGAATACTTAATAAGGCTATCATTAGGGGGCTGGGGCTACAGGCACTGCCGCAGCTGCTTTCCCCACGCAGAAATGAAGAGTCTTTAGTGACATCTATTTCAGTGGCTGGGCAAGGCCCTGCTTTACTGAGCATGCATCGCTTGTCAATTCCAACGCTACCTGCTCACTGTGCGATATTCCTTTTCAATGTGCAGTGTCAGTGAAATCCCTAATGACAAGTGGCGGCAAGAGAGCACACTGTCACTGTTAATGGAAAAGGTTAACATGTGGCAAGCTGGAAGAGTGGAGAACAGCCACCCCTCATGAAACCGTTATAGTGTGTGGTTTCCGCTCTCCTTGCAGTGCTACTTACCACAAAAAAATTGATTAGAGAGGGAACTGTAGGGACTTATTTGTTGTATATTAGAAAAGTTTATTGCATTAATCACTTAAGAACCAAGCAACTATTAGTTTTTGCTCTTTCAATTTTCCCTCTCATTTCCCTTTTTTTTAATTTTCTCGCCGCAGCCACGTGAGGACTTTTTTGTTGAAGCAGTTGTGATTTTGACAGCATTCATTTGATCTTACATTTTACAAGTAAATCGCAAAAAAAATTCAAGTCAAGTGAAATTGTGAAAAAAATAATGCAATTCCACAATAATTTTTTGTGTTTTGTTTTCTCGATGTTTATTCTGCAGTAAAAATGACCTGGAAATATGCATATTTTATTACTTAAATGGTCTAAAAATGTAATTCTGAAAAATTTAAACACTTTTTTTTTCAGTTGATGTAGCTATTTGAGGGCTCTTTTTTGGCGTAGTGACTTGATGTTTTTATTGATAATATTTTGGGGTACATAAGACTCTTTGATTGCTTCTTAATGCATTTTTATGTGAAGTTGTAGCATCCAAAAACCAATAATTCTGGCATTTTGTTTTTTTTTTCTCTTAACACTTTTTACAGATTGGGTTAATTAATTTTATATTTTCAAAGATCATACTTCTCTGAACACGTTGATACCACATGTGTATATATATATATATATATATATATATATATATATATACAGTCAGGGCCAGAAATATTTGGACAGTGACACAAGTTTTGTTATTTTAGCTGTTTACAAAAACATGTTCAGAAATACAATTATATATATATAATATGGGCTGAAAGTGCACACTCCCAGCTGCAATATGAGAGTTTTCACATCCAAATCAGAGAAAGGGTTTAGGAATCATAGCTCTGTAATGCATAGCCTCCTCTTTTTCAAGGGACCAAAAGTAATTGGACAAGGGACTCTAAGGGCTGCAATTAACTCTGAAGGCGTCTCCCTCGTTAACCTGTAATAAATGAAGTAGTTAAAAGGTCTGGGGTTGATTACAGGTGTGTGGTTTTGCATTTGGAAGCTGTTGCTGTGACCAGACAACATGCGGTCTAAGGAACTCTCAATTGAGGTGAAGCAGAACATCCTGAGGCTGAAAAAAAAAGAAAAAATCCATCAGAGAGATAGCAGACATGCTTGGAGTAGCAAAATCAACAGTCGGGTACATTCTGAGAAAAAAGGAATTGACTGGTGAGCTTGGGAACTTAAAAAGGCCTGGGCGTCCACGGATGACAACAGTGGTGGATGATCGCCGCATACTTTCTTTGGTGAAGAAGAACCCGTTCACAACATCAACTGAAGTCCAGAACACTCTCAGTGAAGTAGGTGTATCTGTCTCTAAGTCAACAGTAAAGAGAAGACTCCATGAAAGTAAATACAAAGGGTTCACATCTAGATGCAAACCATTCATCAATTCCAAAAATAGACAGGCCAGAGTTAAATTTGCTGAAAAGCACCTCATGAAGCCAGCTCAGTTCTGGAAAAGTATTCTATGGACAGATGAGACAAAGATCAACCTGTACCAGAATGATGGGAAGAAAAAAGTTTGGAGAAGAAAGGGAACGGCACATGATCCAAGGCACACCACATCCTCTGTAAAACATGGTGGAAGCAATGTGATGGCATGGGCATGCATGGCTTTCAATGGCACTGGGTCACTTGTGTTTATTGATGGAATAACAGCAGACAAGAGTAGCCGGATGAATTCTGAAGTGTACCGGGATATACTTTCAGCCCAGATTCAGCCAAATGCCGCAAAGTTGATCGGACGGCGCTTCATAGTACAGATGGACAATGACCCCAAGCATACAGCCAAAGATACCCAGGAGTTCATGAGTGCAAAAAAGTGGAACATTCTGCAATGGCCAAGTCAATCACCAGATCTTAACCCAATTGAGCATGCATTTCACTTGCTCAAACCCAAACTTAAGACGGAAAGACCCACAAACAAGCAAGACCTGAAGGCTGCGGCTGTAAAGGCCTGGCAAAGCATTAAGAAGGAGGAAACCCAGCGTTTGGTGATGTCCATGGGTTCCAGACTTAAGGCAGTGATTGACTCCAAAGGATTCGCAACAAAATATTGAAAATAAAAATATTATGTTTGGGTTTGGTTTATTTGTCCAATTACTTTTGACCTCCTAAAATGTGGAGTGTTTGTAAAGAAATGTGTACAATTTCTATCAGATATTTTTGTTCAAACCTTCAAATTAAACGTTACAATCTGCACTTGAATTCTGTTGTAGAGGTTTCATTTCAAATCCAATGTGGTGGCATGCAGAGCCCAACTCGCGAAAATTGTGTCACTGTCCAAATATTTCTGGACCTAACTGTATATATCTTTATAGCTCCTGTGATGCACTGACAGGTGACATATATGAAGGTCGCTATGTTTCCCCCAGAATGTGATTGGAGAACTTGTGAGACCTGCTGAAGTGTGTTGTGATTACAGTCACTGCTGTGAGTGCAACACAAAATAAGAGTGTGAACTTGGTCAAGATATTTGACCAAGTATTTTGCTTAGGCCTAAAACACACTTCCGCAAAAAAAACGTCCGTGTGACACGGTCCGTTTTTCGGGTCCGTGTTCCGGTTTTTTCGGGCGTTTCTCCGGTACGTATGGCATCCGTGTGATGGCGTATGCGAGCCGTGTGTACGTGTAAAATGTCCGTGTTTGTGTGTAAAATGCCCGTGTATGTGTACGTAGAATGTCCGTGTGGAATGTCCGTTTGTGTCTTGCACAATGTCGTTGATACATGTCGGCTGACAGCAGACAGAGTTGCGCGATGAGAATGAACTCGGGTGAACTTCACCCGACTTCATTGTCATGCCGCGGCTCTGTCTGTGTGCCGCGTACTGATTAGCGGTCACCTGTGAAGGATTCACCGGTGACCGATAATCCCCCGAGTGACTGAAGTTAGCAGCCCTCTCTCATACTTACCGCTCCCCGATCACCAGCTCGGCGAGGAACAGCTGTGCAGAGAATACGCGGCAACAATTACTTTGAATATGCTGGCCGCTCATTAATCAATCTCGTATTCCCTGCTTTCCCCACCCACCGGCGCCTGTGATTGGTTGCAGTCAGACACGCCCCCCACGCTGAGTGACAGCTGTGTCACTGCAGCCAATCACAGCAGCCGGTGGGCGTGTCTATACTGTGTAGTAAAATAAATAAATAAATAATTAAAAAAAACGACGTGCGGTCCCCCCCATTTTAATACCAGCCAGATAAAGCCATACGGCTGAAGGCTGGTATTCTCAGGATGGGGAGCCCCACGTTATGGGGAACCCCCCAGCCTAACAATATCAGTCAGCAGCCGCCCAGAATTGCCGCATACATTATATGCGACAGTTCTGGGACAGTACCCGGCTCTTCCCGATTTGCCCTGGTGCGTTGGCAAATCGGGGTAATAAGGAGTTATTGGCAGCCCATAGCTGCCAATAAGTCCTAGATTAATCATGTCAGGCGTCTCCCCGAGATTCCTTCCATGATTAATCTGTAAATTACAGTAAATAAACACACACACCTGAAAAAATCCTTTATTAGAAAAAAAAACACTAACAAAGTCCCTCATCACCAATTTTATAAGCCCGAAAAAGCCCTCCATGTCCGTCGTAATCCACGAACCTCCAGCGTCGCTTCCAGCTTCCGCTCCTGTCAGCTCCACGCAGCTAATGAAGGCAATAGCGCGTGGAGCTGACAGGAGGAGAGAGGTGAGTACTTGTTCTTTTTTTTATATATAAATTAGTGAGTACAGAGGCTAGCTGCTATATTATATATGGAGGCCTGGGGAGGCTGGCTGCATTATTATACATGGAGGACTGGGGAGGCTGTATAATGTAGTAATGTATAGTGTATAATATAGCAGCTAGCCTCTCCAGGCCACCATGTATAATAATGCAGCCAGTCTCTCCAGGCCTCCATGTCCAGTATAATGCAGCCTCCTCAGGCCTCTGGCCATTGTGTACTCACTAATTTTTATATATATATATATATATATATATATATATATATATATAAAAAAAGAACAAGTATTCGCCTCTCTCCTCCTTCCACCGCTGTTCTGTCTTCACGTCTCCTCATTCCACCGCTGCTATCCTCACCGCTCTCCTCTTCTACTGCGCAGGCACAGGGGGAGACAAAGGAGGGGGCCACAAGGAGGGGGGCCAGTGTCAGCGGCGGCACCGGGTCATATAGCGGCCGCGTGGTCTGTGACATATCAGCGCAGCTCCTCTCTCACTGAAAGGAGCTGGCTGCTGATCTGCCGGGCGGCCGTGGGCCCCTAACCTCCCGTCCCGGTCTCAATGGTGACCCCTGCGACCGCGGTAGTTACGCCCCTGGTAGTGACCCAGGACCCTCAGCACAAAACATTCCCATAGTTCTCCATGTATTATAATTCACCCCATAGTCCTCCATATATTATACTGCACCACATAGTCCTCCATATATTATAATGCACCCCCATAATCCTCTATGTATAAAGTAGCCCTCATAGCCCTCTAATTATTATGAATTTCTCATAGTTCTCCATGTATTATAATTCACCCCATAGTTCTCCATATATTATAATTCACCCCATAGTACTCCATATATTATACTGCACCACAGTGTCCTCAAAGTTTTATAATGCACCCCCATAGTCCATGTATATGGTAGGCGCCATAGTCCTCCATATATTATAATGTAGCCCCCATAGTCCTATATGTATTATAACGCAACCCCATAAAGCTTCATATTGTATTATGCAGCCCCATACTCCATGTATAATGCACCCCTATATTCCATGTATAAGGTGTCCTTCATTTTCTATTATGCAGCCCCATAGACCTCCATGTATAATGCACCCCTTGTCCATTTATAAGGTGTCCTTCATGTTGTATAATGGATCCCCATAGACCTCCATGTATAATGCAGCCCCATAGACCTCCATGTATAATACACCCCTATGGTCCATGTATAAGGTGTCCTTCATGTTGTATAATGGATCCCCATAGACCTCCATGTATAATACACCCCTATAGTCCATGTATAAGGTGTCCTTCATGTTGTATAATGGATCCCCATAGACCTCCATGTATAATGGATCCCCAGAGACCTCCATGTATAATACACCCCTATAGTCCATGTATAAGGTGTCCTTCATGTTGTATAATGGATCCCCATAGACCTCCATGTATAATGCAGCCCCATAGACCTCCATGTATAATACACCCCTATAGTCCATGTATAAGGTGTCCTTCATGCTCTAATATATGAAGGGTTATGTGGGACTCTATATACTATTTGGAAGGCTATGTGGGGGCCATTATAGTATTTGGAGAACTATATACAAGGGGGACAAAGATACAAGCAGGGGGGATGTGAACGTTTTGTGCTGAGGGGAAAAAAGCTCTTTCCTTCAGCACCCAGCTTTCCCATACTCAGCTATACATCTTCTCTCAGAACTCCGCTTTCCCATGCTCTGATATGGGAAAGCTGGGTGCTGAGGGAAAGATAGATAACAGAACATAGGAAAGCTGGGTGCTGATAGAGGGATTTCAGATCATGGGGAAACCTGGGTGCTGTGGGTAAGAGCCAAATGTCAGCGTCATTATCCTGTACCCCGAGTGTCAGTGTCATTATCCCGGACCCCAACTGTCAGTGTACGTGGAGAGGGGAGCCCAGGTTTGAACTTTGCACCGGGGCCCATCAAACTCTAGTTACGCTACTGGTCACTACCTCACTTGACTGGCTTTATGAAGCCGCTGCCTCACATTCCCCAGAAAACCTGTCTTGGGGGGCTATTGAGGCTCCTGCAATCTAATGCAACTGGTGCACAACTTGCGACCGCAGATCCGATAGTTGCAGAGATAAACTCTGCAGTGCAAGAGTCGCAACTGCATCCATATTAGAATCCTGGAAAAAAATTGGACCAGTTTTAATGTCACGCCGGGAATGAGAGGGCCCCCAGCAAGTGACAAACACAAAGGGTACACCAGGGAAACAGTACATGCTAGGGAAAGAGTAGAGCCACCTCCCAACACTCACCTGAGGCTCATCCTTGCACTCTCTCATGTCCTTAGATAGGTCCTTAGCCTCTCCTCAACTGGCCATGAACTCATCCTGACTAGTGTTATAGCCAGCGAGATGCTAGTCTCACCACTACAATAAAATAACATGAGGAAAGTAAGAAACGGGAAAGACACAACAAATAGTTCTCCACAGCTACTCAAGCAGGAAGCTTCTGAGCTGCAACAGAAACAACACCTCTGCTTCTGCTTAGCAAAGCACCCTCAAAGTAGTAAAATTATAGAATGTGCTATAGGCAGCATAGGAGTGAGTTTATATAGCGGAAAGATGTAGCTGCAGCTGAGATAACCAGCTACAAGTTAATCTCAGCAGGATAAAAAAAGACCTTAACCCCTTCAGCACCAAACGGAATTAAATAAGCTCCTACTACTAGACTAGGATAAGCGATGAGTTGATTCTAAATTGGATCTGTGATCAACCAAAAGCTAAAGGCCCCGTCACACGCAGAGATAAATCTTTGGCAGATCTGTGGTTGCAGTGAAATCATGGACATATTGTTCCATTTGTACACAGCCACAAACCTGGCAGTGATTGTCCACAATTTCACTGCAACCACAGATCTGCTGCAGATTCATCTCTGTGTGTGACAGGGCCTTAAGACCTTCTGATCCTCGAATTCTGGAGGTCTCTGCAGGGCTCGACACACTTGTGACACTCAGGAAAAAAAGATAAATGGTACAATGAATTTTCTCCTTTTACTCTTGTGAAAATGAAAGATTTCAAGTTAACAACATTTTTGTGGTAAAAATGGGTTTCAAGGTGCACAGCAAACAATTAGATAAGTTCCTTGAGGGGTCTAACTTCCACAATGGGGTCACATGTTTTGGTTTCCACTGTTTAGGCATATCATAGGCTCTCCAAACGCAATATGGCATCTGCTATCTATTCCAACCAGTGTTGCAGTCCCAAGGTCGAATTGCGCTTCTTCCTTGCTGAGCCCTGCTGTGCACCTAAACAGTATATTATATACAATCAGCATATATTATATATTAGTGGAGAAATTGCACAACAAACTTTATTTTGCATTTTTTTTGTTACCCTTGAGATAATTTTCACCTAAAATAACTTTTTTGAGGAAAAAGAAAAATTTCATTTTTTTCCTTCCACTTTGCTTAATTTCCTGTGAAGCACCCAAAGGTTTAATAAACTGTTACGGGGGCACCGGCAGATTAGGACCAGGGAGTATATATCCTAATCGCCAGTCGGGGCCCACCGTGCTCCAGATGACAAAGGAGCTGCTGGCACCTGAGGGTTAGGTAGAGACTATAGAGCGGGATGGCTCTGAGATAACCCAGGGAACCGGTCACGTGTGTAGGGACACGTCAGACCGGACGACAACCCAGTTAGCGTTTCGGTGGAATTGGGGCAAACCCTGACCACGTGTGCAGGGAACAAGTCAGGCCGGATGGTGACCATGTAGCATTGACCGAGAAGACCGCTGCGATAGCGCCCTGTTGACCACGTGTGTCAGACACGACAGGCCGAGCGGTCCTCAGATTAGCGTTTCTAGTCACAATGCGAATGGCCACGTGTGTAGAGGACACGTCAGGCAGAGAAATCACACCAGTAGCATTGACTGGGAAGCCAAGGAGGATAATAGATTCACACACCTAATCCAGGAACACCCTGTTAATGCCACAGGGGTCCTGGGGTACGCTGTGCGTGCGTGTAGGAGGCACAACCGGACAGGTGGCGCAGCAGGTGCGTTGTCCATGTGCGTAGGGGGCACAATCAGACAGGAGGCGCAGCAGCCGCAGCCCAGTTAACTCCACTGGGCTGCACAAGCAGAACTGGACGGTAGGAGGTGGAAACCCGGCGCCTGACCCTAACGTGCTGAGTCACGGGTGTCTTGGCGTGACAAGCACTGGACGCCTAACCCTACCTACCGCTTCTAAACACAGGCTTATGCCGCAATAAGGCTTTAACATGGAGGTGTGCTCTGTCTGAGCAAATGTGAAGACTGCGCGCCTCCATGTTGTCCCCAGCCCCTTTTATAACCTGGGTCCGCCCCAAACCCAGGGTGGACCACAATGGCACCTCTAGGGTCCAACAACAGAGTGCCATGTCATCAGTGACGTCACCAGCGGCCTATCCGGAACCGCCACGTCATTGATGACCTCATGGCAGCCACGCCCCAAACACTTCACCAGTCATCGTCTGACGACCATTGGTGAGGTGTCGTGTCATAGGGCGGGCCTCTGCGAGCCAGTCCGGAGTGGCCACATCATCAGGACACCTGATGTGTGTCGGTCTATCAGAGCCTGCCACCTCCCGGAGTTGCCCAGTGAGGTCCTTACCGGACCTTGCCTCTGATGCACTAAGTGCCTGAGCATGCTCAGTAGCCTGAACAACAGTCTCGGAAATCAGACTATCTGCCCGAGCATGCTCAGTAGGCACAACACAGGACTTAGACACGGCATGATGTCCAAGTACCTGTGCAAAGAGGCTTTTCGCACTAAGTGTAGGAGCATGCTCAGTTGCCTGAATTGAGGACTTAGCCTCAGAAATGGCACTATCAGGCTGAGCATGCTCACTAGGCGAAACACTGGACGTAGACTCTGGCTGGGGTAAATCGGGGCGCGCATGCGCACTAGCCGCCTCTCCACACTTAGACGTGGAGGAAGAAGCAGCCAGCTGGACGACCCGAGGCACAGCCAAAAACGGCAGCCGGCGCGTGGGCGCAACAGGAACCGCAGCAGGCTGCTTGCGGCTATGGTGGCGCTGATTCGTAACATAAACTTCTTGGATGAGGTTTTTAGTAGTTTGAGGGGTGCAGTTTTAGAATGGTGTCATTTTTAAGCATTTTCTGGGCTTGATAAATTTTCCTTAGGGCTTATGCGCATGTACATGCTGAAAATTCTGCAGCGATTTGGCAGTGCATGTGCGCTTCAAATCGCTGCAGAAACACTGCGTAATGGATGCAGAATAAATGCCGATTTCATACGCTATGGATGCTGTCTCTCCCATAGACAGAGTGTGAGCAGCATCCAAAGCGCACGAAACAAGTGCCATGTTGCATTTTTGAATGCACCGATTTGGATCAAAATCAGCATCCAAATTAAAAAAAAAAGCATGGTGCGCAAGGATTATGCACAATCTTCATAGATTATACAGAGGACGCCTGCATTCACGCTGCAGTGCTAGACGCAGCGTAAATGCATGCAATACGCACATGTGCGCACATGCCCTTAATCGTTTCCCTAAACGCAGGCCATTAGGTTTGAATATATGGTCAAATGGTAGTATGGGCATGTGCAATAAATATAAGCAGTTATGCACAATACATGTCTTAGTGTAAGTGTAAACTTCATCACATCATATGAAGTAGGATTTAAATAATTAAACATAAATGCCCTAAGTAGTGTGGTATTCCTATAAAGTAATACATCTTTATTATAAGTGGAGCTAAACGGGGCATGTCCTGGCTATGGAGGAGTAAAGACGCTAGTCTCTTCAGCTCCCAGCCCAGGCCGGCAGAATCACTGATACCCAGAGTACCATCGCACTCAGAAACAACCCTATGGGTGCCAGAAAAAAGAAAGGAGCACCCTCCAGCGTGACGGGCACCCCTATCCCAGGACATATCCCGCTTCATGTCGGGAGCGGGTCAGTCAGAGCAGCGTGGAGCGGGGTCTGCATTGGCGCCGCAGGTGTCGCGGGCAGGGAGGGCACTGCGCTCACCACGCTCGGGTCCGGTGCTGCTGCTGCTTGCTGCTCGTTGGCTTGAGCGGTGGGCCGGATACGGGGACTCGAGCGGCGCTCCTCGCCCGTGAGTGAAAAGGGTGGTTGGGAAGTCGGTTCGTGACACCACCCACGGTGTGTGATGAGGTTGGGACACCACCGCTGCTCTGGACGGGGATCCCGGGAGCGATGACAGGGAGCAGCCGAGATGTATCTCTCCCCTCCGTGGGTAGCAAGGTTGGTGGTCCTGGGGCCCGGTGAGATGACGGGGATGTGGATGTGCAGGGACGGTGAGGTGCAGTGTCGCGGGGCAGCTCCCCTTAGCCCAATGACTCCCATATTTAACAATCCGGAGTTCCCTCCAGCGATGGGGAGGGAGAGGTTCCTTCGCGGGCACCAAAACTCTGATCTCCGAGTGGCTCACTTTTTACAGGATGCCCACATCCCCACGCGGGAGCAGCTGGAGGCAAGGGACCCCCCATGAAACTATCCTGGTTACAGTATGGACAGTTGCGGTCCTTCTTAGGGAGATGGATGTCGGAGAGACAGCGCACCCGCCCGGTGCTACCTACTCCCTTTGAGGGTTTGTTCCTGGGGAATTCATATTCATATACCCGACACTCCTATAAATGACACTTTTAGGTCCATACTCTTGATCCCAATTAGGGAATAGACTTATAGACAACGAGGGGGCTATGCCCAAGATCCTCCCCAGACCGGAAAACAGGAAAACAGCACAGTTAGGATCGTTTGTTTTATGTAAGTCAATTCATCTGACATACATCAGGAAGGAAAGGGACTCGGGAATAGAAGGACTTTGGAATTGGCCATACAGAATACAATGTTACTGCAGAGTATATGATAAGACTTTGATTTGTATTTTAGTCATGACATGTAAGGAAGTATGTATGTTCGTTGGACCCGGAGAGGGACCTCACTTGTACTTTTCACTCTACTCTTTCCTATTAGCCACTAAGGCTCTCTCACTTACTCTCAAAATGCTGTTTTTTTATTTTTTGAAAAATTCAATAAAATAGATTAATCATAAGTGGAGCTAAACAAGGTTCCACATATTATAACTGCCCTATATCTCTGACTTGAGATTTTGCCTTTTGCTGGTGAAGCATTTTACCTCAGCAAACTATATTCAATATTCACTGACTCTACACTAAGTGGATGTCTTACATATGACACATGCCAATAAGTGTATTGGAATCCACTATAGTTTTTTTGTTTTTAGGAGTTTGTTTTTGAATCTCTATAATTCATTGTGTTTCCTGATGAGTTATTGTAATCACAGCGTTGAGACAAGATTGAGACAACAGTGCGATAATATCTCTACAGAGATGGGATTTTTTTGCTTTGTATTTGTTCCTGGGACAACAGCAGCAAATAGTATTTAGGTGCACCTCATGCTTGTGAACATATAGGATTATTTTAAATTTATGCATCTGAATAAAGGTTAAGTTTTATTATCCCATTCAGTGAGATCTTGGACTACATCAGCTACATCAGCGAGTGCCTGCTAGTTCCCTCCTGTGAATAGACTATGTACATGGAAAGTCTGGTGCGGGCAACCGCAGCTTTCATAGCTCTGCTTCATACTCTAAAGGGTGCTTTACACGCTGCGACATCGCTAGCGATTGCTAATATGACGCCCTGGACTAGCCAGGTAGTCACAGACATAACATCACACACACCCCCTTCCCTGGACAGTTCACACCAGTCAAACAAAACCCTTGTTGCCTCCTCCAGGGTCTGATGTCCAGGTCCACCCACCGAGGAGTTCACAGGCCTGGAGGCGGGAAAAGTGACAGATTGTAGTAGAGTGTGGAAGTGAGAGGAGCAAAAGTCTGTGTGTGTCTGGGTCGGAGCCCAGGCACAATCAGCAAGGTTGGCAGACGGTGTTGGCCGTCTGCAGGAGTTAGTGGATCTCTGCGGAACCGTAGGACCGGGGTCAGGCGGTGGCCCGCCGGTACCAAGCCGGGGAGTGGAGTGAAGCTAAGCACAAAGGCAGGGCCATCGGACCCCGACTAGGCTTGGAGCCGCCGACAATGGTCAAATCCGAAAGTGTCCGGAACCCCAGGGGTTTCCTAACAACCAAGACCCGACAGAAGGCAACAGTCCACACGGTGAGGACACACAGCCACCGCCATAGGCTAGAGATCCAAGGGCCAGCGCCTGCGGGCAAAACGGGTTCCTTCGGTACCTATACGCCGGGGAGCGGACTACCGGTGGGCAACCACAGGAGTCAGAACAGTCTAACAAGGTGCAGGGAAAGACAGCCACCATCACCCTGTCCGGGGAGAAAACAAACATTGCAGCTGGCTGCGGGACCCGTCCATCCAGACGTTTGGTTCGCCAGAAACTCTGTGCATCTGTGTCTGAGAGAGTACAACAGTGCCATCCGGCACCGCACCGCGCTGCCCCTGCAACCCTGCACCCCAGCCATTCAGCCTCCCCGTACCACCACCGGGCCCCGGGATCCCCAACCCCTACCCACGGAGGGGACAACATCCTAGCTGTTCCCTACCATCGCTCCCGGGATCCCCGTCATCAGCAGCGGTGGTGCCCATTATTACCATGACCCGTGGGTGGCGTCACGAACTATCTCCCCAAACAAACCACCCTCTTTTCACTCGTGGGCGAGGAGCGCTGCTCGAGTCCCCAGGTCCGGCCCACCGCTCGAGCCACCGAGCAGCAGCAGAAGTCCCCGGACCCGAGCGTGGTGAGCGCACCCCTACGCCCACGACACTAGCGATGTCGAGCGCGATAGCACCCGCCCCTGTCGTACGTGCGACATTTGGTGATCGCTGCCGTAGCAAACATTATCACTACGGCAGCGTCACACACACATGCCTTGTCAGCGACGTCGCTGTGACCGCCGGACAATCCCTCCTTCAAGGCGGAGGTGCGTTCGGCATCACAGCGACGTCACCGCGATGTCAAGCGGCCGTCCAAGAGAAGCGTTGGGGCAGAGATGAGCGGGACGTAACATTCCGTCGTTTCTGTGGTGTCACACATAGCGATGTGTGCTGCCGCAGGAATGACAAACAACATTGTACCTGAATCAGCAACGATATTAAGGAAAGGAGCGACGTGTCAACGATCACCGTTTTTGGACGATTTTGCGATCGTTGATCGTCGTTCCTTGGTGTCACATGCTGCGATGTCACTACCGGCGCCGGATGTGCGTCACTAACGACGTGACCCCGACAATACATCGGTAGCAATGTCGCAGCGTGTAAAGCACCCTTAAGGCCATGTGTGCACATGTGCTTTTTTTCCGGTGTTTTGGCTCTGTTTTAGGCCTCCTTCACACATCCGTGTTTCTGGTATGTGTTTGGTCCGATTCCTCACGTGCCGGAGACACGGGCACACGTAGACCCATTAAAATCAATGGGTCTGCGCACACGTGCATGTTTTGCCATGGACCGTGTGTCGTTCGTGTGCATGTCCGTGTGGTTCGTGTGCGATCCGTGTGACACCCGTGATGCCGGAGAAAAACGGACACGTCTACGTGTGGAGCATACGTGTGCCCGTGTGCTCCACACGTAGACATGTCCGTTTTTCTCCGGCATCACGGGTGTCACACGGATCGCACACGAAACACACGGATGTGATCCGTGTGACACGCACCAGAGAAAACACACGTGCCTGTGAAATAAAAAGTACTCACATTCTCCAGCGCTGCTGTCTCTGCCGCTGCTGTCACTTGCTTCTGACCCCCGCTCATTATGCTCATTGCATATTCACTCCACTGTGGGCCGGAAGCAGCAGTAGCGGGGAGTCGGCAGGACCGGAGAACGAAGATCAGCACCACGGACAGCAATGCCAGGGACAGGTGAGCAGAAAGTTACCGTTCTCCGTGTGTTTTCACAGATAACTCACAGAGAACACACGTGTGCCATAAACACGGCACACGGAGGGCAAAACGCACCTTTAACACATCCGTGAAAAACATGCGTGATTGTCACGGACGGGTGAAAGAGGCCTTAAACTGCACCGCGTCATTGACAAAATGCATGCGTTGTGCTTCCCAAGCAAAGTCTATGAAAAGTCAGAAAATTCCATGTGCACGTTGCTTTTTTAGGCAGCATTTTGTTTGTTAATTATTTCTCAAATTCGTTGCCTAAAAAAAGCAGCATGTCACTTCTTCCATACGTTTTGGTTGCATTTCCCACCCATTGAAATCAATGCATTTTGGTTGCATTTTGTAGTATGCATTCTTGTCAACAAAAACCCAGCTCTCTGTCTCTCTCTCTGTCTGTCTATATCTCTCTCTCTCTCTGTCTCTCTGTTTCTCTCTCTCTCTCTCTGTCTCTCTCACTGTGTCTCTCTCTCTCTCTGTCTCTCGGTCTCGGTCTCTCGGTCTCGGTCTCTGCCTCTTTTATACTCACCGATCACCGGCGCTGCACGGCTGTCACACTGCTCCTTCGGCTTCTCTTTTCATATTCACTGCTTCCACCGGCGCCTATGATTGGTTGCAGTCAGACGAGCCCTCACACTGAGTGACAGCTGTCCCACTGCAACCAATGACAGCGGCTGGTGGGCGGGTCTATATTGTGCAGTACAATAAATAAATAAGAAATAAAAGAAACGACGTGTGGTCTCCCCAATTGATAGGCAATATAAAGCCACACAGCTGAGGGCTGGTATACTCAGACTAAAAATATCACCCAGCAGCTGCCCGGAGTTGCCGCGTCTATTAGATGCAAAAGTCCTGGGATATTACCCAGCTATCCCCGAATTATGCTGGTGCCATGTTAATCGGGGTAATAAGGGGTTAATATCAGCCCATAGCTGCCACTAAGTCCTAGGTTAATCATGGCAGGCGTCTATGAGACACCCCCCCATGATTAACTGTAAGTGAATATAAATAAACACATACACCCAAAAAATCCTTTACATGGAATAAAAGACAAAAAAACACCCTCTTTCACCACTTTATTAACCCCCAAACACCCTTCCAGGTTCGACGTAATCCACACGAGGTACCACGACGCTTTCAACTCTGCTACATCGGAAGCTGACAGCAAGCGGCCATAGAGCACGACCGCTCCCTGTGAGCTCCATGCAGCCACTGAAGTGAGCTGTGCAATCAACGGTGCCCTCACTCAGGTGATTTGCGGTCAGAAGTGAGTCCTTCACCTGTGACCGCAAATCAGGCCGGGCAATGACAGTGAATTCTGATAAAACTCTGACGTCACAGCTGTGGGCTCCGCCCTACTGCCTGTATCCTGGCACAGACCTCAGAGGTTTCCCCTGAGTTCATTCTCATGGCATGCCTCTGTCTCTGTCTGCTGTTTGTGGGCAGTCAAGCTATCTATTCTTTCTATCTATGTAGTCTAACTATCATATTCTATTTCTCCTTTAAAAACGCACTGTCCAAAACGCAGCCCAAACGTAGGGAAAACGCATCGAAAATGCATGCGTTTTTAACCGCTTTTTTTTGTCAAAAGCAGTGTTTACATTTGTCAATGTCTGCCAGAGGGTGCATTTTTTTTGACAAATCCAAAACGCAGCGTGCGGATATACCCTAAGAACTGGATGCGTGTTTCACCACCTCCCTGATAACTATAAAAAGATTATAGAAATATTCCCATACACCTGACCAAATCGGTGAGGCAGTAAAATGCGCTTCAAGGTGGGGATTCTTAAGGCTACTACTTCACACTCATCCACATGGCCACAGGTATTTGCAGGACATTGAATGTTTGTTTAGCTATTGCATTCAACTGGGTCTCCCTTTATATTTAAGACAGCTCGAGCTACTTTAGACAACATTTAATTGCATATGGGAATACAACCAGGTTCTCTTAATATATTGAGGTTCTATTTGTATTTATTTTTGCTCTTATTTTATGATTATATTTACAGTAATTATTATGCATAAGTCTCTGTGATTGTATTATTGCTATAATTGTATATTATATAAACTTAGAAGCCATTGTTTATATACTTCTAATTGTATATTTATGTGGCCATGTTGATCTGTAGTGTGAGAACTCTATACATACTTCATTAATCTCTGTACAGCAGTCTCCTTGCCCATGATTTCAACTTGCATAGCATTTTAATATGTTTGAAGTTTATTAATAAAGCATTAGATTTATATTTGATGATTTTTTTTTTTTAGGCTTAGATATAGTAATTTACGGGAAATTTTATGCTATATATAGAGGACTTGTATTGGTCATTTAATTAGTCTGTAGCTTTATCCAACATACGGTAAGTAAGCTGGCTATATACGTTGGATATGTTAATATTTGACTTTGCTTTTTTCAGAGGATTCACACTTAATACTATGTGAGTTAAATTTAGAATGCAGTCGACCGGAAGAAAGAATGTAATTGAAGGGTGAAGAGAAGAAACTGAAAGAACAGATTAAAAGACTGTTTAAATATGTGAAAAATATTTAACTAAAGAAGTGTAATGTTATACTATTGTTACCATTTTTCTTTTATTGTGCAGAAGTTTAAAAGTTACATATTGTATATAAAAAGGACATAGGTCCATCAATTTCAACCTTTCTGACCACCTATAGCTTCTCTATCACTAGATTATTTATTATCCAAATTGATACGTCTTGTGAGAAAAGCATCTAGTCCTTTATTAAATGCTAATATTGTGTAATCCCATGCTATAAATAAAAGAGATGAGTGGTTATGTTCTGGCAATGGAAGTGAATAGTTGTGAATGATGTGTAAGAGCAATAGTTTTATAAGCTCTTCATTCCTCCATGGCACAGAGAAAATGCAGGGAAATAACTCTGACAGACTGGATCCTACCACAGTTGCACACTGAAAAGCCAAAAATGTACAAGGGAAAATATGGCGCTACATTACTGCAAAAGAGAGATATTTAGTTTATGTATTGGCCAATGCATGTAAGCCCGGAAACCAATGGCAAGGTATATCTCTGTAATCCGGGAACCTAACTTAAATGCCACTATCTAGATTAAAAACATCCGTGTCTGGGCAAAATGCCACTATTTGGACTACAAACCTCCATGTATGGGCAGCAAGGCTCCTGCTATAATGGTTATGAACACAGCCAGGTCTTAGGGCGGAGTGCTCAGTCAGAAAGAGACTCACTACAAGTATCCAAATAACTGACCCGCACATCCAACATCTTTCTGACTGAGCACTCCGTGGCATTTAAGTTAGGTTCACGGATTACAGAGATATACCTTGCCGTTGGTGTCCGGGCTTACATGCATTGGCCAATACATAAACTAAATATCTCTCTTTTGCAGTAATGCAGTGCCATATTTTCCCTTGTACATTTTTGGCTTTTCAGTGTGCAGCTGTATGCATTTTATAGTTACTATGTTTTTTCGGCTAGCACTTGTTTACATTTGTTGGATGTGCGGGTAAGTTATTTGGATCCTACCACAGACACACTGTGGCGCTGCTACGGATGAGCGAACTCAAACAGTAGAGTTCGGGGTTCATACCAAACACCTAGTGTCTGATGCTAAACTCCGAACAGAGCCTTCTAAATAGAAGTCTGTGCTATTGTTTGACTTTGGCAGCCAAATAAAGCTTGTAGAAAAGCTGCAGCGCAGCCAACCAGCAATCATTTCAGCTGTAGGCACTTCCTGACCCATCACAGCCATGCCAAGTATTGGCATACCACATCAACCAGCCTGTTTAAGGCCTGATCATGGGTTGCACTGCTATTCTGAGATCTTCTGAGCCTGGTGCAGACTACCCTAATCCAGCCTGGTGCATACTGCCATAAAAGCTTGGTGAATATTGCCCTAATCCAGCCTGTGCATACTGCCATAAAACTCTGGTGCATACTGCCATATCAGCCTGGTGAATAGTGCCCTAATACAGCCTGGTGAATACTGCCCTAATACAGCCTGGTGCATACTGCCCTAACAGCCTGGTTCATACTGCCCTAATCCAGCCTGGTGCATATGTAGCGCCCCATGGGGCCTTAGGGTTACTCGTCACCGGGCCAGTGGTTTCTTGGGGTTCCTGTGACTGACCTGACCTGGCTCCGTGGCACCGTCGGCTACATGAGAAGACAAATAAGTGCAAGGGGGATGGAAGGAGGGCGAAGGGTCCCTGGGAAGCATGTCGCTGGTTGCAATGGTGACTGGGTCTTGGCCTCCTCCGCCGCAGACCCTTGCTGTTGTGGCGCCCCTGACCTGGTCACTCACCACTGAGTACTGCACCCATGCTGGGAGCAGTACAATACAGGTAAACCAGAAGGCTAAACGAGGTGTGATCACAGGCGCATAGTAATCAGGTCTCCCACATTTCATAGTTTCATAGTTTCATAGTTTCATAGTTTTTAAGGTTGAAGGGAGACTCTAAGTCTATCTAGTTCAACCTGTAGCCTAACATGTTGATCCAGAGGAAGGCAAAAAAACCCCAATGTGTCAAATAAGCTCCAATGGGGAAAAAAATTCCTTCCTGACTCCACATACGGCAATCAGACTAGTTCCCTGGATCAACACCCTGTCATAAAATCTAATATACATAACTGGTAATATTATATTTTTCAAGAAATGCGTTCAGGCTCTGCTTAAATTTTACTAGTGAATCCCTCATTACAACATCATACGGCAGAGAGCTCCATAGTCTCACTGCTCGCACAGTAAAGAATCCTCATCTGTGATGATGATTAAACATTCTTTCCTCAAGACGTAGCGGATGCCCCCGTGTTCCAGTCGCAGGCCTAGGTGTAAAGAGATCTTTGGAAAGGTCTCTGTACTGTCCCCTCATATATTTATACATTGTGATTAGATCCCCCTAAGCCTTTGTTTTTCCTAACTAACTAACCCCAAGTTTAATAACCTGTCTTGGTATTGCAGCCCACCCATTCCTCTAATAATCTTGGTCGCTCTTCTATCTACCTGTAAGATTATGCTATTTATAACCTTCTATACTTTTGCTAACCAGAAATGCATCCATTCCTCTCTTAAATTCATTCAGTGAGTTGGCCATAACCACTTCCTCAGGAAGAGAGTTCCAGAGCCTCACTGCTCTTACCGTGAAGAACCCTCTTCTATGCTGATGTAGGAATTTTCTTTCCTCCAATCGAAAAGAATGCCCCCTTGTTCTTGTCATAGTCCTTGGTACAAACAGATCATGGGAGAGATCTCTATATAGCCCTCTGATATATTTGTACATATTTATTAGGTCTCCCCTAAGTCTTCTCTTTTCTAGAGTAAATAGACCTAATTTTGATAACCTTTCCGTGTATTGTAATGCACCCATTCCATTTATTATTTTAGTAGCTCGCCTCTGAACCCTTTCAAGTTCAGTAATGTCTTTCTTCAGCACCGGCGCCCAAAATTGCACACAATACTCCAAGTGTGGTCTGACGTTAGGGACCCCTGGGGAATCCAGGAGGGGGGTGTGGCCTCCATGTCCACACAAAGGGTGTGTAAGAGAGTCTGGTTGCTAGCTGGCATAGGCAGGCACAGAGGGGAGGGAGTAGTGAGCCAGTTAGTAAGTGCAGCTCAGGGAGAGCAGATGTGAGGAGCAGACCCTGCAGGCTGTTACAAGCTGACAGCGTCCGCGCAGTGACTACCAACGGGGGAGAAAGGGCTACCTGGCAGTGCCGCCTGAAAAGCTACCTAGGGCCGGAAGGGCTGAGAGGTGGTGAACTAAGGGGACTGTCTTGTGGACCCTGCCCGCACGGGTTACAGGTACCCAGAGCAGGAACCTATTTATTAGGCCTGCTGAACCTGCCGGTGGAGGCACTGCATGCTCTCCACCAACCACACACAGAGTCTGGAGCCACGTAGGAAAGTGAGGGCCCATAGTTCACAGGAGGCAAGCAGCCGGTGTGACCTGGTCAAGGCTACAAGCAAACGGGCCAAATTGAGGGGAGAGAGGCAGCAGCAACTTCCCTGGGTGATCCCAGCAGGACTTCAAGTCGGAGTCACCCCAAAACACAAAGGGCTCGGAAGGCGAGTTGGTGGTCACCCTCATCAGTCAGCCAGAAGGATACCTGGTTCTAGCCTGGTTCATCCCAGCTACACCCGGGTTACTCACCTACCATCAACTGTGAGTAAAAACCCTGAAAGACTGCCTGGACTGTGTTTGAGTCATTCTGCGCCTTGTGGTTCCACACACTTACGCAGGGCCCTGGGGCTTGCCTCACTCTCGGGAGGCCACTACAACTGACTGCACCCACCATCAGCCCCAGGCACCCCTTAATCTGCAGTGGCAGTCCCCTGACCGCAAATACCGAGAGTGGCGTCACGAAAAATCCTAAAGGAAGGTTCCCTCCCTGTGACCAGACGGTACCTCCACGTGGAGTCCCTGAAGGTAATGCAGCAGCTGCCCGGGGCTTCACACTGTGACTTTTATTCTCCCAGGAGCGGTGTTGGATGGGAATCGGGAATGCTTTGCAGCGCCACCTGTGGTGTGCGGCCAGGAATTAGCCGCTGATGCAGAGTCTCTCTCCGGGGCAGGTGTTGGGTGCAGTCAGGATGGTGTCACTCCCCACAGACAGGTGGAGCTGGATTACCCTGGGAGGTTGGTGAGAACGGGGTGGCAGTCCACGGGAGCGCCGGAGCGCAGGGTGGTGGCATTTTCTCAAAGAGTCACCGGGTGCGGGTTCCAGATGCTTTTATTCTCTGGTTAAGATGGTATCATGCCCCAGGTGCTGGTCCTCACCATCAGAGACTGCGGTAGATCCCAGGCAGGTCAGAGGTCCAGTCCAGTCTGGTAATCGGTGGGCTCTCTCTTCCGTGCACAACTCTGTACTTGGTGGGTTCCCGTGGCCTGAAATGTCTTGGGATCCCCTATTGCTCTCTCTCACTCTCTGTCTTGGCCCGTATGGCAGGCAGCTTGAACCTTTCTTGGGTCGGACCTCTGTCCCCGTTCCCAGGTTCCCTCTTTGCTGCTGTGCCCCATACACTAACATCGTTGAGGTCCTTGAAACAGTGGTGTGGTCCGTGAAATACGTGCCAGAAAAAAACGTGCATATAAAAATAAAAAGCATTTTTACTCACCCCACTCCAGCGACGCTCTCTACAGCCCGTTCTGCCGGCTGTTTCTAAGCATAATGAATATGCGCGACAGAGCCGACCCGGAAGCAGCTGCTGCGGGGGTCAGCGCCGGCCGGATGCTGCACCACGGGAGCGATCAGCACCATGGAGAGCGGGAGCGCGCACAGGTGAGTTAATCTCTAAGTGCAATCACGGGTCACAGAGAACGGAGCCCGGATTGCACTTAAACAACCCACGTGTGCCGTGATTCACGGCACACGCAGGGACATGTGCGTGTTTTACACGCCAGTGAAAAACGTCTGTGTTTTTCACTGACGTGTGAAACGGGCCTAAGGGGCACTTTGCACACTGCGACATTGCAGGTGCGATGTCGGTGGGGTCAAATTGAAAGTGACGCACATTCGGCATCGCATGCGACATCGCAGTGTGTAAAGCCTAGATGATACGATTAACGAGCGCAAAGGCGTCGTAATCGTATCATCGGTGCAGCATCGGCGTAATTCATAATTACGCTGACGCGACGGTCCGATGTTGTTCCTCGCTCCTGCGGCAGCACACATCGCTGTGTGTGAAGCCGCAGGAGCGAGGAACATCTCCTACCGGCGTCACTGCAGCTGCCGTAGGATATGCGGAAGGAAGGAGGTGGGCGGGATGTTTACATCCTGCTCATCTCCGCCCCTCCGCTCCGATTGGCCGCCTGCCGTGTGACGTCGCAGTGACGCCGCACGACCCGCCCCCTTAACAAGAAGGCGGGTCGCCAGCCACAGGGACGTCGCACGGCAGATGAATGTGTGTGTGAAGCTGGCGTAGCGATAATTTTCGCTACGCCAGCTGTCACCACATATCGCTGCTGCGACGGGGGCGGGGACTATCACGCTCGGCATCGCAGCATCGGCCTGCGATGTCGCAGCGTGCAAAGCCCGCCTTAGTCTGTCTGCACAACCATGATTGAATGGGCTCTGAACAGAAATGTAAAATAAATTACTAAAGAAGTGGAAAAATTTGTGTCTCTAGTTAAAAATAACATTTCAGTGAGGAACGGTCACAAACCAAGCAACATATAAACAGTATGAAGCGAGATTTGTAGCCGGAAAAAAGATTTACTCCATGTCATGATCTTTTGTTTTGCTGGCGATAACCTGCACATACCAGAAAAAGTTTCTATTAGGTTATATGATTTAGGAACGTAGACGGGAAGCCGCACATTCAAGCGGTGTCCCGGCAGGGTGAATTGAGGTTCAATAAAGGACCAGTGCAAGGTGGGTGCGAAAATTCAACAGTGTGGGAAAAATAATATATAATGTATAATATATATTTCTCTGCACCTGTGCAGTAATATCTTAAGGAGGAAAAGTGATAAATGGGAAAACTATATATTAATATATACGAACCAAAAAAATGGAATTATAAAATATATCTATATATATCTAAGGGAGGTCACAATATTCCTAAAAACGGGTGATTATTATTTTAAAACCTGGCATGAAGGGTATAGATTCAAAGAACCGGGGGGGGGGGGGGATGGGGGAAAAAATGGAGGAAGGAATTTTATTGGAACATTAAAATAATTAAAATGGGATTAAGAAGCACACTAATCTATATTTATATATAAAAAAGTGACAAGTAAAGGCTGCTTTACACGAGTCAATCCATCGTGCGATTTATTTGGCAAAGTCTTTTTTTTTTTTTTTGTTTGTATCGCTGATAGGTAGTTGTCCATGTGTCACACGTTGAGTGTTGTCAAACGACCACAAAGCGCTCATCGATATATTGATTGGCCATGGCGGACGTCCAAAAGGCTTCACACATGTTTTCCTTTGGTCAATCTGTCTTTTGTATGGGCGTAATTAGGCAAACTATACAGCCCTCCGTGACGTTGTCTGGATTGTTGCACGCCCTGAATTCTTCTGACCTGCTCAATCCAGTTCTGCTAATGTGGTTGATTGGTTACATACCATATATATAGTTTCGCTTCTGCGCCTGTCTTTGTTGCCTCGTGTGTCCTTAGCATCAATCTTGTTTGTGGTCTGGTTTATGACGAATTCAGAGTATCTATCCTCCAAAGGTGGGTTAAATTTGTTTTTGTATGGTTTATTTATTGTGTCATTTAGCCGTTCACAATCTTTTTTTTTTTTTAATGTTTCTTTTTTATTGTTATTTGTGTATGTTTTATCGTGTATTATGTTTTTTGACACATAATAATGTTTTTATGGTTTTTTTATTTTTTTCTTTTTAATAGAAAAAAGATTACATGTTTATTATAACAGTGTAAAATAAAATGTTCTCATATATTCATTCACAGATGACGGCTCATCAAAACGAATTATTTTTGCGTGATTTCATTGAAAAATATCGCACATTAACCTGTCTTTGGAAAATTAAATCGCCTGAATATAGTAACAAACGCATCAAACAAGCAGCTTATGTGGATCTGATTACTATCTGTAAAAACCATTTTCCTAATGAGCCTGTGGATGTAAATCTTATCAAGAAAAAAATACAAGGAATACGCACTGTATATAAAAAGGAACTAAATAAAGTCGAGGAGTCACGACGTTCAGGGGCTGCGACTGCCGATCTTTATGTCCCACGGCTGTGGTATTTTGATCTACTTGACTTCACAAGAGATCAAGAGATTCCAAGGTCATCAACAAGTATGCTTTCCATTCAGGAGTCACAAAATGGGGCGATTGGCAGCGAGTCAGCGACACAATTGGTATATTTACCTTTATTCCTAATTTTATCTTTACACACTATGATCCTTTTTTTTTTTTGTTTTTTATTTTTTTTAAGGTGTTGTATGATCTGCTTTTGTTTTTTTTTAAATTTTGTTTTATGTACCAACATAAATAACCAACAGAAAAAATTGTAAACACAAAAGGGTTACATGACTTTTTTTACCATTATTGTAGTTCCAAAATATGTTGTATCTTCTCTCTAATGTGTTCACACATCTTACTAATTGGTTTGTTTTTTTTTTCTTGTTACAAATGTAGGATTATGCTACTGAAAGCACTTCTCAAGAGCAGGAAACTCCAAATAGCTCACAGAATCCATCTTTAACATCGTGTGAACAAACACCTGCCACATCAAGACCTTTGTTAAGGCAATTACCAAGGAGAATGAGAAGACCAACTTTATTGTCACGTGGAAACGAGTTGGCGTCTATTTGTCGGTCAATACTTGAGAAACATGACCGTCCACCTGTATCTGGATTTGCGCATTATGTTGATGATGTTTGCAAAATACTGGAAAAGAATCAAAAATTACATGCAGAAAGAATCATCTCCCAAGTCCTACATGCGGCACAAGAAAATCGCCTTACATCTGCTACAGTATTAAAAGAAGATTTTTTGCCAGAAAATACATCTGTTGTTGCTGATGTGGCAACCCTTGGGGAATCTGTTGCATTGTCACCACCTCGAAAAGTTAAAAGCAAAAGGCGTCGGTAATTTATTTTTCTTTAGGTGTATTTTTTTTTTAATTTAGATACGCAATTCGCATTCAAAATAAGACAAAGAAAATATTTGTCTACAAACTGTTAATTTTTTGCTTTTTCAGACTCACATAATTTTCGCTGTATATATTTCACAATAAATGTTAGGTTGAGAACAAAATAATTGTCATGTTTTTTTCTTTTAAAAAAAAAAAATACAATACAAACAAAATCCAAATGTTTTTTTCTAAATATTTTTATTATATAGTGTTTTAACTACCCATTCAGAAAATATTTTTAGGCCTTATGTACACAAAAATAACATGGTCAAAACATCATTACATGTTGTGACTGCAAACGGTTTAAAATTAAAATAACAAAACAAAATTATGCATTATCATCCATGTATGTTTTTAACAATTGAACATGATCTTGTGCTGTCTGGTATAATCTGCATTATGACTGATACACTTCTTCAAGCTTTGGTCGATCATCTGGTTAAAAAACAAAAATAAAAAAAAAAATTAAAAAAAAAAACATACATTTTGCGTTGAAAAAATTTTATCATCAAAAATTTAAAAAACAACTATAATAACCTGATCTAACTTGCACAGACGCAGAATCTGAATCAGAGCTGAGTGTCCAACCAACAGCATAAACACGTGTTGCAGCAATAGGAGGATGATCTTCAATGTTATCTAGGGAGTGACATAATAGTTCACTATTTGGTTATTGTTTTTTTTTTTTTAAAAATCAAAGAAAACTGGCAAGTTAAAATAAAAACAAACCTTGCTCTGAAACCTCATTTTGATCCAAAACAGGAATTGGTTCTGATGAAGTTCCTGGATTATTGTTTATTGCGCTCCCTTGGTCCGCTACATGTGATGATCCTTTCAAAAATGAGATAAAACAAAAAATTTATTTAGCAAAAAACACATGACTAACATGGCATATTATGTAAACACATGTATGATTGATATTATACACATGGTTTATTGAAAAAAGGGCCAAAGTAAAAAAACCACTCATGTATTGATAAAATATACCTCGAGTAGTGTTATTTTGTGCTCTAATTTCTGCTAGACGTTCCTTGCCACGATATTTCAGATCAGCCATTTTCTTCCTGATCTGCGCTTTTGAGCGGTGGAGGCCAAATTTCTTCCGAAGAGATTTCTTAATCTTGCGTAGAACTTTTTTTTTATGCTCCCTTGGACGTTCAGATATAAGTAGACAATCATAGTCTCTTTCATCCATTTCGCTGACAAGAAGATGGATTTCTGCATCTCCCCAGACAGTTGCTCGCATGTTTGCAGACATGTTTGTTTATGCGATTTTTAAACCGGAAGTGAAAATTCCTGCCTGCCTTGTAGTGAAAGGAAGTGATGGCAGTGTTTATTTTTCAAACATAGAATAAAGTTGTAATGCTTGGAAATCATGTCCTGTATGTATTTTAGAAATATATTTGTATTCATATATTAATAACAAAGGGAATTTGCTTGTTGATAGTTATTTCTTACTTTACTTCAAGTTTTAATTTAATTATGTTTGTTTCATTGTTTCCAAAAAAAAATTTAGTTTACACAAAAGGTAATGTTCTCCGACTTTGTTAACACACTATAATGTTCAGAAATGCCTTTTCTATTATAAAATTTTTAAAAATAAAAAAAAAAAAAAGGAAAAAATGGTCAAATAATAAAAAAAAAAAAATTATGACGCATTCAAATAATCACAAAAACGATCCCGATTGATTATGGCATCATGCCGGACACGACCAAAAGATTGAGGTGTCGGCAGGGATGGCAACTGTGGATCACTACAACGCCAAACTCCTGGGACAACATCGGAATCATCACTGACAATGTTGTCTACATACCCCGGGGGCATGTAGGCTGCTGCATCCTTTTTGCGTAAAAAATTATGTAGAACACAGCTGGCAAGAACTACACTATCAATGGATTAGAGTTTGAGATTTATTGGTGTTGAGAATACACGAAACCGACTTGCCATAATTCCAAACATATTCTCAACAACCAAACGTGCCCTTGAGAGACGGTAATTGAAATTTTGACGCTCGGGACTCAAAGTAGTCTGGGGATAAGGACGCAGGAGATGGCTTTGAAGAGGAAACGCCTCATCCCCTAAAAAAACAAAATTTAAATTATTTTCATTTCCTGAATTTGGAGGCAAAGGTAATTGTGAACTAAATAAACGCTTTCCAAAAGCAGTTTGTTCTAAAACGCCACCATCGGAAACACGGCCATTTATTCCTACATCCACTGTTAAATATTCATAATTTGCATTAACAACTGCAAATAAAATTATACTAAAGAAACCTTTATAGTTATAAAAAAAAGAACCACTATTTGGGGGTTTAATTATTCTTATGTGCTTGCCATCAATCGCACCACCACAGCAGGGAAATTGCCACCTCGTCGCAAAATTATGAGCTATATCAGACCATTCTGAAGTTGTCTTGGGGAAAGGCATGAAATCTGCTAACGCATGTATTATTGCCTGACAAGTCTGCGGAATTAATGAACTTAATAGGGATCTCGAAATACCGGCAGAATATTGTAAATCAGTGAGGCTACGGCCTGTGGCAAGATAGCGCAACGTCACCAGCAACCTTTCTTCCGCAGGAACAGCCTTACGCATTAAAGTATCTCTGCGCTTTATGTATGGGCTGATACGCGTCAGGACTAATGAGAAAGATTCTTCCGACATACGTAGATAGTTGCGGTAATCATGCGGATTGCGTTCCTGTAAATCATGCACTAGACGCACGTGGGATATCTCATCCCTTCGAAGCAGCCATTGACGTGACCATAATCTTTTGGGCCGAGGATTCATACGTGTATTTTGGTCCATTTCCTCCTCCTCCTGCAATATCTCGGTCATAAGGAGACCCACAGATAAAATGTCAGTTTCGACATTGCTGAACATCCTGTTACCTTAAAATATATAAAACACAAACATTATAATGATGACAAATGTCGATTTTGATCCAAAAAGGAAAGATTGGCATATAACAACTTACCACAAAAAAGGTATACAAGGAGTGAGGTTGGAAAATCCAGCGAACAAACTAACGTAAGAAAAATTAGGAGTAATGCACTATAAAACACTGTGCATGACGCCAAGACTGAATGTTCACACATGACTACAGCGCCGTATTTTATAACAGTAATAACCAATCAAAACGCATCTGCTACAACCAATCCGATTAGATTAGGCGTGATTATTTAAAACCACAAATACGCCCTGAACGTTTACTGATGTCACAAACAACTACGAGGATGGCCGATTACACGGTGTCACACTTTGCGATGTGTCGTTCATTAAGACTAAACTGACCGATTTTATGGAATTAAACGATGAGTACACGATGGCCGAATTTCAAACGATTAGGCATCGGTTGAACTCGCAAGGAGCTGTCACATGAGGAGATGTCGTTACGAATGACGGAAGTGCGTCACAAAATCCGTGACCCCAACGATGCATCGCACAATATATCGACTCGTGTAAAGCAGCCTTAAGAGGGTAAACATTATGTGATTAAAAATATATATTATCATAAATTATAAGAAATATATACTGAATATTAAAATTAATAAAATAAATCGGTGACCTCATTGAGGCGCAGAGGTTTAAGTGTATGTAGTCTGTAGATCCAATATGTCTCTTTTTTATTAAGCATATCCATACGATTGGGAATATGAGAAGGAATCTGTTCACTTGGGGTGACCCTTAGTTTAGATTTTTTATTGTGTACCAAAGTGACATGCCTTGATAATCCATGTAAAAGAAAACCTTTTTTTGATGTTATGGCGATGGAAATTCAACCTATTATGTTGTGGTTGTGTCGTTCTACCCACATACTGTTTGTCACACTCACATTCGATCAGGTATATGACAAAGTCAGATTGGCACGTTTAATGGGCTCTGATAAAAAAGGAGTCATCACCCAAAAATAAACAGAATTGTGTCCTCCTGTGCTGGATAGAGTTACAGCAAAGGCAATTCCTCGTTAAACATTTATAGGCAATATGACAACATGAATCACATGAATGTTTCACCATTTTTTATTTATTTATTTTATTTTTCATATTTTTCTGCACGTTGTTCCTATGATAATAAATCAGATCAGTTGCGTGTATTTAATTAGGATTTCACGTATTTGTTTGATTACAATCCTATTTTCCAATGTTCGCTATAACGTCACAGGATTCTAGAATGATCATGATCCCGCCTGCAATTTGGGTTTTTTTCTGTGATGGGTGGTCCCATGACGTCAATGCATGCTTTTAAACCGCACAATTCCCCATTGTAACAGATTTGATGTTTTTCTGCCTGTTGTCCTGAAGAAGGGAGCTGTGACCCCTGAAACGCGTAGACCTGTGCATGATATTAAAAGAAGCATTAATCTCTTCATTGGATCCATTGAGTCCTTGGCGCGGATTTTAGACCCTTCCTCTATTGCTCTCTGTTGCCCGGGAAGGATATAATGATATACCCCAGTCTCAGGAGCGCTACACATACTGCCCTAACACCCTGGTTTATACTGCCATAACAGCCTGGTGAATACTGCCCTAATACAGTCTAGTGCATACTGCCCTAACACCCTGGTGCATACTGCCATAATACCATGGGAGATACTGCTATAACAGCCGGGTGCATACTGCCCTACTACAGCCGGGTGAATACTGCCCTAATACAGCCTGGTGCATACTGCCATAACACCCTGGTGCATACTGCCATAGCACCCTGGTGCATAGTGCCATAACAGCCTGGTGCATACTGCCCTAAAACAGCCTGGTGAATACTGCCCTAATACAGCCTGGTGCATACTACCATAACACCCTGGTGCATATGTGCCGCCCCATGCCAGCAGCCGACGCTGCTCGAGTCCGGACCTTCAGGGATGGTGGCTCGAGGGTCTCCGGATCCGGGGGCCTCTTGGACACGCCGAGTGAAAAGGTGGTTGGACGTATATGTACGTTGTCAGTTTGTGACGCCACCCACTGTGTGTGGTGAAGTGGGGCACCACCGCTGCTGTTGCGGGACACCCGGGGGAGATGTTGTGCAGCAAGCTTTTAACCCCTCCGTTTGTCAGGGATAGTGGCCCAGAGACCCGATGGCTCCAATGCAGAGGGAATGACAACCGCAGGGGGTGTTGGGGTACTCACTGTTGGCAAATAACACACGAGTCTCTGGTAAACCAAGGTGGTGGTGGCCAGTGCCACGGCCGGCTGTATCCATGTCCCGCACGCGGCTGGTGGTCTCTATCCTTCTCCTACACTGTTTTCTTAGTGAAAAAGGAGGGGAGCCAGCACTGCTTATGATTGGCTTGCAACAATGAAGAAATAAAAAGTGTAATATTCACAAATTCGTTCCTACTGTAAAAATTCAATGAGATTTTTTGTAAATGATTGATCAATGATTTGAGCCCCCCTGCCCCGTCACGGCAAATCTCTATAGGGGGGTCCCTAACGCTATATTATAAATTATTATGTACCATAAGGTCTCATATAATGAGCAGGACCATATGAAGACACCACTTACCTGAGACATGTCTGAACCGCTCCCATGCTGCCAGGACTGACAACCGCGAATAAAGGCAGCCCAGGTGCCAGTGTGTGTGGCAGAACCACACACACCAGCACAATGTCAGGACTGGCCCTCACAGTGCCAGACCAGCAAACATGGATGAGGGCGGAACAAGGTTCAGGCAGGTGGTGTTTAAATAATGATGCCTTGGAGCAGGAGGCGGTGGCTGTGTGTGAACAAGCACCAAACTGAATTTTGATGGCTACAGAAGGAATTTGCAAACCACACTGGGCGTGCACGGCATGGTGGCGGTCGACCACCTGACCAGTAAACGAAAAAGGAGGGGAGCCAGCACTGCTTATGAATGGCTTGCAACAATGAAGAAATAAAAAGTGTAATATTCACAAATTCGTTCCTACTGTAAAAATTCAATGAGATTTTTTGCAAATGATTGATCAATGATTTGAGCCTCCCTGCCCCGTCACGGCAAATCTCTATAGGGGGGTCCCTAACGCTATATTATAAATTATTATGTACCATAAGGTCTCATATAATGAGCAGGACCATATGAAGACACCACTTACCTGAGACATGTCTGAACCGCTCCCATGCTGCAGGACTGACAACCGCGAATAAAGGCAGCCCAGGTGCCAGTGTGTGTGGCAGAACCACACACACCAGCACAATGTCAGGACTGGCCCTCACAGTGCCAGACCAGCAAACATGGATGAGGGCGGAACAAGGTTCAGGCAGGTGGTGTTTAAATAATGATGCCTTGGAGCAGGAGACGGTGGCTGTGTGTGAACAAGCACCAAACTGAATTTTGCTGGCTACAGAAGGAATTTGCAAACCACACTGGGCGTGCACGGCATGGTGGCGGTCGACCACCTGACCAGTAAACGAAAAAGGAGGGGAGCCAGCACTGCTTATGAATGGCTTGCAACAATGAAGAAATAAAAAGTGTAATATTCACAAATTCGTTCCTACTGTAAAAATTCAATGAGATTTTTTGCAAATGATTGATCAATGATTTGAGCCCCCCTGCCCCGTCACGGCAAATCTCTATAGGGGGGTCCCTAACGCTATATTATAAATTATTATGTACCATAAGGTCTCATATAATGAGCAGGACCATATGAAGACACCACTTACCTGAGACATGTCTGAACCGCTCCCATGCTGCCAGGACTGACAACCGCGAATAAAGGCAGCCCAGGTGCCAGTGTGTGTGGCATATGGTCCTGCTCATTATATGAGACCTTATGGTACATAATAATTTATAATATAGCGTTAGGGACCCCCCTATAGAGATTTGCCGTGACGGGGCAGGGGGGCTCAAATCATTGATCAATCATTTGCAAAAAATCTCATTGAATTTTTACAGTAGGAACGAATTTGTGAATATTACACTTTTTATTTCTTCTTTGTTGCAAGCCATTCATAAGCAGTGCTGGCTCCCCTCCTTTACTGTTTTCTTAGTGTATGACTTCCCCGTGTGTAACGTAGGAGTGCACTCCCAGCTGGATGTGACCTAAGGAGCCGTGCCTGCAGACGCTGGCTCATGGGATCTATGTGCCTTGGCGGTGACCGCTTATCCCCAATCGGTGGGCTGTTATCTTCTATGAGGGACTTTGGGTAGGACAGAACCTCTAGTCCTGGCCTCAATCGGTTAGTTAACCAGCTCCAATCGATTCTGGTTTCTGGCTTCAGGGTCTGAGTAAACCCCCTTTGTGCTACGGTTTCCGGGTCGGTTCCTCGTGTTGGTACCGGCGGGCTACAACCCTGGCCCGGCACGCCTTGGTTCCACCGAGCCGTCTTCCTGTCTCCTGCTGACGAAGACCACCGTCTACCTCCTAGCCAGCGGTACCAGGGCTCCAACCCTGGCACTTTCAAATTGAACTCTTTCTCCTGCTGGGACTACACCTAGCCCCAGCTCCTCTCAACTTGAACTTCAACACTGATATGACTCAACTATCTACTTTCCCGCCCTGGGCTGTCTAAACCCCTAGGTGGGTGTGCACCAACCGCCTGGCCACACCCACTGGTGTGTCTATCTGTCCCTAAGGCCAGCTTCTCACTTGCGATTTTCTCACAGTAGTGCAATGTGAGAAATTCTCGCATTGCACTCGGAGTCATGTTAATCAATGAGGCAGTTCCCATCTGCTATTTTTTTCTCAAATCGGACTGAGAAAAAAAAATCGCAGCATGCTGCGTTTTGGAGAGTTGCTCGCGCGAGTCTCTCCAATGCAACTCTATGGGAGCGGGTAAATAAACGGATGTCACACGGACCGACACTCACAACATCCTAGTGACATTCGTTTTTCTAAATACATTTCTCGCATGTTTCACAAAACACTGGAAATGAGTGAGGTCTCACAATGTCCGTCAATCTCTATCTCTGTCAGTCGGTCTCTCCCTCTGTATTCTCTCTCTGTCGGTCAGTCTGTCGGTCTCTCTCTCTCTGTCAGTTGGTCTCTCTCCCTGTCGGTCTCCCTCTCTCTCTGTCCATGTCAGTCTATTCCTTTCCCCCCCTCTCTCATACTCACCGATCCCCGATCACCGGAGCGGCGCTGCATGGCGTTCACACTGCTCCGGCGGCTTCTCCTCTTTTGAAAAAGCCGGCCGCTCATTATTCAATCTCCTATTCCCTGCTTTCCCCGCCCACCGGCGCCTATGATTGGTTTCAGTCAGACTCGACCCCACGATGAGTGACAGCTGTCTCACTGCAACCAATCAAAGCTGCCGGTGGGCGGGTCTATATCATGCAGTAAAATAAATAAATAAATAATTAAAAAAAGGCGTGCGGTTCCCCCCAATTTTAATACCAGCCTGGGTAAAGCCACATGGCTGACGGCTGGTATTCTCAGGATGGGGAGCTCCACGTTATGGGGAGCTGGGGGGCTTAACAATATCAGCCAGCAGCCGCCCGGAATGGCCGCATCCATTAGATGCGACAGTCCCGGGACTGTACCCGGCTCATCCCAACTTGCCCTGGTGCGTTGGCAATCGGGGTAATAAGGAGTTAATGGCAGCAGCCCATAGCTGCCACTAAGTCCAAGATTAATCATGGCAGATGTCTCCCCAAGATATCTTCCATGATTAACCTGTTAGTTAAAGAAAATAAACACATACATCCAAAAAATCCTTTATTTGTAATAAAACACAAAAAACAGCAACCTCTTTCTCCATTTTAATAAAGTCCCCAAATACCCCTCCATGTCCGACATAATCCACAGCGCTCCCACGACGCGTTCAGCTCTACTACATCGGAAGCTGACAGAGAGCGGCCACAGACCACGACCGCTCTCTGTGAGCTCCCCGCAGCGACTGAAGTGAGTTGCACTATCAGCGATGACGTCACTCAAGTTACCCATGGGCACAGATCTCAGTGGGAGGACTTCTGCTGTGGCCATGGGTAACCTCAGTGACGGCACCGCTGATAGCGCGGCTCACTGCGGTCACTCAGTGGATTTGCGGTTACCGGTGATACCTTCACCGCTGACCGAAAATCAGGGGCCATGCCACACAGAGCCGCAGGATGACAATGAAGTCGGGTGAAGTTCATCCGACTTCATTCTGATCGCGCGGCTCTGTCTGTGTCTGCTGTCAGCGGCCATTCAGCTCTGCTACATGGCTCTGTCTGTGTCTGCTGTCAGCGGCCATGTAGCAGAGCTGAATGGCTGATGACATAGTTAAAATGGATCCCATAAGCATCAAACACGCATTGCACACGCACTGCAATCATGAGAAAAATCCCAGGATCGCAGTGCAGGTGCATTGCACAATGATCTAACGTGAACTAAAATCGGCCGACTTTTTATCATTCAACTCGGACCGATTTTACACTCACAAATGTGATTCCAGCATTAAGGGGGTGACTAGGCTTAAATGGTTGGCTGATGTTCCTAAGGGGCACTTTGCACATTGCGACATCGCAGGTGCGATGTCGGTGGGGTCAAATTGAAAGTGACACACATCCGGCATCGCATGCGACATCGCAGTGTGTAAAGCCTAGATGATACGATTAACGAGCGCAAAAGCGTCGTAATCGTATCATCGGTGCAGCGTCGGCGTAATTCATAATTACGCTGACGCGATAGTCCGATGTTGTTCCTCGCTCCTGCGGCAGCACACATTGCTGTGTGTGAAGCCGCAGGAGCGAGGAACATCTACCGGCGTCACCGCGGCTTCCGTAGGTTATGCGGAAGGAAGGAGGTGGGCAGGATGTTTACATCCTGCTCATCTCCGCCCCTCCGCTCCGATTGGCCGCCTGCCGTGTGACGTCGCAGTGACGCCGCACGACCCGCCCCCTTAACAAGGAGGCGGGTCGCCGGCCACAGGGACGTCGCACGGCAGGTGAGTGTGTGTGTGAAGCTGGCGTAGCGATAATGTTCACTACGCCAGCTATCACCACATATCACTGCTGCGACGGGGGCGGGGACTATCGCACTCGGCATCGCAGCATCGGCCTGCGATGTCGCAGTGTGAAAAGTGCCCCTAAGTGTGGGGAAGGGTGTTGTGCGGGGGCCTATTTGTGACTACGTGGATTCTCCAATCTCCAATCTCCTGAGAAAAAGGTTCAGACAAAAAGGCTATCCATCTAAACTTCTGGATGATGCCTTTAGCAAGACTCACTCAGGACCTTTGTATCCGAAAGATCCAAGAGAAACAGCATAGTATTACATAGAGTGAAGATAAATTGAATCCACGAAAATGGAGCTTAGTAACCACTTTTTGCAAATCCAGGATCCAAATTCACAAACTCCTAGAGAAATACTGGTTTATATTACAGGGTGACCCGCTACTTCGAGATCAGATCCCCCTAAGCCCTCCATCATCTACCGGAGGAATATAAACTTGAAGAATCTAGTAGCGCCAAGTAATCCTAATCTTAAAGATTCTTCCAAAACCACCATTGTTTCCAGTAACAATGGAAACTACTGGTGCAACACCTCCAGGTGTAAATGCTGTGAGGTTATTGGTGATAAGATCACTTGCTTTACATCCCGGACCACAAATGCTCCTTTCCCCATTCAATTTCACCTAGACTGTCAGAGCACCTATGTTATTTACCTGCTTGAGTGCACATGCGGTCTACAGTACGTGGGCCGTACAGTACAAATGATGCACGCCAGGTTGAATAAACATAGGTCCAATATCAAAAACAGCTTCCAACAACACAGCCTATCTCGACATTTTCAAATTGCACATCAGAAGGATTCCAAACAATTGAGATTATTAATTATTGATCACATAGATAACTCCGGATCCGATCAGTTTGGGAGACTTATTAAAAGAGAGAGTTACTGGATATTCAGATTGGGTACCTTACACCCTGAGGGTCTTAATCTGACTATTGAGAATGTATCCAAACATTGAATTGATTTAATGAATTCTGTTGCTCGGGTTCGGAAAAAGGGATTCACAGCACTTATTGTGCTGGAAAAATGATTCACAGCACCTATTGTGCTGGCATATGCACCCAGTGGTTGAGATTCAATAGACATTTCTGTCAGTTCTGGAAAAGTGGTTCACAGCACCTATTGTGCTGGCATATGCACCCAGTGGTTGAGATTCAATAGACATTTAACAATGGAATCGGAACCTTTATTGTGCTGGCATATGCAGGATTCTAGTGCTCGGATTCTGGAAAAGTGATTCACAGCACTTATTGTGCTGGAAAAATGATTCACAGCACCTATTGTGCTGGCATATGCACCCAGTGGTTGAGATTCAATAGACATTTAACGCAATTTTAAAATAAGGATATCCATTCCCTAAATTTATAAAATTAAATTCTTGATCCACCCACACTGACATACATTATAACAATATTATTACATGTTACTAGTACAGGCATACTCAGATCATTTTTTGAAAAGTTCTCATGATTTTATGTATTAAGTTTTAGCAGTTAATATATGATTATATGATTATATTATCACATGTGTTTTTTAAATAATGTTTTTATGGCAAAGAGTCTTGTTGAAAAATCCTTTTTAAATATCTTTTATTAGCTTTTATATTATTGTTGAAGGGTTGGTTGTGATACATTAAGGGTTAACATTTAAATTAATTTGGTGTTGACCAATGGAATCGCACCTGTCCGTTTAAATAGTACTCTCCACATTCCGTTTTATATCCACCTGATGAAGATACTGTATCGTGTATATCGAAACGCGTTGTGGCTGATAGAAAACAATAAATTCTACAAAAATGAATCTAATACTGTGGCCTCCTTAGCGCTCTATCAGACCGTGCTTCCATTCTTTACTGGATTCTCCAGGGCGTCACACTCCCCCCTTTGTTGAATACAGACCGTCCGCGGGCTGTCCGACCACCACCGGTTTATTTTGCTTTTTTAATGCTGAAAGATAGAAAAAACGGTAAAACACTTACAATTATACTAACATTTGTACATTTTTGTTTCTTCTCTTACGGAAGGCAGGTTGCTTAAACGTTGCATAACTTTTATAACCGGGACGGGACCGGGTCCTTCTTGCCTTCAACACCCAAACAAACCTTGCCTTGATGCCACTGTGGCGCCCTGGACAAGCCAGGGGCCACAGAGAACAACACCATCACACCCCACACTCCCGGTAGGCACATCAAAGTCAGACAAAAACCCTTGTTGCCTTCCTCCAGGGGCTGATGTCCACACCAGGGGGTGGAGCCAGGCGGTTGGTCTCCGCCCACCGAGGAGTTCATAGTCCTGGAGGCGGGAAAACAGTCAGTTAGAGTTTGGAGGAGAGAGGAGATAGAGTTTGGAGGAGGAAGTGAGAAGAGGAAAGTAGCAGTAGAGCAGACTGAAGTTGGTCCGGGTGTGTGGCCCGAACGGAGCAGCAAGGTTGGCAGACAGTGGTGACCGTCTGCAGGAGTGGCCAATTGGAGCAGACCGTAAGGACCGTGGACGGGCGGTGGCCCGGCGGTACCGGACCGGTACACAAAGAGAAGCCAGCACCACCCGGCATGGGTTTACGGACCCTGACAAGGCTAGGAGTCGCCGTGAATTTGTCGAATCCGTTAGCGAAGGGAACCTCCTGGGTTTCCCAGCAGCCAAGTCCCGACAGAAGGCAACAGTCCAACCAAGAGAGGGAAGCACAGCCACCGCCAAGGCTACCGTTCCCAGGGCCAGAGCCTGCGGGCAAAAGGGGCTCCTCCAGCCCAATATCTAAGCTGGGGAGCGGGTTACCGGTGGGAACTCATCGGAACTAAACAGTACACAGGTGCAGGGAAAGGCAGTCACCATCAACCGGCCGGGAGCCGAAACCACCGCAGCCGCCTGTGGGACCCGTCCATCCAGCCGTGTGTTTTACCAAGAACTGTGTCTTCATCATTGGCTGAGTGAGTACCACCGTGCCGTGCGGCACAGCGCTGCCCCTGCGACCCTGCACCTCACCAGGCCCCGCAACCCGCCTGCCATCCATCCATCCCTACCTACCCCATCACCGGGCCCCGGGACAACCAATCCCCCTACCCACGGAGGGGAGAACCAACATCCAAACTGCTCCCTGTCATCGCTCCCGGGATCCCCGTCCAGAGCAGCGGTGGTGTCACAACCTCACCACAACCGTGGGTGGCGTCACGGACAATACCCAATCCCCACAATCAACCCCCTTTTCACTCACGGGCGAGGAGCGCTACTCAAGGCCCCGGGATCCGGCCCACCGCTCGAGCCACCATCGAGCAGCAGCAGCAGTAGCCGTGCCGGACCCGAGCAGTGGGTGAGCGCAGCGCACCTCCTCCGCCCGCGACAACTTGGCGTCACGAACAGGATCTTACCGCTCTGCCATCTGGTAGAGGTGCGCCTTGTGACCGCCGGAGGTGTCCGGCCGAAAAATTGGAGAAGCCGCCATCTTGGGCGCGAAAAATTCCCGCTCGAGCGTCTCCTCGAGCAGTGGAGGCGCGAAGGCCTAAACCCCGCCCCTGTAGAGGTGGAGCCGAAAAGAAACTAAGGGGGACGAGATGGCAGCTGGTCGTATGTGAGCACGGCTATAAAAGCAGGGATGCCAGGACCCTGCGGCCATCATTTTGCTGGTTCCTGGAAGAGGCCGCCAAAGCCATGTTCATGCCGTCCCGCAGCACCGTAGCCCCCGCGCCTGGAACTGCGGCGTGGGTGGAGATCCGGACAGCTCAGCTCCAACAACGGCTGCAGGTCAAAATGCAGCTCCTCTTGGAGGAGAGGGAGGCCGACATGGCGGAAGTTATAGCGACCGTGCGAAGACGCGAGGAGGGAGTTTCGGAAAGGAGGGTGAGTGACCCACGCTCCGGTACCCCTAGTGGGTCGGTCATCGCGGCTGCGAGACCCGGTCTAAACCCGCTTGCCCTGCTACCTCCCTCGCTACCCGTATTGGCTGCCGTGACCCCGCCACTAGGCCCGCTACCACCGCAACCGGTAGCGGTACCCCGCACGTCCGCCCAGGCGGATCGGCCAGCAGCCGGAGCCCGTGATCAAACCGAGAGGCTACCGTGGAAGGTGCCGAAGCCCGAACCGGAGGCACCTGTAGAGACTTCCCCCGAGCCGGAGCCGACAGACCGCTCCGTGCAGGAGGCCCGGCTAAAGAGGACCCCTATGCCCATCCCCCACACCTCGGCTGAGGTTGCGCCGGGTTGCAGCTGCAAGGCAGCACCCCAGGCCAAGTTACCGCGGGACCTTCCACCCAGATTGCCAGCGGTGGGCAGTGTCCAGAAGGTCTCGCGGGGCCCGACCTGTGCGCCAGAGCTCGCAGCAGCAACGTATTGGGATAGGGAGCCGACGCCGCTGGGCCCAGAGATCACAGAAAGGGAGAAGAAGAAGGCAGAGATGGTGGCCCGTACGATCCGGGAAAAGGAGAGTCTCAGGCAAGCGACCTACCGTGTCCGGGGCCCCCTGTATGAAGGGCAGGTGAGGCAGTTTGATGTCCGCCGGGGCTATGGCTTTATCTATGAGCCAGGCCTGGAGGCCGAAGTCTTCATAGCCCGGTGGGATGTTAACGCCCACCTGCCGGAGGATCACCCGGGCCGTAACCTGATGCCAGGAGACCTGGTGCAGTACACCCAGCACTGCGGGGAGAGGGGGTGGTTTGCGTTGGATGCAAAGTTGAGGGGCAGCCAAGAGGCCCGTGTGTGCACCGCGCCCCCTCCCCCAACCGATGCCGAAGAATCGGAGTAATGGCAGCGGAGTCCCGTTGCAATTGTCCCCCGTTGGGACCACCAGAGTGCTGTTTAAAGTTGTGAATGAAAAAGAATGATTACTGAGAAAGTTACCTGATTGACAACCTTGATTTGAACTGGTCGTTGCCGGCAGCTGGTCCCCGTTGGGACCCCCCTTTACAAACCACTGCGTAGAAACTACTACGGACAAGCCCGAGAAGTAGCAGGGCAACCACAAACTTCTGGCATGTAAATAAAATGTTTTTGTTGGCTTAACCGTAACCGCCTCCGGAGAGGCAGATTGGAGGAAGGGCCCGCAGTGGAGCAGGCATGGGCCCAGCCACCACCGGAACCGGTGGCGATCCTCTGGAGGACTTCAGGGGTTCCCCATGGACTTGGGTCCCCTGAAAAGGACAGAACCCACTCGGGTAACTTGTGCTGGACTGGGGTCAAGGGGTGCTGCCCATTTGCTTAGGGGCAGCATCAGGGCCAGGTTGCTTAGGTGGGAGAGAGCGGAAGCCGTTACCGTTTTGCAACGTTTAAGTAAGAGTACCTCACGATGTGGGAAGAAGTTAATATGCTTGTAATATGTTTACCGTTTCTCTTTTTCAGTTGTGAAAATAAAACCGGTGATGGACGGGCAGCCCGCGGACGGTCTGCATTTTACTAAGGGGGAATGTGGCGCCCTGGACAAGCCAGGGGCCACAGAGAACAACACCAACACACCCCACACTCCCGGTAGGCACATCAAAGTCAGACAAAAACCCTTGTTGCCTTCCTCCAGGGGCTGATGTCCACACCAGGGGGTGGAGCCAGGTGGTTGGTCTCCGCCCACCGAGGAGTTCACAGTCCTGGAGGCGGGAAAACAGTCAGTTAGAGTTTGGAGGAGAGAGGAGATAGAGTTTGGAGGAGGAAGTGAGAAGAGAAAAGTAGCAGTAGAACAGACTGAAGTTGGTCCGGGTGTGTGGCCCGGACGGAGCAGCAAGGTTGGCAGACGGTGGTGACCGTCTGCAGGAGTGGCCGATTGGAGCAGACCGTAAGGACCGTGGACGGGCGGTGGCCCGGCGGTACCGGACCGATACGCAAAGAGAAGCCAGCACCACCCGGCATGGGTTTACGGACCCTGACAAGGCTAGGAGTCGCCGTGAATTTGTCAAATCCATTAGCGAAGGCAACCTCCTAGGTTTCCCAGCAGCCAAGTCCCGACAGAAGGCAACAGTCCAACCAAGAGAGGGAAACACAGCCACCGCCAAGGCTACCGTTCCCAGGGCCAGAGCCTGCGGGCAAAAGGGGCTCCTCCAGCCCAATATCCAAGCTGGGGAGCGGGTTACCGGTGGGAACCCATCGGAACTAAACAGTACACAGGTGCAGGGAAAGGCAGTCACCATCAACCGGCCGGGAGCCGAAACCACCGCAGCCGCCTGTGGGACCCGTCCATCCAGCCGTGTGTTTTACCAAGAACTGTGTCTTCATCATTGGCTGAGTGAGTACCACCGTGCCGTGTGGCACAGCACTGCCCCCGCGACCCTGCACCTCACCAGGCCTCGCAACCCGCCTGCCATCCATCCATCCCTACCTACCCCATCACCGGGCCCCGGGACAACCAACCCCCTACCCACGGAAGGGAGAATTAACATCCAGGCTGCTCCCTGTCATCGCTCCCGGGATCCCCGTCCAGAGCAGCGGTGGTGTCACCAATCTCACCACAACCGTGGGTGGCGTCACGGACAATATCCAATCCCCACAATCAAAACCCCCTTTTCACTCACGGGCGAGGAGCGCCGCTCGAGGCCCCGGGATCCGGCCCACCGCTTGAGCCACCACCGAGCAGCAGCAGCAGCCGGACCCGAGCAGTGGGTGAGCGCAGCGCACCTCCTCCGTCCGCGACACCACCTCTAAAACACAGGTTGGCACCCCTTGCCCAAGTCCAGGTTAAGTCCGGGTGTTGCCCAAACGGGCCAGGTAAAAAGTTCCTTACCCAGCAGTCCTTTCAGGAGCCCCACGTCCAGGGGACCCCTAACCCGGAGGATAGTCACCGGTCCCTCTGGTGACTGGGCCTCAGCCTACTCTACCGCAGGCCCATCCTCCAATCAGCCTCTTCGGAGACTGCTTAAAAGAGAAGAAGGGGGTCCAGGGATTATTTACAACGCCCAATAGTTTAAGGGTTGGCCTGCAAGTTCTCAGCCTTTGTCTTTGGTTATTAACTTTAAAACGGGAAGAATTGAAAACTGCACACTGTCCCAACTGGGAACTGAACTGTAAGGGTAGCCGGAAACTGCTACCTAATTTTTAACTTTCTTAATCAGGTGACAGTCTCAGTTGATTGGCATTCATTCAAAAACGTATTTACACAACGCACAGACACCACTCACTATAGTGCGGTTTCTCTGTACCTAAGTGGTGGCCGGCCCAAGTTAGGGCGTGTGGACCTCCTGGGCCCACTAGGTTCACAGGGAATTGGTGGGGGAGAAGGAACAGTAGGTCCCTCTTCCCTCGTGTCAGGTACGGCTAGTGGAGACTTAAGGGGTCAGGGTGTAGGTATATCCCTGGGCGCTGGTGCGGGTACACCACCACCGCTCCATTCTGCGTAGGCCAGTCGGCTGGAAAGTAACCCATCACGGTGTGGTACACCTCTTTCTTTTTCTCCATGCTCGGCGCAGGAGGGAGGACCTATTCCACTCCTTTTAGGGATTCTGGGCACTTCTTCAGGTGATTCCTGGAGACAGTGGTCATAGTTTTCCCATGATCTCGACTAACAAGGTATGTTTTCTGGTCTTCCCACCCAGTGGGCTGGATAACGTAAAGGGTTCTTTCCCACTGGTCATCCAGCTTGTGAGTCCTTCTCTTTCTCTTCAGTACCACATCCCCAGGTCCAAAGGGGGCAGCCCAAGCCCGCCTGTTGAATCGCTGCTCTTGCCTTTCTCTGCTCTGGCGCAGGCTCTTCTCCACATATTCCTGGATCTGCCGATACTGCTGCTGGCGCTTGACGTCCCAATTGGCAGTGGGGGAGATGGTCTCAGGTACTTCAACGTCCAGTTCTAGGTCCACCGGCAGCTTCCCAGGCCGGGCTCTCATCAGGTATGCGAGGGTGCACTTTGTGGAACCGCAAGGAATGTTATTATACATGTCCACTAGATCGGGCAGTTTCTCAGGCCACAAGTTCCTTTCCTCCAGCGGCAAGGTCTTGAGGAGATAGCGAACCAAGTGATTCATTTTCTCACACATCTCGTTAGTATGGACATGGTAGGCCGTGGTTCTAATTTTCTTGCACCCGTATAAGTTGCAGAACTCTTGGAAAACCTCGCCTCAAAGGCTGGACCTCGATCCGTAAGCAGCCTCTCTGGGTATCCGTGTGGTCGGCAGAAGTATGCCTGGAAGACCTTTGCCGCAGTGCGACCTGTTAAATCCCTAACAGGGACTACCACCATAAACCTGGAGTAATGGTCTACGATTGTCAAGGCATACGTGTATCCGCTCCGACTGGGCGTGAGCTTCACGTGGTCCACGGCAACCAACTCCCACGGCTGGCGGGTAACAATCGTCTGCCGTGGGGCTCTTTGACTGGTTTCGTCCCATCTCCTCAGCGTGCAGGGACCACACTCCCTACACCAGGCCTCTACAGACTCTCTCATCCCGCTCCAAAAGAAGCGCTCTATCAGTAGCATCTCCAGCTTCTTCCAGCCGAAATGTCCAGCCCCGTCATGATAAGCCTTCAGAACCATAGGTACATATGCTTGTGGAACCACCAGCTGGCGGACTTTTTCGTGCGTCTTTGGGTTAATCAATCCTCGGTACAGCCTGCAGTGTTGTAGGTAGAGACGATCCCTCTCTTTCCATAACCACTGCTCTTCGGAGGGGTCAGTGGGCTCCAGCCTGGAAGCACTTTAGGCAATCATTGTTTTAACTAACCGGACCACAGGTTCCTGATCCTGGGCTTCCCGCCACCCGTGGCGGGGCAACGGGTCAAAGCTCGCTTGCTGCTGGCCAACATAAGGCTTTTCATCCCTCGGCTGACGGAATGCGGGCACCTCGATTTCCTCCAGCCCACCCTCATCTACTTCTTCATCAGGCAGGTGGGACATCTGGGACAGAGCATCTGTGTTGGTGTTCTTGCGGCCATCTCTGTACTTAATGGTGAAGTCGTAGTTAGCAAGCCGGGCTACCCAGCGCTGTTCCAGGGCCCCCAGTTTCGCCATGTCCAGATGCGTCAGAGGATTGTTGTCTGTATAGGTGGTGAATTTCGCCGACGCCAGGTAGTGTTTGAACCTCTCGGTTATCGCCCAGACGAGTGCCAGGAACTCCAACTTGAAAGAGATGTAGTTCTCGGAATTTCTCTCTGTCGGCTGGAGCTTCCTGCTTGCACAGGCAATCACCTTTTCCCTGCCATCTTGCATCTGGGACAAGACAGCACCCAGGCCCACAATGCTGGCATCCGTGTAGAGAATGAACGGGAGACCATGGTCGGGATAAGCCAAGATCTCTTCTCCAGTTAGGGCCATCTTCAGTTGCTGGAAGGATTCCTTGTGCTTCTCGCCCCAGGCAAACGGGGTTCTGGGACTCTTGCCATTCTTAGTCTGTTCCACGAGGAGATCCTGCATGCAGGCAGCCATCTTGGTGTATCCCTTGCTGAAGCGACGGTAGTAACCCACCAGGCCCAGAAACTGCCGCACCTCCTTAACCGTGGTGGGCTGCGGCCAACTCTGAATGGCAGTGATCTTCTCAGGGTCCGGGGCCACACCTTCAGCAGTCACCACATGCCCAAGGTATTGCACTCTGGGCTTCAACAGGTGGCACTTAGAGGGTTTCAATTTCATCCCGTACTTGGAGAGGGCTTCAAACACTTCCGCGAGGTATTCCAGATGGGCTTCGTACGATTTGGAGTAGACGATCACATCATCCAGGTACAAGAAGACTGTCTAGAAGTTGCGATGTCCCAAACAGCACGCCATGAGCCTCTGGAAGGTTCCCGGGGCATTACACAGCCCAAATGGCATACTGTTGAACTCTGCATCGGGGTAGCGAATGCAGTCTTCTCGCGGTCCTTCTCCGCCACTGCCACCTGCCAATAACCACTAGTGAGGTCAAGAGTAGAGAAATAATTAGCCTCCTTTAACATGGCCGACTCTGACTCGCCCACCCCAGGGCTATGGGACACCCGGTGCCGGGCCAGACTAGTCCGGGGGTCATCAGTGGTGGCGGGGCCCGGCTCCGTGGCCCTGGTGGGTGTCAGTTAAATATGGCTGGTGAATAAAGTTTATGGTTGTCGTGACGCCACCTGTGGTTTGCGGCTATTAAGCCGCCGCTGCTGTGTGAGGCCTCCGGGGTGATGATATGGCAGCAATGGTGGTACTGTTCCCCACAGGTGGAGCGGTGCCCCGGGGACACTGTTGGTGCTCGTGAGAGGCTATGGTATTGTGTGGATAACACGGTGCAGGGCCGACAGGCAATGAAAGAAACAGGCACAAACAACAGTCTCTTTACCTTCTCCTCTTTTACTTCACAAACGGTTAGTCCTGGGAGACCATTACAGGTGGTAGAGGGCTCCAGCCGGCCTGGAAGTAACTGAGCTGTCGTTTTGGCCAGATGAGTATGAGGCCTACTCCTGTTCTTTCCTTACTGTGATAGGACCCTGCTCTCTGAATTTAGCAATGGCCCTCTTGCTGCTGGGACTGGTGGTACATCCCTTTCCCTCTGTGGTAGGCTGCGCAGGCCCTCTCTGGTGCTTCTCTGCTGGAGTCCACACCGGGCCCTGATGATGCAGCTGTACCTTCGGGCTGTTTATGGGCCAGGTGCTTGCAGCTCTCCTGCCCTTCGGATTCGGCTGCCAGGGAGTATTTTAGGCCCTGGTGGCCACAGACTCCGATGTCCGAGTCTCTTCTGTGCCTCTCTGCTCCTCCTGCTTCACTGGGCCAAGCTGCTCCAGCTCTAGGCCCCAATTCCACAGGACAGCACTACTCTGCGTCTGCTTGCTATCACTTCTCTCTACAGACTGACCACTAACCCCTCCCTCAGGTCAGGCTTAAGGAATGCTCCCTGGAATTCCAGGTTCAGAGCTCCCCCTGCTGGCCTGAGGGAGGAACTGCGTTGGATGTTAAACTTACTGGCCAATAGACCTCTCAATTACCTCCAGGCTCAGCATTAACCCTTTGGAGGGACAATGCTGTTGTGGCGACCAGGTCCTGGGGCGCCACACTCCCCCTTAGTTAAACTCAGTTCTCCCGGACTGAAGAAAACAAAACAAAACATGTTACAACCTTAAACATCTATAAGAGTCCAGTGTGGCTCCCTGCCGGGTGTCCATTACACTGCTCCATGGGGGACCCGCCGCGATAAAACCCCCAACGTAGGCTCTGGGCGTGCGTCAGAGCATTGATGACCCCACTCTATGCACGCCAGACGGGTTTTTCTTCAGGGGTGCTGAGCACGCTGGTGCTAACTATGTACAGCTAGAGTGTTGGCCACCCATAGTCCAGTGGCCCAATTGTCCATTTACTTAATCACCTAAGACAAAAACATTTTATGCAAGACATTTCAACTACCTATATACATTCTGTTAGGTATTTTACTTTCTATGTTCTATACCTAGGAGGGGGCTTTCCCCGAGTGCTACGTTGGGACCGGCGTAGCTCTGGGGTTTGTCCCTGACTACTTGGAGTGCCTGCCCCCTCCGTGTTACTGGTAGGCCTAACCCTGACAGGTATGCGTATTGGTTGCCTACGGGGTCTCAGATTCGCCAAGGGTACGGCAGGTTCACCACTGGCAGGGGGTTGATTCTCCTGTTCTACTGCTGGTGTGTCATCTTATGTTGGGGCGGACAGTTCCTTAGATGGATCTGGAACCTCTTCTGTCTCTGGCTCGACCAACTGCGGGAATGTCAAGACTGGTACCACTATGGCATTATTTATTCGGGTCCACGTTTTGGGGAATTTGCCAAGGATTGTTTGTATCATCTCTTCCTCTTTTTCTTGAATTTCTTCCACTTCTTTTTGGATTTTGCACCGCTCAGGGCACGGTTTCAGGCGGTCTCTGGGCACTGTTTGATAAGTCTTGCCTTCATCTTTGCTTATGAGGCATACCTTACTATTGTCAAAGTTGGAGGGAATAATGGTGTAGGGTTCATTCTCCCACTGATCATCTAATTTATGCGCCCTCCGCTTTTTCTTGAGGACCTGTTCTCCAGGTGCTAAGGGAGTTGCTGGGGCTGTTTGATTGTAGTTCTGCTCTTGTCTCGTTCTTGCTTGGGACAGGCTCTTTTCTACGCATTCCTGGACTTTGCGGTACTGCTGTTGTCGCTCTGTATCCCAATCTTCTATCTCTTGAACCGCTTCAGGTGACACAGTTCCCATTTCAAAGTCTACAGGTAACTTGCCAGGTCTTGCTCGCATCAAGTAAGCAGGACTGCAGTTGGTCGAGTTTACTGGGATATGGTTATACAGGTCTACCAGATCTGGTAATTTCTCTGGCCATTGGTTTCTTTCTTCCAGAGGTAGAGTCTTGAGCATATCAATAACCACATGGTTCATCTTCTCGCACAATCCATTGGTTTGGGGGTGGTACGGTGTTGTTCTGATTTTCTTACAGCCGTACATGTAACAGAACTCTTGGAACACTTCTGCCTCGAATGCAGGACCTTGAGCAGTCAGTACCCTTTCTGGATAACCGTGAGGTCGACAAAAGTATGCCTGAAATGCTCTAGCTGCTGTTCTGGCTGTCTGGTCCTTCACAGGCACTACTACCAGGAAACGAGAGTAATGGTCCACAATGGTGAGGGCGTACACATAGCCTGACCGGCTTGGTGTTAACTTCACGTGGTCCAGGGCCACCAACTCCAGGGGCTGCTTCGTGACAATTGGCTGTAGGGGAGACCTCTGGCTGGCATCATCCTTCCGCCTCAGGTTACACGGACCACAGTCTCGGCACCACTTCTCGACTGTCTTTCTCATGTGCACCCAGTAGAACCGATCGCGGAGTAGGGTCTCCAACTTCTTCCACCCGAAGTGTCCTGCTTTATCATGGTAAGCTGCTAGGACCATTGGAGCATCCCTCTGTGGGACCACTATCTGCCAGACGAGTTCATTCGTTCGCCAGTTGACATATCTCTTGCAGAGCTTGCCTTGGTAGGTTAACAGTCGTCCCCTCTCCTTCCACAACTGCTGGGCTTCTTGTGGAGCGTCTGGACCGAGATGGGTCTCAGCTTGTGGTAGCTTTTCTTTGACCAATCGCACGGCCGGGTCATCGTTCTGTCTCTTCCCAATTATGGTGGAGTAATGGGTTGACCGAGACCTCGTGCTGGCTCGAGCGCTTCACTCCTACAGCATGCTCACACTGGGAAACACCTTGGTGATGGAAAGCCGGTAACTCTATCTCTTCGAGTTCATCCAGGTCTTCTCCAGACTCGGGTAAGTGAGGCATTCTGGACAGCGCATCAGCATTGTTATTCTTCTTGCCAGCCCGGTACTTGATGGTAAAGTCAAAGTTAGACAGCCGGGCCATCCATCGCTGCTCCAACGCACCTAACTTGGCTGTTGCCAGATGTGTCAACGGGTTGTTGTCCGTGAAGATGGTGAACTTGGCCGATGCCAGACAGTGCTTGAAGCATTCAGTCACTGCCCAAACAATAGCGAGGAACTCCAGCTTGAAGGAACTGTAGTTTTCTGGATTCCTTTCTGTGGGACGAAGCTTCCTACTGGCGTAAGCTATTACCTTCTCCCGGCCTCCCTGCACCTGGGACAGAACTGCTCCCAGTCCCACGTTGCTGGCATCTGTGTACAGAACAAACGGCTGGCTGTAGTCAGGGTAGGCCAGAATTTCTTCTCCCGTGAGGGCCCCTTTCAGCCGGACAAAAGATGTTTCTATTTGACTGTTCCATTCAAATGGAGGGCTTTGCTTCTTAGCCTTCTTTGGCTGGCCCACCAGGAGATCTTGAAGAGGCACTGCTATCTTGGTGAAACCATCAATGAACCTTTGGTAGTAGCCCACCAGCCCAAGGAACTGCCGCACCTCCTTTACCGTGGTGGGTCTTGGCCAGTCCTTGATTACGGTGACTTTCTCCGGATCAGGTGCCACACCTTCTGCGCTGACCACATGACCCAGGTACTGTACCTTTGGCTTCAAGAGGTGACATTTGGATGGCTTTATCTTCAGGCCATACTCCAAGGACTCAAACACTTCTGCTAAGTGCCTCAGGTGGTCTTCGTAGGTCTTGGAGTAGACTATGACGTCATCCAGGTACAATAGCACGGTTTCAAAGTTGTAATGGCCCAAGCAGCACTCCATCAATCTCTGAAATGTCCCTGGGGCATTGCAGAGCCCGAACGGCATACAATTGAACTCGCAGAGACCCATTGGTGTCGTGAATGCAGTCTTCTCCTTGTCCGCCTCTGCCACGGGAACCTGCCAATACCCACTGGTGAGATCCAGGGTGGAGAAATAATTAGCTGATTTTAAGGCTGTTAGTGACTCTTCTATTCTGGGTAGTGGATAAGCATCTTTATGTGTAATGCGGTTAATTAGTCTGTAATCTACACACATTCTCATTGTACCATCTTTTTTCTTTACGAGCACTAGTGGAGCTGCCCAGGGGCTACAACTATCTCTGATAACCCCAGCCTCCTTCATTTCCCGTAACAATTCTTTGGCACGCTGATACTGTGCTGGGGGTACAGGGCGGTATCTCTCTTTAATGGGATGATGATCACCCGTGGGGATTTGATGTTTAACCCCTTTTACCTGCCCAAAATCTAGGGGATGTTTGCTGAAGACCCGCTCGTTCTCCTGTACCACCCGGTAAACCCCATGCTTTTGGTGTGAGGGGGTGGAGTCGGTGCCCACATGTAATTTTCGGCACCAGTCTTCCAGCTGTCCCTTGGAGCCATTGTCTTCCGCCTGGTCGGACGGGATCAAGGGTTCCACTGCTTTGATGGTATTGTTACTGACAGTGTACAGTTTTGCTACAGTGGCGTATCGGGGCAATTTGGCTTCCTCCTCCCCACAATTCAGGACACGGACGGGCACTCTTCCCTTGCGGACGTCTGCTACCCCTCTGGCTATCAGGACTCCAGGCCTACTTTCTGAATACACAGGTTCTACCAAGGCCTGGTAATCTTGACCCTTGAGGCCTATTGCTGCCCGACACCATATTAACATTTCACTTCTTGGGGGTATTGCAATGGGGAGGGGGTCACTTACCCTCACACTGCCAATTTCTCCTCCGGCCAGCTCTACCTGCTGCCTCCTCATCAGGGCTCTGATATCCCTCTGTAGGGCACGCTGCTGCCCGGAGCTGGCACCTTCAGACGCCTGCTGCAACAAAATTATCACTTCGGCAAGACAATTTTCCATCACATTTGTACCAATGGTTAGCAGTGGGTTAGATTCTTTGCGATCAATATCTACAATTATCATCCCCTGACACGGCAATTCTACCCGCCCCACTAAAATGGTTACTTCCTTGTACCCAATTTGAGGCAAGGGCTGACCATTACTGGCCACAATTGTTAAATCATCATCTGGGCCATGGTCAATGTCTGAATCAGCCCAATATCTTTTGTACAGATTATAAGGGATGGTTGTTGAATCCAGGAGGGCATTCAAAGGGATCCCATGCAGCACAATAGGAAGGACCGGGCGCCCTCCCACATACTTGCTGCGACTGGGGTTTGAGCCAGGCTTCCTTACACCTGGGGGTTGGCTCCTGGCCCCAGGTTCGGCCCATTTAAAGGAAAGTGTCTTGCAATATGGCCCGCCTGGCTGCAGCGGCGGCAGATCGGTTGTCCCGTTGAATCATAGCGGTCTGTGTCTTTTCCTCGGGTCGGCGGAATCCTCCTCTGTCGCATCCATGGGATGTCATCTGGGCTGGAGGTCAACTCGATACTTGCAGGCGATGGGGTCACTTGTAGAGACTGCACGGTCTTGGCAAGGGCAGCTACAGTCTTGGTCAGCTCCTGGACCTGCTGTCTGAGCTCTGCAGCGGGATCCTTATCCAGGGACTGCGCCTCAGCCCCTGCAGCGGCTCGTGTTACAGGCACCACCCCTGGGTACGTGATAGCAAGAGGCCGGAGGGGTACTGGGTCATTCGGTGTAGATTCTCTCAGTACCCGGATGGCCTGGTCCTTAAACTTTGCAAAGTCCAGAGCAGGGTTCTGCAGGACCATGATACGCAGCTGGGTCCTGTGGGTATCTGACAGGAGCCCTTCTATGAACTGCTCAGTTAGGAGTTTGGCTTCTTCACGTACACTCTCTGGGTCCACCTGTTTAATTGCTTTCAGGGCCTCCTGCAAGTTTAAGGCATAGTCCTTTATGCTGTCTGTGGCCCGTTGTTTGCACCCAAAGAATCTCATCCTTATTTCTGCTGCGGTGCGGATGTCAAAAGTACTCTTTAACTTGGCCAGTATCTGGGTTGCTGTCCCTTTATCTGTATCAGGCCAGGACTTCACTTCACGCTGGGCCGCGCCGGCAAGCTGCCCCATTAATATGCCCACCTTCTGGCTCTCAGTCAGCGGATACACTCTAAACAAGCTGTGCAGCCTTTCTCTGAAGTCGCTCAGGGTATGTGACTCCCCGGAGTACTGTGGCAGCCATTCTGCTCCTGGGATGTACGGCATTGTGATCGGCATTACCGGCGCTACAGCGGGGGCTGGGGCGACGGCGACTGGGATTACATCGGCCGGTGCTGCTGCGTCTTGAGCTACTACAGCCACCTGCTCTCCCTCTGTGTCGGACATCTTCCTCCCCCTTAGTGGACCTTACCAGGCTCCGCTTTCTTTTCAAAATCTCTTCCGGGTAGCGCGGGGTTAACGACCCTCCGCTCTGATGGCGCGCTCCCTTCGCGCTCTTTTTCGGGCACGCCCCCCTGCTTCCTGCGCTCAGCGAGGCTAATGGCGGCGGCAGTTTTCAAACAGTAACACAGTCTTTTAAGCACAGTACCCGGTGGGACCAGGCATGAAATCCTGTTCGTGACGCCAAAATTGACTCGCCCACCCCAGGGCTATGGGACACCCGGTGCCGGGCCGGACTAGTCCGGGGGTCATCAGTGGTGGCGGGGCCCGGCTCCGTGGCCCTGGTGGGTGTCAGTTAAATATGGCTGGTGAATAAAGTTTATGGTTGTCGTGACGCCACCTGTGGTTTGTGGCTATTAAGCCGCCGCTGCTGTGTGAGGCCTCCGGGGTGATGATATGGCAGCAATGGTGGTACTGCTCCCCACAGGTGGAGCGGTGCCCCGGGGACACTGTTGGTGCTCGTGAGAGGCTATGGTGTTGTGTGGATAACATGGTGCAGGGCCGACAGGCAATGAAAGAAACAGGCACAAACAACAGTCTCTTTACCTTCTCCTCTTTTGCTTCACAAACGGTTAGTCCTGGGAGACCGTTACAGGTGGTAGAGGGCTCCGGCCGGCCTGGAAGTAACTGAGATGTCGTTTTGGCCAGATGAGTATGAGGCCTACTCCTGTTCTTTCCTTACTGTGATAGGACCCTGCTCTCTGAATTTAGCAATGGCCCTCTTGCTGCTGGGACTGGTGGTACATCCCTTTCCCTCTGTGGTAGGCTGCGCAGGCCCTCTCTGGTGCGTCTCTGCTGGAGTCCACACCGGGCTCTGATGATGCAGCTGTACCTTCGGGCTGTTTATGGGCCAGGTGCTTGCAGCTCTCCTGCCCTTTGGATTGAGCTACCAGGGAGTATTTTAGGCCCTGGTGGCCACAGACTCCGATGTCCGAGTCTCTTTTGTGCCTCTCTGCTCCTCCTGCTTCACTGGGCCAAGCTGCTCCAGCTCTAGGCCCCAATTCCACAGGACAGCACTACTCTGCGTCTGCTTGCTATCACTTCTCTCTACAGACTGACCACTAACCCCTCCCTCAGGTCAGGCTTAAGGAATGCTCCCTGGAATTCCAGGTTCAGAGCTCCCCCTGCTGGCCTGAGGGAGGAACTGCGTTGGATGTTAAACTTACTGGCCAATAGACCTCTCAATTACCTCCAGGCTCAGCATTAACCCTCTGGAGGGGCAATGCTGTTGTGGCGACTAGGTCCTGGGGCGCCACAACTCTTCAATACGGGGGAGAGGGTACGCATCCTTATGCGTTATCTGATTGATTTTTCGGTAGTCCACACACATTCTCATAGTGCCATCCTTCTTTTTTACCAGGACCAACGGGGCTGCCCAGGGACTGCAACTATCACGAATGACCCCTGCCTCCTTCATGTTTCTTAGCATATATTTAGCACACTGGTAATGTGCAGGTGGGATTGGCCTGTACCTCTCCTTAATAGGTGGGTGTATGCCAGTGGGAATATGATGCTGCACCCCCTTAATCATCCCAAAATCTAACGGGTGTTTGCTAAATACCTGCTCATACTCTTACACTACCCTATACACCCCTTCCTTGTGATGTGTGTGTGTGGATTCAGTGCCTACATGTAACTCCTGACACCACTTCTCTAACTGTCTAGACGGGGCATCACTGCCTAGCTGAAGCGCGGTGGTGGAGGAGGTTGCTGAGTGGATGGCATCTGCATCTACAGTGAATAGTTTAGCAATGGTTATACCAAGGAGAGAAAAAAAGAAGTGTGCATAAAGGAGGGATACATCAAATTTGTATAAAAAGGTACTTTATTACAAAATAGAACACAGGATCACACACTTAAAATCATTTAAAAATCATAAGGCCTAGAAGCTTTATATCAAAAGATGTCCCAACCTCTGTTAAGATTGGACTATCCTCTGCTGCTGTGGCGCCCCTGACCTGGTCAGGCACCACTGAGTACTGCACCCATGCTGGGGACAGTACAACACAGGTAATCCAGAAGGCTGACCGAGGTGTGACTACACAGGCGCATAGTGATCAGGTCTCACACATTTACCTTTGAGAGGACCCCTGGGGATCCCAGGAGGGGGCGAAGCCTCCATCTCCACTCGAGGGGTGGAGGGGGCGAAGCCTCCATCTCCACTCAAGGGGTGTGGTAGAGAGCCTGGTTGCTAGGTGGCGTAGGCAGGCACAAAAGGGAAAAGAGGAAGGAGGAGGAGAAGAGCAGTCTGAGGCAGAGTGTGGAGGAGTGAGGAGCATGGAAGTGGAGCTCAGACAGGAGCAGCAGTGCAGGTCCCACGAGTGAGCCGGTTTAGTGTGCAGCTCAGGGAAAGCAGACGTGAGGAGCAGACCCTGGGGCTGTGGCAGTCTAACAGCGTCCGCGCAGTGACTACCGACGGGGGAGAACGGTCACCTGGGAGTGCTACCCGAAATCCACACACAGCTAAAGAGAGAGCAACGGAGTGGAAAGTAAGGAGACTGTCAGGGAGAACCAGGCCCAAACGGGTAGCAGGTCCCAGTGCAGGGATAGATTCACCTTTCCTTTGCCAAACCTGCATGAGGGGGCACTTTACACCCCCAAGACAACACTACAGAGTCCGCAGCCACGTAGCCACAGTTAGGGCCCATAGTTCACAGGAGGCAAGCAGCCGGAGTGTCCTGGTCCAGGCTACAAGCAAACGGGCCAAAAAGAAGGGGAGAGAGGCGCCAGCAACTTCCCTGGGTGACCCCCATAGGGACTAAAAGTCGGGGTTACCCCAAAACGTAAAGGGCTAAGGAAGGCGAGTCGGTAGCCACCCTCATCAGTCAGCCTGAAGGACACCTGGTTCCAGCCTGGTTCATCCCAGCTACGCCCGGGTTACTCACCCTGCCACCTTCCGTGAGTAAAACCCCTGAAAGACATCCTGCTTGTGTTGAGTTATTCTGCGCCTTGTGGTTCTACACACCTACACGGGACCCTGGGGCATGCCTCACTCTCAGGAGGCTACTACAACTGACTGCACCTACCATCAGCCCCAGGCACCCCTAACCTGCAGTGGCGGTCTCCACTGACCGCAATTCTGAGAGTGGCGTCACGACAATCCTAGAAGAAGGTTCCCTACCTGTGACCAGACTGTTCCATCCATGTGGAGTCCCTGAAGGTAATGCACCGACACAACACTTGTGGGGCTTCACATCTGGCGTCACGAACAGGATAAGGACTAGACCTGTCCAGACAGGTGACCATGTGCCTGGGCGGTCCGCTTGGAAAATTGGAAGCGCCGCCATATTGCCACCATGAAAAGCGCGCTGAAAAACAACAGCAGCCCGCGCTGGGAGAAGTTACCGCCCACGAAGAGGTGTGGCTACCCAGAGATCCCCTGAAGAGTCCTGACCTCGCAAGTGATGAGAGCGGAGGCGTTCAGAGACGTCGGGACAGAAAGGGAGCCAGAAGCCTGCTGCTGGGAAAGAAGTTGCAGGAAGTGAAGGAATTGGCACTTCGGCTGCAAGAAGAAGTCAGAAGTCTGCTGCTGAGAGAAGACCTGGAGAGCAGCGACGACGCGGTGAAGATGGTGTCTGAAGATAGGAGCCCAGAGCCGGGTTCCGCTGCCTGGTGGGCCCGGGAGCTTGCCCAGTTCAGTGACCGACTGGAGGCGAGGATCGTGCAGCAGATCAGAGAGGGACGCACGGAGCTTCTGGAGATGGCTGCGGCGGTTCAGGCCTACGAGGGGAGAGCCACGCGACGAGTGCCAGACCGAGCGGCGACGACTCAGACCCCGATGATGCCACCGATGGGTGAGTCCAGTGTTGCCCCTGCCAGCGCGAGTGCCCCGACCCCTGCTGCCACGCCCGCGGTCCCTGAAGAGGCGCTCGGCGCGGCGACGCTGAATCAGGCCGCAGCCACGCCAGGTGCGGCCCGCCAAGCCCAGGCCGCCGCAACGATGCCCTGCCCGGCCCGCAAAGATCCGGCTGCCGCCGCGACCCTCATCCACGCCGCAGGTGTGACGCTGACCCAGGCCGCCGCCATGCTAGGCCCGGCCCGCCAAGACCCCACCGCAGCAGCGACGCTCGTCCGCGCCGCAAGTGAGGTGCTGAACCAGGCCGCAGCCACGTCAGGTGCGGCCTGCCAAGCCCAGATCGTTGCAGCGACGCCCAGCCCAGCCTGCACAGATCCCATCGCAGCTGCGACGCCAATTCAGGCCGCCGCAGCGAGGCCCTGCCCGGCCCGCCAAGACCAGGTCGCCGCCATGTCAGGCGCGGCCCGCCAAGACCAGGCCGCCGCCATGTCAGGCGCGGCCCGCCAAGACAAGACTGTACCACTGTTTACCCCGGCCTGCAAGGCCAGAGCAGACACCGCTCCCCAGTCTAAGGAAGTCCCTGCTAGGAAGTCCCTGCTAGGGGAGGACCCCGAATACTGGAAGCTGAAGGCTGACCTAGAGGCCCAGTTCCCACAGGAGATGGTGGACCGGTATCTGCTCCCTCCGCACACCCCCAGGATGATTCCGGCAATATCCACGCCAAAAAGTCCACTGCCCTGGCCGGCTGATGAACACCCATCCCCAGCGCTGCCACAACAGGAGTGCTCAGAAGAACTAAGGGGGAGAGGAGAACAGAAGGCTGAGGAGCTGACCCCGGAGCCATCAGCAGTGGATCCATGCCCAGAGCCAGAGATGTTGCCATATTCCCGCTGGGATGAAGAGAGCCCGACACCCTCCGCTGAGGAAGATTTGTCCAGAAACCTCACCTGGGAGCCTGCAAGCAGTGAAGTAGCAACCCAGCAGAATCCAGCCCGCAAGACACGGCGCCGCAGCAGAACAAAGTTTTCCCCTGCACAGCAATCTCCGAATAGGAAGGATGAAGTAACAGCCAGAGACTTGGAAGAGAAACGGTCTTTAAGAAGAGCCAAATCACAGGTCAGAGGCCCACTTTGTCGTGGAATAGTGGAAGACTTTAGTTTAAAATCAGGATATGGCTTTATAGTTGTACCTGGAATGAAAGAAGGCATCTTTGTGAACAGAAGGGATGTTAGAGCACATTTACCCAGAGGACATCCAGGAAGAAATCTACAGATGGGAGACTCAGTGGAATTCACCATGCACCAAGGAGAACGCGGATGGTACGCACTGGATGTTACACCATGTCCCAGAAGTCCCTACAGTAATCCTGAAAAAGAAACAGACACAGAAGAAGAGGAAAGAAAAGACAAAAAACCCATTGATGAGACCACTACAGATGATGACAGAGATGGAGAAAGCAACAGGTGCCGCAGCCCTACAGGCCCAAGCCCTGGTAAGGAGGAATCTGTGTAAAGCATGTAAAGTAAAGTAAAGTACAGAAGTTAAAGTTTGAAGTTTTGCAACGTTTACATGTTCAAGAAATGTGCCCACATGAACTAATGTGAGAAACCCATGAACCTTAAGGCTATGAACTGGCTATAGCCACAAACTCTCGCAGTGTTTATAGTTACCCCAGAGGTACCACCACCAGAGCCAGCCTGTTTAGGGGCCTGGCTCGCCTGCAACCAGGGAGCATGCCTGTTTATGGGGCCTGGCTCTCCACCACAAACAGGGTACCTGGTCAGCACCAACTGTGGAGGCCGCCTCTACATCCTGCCAGAAGAGGCTGAAGGCGCGGCTCCACCAGGCCAGGTATACCCTGAAACCACCAGACCATGAAAGCCGCCTCTACATCCTGCCAGAAGTGGCTGAAGGCGCGGCCAACGAGAGAGGGTTTAGGGTGGGTTAACGGACTTGTGGGTGGAGGGTGGTGATGTATGGTACCTGGTGGTTTTAAAACGTTTTACCATGTTTTAATGTTTTACGCATTTTAAAATGTTGTCTTGCAGCCCGAGGACGTGCTGGTGATAACTAAGGGGGAATGTGGCGCCCCTGACCTGGTCAGGCACCACTGAGTACTGCACCCATGCTGGGGACAGTACAACACAGGTAATCCAGAAGGCTGACCGAGGTGTGACTACACAGGCGCATAGTGATCAGGTCTCACACATTTACCTTTGAGAGGACCCCTGGGGATCCCAGGAGGGGGCGAAGCCTCCATCTCCACTCGAGGGGTGGAGGGGGCGAAGCCTCCATCTCCACTCAAGGGGTGTGGTAGAGAGCCTGGTTGCTAGGTGGCGTAGGCAGGCACAAAAGGGAAAAGAGGAAGGAGGAGGAGAAGAGCAGTCTGAGGCAGAGTGTGGAGGAGTGAGGAGCATGGAAGTGGAGCTCAGACAGGAGCAGCAGTGCAGGTCCCACGAGTGAGCCGGTTTAGTGTGCAGCTCAGGGAAAGCAGACGTGAGGAGCAGACCCTGGGGCTGTGGCAGTCTAACAGCGTCCGCGCAGTGACTACCGACGGGGGAGAACGGTCACCTGGGAGTGCTACCCGAAATCCACACACAGCTAAAGAGAGAGCAACGGAGTGGAAAGTAAGGAGACTGTCAGGGAGAACCAGGCCCAAACGGGTAGCAGGTCCCAGTGCAGGGATAGATTCACCTTTCCTTTGCCAAACCTGCATGAGGGGGCACTTTACACCCCCAAGACAACACTACAGAGTCCGCAGCCACGTAGCCACAGTTAGGGCCCATAGTTCACAGGAGGCAAGCAGCCGGAGTGTCCTGGTCCAGGCTACAAGCAAACGGGCCAAAAAGAAGGGGAGAGAGGCGCCAGCAACTTCCCTGGGTGACCCCCATAGGGACTAAAAGTCGGGGTTACCCCAAAACGTAAAGGGCTAAGGAAGGCGAGTCGGTAGCCACCCTCATCAGTCAGCCTGAAGGACACCTGGTTCCAGCCTGGTTCATCCCAGCTACGCCCGGGTTACTCACCCTGCCACCTTCCGTGAGTAAAACCCCTGAAAGACATCCTGCTTGTGTTGAGTTATTCTGCGCCTTGTGGTTCTACACACCTACACGGGACCCTGGGGCATGCCTCACTCTCAGGAGGCTACTACAACTGACTGCACCTACCATCAGCCCCAGGCACCCCTAACCTGCAGTGGCGGTCTCCACTGACCGCAATTCTGAGAGTGGCGTCACGACAATCCTAGAAGAAGGTTCCCTACCTGTGACCAGACTGTTCCATCCATGTGGAGTCCCTGAAGGCAATGCACCGACACAACACTTGTGGGGCTTCACACTGCCAAAAGAGGGGAGCCATGCAGTATAATTTTATATGTAGCTATAACACAGCAATATACAGTAACAGTGGGTTGTATTAGTGCAACCATCCAAGAGAGTACAATACAAAGAGTGACAAAGTATATGTAGCAATAACACAGCAATATGCCATGACCAGCTGAGGGAGGATTCTCCGGTCATGATGTCTGTGTAACCAAACCCCCTTATCCTCTAAAATTAAACACACGGACTGCATGCGACTTGGTTCAAATGGCCACAGCAGCCTTTTTTATTGCCTATTGTTTTACAGACTAGTACCTTAGGGACGCCGTCCAACGGGCGACCCAAAACAACCACATAACGGTAACAATAGACAATAACATTTACAATACCCCCCGGGGTAGGCCCAGTCCACTACTACTACTCCCCCTGTCCCCGGCCGCAACACACCGACCCAGAGACGAGGTGCCAATCACCCACGGATTGACCCCCACACTTTGGCAGAACCCCGTGCCTGCCACATCCCGGAAACCGAGAGCCACCATACCAAGACAATGACTCCCGGTCCAGCCACCAATCACTTCCAAACCTCTGGACCAGACCTACCCCCACCGCTACTGTGACAAAAGGTATCCCAACTACCCAAAAACATCTCCCACATGACAACACAAAGGGAGGGTGGGCGGGGATCGTTCGGCGTCCGGAAACAGAAGAGGAGGTAACTCCTTCCTCTCCCAGCTAACCCTTTCCCTGCTCCTCCTCTTCCTCCCCGGCTAAAACCATCCCCCAAAGCCATATTAGGCATATACCACTGTCCCTATTAACCCATCACTCCCTACCTCCCCCTTGGTCATGTCGCCCCTCCCCCCAAGTGGGTCCGTGGCTTTCTTGACCAGCTGAGGGAGGATTCTCCGGTCATGATGTCTGTGTAACCAAACCCCCTTATCCTCTAAAATTAAACACACGGACTGCATGCGACTTGGTTCAAATGGCCACAGCAGCCTTTTTTATTGCCTATTGTTTTACAGACTAGTACCTTAGGGACGCCGTCCAACGGGCGACCCAAAACAACCACATAACGGTAACAATAGACAATAACATTTACAATACCCCCCGGGGTAGGCCCAGTCCACTACTACTACTCCCCCTGTCCCCGGCCGCAACACACCGACCCAGAGACGAGGTGCCAATCACCCACGGATTGACCCCCACACTTTGGCAGAACCCCGTGCCTGCCACATCCCGGAAACCGAGAGCCACCATACCAAGACAATGACTCCCGGTCCAGCCACCAATCACTTCCAAACCTCTGGACCAGACCTACCCCCACCGCCACAGGACAGACCACGTGACACCTTACGTGGCCTGGACCCGCCACACACCAAAAGCACGCTCCACACCATCCTGCAGACCCAACGCCCATAAATCCAGACCGACCTCGTTGAGGTGCACACCATCACCCCTCCGAAATCGCCAATCAGCCGGCTCCAAATCCCTGTGCCGTACCACAATCCCACCATTCCTGGTCACAAACCTAGCCACTACCCTATTCACCTGGGCCCTGGCCTTATTAACCTTCTCCACCGACCGAGCCCCTCTCCATGCCAACCTGGTCACTATGTCAGACCATACGACCAGCAAACCAGGATACCGCTTCCACAACTGCAGTAAATCAATCTTTATGTCTCGGATCAAATCCCGCGACGCCCTGGCACCAAGATCATTACCCCCCACATGCAATACCAGCACATCCGGGGGCCGCTCAACTTTACAATGGAAACGAAATTCCGGGACCACCCTGCCCCACTCCATGCCCCGAACTCCGATCCATCGAACAGTCGCCTGCGCACGATCCAAACCCAGCTGTCGACCATTCGGGCGGACCTCCGCCCGACGGGCACCCCAAAATACGAAGGAGTGCCCCAAGATCCAGATCAGGCACTTCCCTATAACAAATAAAACAAAACGAAAATATCAAAACCAATAACAGCACAACCACCAACACATCAAAAAACACCCCTTTCCTCAAACCTTCCGCACGTAACCAAAGTCCCATGATGCTACAACAACTGCGGTCTCACATACCGCCGAAAACAAGAAGATTCCCATCTACCAATACGCTTTACCACCTCATCTCCAAGCCCCCAACGGGCTGCCTCCGTTGCTGCACCAATTCGGAATGAATGCGACCCGAATTCCTCCGGGCGCTCCCCCGCGTTACGTAGACTTAGCCGCAGCACCGCCACAAACTGAAACCTCGACAAAAACGACCCATTCAAATGCCGCAACAACGGGCCAGGTAAGCCTCCCCTCACGGCCATAAATCTCTCGACTAAACGCACAGGGCACAATTCCTCTCCTGGAACCGCATATAACACCACCAATCTACCACGGCCCAGCTGATCCATTTTTGACCGGCGAATCCGGCACTCCACCTGACTACTGCTCACTTGCACGTCCTCAAACATCAAACCACCACCCGTCACCCTGGACGGGCTCACCAGCTCGCCTATCCGGAACGCCCCATAAAAAGCGAGACCGAAAGCCGTTGTAAATAGAACCGTCTCGTACACAGACTCACAAATGCCGCTCAGGCCACCCACCATCCGTCTCAACAAACCAAACGATACAGGGCGCCTCTTGTCCCTCTCCCGTACGCCACGGCGAAAGCCCCGCAAAGCCTGACGAACCCGAAAATCCTGTGAAACATCACGCTCCCCTCTCATTTTTAACCAAAATGCCACTGCCGACACCCGATGTGCCACAGCCGATGCCGATCGCCCGGCTGAAAAATCCGTACTCACCAATGACAACAAAGCCACCAAGTAATCCACGCTTTCCCCACCAAACATCAGACGCAACAACTCCTCCCATTCAGCCCACACCTTAGCATACCGGCACCAAGTCACCTCGGTCACCGAGTTCCGAATCAAGTCTGAGATCACCGCCTCACCAGATGCCACAAATCCTCGGGGCACTCCACTCCAACTTCGTCCGCCCACGGCAACAGCGCCCGAAACCTGCTGAACTGAAAACGAGACAAAGCATCAGCCACCTCGTTGTCAACACCCGGAACGTGCCTTGCCACTACCTGCACATTCAACTGCAGACATCTCAACACTAAATGCCGCAAATACACCACCACCGGCTCCGACTTAGCAGACAAGTTGTTAATCGCGTGCACCACCGCCTGGTTATCACAATGAAAACACACTTTCCTTCCGGCAAAGTGCGACCCCCATAGCTCCACTGCCACTACAATGGGGAATAGCTCTAACAGAGCCAAATTCCTAACCAAGCCGCTCTCCCGCCACGCCTGTGGCCACTGCCCGACACACCAATGACCTCTGAAGACAGCCCCAAACCCGGCCGACCCCGCCGCATCCGTAAACAGCTGCAACGCCCCGTTAGACGCCACCCTCTCCATCACCAGCGTCCGGCCGTTGAAATGCTGCAAAAATTGATCCCATACTTCCAAATCGTCCCTGATCGCCTTTGTGATCCGCACAAAATGCGCCGGCAACCGTACCCCGGCCGTCGCCGTCGCCAAACGCCTCGCAAACACTCTCCCCATTGGCACAATTCTGCAAGCAAAATTCAATTTTCCAAGCAAAGACTGCACCGCCTTAAGCCGCACCTTCTTCGCCGCTTTTACCCCTGACACTGCGGACCTCAAATCACGGACCTTCTCCGCCGGCAACCTGCATTCCATAGCAATGGTGTCAATTTCAATTCCCAGAAAACACATCACCGGCGCCGGGCCTTCCGTCTTATCCGGCGCCAAAGGAATCCCGAAACTGGCCGCAACTTTTTGCAACGCAAATAGCAAACCCGCACAAACCATCGAACCCGCCGGCCCGACACACAGGAAATCATCCAAGTAATGAATGATGGACGTAAGCCCGGACACGTCCCGAACCACCCACTCAACAAACGAACTAAATGCCTCAAAGTACGAACACGAAATGGAACAGCCCATTGGCAAACAACGATCAACATAATAACTGCCATCCCACCAGCAACCCAACAAATGCTGACTATCTGGATGAACCGGTAACAACCGAAACGCTGCTTCCACATCCGCCTTTGCCATCAATGCACCCCGCCCCGCCGCCCTAACCAGGTCCAACGCCTTATCGAACGACACATAATATACCGCCGACAACTCCGGCGCAATGCCATCATTCACCGATAACCCTTCCGGGTAAGACAAATGATGAATCAGCCGAAATTTATTCCGCTCCTTCTTTGGTACCACCCCCAACGGTGACACCACCAAATTCCCGCACGGCGGGGCGACATAAGGGCCGCCCATCCTGCCCAAAGCCACCTCCCTTTCCAGCTTCTCATCCACCACTTCCGGGTGATCCCGAGCGGAACGCAAATTACGATACGGCGGAACCGATGCATTAACAACCGACGGAATATGAAAACCATCCGAAAAACCAGAACTTAACAACGCCGCCGCCTCCTTGTCCGGATACCTATTTAAAAACGGAACCATCACTTCTACCTTCACCGGCGTCGTCCCTCTTACCAGCCCCATCACCAGCCTTTCCTTTTCCTTTTTTAAAACATTTGGACAAGCTATGTCCCCCCCCACATCCGGAGCATTCATGCTTAAAACGGCACGCCGCTCCAAACCTGCACTGCCCTTCATTGTACTGCCAACACAAACCTTTCTTGAAACTTGCCGGGGACCCGGCCCCCCCCGAACCCCCGGCGCCCCCCCGAAAGGGCTGAGCCGGTGCCGACATCAATCGCATCCATAAGGAAATATCCTTATGGTCCCAACGCATATCTGGCCGCAATGCCTTCCGCTGCCTAAATTGCTCGTCGTAGCGCAGCCACGCCAGTCCGCCATAAACTCGATAAGCCTCCCCTATCGCATCCATGTAGCCGAACAAAGCCGAACAATGCTCCGGCTCCTTCTCCCCGACCACGCTCGCCAAAATCGCAAATGCCTGTAGCCAGTTGGCAAAAGTCCGAGGAATAAGCCTATAACGGCGCTTTTCCTCCTCGTCCTTCTCCTTTTTGGAATCACTCGGCTTAACCCTATCCAAATTAAATTTCTCCAGGGGAAGCAGAGAAAATATCTCCACATATTCCCCTTTCCAAATTTTTTCCCGCACCTCCTTCTTTAAATGGGCCCCCAGCGGGCCCTCAAAACAAACATAAACTTCGCTTTTAGCCCTATCATCTAAGCGCACCACCTCATCCTCCTTCTCCTTTTCCTTCTCCTTTTCCTTCTCCTTTTCCTTCTCCTTTCCCCCCCCCGTCTCACTCCCCCCTTCGCCCCCCCCTCTACTCGCACCCGCTCCGTCACCCCCCGTCGCCGCCGAGGCCCCTAAACCGGCTGCACCCACCCACGCCGCCACCGGCGCCTGGGCCCCCTCCCCCCCCGCTCCCGAAGCCGCCGCCAGCCCCTGCAACAGCCCCAACAATTGACTCCACACTGCGAAACCAGCGGGCGCTGCCGTAGCCGCAGCCGCCCCCCCCCCCGAAGCCCCCCGCCAGCGCAGCCCCTGCCGCCTCCGCGGCCGTCTCACCCGACCGCCGCTCGGCGTCTCCCGAGACCGCCGCCTCGCTGTCCTCCGTCTGTCGTCCATCCGACTCCTCCGAACCGAAAGCCTCTTCCCCCTCCTCGCCGCTGGCCTCATCTTCCATCCGACATCCGGGGGGCGCCGCCGCAGCACCCCCCCCACCACGGCCGCCAGACAGGGCCGCCGCGTGGGCAGAGTCATCCCCGCTCCATCTCTTGCCCCGGGGTGACAACCCAGGAGACCGTCCTGTCCCCCGCGCCGGCACCCCGGGCCTCGACCTCTTGCGCCCGCCCCCCTGCCGACTGCAAGGGGCCTCTGGGCGCGGACGACCAGACGCCCGGCTCCGGATCTCAGCCGTCGTCGCCTCTGGCCCTCCTGGGCTATTGCAGGCCTCCATCCGCCGAGTCCTCCCGCTCCCACGGGAGACTGCCACATCCGGGGGCTGCACAGCGGTACTGAGTGACCCGGCGGTTGCCGCAGGGCTCCCGCCGTCACTCCTTCTCTCAGCCGCACCGGGGTCAGGCACCGCAGACCCCCCCCCGGCGCCGGACCTACCGCCACGTGCAGCCCCGCGGTCCCCCCGCCGACTGCAGGGGGATCTGCTGGCCTCTCTCCTGCGCCGAGCGCGCTCCCGGCCTGGAGCCGCTGCAGTCTCAGTAACTCCAGCCCGGAGGCCGGGACCGGAAGCAGGCCCCGTGCTGGCCACTCCCACCTCCCGACCGCCGCGGCTGGAACGAAGATTCCTCCCGCCGGCCTCTGCAGCAGCCAGACGCTGCTGCTGCGCTGCACTCTGCGGAGGGTCCCTGGAGGGGCTCTTACATCTCCTCCTCGCCCCCCCCGCGCCCGGGGAATACCTGCGGGGGGGCCGCGACTGGCGCCCGCCGCTGCTGGGGGGACGAGGGGCAAGCGCCGACGGGTTAACCCCGGCAGCCCTGATGTGGGTCTGCACTGCCAGGGGCCCGTGCGCTGCGACCGCTGCCTGAATCAGACGCTGGAGCTCCTGAAGATCTGCCATGGAGGTGCACGTGCAGATCGTTCGGCGTCCGGAAACAGAAGAGGAGGTAACTCCTTCCTCTCCCAGCTAACCCTTTCCCTGCTCCTCCTCTTCCTCCCCGGCTAAAACCATCCCCCAAAGCCATATTAGGCATATACCACTGTCCCTATTAACCCATCACTCCCTACCTCCCCCTTGGTCATGTCGCCCCTCCCCCCAAGTGGGTCCGTGGCTTTCTTAACAGTGGGTTATATTAATGTAGATAATGCCAACCATCTACGAGGATACCATATGCAGAGATGTATCTAAAAATATACAGATATAGCGTCACAATATGCAATAGCAATGAATTATATTGGTACAATTTGCAGGTGAGATACCGCACAGAGGTAGGCTACTGCACAGGGGTAAGCTAACAATAAATAGTGTTAGTACAGATAGTAACAACTGTCCAAGAAGGTATAGAATACAGAGGTGTATATGCAGATATAACACCACAATATGCAATAGCAATAGACTATGTTGGTACAGTTTACATGAGAAATAGTTAGCCTCTATAGAGGTAAAGTTCCCCAGAAAATATATCTGCCCACATGTAGAAAATAACCTTTGAAGAGATACAAATAACCCAAAATTTGAGTAGCATATCACCAAGGGATGCCTAAGGGAAACAGTAGTCCCCAGCACAATACACAACCAACCGCAGAGATATTATAAGCCTAGAATGCCAGGCATGGCGACCCAAAATCAGGTGTCAGAGGATACACGTCCCCACGCGAATCGTCACCACCTAGGGTGACTTCATCAGGGGTGGGTTTCCCTGTGCCCTAAAAAAACAGGTTTAAATACCTGAAGGTCCTGGGCGTAGGCCATAATGGCGTTTCAAAAGAAGCGCGCTCTTGAGATACCCGGCGTCCCGGAAGTATCTACTGCGCCTGCGCTGGATCAAAAAATAAGGAAATAGAGAGTATCGGGGTACCGCGCATGCGCGGGACTCCGAAAACATGGCGGCCGCCACAAGGGGAGTCATTTTTTATTTTGCGATCCGTAACTTTAAAGATGCATAATAAGGCTTGATAAAGTGAAAAGCCTTATGGTAGAGGAGGGACAGGGATCAACCGATAGAGAAAATAAGAATTACTACTTACCGGTAATGATGTTTCCAGGAGCCAACATGACAGCACGGTAGGAGTTGCTCCTTTGACCTTTACAGGGACAGGAAACGCAAGAGTTTAAAAGCCCCTCCCCATCCCCCTTTCCTCAGTGTTTTTTAAAGTACCACACCAGGATGGGAGATAACACCATTTTATTAATGCAGAACGCACAACACACGGTACATAATCAGACGGGAGGGAAATAAGCGTGCTGTCATGTTGGCTCCTGGAAACATCATTACCGGTAAGTAGTAATTCTTATTTTCCAGGACGCCACATGACAGCACGGTAGGAGAATGCCAAAGTAATCCCTATGAGGGGGGGACCACAGCCTGCAAAGCCCTGCTACTGAACAACATGTGCTGATCGGTGAGAAGGCCCAGTTTATAATGCTTACAAAACGTGTGGGGACCCGACCACGTTGCCGTACGACAAATCAGATCCAAGGAAACCCCCACCCTCTCCGCCCAAGAAGTGGACAGAGCCCTGGCGGAGTGGGCCCCAATGCGAGTTGGGAGGTCCCGACCCGCGGACTGGTAAGTAGCTGAAACAGCGGACCTAACCTACCGAGACAGTTGTCTTAGACACCGTCTTCCCTCGGCACTTTCCCGCAATTTGCACCAAGAGGGCAGAAGCTATGCGCCAGCTCTGGTAGCCTCTAAATATGCCAGAACTGCTCGTCTGACGTCCAAGAGCGAAGGAGCTCTGCCTGTTGGGACTGAGAATAAACGAGGTAGACAGCTTACACTACAGCGACCAGAGACAGTGAGACATGCCCGAAATGGGTTAATGAACATTCTGAACACCGCAACTATAGAATAGAAGTTAAAGTCCTTAACAGCCTATCAAGGAATGAATAAACCACAGCCCGATAGAATGACCACCGGCTAGATCAAGAATAAACATGTCCGAGCTTAATAAACCAGGTCAGTACGGACATCAGCTCTCCGAGGTTCAAACGATTACCCCTGGTCACAGACCAGCCCACCGTACCGCCAGAGTTCATATCCTGGCTCCAGAAGCCCAAGATGACAAGGCATAAACTACTGGACCTCGAGTAATGAGAAGGACCATCATGAACCAAAGACGTGAAGAGTTGGAGTCCGGAAGGCACGTCGACCGATATTAGCAAGCCAAGTACATCATCCGACCACCTGAAGGAAGCATTGTTCCCAAGATGCAGATGCCAAGGACAGCAGGGTATGGAATCTAGATGGGAGGAAGCGTCCCAGAAAATGTAGGTGGCCAACCTCATAGATACACTGTATACAGTATATATATTGGAATTTAAAGAAGTGGTTTGCCATATCCGTGGCAGCAAACACAGGAGACTAGTGTTGCCCTGAGCTGGCGGAAAGAAAACCACTACCACCCGGGTAGACTACCCAACCAGAAATGCACTATACTCCATTAGCCTGTAAGTACCACTATATCGGACACTAGCGTAAACATACCACACAGTCTTCCATAGTGACCAGGGAACATCCTCCAGAGGAGTGATAGTTCATTTGACAGTGGTGAGACCCTGGATGTTTTCTCGTGAGAACAGCGAGCCTATGAGGGAGACTATGGAGTTCCCTGCCACAAGAGGCTGGAAAACCTCACAGGTTATTTACGAGATTCTGGATGTTGAACAATGGCCAGAAAACCAGTCCAATTGCCATCAAAGGACCTGTCACAGTAAAACGGGCTATTACCATGATTGGCTACATTCAGTTCTTTCCACCATAGGATGAACTCAATAACATTTCTCTTTAGTCATAAGTTATAAAAGAAAGACCAGAGCTAAGCAATTAAGCACCGCTGAATACTACTGATTAGAAAAGAAGGACCGTAGCTGACCTCAGATTCCAGGTCTGAGCCATAATAAGGAGAAAACTAGGCCAACTCAAACATGACAGCCTATTACGGCTAAGCCAAGTGCCGTTCCAGAAGTGTGAGGCCCCTTTAACCAAAGCCGATGCGAGAGACCCAATGCGAAGTATGCAACCCGAGGCGCAAGGGACGAGGCCACTGCAAGGCCAAAGGCGCAGAGGCGCAAGGCCAAAGGCGCAGAGGCATAAGGTCCAAGGCGCAGAAGCGCAAGGCCCAAGGCGCAGAAGCGCAAGGCCCAAGGCGCAGAGGCGCAAGGCCCAAGGTGCAGAGGCACAGAAGCGCAAGGCGCAGAGGTGCAAGGCCCAATGCCAGACACGCAAGGCCAGAACAGGAAGCGCAAGGCGTAAGCCCAGAAGCGCAAGGCCAGAGGCGCAAAGCACAAGGCCAGAGGCGCAAAGCCAGAGGCGCAAGGCCAGAGGCCAGAGGCGCAAGGCAGAGGCACAAGGCATAAAGCCAGAGGCACAAGGCGCAATGCCAGACACGCAAGGCCCGAACATGAAGCGCAAGGCGCAAGCCTCAAGTCGCAAGGCACAATGCCAGAGGTGCAAGGCACAATGCCAGAGGCGCAAGGCCAGTGGCGCAAATGCCAGAGGTGCAAGGCCGGAGGCGCAAGGCCAGAGGCACAAGCGCAATGCCAGAGGTGCAAGGCCAGAGGCACAAGGCGCAACGCCAGAGGCGCAAGGCCAGAGGTACAAGGCGCAATGCCATAGGCACAAGGCCAGAGGCACAAGGCGCAATGTCAGACGCACAATGCCAGAAGCATGAAGCGTAATGCGCAAGCCCGGAGGCACAAGCCCGGAGGCACAAGGCACAATCCCAGAGGAACAAGGCACAAGCCCAGAGGCACAAGGCACAAGCCCAGAGGCACCAGGCACAAGCCCAGAGGCACCAGGCACAAGCCCAGAGGCACAAGGCACAAGCCCAGAGGCACAAGGCACAAGCCCAGAGGCACAAGGCACAAGCCCAGAGGCACAAGCCTTGAGGCACAAGGCACAAGCCCAGAGGCATAAGCCTAGAGGCACAAGGCACAAGCCCAGAGGCACAAGGCACAAGCCCAAAGGCACAAGGCACAAGCCCAGATGTACAAGCTTAGAGATACAAGGCACAAGCCCAGAGGCACAAGGCACAAGCCCAGAGGCACAAGCCCAGAGACACAAGGCACAAGCCCAGAGGCACAAGCCTAGAGACACAAGGCACAAGCCCAGAGGCACAAGCCTAGAGACACAAGGCACAAGCCCAGAGGCACAAGCCTAGAGACACAAGGCACAAGCCCAGAGGCACAAGCCTAGAGACACAAGACACAAGCCCTGAGGCACAAGCCTAGAGACACAAGGCACAAGCCCAGAGGCACAAGCCTAAAAGGCACAAGGCCAGAGGCACAAGCCTAGAGGCACAAGCCACAAGGCCAGAGGCACAAGCCCAGAGGCACAAGCCACAAGCCCAGAGGCACAAGCCTAGAGGCACAAGCCTAGAGGCACAAGCCACAAGCCCAGAGGCACAAGCCTAGAGGCACAAGGCACAAGCCCAGAGGCACAAGCCTAGAGACACAAGGCACAAGCTCAGAGGCACAAGCCTAGAGACACAAGGCACAAGCCCAGAGGCCCAAGCCTAGAGGCACAAGCCTAGAGGCACAAGGCAGAAGCCCAAAGGCACAAGCCTAGAGGCACAAGGCACAAGCTTAGAGGCACAAGCCTAGAGGCACAAGGCCCAAGCCCAGAGGCCCAAGGCACAAGCCCAGAGGCCCAAAGCCAGTGAAGCCAAGCCATGAATGGCAAGGCTGAGAAACAGTAAGACCAGAGATGTCAAGCAGTGAGGCCTTGACAGTCCCAAGGCGTCAAGCTAGCGTGTGGTCAGAGCTGTGTGGCGTGTGGGCCGAGGCCAAACCCATGAGGCGCGATGCCGGAGCCCCAAGTTGGGAGGTACGAGCCAGGAGGCGCGAGGCCGGAGCCAGGACGTGAGCTAGAGTCATCACGAGGCCAGAACCCTGAGGCACGAGGCCAGAGTTGTGAGGCCCGATCAGAGTTACCCCTAAGAGTGTAATTCATCTGTGAACTTCAGGATACACCTACTGCATGAGTGGTATCCTACATGCCAAATTAGTCACACCTGAACCAATTAACTCACCCTGAGGTTCAGCTGGAGGGCAAGTTCCAATGCGAGATAATGTGTTATATCCACAATTTTCCCTCCTATAGAAGGAGTAAATCAGACAGAACCTGGTCTGGTGAGATAAGAGTGGAATCAAATGTGTTATTAAACCACAACAGGAGGATCCACACAAGGTTCCATCAACAGGTAAATTCTGAACTTAAACATGAGGTCTGCTGAGCTCAGCAAAACATGAGGCAGCAACCTCACCATGAAGCATAATCTACTTAGAAAGTTCCAAGGCTAAATTTCCAATTTTAGTGCAGGACTCTGACAGATGTGAATGACAGACTGCACACTTTTTTATTCTGGCCGACTTCCTCTGAACTTTTTTAGGGATAGTGCCGGTGCGTGCCGTGGAAGAATCCTAAACGGAAGGGGAGACTGAATCAGGCTCTACCCACACCACTACAGGTCAGATTCCTGACGCACCTGCACTTACGTGACCCTGGGACTCGTCAGGGGGGCTAGCATCAGACCTGTCACCTTCATCCATTGTAATAAGCAGTGAGCAGGTCGTTATACAGAAACACACAGAATGCATATTTCCCCGTGCCCAAGGTTTGATACCTGTTTGGGCGACGACAGGGCCCGTTCCCGCCTCCAGTGTTCCGACCCGGATCACACGCCGCCTTCCTGGGCGCCGCCATATTCCGACCAGGAAATGCGGAAGACTTTGCGCTGCACAGGCATCAGCGTGTCAGGCTGGAACGCATGGCGTGCGCACACCCGGAAGTGCCACATGGCCGCGGCAAACAGCGGGATGCCGAGAGCCCTCACCTGAGGGAAGCGGCTTTTGCCGGGAACTCCTGCTCCACCGGCCGGCTGAGGGACCTCTCCTTTAGAGGTGTCGGCCAGGGGCTGCTTGACAGGCCGGAAGGAGAGAGCAAGCCCCCCCCTGATCCGCCTGGACCCCGTACATCCCGACGGTAAGACTTGCATCCGTCCTGTACAGGGACAGGAAAAACACTGAGGAAAGGGGGATGGGGAGGGGCTTTTAAACTCTTGCGTTTCCTGTCCCTGTAAAGGTCAAAGGAGCAACTCCTACCGTGCTGTCATGTGGCGTCCTGGAAAACAGGTTTAAGTAATATGTATAGAGACCTATATATTCCATACCGGGGAAAAGACAAGCATATACTTGTCAGGGCCAGGTGGACGGGCAGACCCAGGAGGTGGATCCACTGGGCCGAACTCCTAGATGGTGGTAAGGGGTCCGGTAGCTGGAGCACTATAGGCAGCAGAACAGTCCGTGCACCGGAGTATACCGGAGAAGTCCCTGGGACTACGGAGTCACTGGTGGTAGTCCGGGTGACGCAGCTCAGGTTCGGAAGCCGAGAAGATGTCAGGCGGGGTCCGGAACCTTTGGAGCGAGATGACAGGTCACCGCAGGGATCCGAGATGGTACGGACTGTCAGGATGGCAGATGGACTGCGTTCGGGGTTCGGGATTCGGTCTGGACCGGATGGCGAGGCAGGCACGGCTCTACAAGAGAGATAGGTGAGTATATACACATATACACCAGGAGACCTGACTCCTAGCTTAAGAAACACGAAGATCAGGCCCCGCCCCCTTGGACATAAACCCCCTTTATACCCTGTACCTGTTTTGCATCATTTCCTGTTAATGGACGCTGGCCCTTTAAGAAAGGGTCAATGACCGCGCGCGCGCCCTAATGCGCATGCGCGCTGCCCGAGTGCCAGAAGCCAGAGCAGGAAGCTGCGAGGAGGAAGCAGCAGGGCCAGGATGGGGCTGTGAAGCCGGCGGACGCCGGGTGCGGGGACCAGGACGCTGGGGACGCGCTGGCAAGGGGTGCTGGAGAGCGGGGAGCGGCGGTGACCGGACCAAGGAACCGGGAAGCGAGACGGAGGACCCGGGGAGCGTGACAGGTGAGCCGGAGGGCAGCACAGGGGACCCGGGGAGCGTGACAGTACCCCCCCCCACGCCCCCCTCCCCGCAACCGGGACAGGAAGGCACGGATCAGCGGAGTACCCACATTCTCCCGGGGTTCCCAGGACCTATCCTCAGGACCATACCCTGCCCAGTCCACCAGGAAGAACTGTCAACCCCGTACGGTCTTCATGGCCACGATATCCCTTACCGCATAGATGTCGTCATCGGCAATAGGTGGAGGAGCCGAACTGGCAGCAGCGGAGAAGGGACCCAGGACAACCGGCTTGAGCAGGGAGACGTGGAATGAGTTGGGTATCCTCATCGTGGCCGGGAGCTGTAGCTTGTAGGAGACCTCATTGATCTTGTTGAGGACTTTAAACGGCCCGATGTAGCAAGGACCCAGCTTGTAGGATGGTATCTTCAATCGGACGTACTTGGATGCAAGCCAGACTAGATCTCCAGGAGAGAAACACGGAGGATCCAGACGTCTCTTGTCTGCGTGTCTTTTCATCCGCAGGGAAGCACGCCCAAGGGACGCCTTGACAGAGTCCCAAATGGTTGCAAAGTCACGGGCTACAGTATCAGCAGCAGGGACATCCGAAGAAGGGGATACAGGCAATGGGACGGAGGGCTGAAGTCCGTAAACGACATGGAAGGGAGAGCTGGAGGACGACTCACTGATGTGGTGGTTATGGGAGAATTCAGCCCAAGGAAGAAGCGTGGACCAGTCGTCGTGATGGGCGTTGACATAGTGACGTAAGAAAGAGGTCAATATTTGATTGACCCTCTCCACTTGGCCATTAGACTGAGGATGGTATGCAGATGAAAAGTCCAGAGTCACTCCCAGATGGTTGCAGAGAGCCCTCCAGAAGCGGGAGGTGAACTGAGTTCCTCTATCGGATACGATGTGAGATGGAAAGCCATGCAAGCGGAAGATGTGATGTATGTAGGCGTCCGCGAGTTCCTGAGCAGAGGGCAATCCAGCCATAGGGACGAAATGAGCCATTTTAGAGAATCGATCCACCACGACCCATATGACTGTGTTTCCGGAGGACAATGGCAAGTCTGTAATAAAGTCCATCGCTATGTGTTGCCACGGAACTGAAGGTATCGGCAGAGGCAGAAGACGGCCATATGGCAGGTGTTTGGGCGTCTTGTTCCTGGCACAAGAGGAGCAGGCAGAGACAAAAGCAGCGACGTCCGTGCGAAGGGATGGCCACCAGTAATGGCGTACAATCGCACCCCATGTTCTCTTCTGACCAGCATGCCCAGCTGTTTTCGAGGCATGACCCCAGTGTAACACTTTTTGCCTGTCAGTCTCAGAGACATAGGTCTTCCCGGGCGGTATCTGGGCCAGGGTGACAGGGGCCACCGGAATGATTTTGCTAGGACAGATGATGGGTTGGGTAGTCTCCTCCTCCTGCTCCATGGGCATGAAAGACCTGGACAAGGCATCAGCGCGTACATTCTTGTCCGCGGGTCGGAAATGGAGCTGGAAATCAAACCTGGCAAAGAATAAGGACCACCTGGCTTGCTGTGGGTTCAGTCGCTGAGCAGACCGCAGGTATTCCAGGTTCTTGTGGTCCGTGTAAATGATAACGGGGTACACTGCTCCTTCCAGAAGGTAGCGCCATTCCTCCAGAGCCAGTTTGACTGCCAAGAGCTCTCGGTCACCGATGGTGTAGTTGCGTTCAGGCGCTGAGAAGCTCTTGGAGAAGAATCCGCAAGTCACCATCTTCCCGGAGGAGGATTTCTGCATGAGCACTGCTCCGGCTCCTGAGGAGGAGGCATCCACCTCCAAGGTGAACTGGCAGTTTAACTCCGGACGGTGAAGTACAGGAGAGGAGGCGAATGCCCGCTTCAGCGAGCCAAACGTGGCGTCGGCCGCAGGTGACCAGTCCTTTGGATTAGCCTCCTTCTTGGTCAAAGCGGAGAGAGGAGCAGTCAGAGCCGAGAAGTGAGGGATGAACTGGCGGTAGTAGTTGGCGAATCCCAGGAAGCGTTGGATTGCCTTCAGTCCAGAAGGAGGAGGCCAGTTGAGAATGGAGGAGACCTTCTTTGGATCCATCTGCAGTCCGGTATCAGAGATGATGTACCCCAGGAAGGGGAGAGAAGACTGCTCAAAGACACACTTCTCATACTTCGCGTACAGACGATTCTCTCTCAGTCTTTGTAGAACCAGCTGCACGTTCTCTCTGTGGGTCTGGAGGTCCGGAGAGAAGACAAGGATGTCATCCAGATATACTACCACACAGAGGTAAAGAAGGTCCCGGAAGACGTCGTTCACCAGTTCTTGAAAGACGGCTGGGGCGTTACACAGGCCGAAGGGCATCACGCAGTATTCATAGTGCCCATCGCGAGTGTTGAACGCGGTCTTCCATTCGTCCCCAGAGCGGATGCGGACCAGATTGTAAGCACCCTGAAGATCCAGCTTGGTGAACACACGAGCTCCTCTAAGCCGGTCAAACAATTCAGGGATGAGTGGCAGAGGGTACTTGTTTTTTACGGTGATTTGATTCAAACCCCGGTAGTCTATGCATGGGCGTAAGTCGCCCTCTTTCTTCTTGACAAAGAAGAAACCTGCTCCAGCAGGAGAGGAGGATCTCCGGATGAATCCCCTTGCCAGGCTCTCAGTGATGTAAGTAGACATGGCCCTTGTTTCGGCTGGAGACAATGGATATATCCGTCCTCGAGGTGGTGTAGTTCCAGGGAGCAGGTCGATGGCACAATCGTAGGGACGATGTGGCGGAAGTACCTCGGATTCCTTTTTATCAAAGACGTCTGCAAAGGACCAATAGGCCGAGGGCAGCCCCGGTAGGTTCTCTGGAACCGGAGGTCGTCGGATGGGTTGTATGGTCTTCAGGCACTTCTCATGGCACGAAGAGCCCCATCGGGTGATTTCGCCAGTGCCCCAACTGACTGATGGTTCGTGTGTCCGCAACCAGGGAAGGCCCAGCAGGATTTGATGGGACATGTGTGGGAGGACGTAGAGAGCGATGTTCTCGGTGTGCAGGGCACCGATACGCAGTTCCACCGGCTTGGTGATCCAGGAGATGGTGTCAGAGAGGGGTCTCCCATCCACAGAGGCAATCACGAGGGGCTTGTCAAGTGGAGTAACAGGCACCTGGTACTTGTCCACCGTGGCCTGCTGGATGAAATTGCCTGCTGCCCCGGAATCGAGGTATGCCTCAGCCGTGAACCGCGTCTCTCCCGTTGTCACTTGCACAGTCCATGTAACCGGGTCTGAGAGAGTCCCAGCACCTAGGGTGGCCTCTCCTACCAACCCTAGGCTTTGGAGTTTCCCGGCCTCTCAGGACAGGAGCGTAGCAGGTGTGTGTCCTCTCCGCAGTAAAAACAGAGGCCCTTGGCGAGCCGCTCAGCTCTACGTTGTTCAGACTGCCGCACTCTGTCGATCTGCATGGGCTCGTGGACGAGGGCCCCAGCTGTTGATGACTGAAGTACGGAGGGCTTCTGCGGAGGAGAGGAATGCCGTACCGGACGTCTCTCACGGGACACTTCCTTGGATCGCTCCTGAAAGCGGATGTCCACTCGGGTCGCTAGGGTAATCAGGGCATCCAGGGTGGTCGGTACGTCACGACCCGCCAGCTCATCTTTAATTCGCCCCGAGAGTCCTTCCCAGAAGGCGGCGGTTAGGGCCTCGTTGTTCCACCCGAGTTCCGAAGCCAAGGTGCGAAACCGGATTGCGTATTGGCCCACCGTCAGAGTCCCCTGACGCAGCCGGAGAAGAGACGAAGCAGACGCGGAGGCGCGTCCGGGCTCATCAAAGGTGCCACGGAATGCCTGCAGGAAGTCCTGGATGTTCGTGGTCACAGGATCCCCCTTCTACCACAAGGGGTTCATCCACGCCAGTGCCTCACCCTCTAGATGGGACATGATGAAGGCGACCTTGGCTTGATCAGAGGCAAACAAATGCGGCAGCTGCGTGAAATGGAGGGAGCATTGGTTTAAGAATCCCCTGCAGGTCTTGGGGTCTCCGGCGTACCGGGGTGGTGAGGCCAAACGAAGTCTGGAAGTATCTGAAGAAGTCGCCACGGGAGCTGGAGCCGTGGCTTGACTAGTGGAGGCCCGGGATGCTGAAGACGTGACTGCCGCTTGTAGCGTGTTCAGGCGGGCGTCCACAGAAGACATAAATTGCAGCATGCGGGTCTGAGTCTCACGCTGGCGTTGGAGTTCCTCCTGTACGGCTGCTAGTGCTGCAGCGGGATCCATGGCCTGATCTTACTGTCAGGGCCAGGTGGACGGGCAGACCCAGGAGGTGGATCCACTGGGCCGAACTCCTAGATGGTGGTAAGGGGTCCGGTAGCTGGAGCACTATAGGCAGCAGAACAGTCCGTGCACCGGAGTATACCGGAGAAGTCCCTGGGACTACGGAGTCACTGGTGGTAGTCCGGGTGACGCAGCTCAGGTTCGGAAGCCGAGAAGATGTCAGGCGGGGTCCGGAACCTTTGGAGCGAGATGACAGGTCACCGCAGGGATCCGAGATGGTACGGACTGTCAGGATGGCAGATGGACTGCGTTCGGGGTTCGGGATTCGGTCTGGACCGGATGGCGAGGCAGGCACGGCTCTACAAGAGAGATAGGTGAGTATATACACATATACACCAGGAGACCTGACTCCTAGCTTAAGAAACAAGAAGATCAGGCCCCGCCCCCTTGGACATAAACCCCCTTTATACCCTGTACCTGTTTTGCATCATTTCCTGTTAATGGACGCTGGCCCTTTAAGAAAGGGTCAATGACCGCGCGCGCGCCCTAATGCGCATGCGCGCTGCCCGAGTGCCAGAAGCCAGAGCAGGAAGCTGCGAGGAGGAAGCAGCAGGGCCAGGATGGGGCTGTGAAGCCGGCGGACGCCGGGTGCGGGGACCAGGACGCTGGGGACGCGCTGGCAAGGGGTGCTGGAGAGCGGGGAGCGGCGGTGACCGGACCAAGGAACCGGGAAGCGAGACGGAGGACCCGGGGAGCGTGACAGGTGAGCCGGAGGGCAGCACAGGGGACCCGGGGAGCGTGACAATACTCATCCTGTCCCTACAAGATCTTTTAAAACATAGAGACATAATAATACTAATACAAGATGTATGTACTAATATAGAAAGCCCCCAGAAAGAGGAAAGGATGGCATCTGTGAAAGGAGAGATGAATACTTTATCATGCAAATACCCATGCATCTTAAAGAATGATCTAAAGTGTATACTTCCCTATAATAAACTACCATAGAGGCAAAGGAACTATACAATAATGTTGAAGGCCCGGGTATATATGGCCAGGCAGAGGCCTAACCATATATACACCAACCCTACCTCTGTTTATAGAAACCCGTGAATAACAATTCCTCGTTTAACCCTACTGGTGCCAAACTATTCAGGTTATAGATCCAAGTAGATTCTCGTCTGAGTAAGTCCAATGTAGGGTTCCCCCCTCTTATATTGGTTTTAATGCTCTCCAGTCCAAGGATCCTTATACCAGATGTTCTTCCATTATGCTGCCGTAAAAAATGTGCTGCCACTGAGGAGAGAGTCCTGCCTTTTTCAAGGTCCACTTTGGCCGTATTGATAGTGGAGATGTGCTGTTGGATTCGTCTTCTCAATTCTTGCCCGGTCTGTCCTACATATATCTTGGGACAACTGCAAATAAGGCCATATACTAGGTTCCGTGTCCGGCAATTGAAATAACCCTTGGGTTTCTGTTGAGAAGGAAACAAGTTGTCAAAAATAGGGTCTCTTGCCAACATCAAAGGGCAAACATTACAATTTCCACAGGGGAAAGAGCCCTCCAAGGAGGAACCCCCCCCAACTTTCTAGATGGTCTGAAAAAATGACTAGAGGAAAGTACATCCCTGAGATTTCTGGCCCGTCTAGCAATTAACCGGGGGGTTTCTGAGATATGTGGTAGAAGAGCCACTTCACTTCGCAGAATCCCCCAATTCTTCTTCAGGATTCCCCGCAAGTCAGACCATTGGTTATTGAATACGGTGATGACCCCAATATCACCATATGGGGTTCTCTCATCTCTTTTCCTGGCCAGAATTTCTCTTCTCCCCTTCAACATTGAGGATTGGAAGGCCCGTGAAATTACCTTCTTAGGGTACCCTCTTGCTTGAAAACGTCTCGTCAGCTCCTTTGATTGTAGCTGGAAATCCACAACGTGACTACAGTTCCTCCGAAGGCGCATGAATTGGCCCTTTGGGATCCCATTTCGAAGATGCTCCGGGTGGAAACTGCCGTAGTGCAGGAAACTGTTGATTGAAGTTGGTTTTCTAAATAAATCCGTGATGATTCTTGATTTCTCCAGAGAAAGTTTTAGGTCCAGGAAGTCTACCGTGGTAAGAGACATGTGAGACGTTAAATAGATATTAAACGTATTATTATTTAACTCGGAGATAAACTCCTCACACTCTCCCCATGGCCCGGTCCACAACATTAGGACATCGTCCAAGTAGCGAAACCAGCGAAAAACATGTTTGGTAAAATTAGCCATATTCCTCACTACAGTCTCCTCCCACCATCCTAAATATATATTGGCATACGACGGGGCACAACGTGCCCCCATCGCAGTTCCTGAAACTTGTTTGTAAAAAACTCTATCAAAAATAAAGTAGTTCAGGTTAAGGATAAGTGACAGAATATTCAAAAGAAATTCGTCATGATCCCTGGTGCCAGTACTCCGTGCGGATAAGTAGTAGGAAACAGCCCCCATACCTAGATCGTGTGAGATGTTCGTATACAACGATTCCACGTCCATTGTGACAAGAATGGTACCTTCGGGGATGTTCAATTCCTCCAATTGTACAATCAAATCAGTTGAGTCTCTGATATATGATTCCAGACGGAGAGCAAAGGGCTGTAGATAGAAATCAAGATAAGTACACAGTTGTTCGAAAATACTCCCGATCCCTGCCACAATCGGTCTCCCAGGTGGTTTTAGAAGGGATTTGTGTACCTTTGGAAGCATATAGAATGTCGGTACTACTGGGCTTCGTACTGTAAGGTAATCCAGTTCTTTCTTGGAAATAATCCCCTTCTGGTGCGCATCCAACAGTAAACGATCCACCTTAGTTTTAAAGACATTTGTTGGATCGGAGGGGAGAGGTTGGTAAACATTCCTATTGGATAGCTGACGTTGTGCCTCCTCCAGGTAGAGTTTCACGGGCCATAAAACAATATTCCCCCCCTTATCTGCTTCCTTAATTACCAGGTCGCCATTCTCCCTCAAATGCTGAAGTGCCCTCCTCTCCTCAGTTGAGATATTATCTTGTTTATTTTTGTCCAATTTAAGAAATTGGATATCCCTACAAACAGCATCGAAGAACACCTGAACCACTGGGAACAAAGAAAGACTAGGGGTGGCTTGTGAGGGGAGTCTGCCCGGAAATTTCTGCTTACCAAGAGGGGCCGACTGTTTATCCATCAGATCCAATAGAGTTTGGAAGGCCAATCTTTCATCCTGGGGGAGGGAATCAATCAGTTGAGGTTTGTGGTATAGAAGTTTGAAGGTAATTTGTCTGCAGAACAAATAAACATCCTTAATAAAGGTAAATTTATCTAATTTGTTCATGGGGGAAAATGACAAACCTCTAGAGAGGACCCCCCTTTCCACCTCATTAAGCTCATAATCAGCAAGATTAATGATATTCAAATTACCTCCAACCTCACGGCTTCCAGCTATTTCCTCCTGCGATTGCCTCCTTTGTGGTGGGGGGACCAGCCCGTTTTCCTTAATCCGCTTCTCAGGTACCGGCCGTTTCCTTCTGCCCCTCCTGCATCGCTTTCTTGATCGCTTGGATCGGATGATAAAAAATCATCACTAGTAGATGCTTGATTGTCCCTGTTGGATTTAGTTGGTGAGGGCACCAGAGGTCTATTTTTTGAAATCTGTTTTGATCTTGAATTACCCTTATGGTTCCACTTAAAGATTTCACCAGTCTGGAAGTCTTTTTTATCTCTAATCAATTTGTTACGTTTTCGTTTGATCACCTCCTTCTCAAAGAGATCAATAATTCCCTTCAGTTTAATCTGAAAAGGCGCCACCACCGCGGTTTGGTCAAAATGTTTTAGTTTGGATTCCCTATCCCTTATTTCAGTTCTAATAGTAGTCATTAATTCTTGATCATGTGCTAACAACATATCTAAAATAATAGAAGAGCATTTCAAAAGACCGGTTTCCCAGGTTTTTTTGAAAATTGGATCCGCCTCCCATGCAGGGAAGATTTGGACCCTCAAACCCCTCGGTACAATACCCATCTACTGTTATTGGGTAAAAATTATCCCTGTAGGTGGTGCCCTCCCCCCCTTTCTTTGATACTCAATGTTCATAGTATCCTCCTTTTTGGGATACTTTTCTGGAGTTGTGGCACACCTCTTTACCTAACCGATATTTCGGTTGTTTATTTGTGAATTGGTTTACTTTTATTACTGCTTATATCTGGTCCTTTTGTAATCAGGATGAATTTGGAAGAAAGGGAGAGTGCCTGGTCTAACCAGATGTTTTTGATCTTCCCGTAACTGCCCAACTGGCTGAGAATATGGAGGAGAATACTGGTTTTGAAAAATTGGTACAGATTTAATTAAACTACACAAAAATCTGACCAAAGTGTGGTATAACATAAAAAGTTTGGAGCATTATAAAAAATTGGGTATTGTACCGAGGGGTTTGAGGGTCCAAATCTTCCCTGCATGGGAGGCGGATCCAATTTTCAAAAAAACCTGGGAAACCGGTCCAAACTAAAAAATTTTGACCAAACCGCGGTGGTGGCGCCTTTTCAGATTAAACTGAAGGGAATTATTGATCTCTTTGAGAAGGAGGTGATCAAACGAAAACGTAACAAATTGATTAGAGATAAAAAAGACTTCCAGACTGGTGAAATCTTTAAGTGGAACCATAAGGGTAATTCAAGATCAAAACAGATTTCAAAAAATAGACCTCTGGTGCCCTCACCAACTAAATCCAACAGGGAAAATCAAGCATCTACTAGTGATGATTTTTTATCATCCGATCCAAGCGATCAAGAAAGCGATGCAGGAGGGGCAGAAGGAAACGGTCGGTACCTGAGAAGCGGATTAAGGAAAACGGGCCGGTCCCCCCACCACAAAGGAGGCAATCGCAGGAGGAAATAGCTGGAAGCCGTGAGGTTGGAGGTAATTTGAATATCATTAATCTTGCTGATTATGAGCTTAATGAGGTGGAAAGGGGGGTCCTCTCTAGAGGTTTGTCATTTTCCCCCATGAACAAATTAGATAAATTTACCTTTATTAAGGATGTTTATTTGTTCTGCAGACAAATTACCTTCAAACTTCTATACCACAAACCTCAACTGATTGATTCCCTCCCCCAGGATGAAAGATTGGCCTTCCAAACTCTATTGGATCTGATGGATGAACAGTCGGCCCCTCTTGGTAAGCAGAAATTTCCGGGCAGACTCCCCTCACAAGCCACCCCTAGTCTTTCTTTGTTCCCAGTGGTTCAGGTATTCTTCGATGCTGTTTGTAGGGATATCCAATTTCTTAAATTGGACAAAAATAAACAAGATAATATCTCAACTGAGGAGAGGAGGGCACTTCAGCATTTGAGGGAGAATGGCGACCTGGTAATTAAGGAAGCAGATAAGGGGGGGGAATATTGTTTTATGGCCCGTGAAACTCTACCTGGAGGAGGCACAACGTCAGCTATCCAATAGGAATGTTTACCAACCTCCCCCCTCCGATCCAACAAATGTCTTTAAAACTAAGGTGGATCGTTTACTGTTGGATGCGCACCAGAAGGGGATTATTTCCAAGAAAGAACTGGATTACCTTACAGTACGAAGCCCAGTAGTACCGACATTCTATATGCTTCCAAAGGTACACAAATCCCTTCTAAAACCACCTGGAAGACCGATTGTGGCAGGGATCGGGAGTATTTTCGAACAACTGTGTACTTATCTTGATTTCTATCTACAGCCCTTTGCTCTCCGTCTGGAATCATATATCAGAGACTCAACTGATTTGATCGTACAATTGGAGGAATTGAACATCCCCGAAGGTACCATTCTTGTCACAATGGACGTGGAATCGTTGTATACGAACATCTCACACGATCTAGGTATGGGGGCTGTTTCCTACTACTTATCCGCACGGAGTACTGGCACCAGGGATCATGACGAATTTCTTTTGAATATTCTGTCACTTATCCTTAACCTGAACTACTTTATTTTTGATAGAGTTTTTTACAAACAAGTTTCAGGAACTGCGATGGGGGCACGTTGTGCCCCGTCGTATGCCAATATATATTTAGGATGGTGAGAGGAGACTGTAGTGAGGAATATGGCTAATTTTACCAAACATGTTTTTCGCTGGTTTCGCTACTTGGACGATGTCCTAATGTTGTGGACCGGGCCATGGGGAGAGTGTGAGGAGTTTATCTCCGAGTTAAATAATAATACGTTTAATATCTATTTAACGTCTCACATGTCTCTTACCACGGTAGACTTCCTGGACCTAAAACTTTCTCTGGAGAAATCAAGAATCATCACGGATTTATTTAGAAAACCAACTTCAATCAACAGTTTCCTGCACTACGGCAGTTTCCACCCGGAGCATCTTCGAAATGGGATCCCAAAGGGCCAATTCATGCGCCTTCGGAGGAACTGTAGTCACGTTGTGGATTTCCAGCTACAATCAAAGGAGCTGACGAGACGTTTTCAAGCAAGAGGGTACCCTAAGAAGGTAATTTCACGGGCCTTCCAATCCTCAATGTTGAAGGGGAGAAGAGAAATTCTGGCCAGGAAAAGAGATGAGAGAACCCCATATGGTTATATTGGGGTCATCACCGTATTCAATAACCAATGGTCTGACTTGCGGGGAATCCTGAAGAAGAATTGGGGGATTCTGCAAAGTGAAGTGGCTCTTCTACCACATATCTCAGAAACCCCCCGGTTAATTGCTAGACGGGCCAGAAATCTCAGGGATGTACTTTCCTCTAGTCATTTTTTCAGACCATCTAGAAAGTTGGGGGGGTGTTCCTCCTTGGAGGGCTCTTTCCCCTGTGGAAATTGTAATGTTTGCCCTTTGATGTTGGCAAGAGACCCTATTTTTGACAACTTGTTTCCTTCTCAACAGAAACCCAAGGGTTATTTCAATTGCCGGACACGGAACCTAGTATATGGCCTTATTTGCAGTTGTCCCAAGATATATGTAGAACAGACCGGGCAAGAATTGAGAAGACGAATCCAACAGCACATCTCCACTATCAATACGGCCAAAGTGGACCTTGAAAAAGGCAGGACTCTCTCCTCAGTGGCAGCACATTTTTTACGGCAGCATAATGGAAGAACATCTGGTATAAGGATCCTTGGACTGGAGAGCATTAAAACCAATATAAGAGGGGGGAACCCTACATTGGACTTACTCAGACGAGAATCTACTTGGATCTATAACCTGAATAGTTTGGCACCAGTAGGGTTAAACGAGGAATTGTTATTCACGGGTTTCTATAAACAGAGGTAGGGTTGGTGTATATATGGTTAGGCCTCTGCCTGGCCATATATACCCGGGCCTTCAACATTATTGTATAGTTCCTTTGCCTCTATGGTAGTTTATTATAGGGAAGTATACACTTTAGATCATTCTTTAAGATGCATGGGTATTTGCATGATAAAGTATTCATCTCTCCTTTCACAGATGCCATCCTTTCCTCTTTCTGGGGGCTTTCTATATTAGTACATACATCTTGTATTAGTATTATTATGTCTCTATGTTTTAAAAGATCTTGTAGGGACAGGATGAGTATATGCTTGTCTTTTCCCCGGTATGGAATATATAGGTCTCTATACATATTACTTAAACCTGTTTTCTCTATCGGTTGATCCCTGTCCCTCCTCTACCATAAGGCTTTTCACTTTATCAAGCCTTATTATGCATCTTTAAAGTTACGGATCGCAAAATAAAAAATGACTCCCCTTGTGGCGGCCGCCATGTTTTCGGAGTCCCGCGCATGCGCGGTACCCCGATACTCTCTATTTCCTTATTTTTTGATTCAGCGCAGGCGCAGTAGATACTTCCGGGACGCCGGGTATCTCAAGAGCGCGCTTCTTTTGAAACGCCATTATGGCCTACGCCCAGGACCTTCAGGTATTTAAATCTGTTTTTTTAGGGCACAGGGAAACCCACCCCTGATGAAGTCACCCTAGGTGGTGACGATACGCGTGGGGACGTGTATCCTCTGACACCTGATTTTGGGTCGCCATGCCTGGCATTCTAGGCTTATAATATCTCTGCGGTTGGTTGTGTATTGTGCTGGGGACTACTGTTTCCCTTAGGCATCCCTTGGTGATATGCTACTCAAATTTTGGGTTATTTGTATCTCTTCAAAGGTTATTTTCTACATGTGGGCAGATATATTTTCTGGGGAACTTTACCTCTATAGAGGCTAACTATTTCTCATGTAAACTGTACCAACATAGTCTATTGCTATTGCATATTGTGGTCTTATATCTGCATATACACCTCTGTATTCTATACCTTCTTGGACAGTTGTTACTATCTGTACTAACACTATTTATTGTTAGCTTACCCCTGTGCAGTAGCCTACCTCTGTGCGGTATCTCACCTGCAAACTGTACCAATATAATTCATTGCTATTGCATATTGTGACGCTATATCTGTATATTTTTAGATACATCTCTGCATATGGTATCCTCGTAGATGGTTGGCATTATCTGCATTAATATAACCCACTGTTATGGCATATTGCTGTGTTATTGCTACATATACTTTGTCACTCTTTGTATTGTACTCTCTTGGATGGTTGCACTAATACAACCCACTGTTACTGTATATTGCTGTGTTATAGCTACATATAAAATTATACTGCATGGCTCCCCTCTTTTGGCAACCTCTTAACAGAGGTTGGGACATCTTTTGATATAAGGCTTCTAGGCCTTATGATTTTTAAATGATTTTAAGTGTGTGATCCTGTGTTCTATTTTGTAATAAAGTACCTTTTTATACAAATTTGGTGTATCCCTCCTTTATGCACACTTCTTTTTTTCTCTCCTTGGTATATAATGCAATAAGTGTGCTGAGGCGAACCCATCTACTGTTATTGGGTAAAAATGATCCCTGTAGGTGGTGCCCTCCCCCCCTTTCTTTGATAGTTTAGCAATGGTGGCATAGCGGGGAAGCCTGACCTCTTTTTCTCTGCAGTTCATCACTCTCACGGGCACTCCGTCCTTTCTTGACATCAATCACCCCTCTTGCGGCCATCACTGTGGGCCAATGCTCGGAAGGCAGAGGTTCCACCACTGCCAGGTAATCCTGTCCACGGGGCCCCACTGCCACTCTACACCAGATTATGATCTCACTCCGCGGAGACACCACTAGAGGCGCCACATGCATCAATCGCACGCCACCAATCTCTCCACCTGACATATTTACTTGCTGCCGTTGCAGTAGGGCCTGAATTTCACGTTGTAAGGCCCTCTGATGCCCCCCTCCTGCTGTGACGGACAGTTGTTGCAATAGGTGCAGCACCTCTCCCATTAGTTCTCGATCACGTTGGTCCCTAGGAGTATGGTCACTAGGGTCGTTCTGCACCACAATTAGCCCTTGATGCTTCAGCTCCAACCGCCCCACCTTCAAGGTTACCTTCTTAAACCCTACCGGGGTCATAGGGAGTCCATTAGCTGCAATGATGGACAAACTGGGGTTTGGAGGGGTGAACTCATTATCGGACCAATATTGCTTGTACAGTATATAAGGCATAGTAGTTACCTGCGAACCGGTGTCGAGAAGGGTGTAAGTCGGGATACCGTCCACAGCAAGGGAGATGATGGGGCGGCCTCCAACGTATCGATCATGCCAGTCGGCTGGGCCTTGAGGGTCTATTCCTGAGGATTGTCCCTTGGCCTCAGGGGTTGCAAGGGCACTGGCGAGAGTAGTGACCAGTCTTGTTACACTTGTAGCAAACGGGGGGTCCATAACGGTTGTCATTGTTCCTCCTCCGCTGCATCCACGGGACGTCCTCTGGGCTGTCGGCGAGCTGTATTTTCTCCGCCGGCTTGGCTTTCGGTGGTAGCTGTAAGGCGGCGAGGATCCTAGCGACGTCATCACTCAGGCGCTGTACTTGCGACGACAGGTCTTTCGGGGTCCCGGCTGCCACTGCAGGAGCTGGCAGGGCCAACAAGGGGTGCGCCACCGAGAATGGAGCGGCATCTGCCGGCCAGAGTGGCAGGTTAGCGGCACTGGCATCGGCCGTCTGTAGTGCTTTAATGGCTCTTTCTTTCAGAACCGCAAAGCTCAAGTCCGCGTGTTCCAGAGACCACAGCTGTAGTTGTTTATGATCTTCGGCGGACCCCAGTCCTTGCAGGAACTGCTCCACCAGCATTTTATTACTCTCGGCCTCATTAATAGTGTCCACCTGCTTCAGGGTGCGTAGGGCCGTCTGCATTCTCAGGGCGTAGTCTCGGATGCTGTCTTGCGAGCGCTGTCGGCAATTATAAAACTGCATCTGCAGCTCCGATTCAGTCCGAGTCTCAAAAGCAACTTCCAGTTTGTCGAAAATGGCGGTTACCAAGGCCCGGTCGGCGTCTGCCCAGATTTCCACCTCCTGCTCAGCGGCGCCGGTCAGCTGCCTGAGTACCACAGATGCACGCTGCTTGCCAGTCATGGCATACAAATCAAGAAAAGTACAAATTTTTTTTCTGAAAGGCATCAGGCTTCCCTTCATACTGGGGTAGCCAGGCAGCACCGGGCACATATGGCAGGGAGATCGGCATTACCTGGGTGATCGCCGGGGCAACGGCTCCACCCGCTCCTGCTACCGCAGCAAGGGCCACCTCATTTCCATCATCGGCCCCATCCGCGGGTGCTGCCGCTCCAGCAGCCGGCGCCACTCCGCCATCGGGGTTGGGTACAGATATCTTTCCGCTTCTCCCCCTTGGTCTTTTGCTGGCACTCTCCTTTTTGGTCTGCTAGTTTTGTTTTGCGACTTCCGGCCTTGCTTTGCGGCCGTGTTCCCAGGGGGCGGGGCTTCGTCTTTCGCGCTCTTTTCGCTGGATAGAAGACGCTGGACTGAGATTTTTCGCGCCAAAATGGCGACCAAAATGGTGACTTATGAAAATTTTGCAACGGATAACCGCTGACTGTCCAATACAAGGTGCACTTCCACCAGGTAAGTGGATGGGTAAGTATCCTGTTCGTGACGCAAACTTTTCGGGGTGTGCCGTCCCGTGCCAGCAGCCGACGCTGCTCGAGTCGGGACCTTCAGGGGTGGTGGCTCGAGGGTCTCCGGACCCGGAGGCCTTGTGGACACGCCGAGTGAAAAGGGGGTTGAACGTATATGTACGTTGTGAGTTCGTGACGCCATCCACGGTGTGTGGTGAAGTGGGACACCACCGCTGCTGTTGCGGGACACCTGGGGGAGATGTTGTGCAGCAAGCTGTTAACCCATCTGTGGGCAGGGATGGTGGCCCCGGGACCCGATGGCTCCAATGCAGGGGGAATAACGACCGCAGGGGGTGTTGGTGTACTCATTGTTGGCAAATAACACACGAGTCTCTGGTAAACCAAGGTGGTGGTGGCTGGTTCCACGACTGGCTGTATCCAGGTCCCGCACCCGGCTGGTGGTATCTATCCTTCTCCTGCACTGTTTTCTTAGTAGAAAGAGGGGTTTTGCCCAGCTCACCTGTGTGATGGAAGCCAGTAATCCTGGGCTGTGCACGGAGAAGAGGTTTGGAGAGCCAGTCCATGTGCATTGAAATTGGTTAAAGGATTTCACCAGCACAAAACTCCAGGCATTTTGTTCTTTAAAATAAAACTTTCTTTATTTTCTTATCATTAAAAAGTCCATGCTATGGTGGTCAAGCCCATGTCAGAGAGGACGCGTTTCGAACATCCAGTTCTTATTCAGTCTCTAAACCATCTAGTCACAGAACTGTTTAAAAAGGGCTGAACCCAAACATGTGATCAAATGCAAGGAGAGAGCAAGACAATTACAAAAACATTAACCCCTTGAGTTATATCACTCCATATAATGCTTATAACACATATATATACAAAGTATTTTTTTAGCCAGATTAATATGCAAACATCAATTCATTTCTTTTATTTAAACCTTTCGGAAATCTTGTGCCCATTAAAAACATCCATTTTATTTCTCTCTGAAAGAGGATATCTTTCAAATTTCCACCCCTTCTAGGTAGTTGAATTTTTTCAATGGCATTGACTTTCATGCCTGTTAAATTACCTGCATGTGCGTCGCGAAAATGTTGAGACGCTCCTGATAATTTTCTGGTGGTGGCATTATTAACATCATAAATGTGTTCAGATATCCTCTTTCTGAGAGAACGACAAGTGCTGCCTATATATTGTAACTGGCAAATAGTACACGATATTAAATAAACCACATGGTCTGAACCGCAGTTTATGAGTGACATTATTTTATACGTTTTTTTATCTGTAAATGAAGAAAATTCCTTCACATTTGACATATAACCGCATAGTCCACACGATCTGTGGCCACATTTGAAAGAACCTGTGCTGGGTAACCAATTGCCAGTGTTTTTTTCTTTTTTAGTGGAACCGCACCTATTCATGTGATCACTAGGTGATAACATGGATCCCAATGTAATGTTCCTTTTTGAAACAAATTTAACTCCATTTTTTAAGATTTTGTGTAATGTGTCATCTGTAGATAAAATGGGTAAATATTTTTTAATAATTTTGATTACATCATAATAATTTTTACTGTATGTTGTTGAAAAAACAACTGACAATTCTTTCTGGGGATTATCTCTGATTTTATTCATGTCCAAATATTGTGACCTACTCACTTTGATTGCCTTGGTTTTGGCTTTCTGGAGATTTGTCATTTTATACCCTCTTGCCAAAAACCTTTTTTCAATAGTGCTGCATTCTACCTCAAAACCATTTTGGGTGTTGCAACACCTTCTAGCACGGACATATTCACCTGTAGGGATGTTATCTATAACATGCTTTGGATGGCAACTTCCCGCATGTAATAGTGAGTTGCCTGATATGGGTTTTCTGTAAAGACTACAATTAATTTCTCCATTATCACCCTTCCCATGGAATTGTATATCCAAAAAATTAATTTTTGATACATCATGAAAAAAAGTGAAAAAAAGATTATGGGCATTATTATTAATGTATGATATGAAATCCTCAATTTTTTTGTTTGGATTTTGCCATACAATAAGTACATCATCTATAAATCTCAGATATAATGCTATATCCGAGAAAAAAGGATTGCACTAATTAAAAATATATTGTTCTTCCCACCAAAACATAAATATGCCTGCTAGAGAGGGGGAAAACCGTGCGCCCATTGAACATCCCTGTAACTGAATATATCCTTTATTTAAAAAGGTAAAATAGTTGTTTTTGAGTAAAAACTCAGTTACGTCAATCAAATAGTCCTGTAATTCAAGTGAGTAGTCAGAATATTTTTTGAGCAAATCTTTCAACGCTAAAATGGCAAGAGAATGTGGAATGGATGTATACAATGATTGCACATCACAAGTTAACCAACTAAAATTATCCTGCCATTTCATCTGAGAAATAATATTCAACACATGTTTGCTATCCAGGACATAGCCAGGAGACATTTTAGGAAGAAATTGAAGGTGGTTATCCAACCACTCTGCTAGATGTTCAGTATAAGAATCTATACCTGAGACAATCGGTCTCATTTTTGGGGGAAATTGATTTTTATGTGACTTGGGTAAGGCATGCAATAATGGTATTAAACAATAAGATGGATTAAGATAATCTCTCAATTTTTCATCAATTAAACCCAAATGTAAGCCTTCTTCTAGAGTTTTTTCCAAGGATTTTTTATATCTGCAGAGGGGTCATGATCGACTCTCCTGTAGGTATCACAATCTTGTAACATAGTCACTACCTCCCTTTCATAAAGTCCAGTATCCAAAACTACGACTGCCCCCCCCTTGTCAGAATTTTTTATTATGATGTTAGAGTTTTTTTGCAAGGAAATAATCGCATCCTTCTCAGTCTTAGACAAATTTTGAACCATAGGTTCTTGTAAATGAGAAAGAGCAGTTAACTCCTTTTCTACTATGTTCTGGAAATCAGTCATCTGATCACACCTCGAAGGTATGGGATAAAAACTGGGATTAGGAACATTAAAGTGGGAAACCGCACAGTGTGGATTGGGTCCGGCACCACTATCACTTGACAAATCATGCAAATCTTGTAAAGCCATTTGTTCTTTAAATGACATAGGAGAGAAAAAAATGTCAGCTGATGCATTTGAAACATTAGGAACATTAACCTCATTTTCATCGTGAAAGAAGTGTTTTTTTACTGTTAATTTTCGGATAAACTTATTAACATCTAGTATTGTTTTAAAGAGATCAAACCTCTTGTTGGGAACAAAATTTAAACCCCTTTTCAAAACACTAATTTCACTGCTGTTTAAAATGCATGCTGTTTAAAATTTGTGCTGGTGAAATCCTTTAACCAATTTCAATGCACATGGACTGGCTCTCCAAACCTCTTCTCCGTGCACAGCCCAGGATCACTGGCTTCCATCACACAGGTGAGCTGGGCAAAAAACCTCTTTCTACCTTCACCTTGAGCTGCTATACCCGTGCTCCCTGTGATTCATGAATAGGAACTGTCAGTAAGCCAATTATCATTGTTTTGGATCTTTTCAATAAGAGACATTGTATACTATATATGATGAAATTGCATGACTTATAGTTCCTTATAAAAAATTCTGCCATAAAATGGAAGACCAGATGAATGAAGCTAATAGCAATCAGATTTTTGTTACTTCAGATAGACTACGTATGGAGAGAGCAGCAAAAATGTTTTCATTGAATAAGCAAAATAGCCCCTTGGAAACGCACACAGAAATGAATCAAATTATGTGGGAATTAGAAAAAGTGATGTCAGCGAGAATTCGTACCTGGTGGGACAGTGAGACCTTGCAAGCATATCTTGACAAAAATATGGTTCCCAGGGGACTTCGGCTGAACAAAAGACCCACAGTTGAATTTAATCAAGAATTTGTTGCAAAATGGGACACTATCTTATCTGAATGCTCCAAAAAACTTATTCAATTAATTATAGAACAAGAACGAAATAAAATAGGTGTGTTGGAGAATAAGATTAAAGAAATTGAAGTTTCCCTTGCACAATATTCAGGTCTGGATGCTTATAAGACCACGAAAGACCAGATAAACACTAAAATCATTGCCCTTGAGGACACAATCACTGCATTCAAAGAAAAAAAGTTTGTTCGTGATTTAAGGGACTATGAGGATAATAAAATCTACAATTGGCATAATTCCAGGAGATTTTTCCAAGCTGGTCCCAGATCCATATTGAAAAATCATAAAAGACGCAACAATTCTACCCGTGTCAATTTTTCTTCTACGGACTTTGAAACGACTGATGTGGACTCTACAGACTATAATACTGACACGTCCGATAATAATTTTGACACCCCATCCACTTCTTCAAGTGTGTCAAAAAACTTGAAAAACCAGCCGTTTTTTCAAAAAAATCGAAAAAAACAAGGAGGAGCGGCCGCAAACATAGAAAGTCATGTGTACCAACACAATCATTACACGAGGGGGAAAAGGAAATGAATATTGATAATAATAATTTTTCTGTTATAAATATGTCGGCATGCATTTTAAACAGCAGTGAAATTAGTGTTTTGAAAAGGGGTTTAAATTTTGTTCCCAACAAGAGGTTTGATCTTTTTAAAACAATATTAGATGTTAATAAGTTCATTCGAAAATTAACAGTAAAAAAACACTTCTTTCACGATGAAAATGAGGTTAATGTTCCTAATGTTTCAAATGCATCAGCTGACATTTTTTTCTCTCCTATGTCATTTAAAGAACAAATGGCTTTACAAGATTTGCATGATTTGTCAAGTGATAGTGGTGCCGGACCCAATCCACACTGTGCGGTTTCCCACTTTAATGTTCCTAATCCCAGTTTTTATCCCATACCTTCGAGGTGTGATCAGATGACTGACTTCCAGAATATAGTAGAAAAGGAGTTAACTGCTCTTTCTCATTTACAAGAACCTATGGTTCAAAATTTGTCTAAGACTGAGAAGGATGCGATTATTTCCTTGCAAAAAAACTCTAACATCATAATAAAAAATTCTGACAAGGGGGGGGCAGTCGTAGTTTTGGATACTGGACTTTATGAAAGGGAGGTAGTGACTATGTTACAAGATTGTGATACCTACAGGAGAGTCGATCATGACCCCTCTGCAGATATAAAAAAATCCTTGGAAAAAATTCTAGAAGAAGGCTTACATTTGGGTTTAATTGATGAAAAATTGAGAGATTATCTTAATCCATCTTATTGTTTAATACCATTATTGCATGCCTTACCCAAGTCACATAAAAATCAATTTCCCCCAAAAATGAGACCGATTGTCTCAGGTATAGATTCTTATACTGAACATCTAGCAGAGTGGTTGGATAACCACCTTCAATTTCTTCCTAAAATGTCTCCTGGCTATGTCCAAGATAGCAAACATGTGTTGAATATTATTTCTCAGATGAAATGGCAAGATAATTTTAGTTGGTTAACTTGTGATGTGCAATCATTGTATACATCCATTCCACATTCTCTTGCCATTTTAGCGTTGAAAGATTTGCTCAAAAAATATTCTGACTACTCACTTGAATTACAGGACTATTTGATTGACGTAACTGAGTTTTTACTCAAAAACAACTATTTTACCTTTTTAAATAAAGGATATATTCAGTTACAGGGATGTTCAATGGGCGCACGGTTTTCCCCCTCTCTAGCAGGCATATTTATGTTTTGGTGGGAAGAACAATATATTTTTAATTAGTGCAATCCTTTTTTCTCGGATATAGCATTATATCTGAGATTTATAGATGATGTACTTATTGTATGGCAAAATCCAAACAAAAAAATTGAGGATTTCATATCATACATTAATAATAATGCCCATAATCTTTTTTTCACTTTTTTTCATGATGTATCAAAAATTAATTTTTTGGATATACAATTCCATGGGAAGGGTGATAATGGAGAAATTAATTGTAGTCTTTACAGAAAACCCATATCAGGCAACTCACTATTACATGCGGGAAGTTGCCATCCAAAGCATGTTATAAATAACATCCCTACAGGTGAATATATCCGTGCTAGAAGGTGTTGCAACACCCAAAATGGTTTTGAGGTAGAATGCAGCACTATTGAAAAAAGGTTTTTGGCAAGAGGGTATAAAATGACAAATCTCCAGAAAGCCAAAACCAAGGCAATCAAAGTGAGTAGGTCACAATATTTGGACATGAATAAAATCAGAGATAATCCCCAGAAAGAATTGTCAGTTGTTTTTTCCACAACATACAGTAAAAATTATTATGATGTAATCAAAATTATTAAAAAATATTTACCCATTTTATCTACAGATGACACATTACACAAAATCTAAAAAAATGGAGTTAAATTTGTTTCAAAAAGGAACATTACATTGGGATCCATGTTATCACCTAGTGATCATATGAATAGGTGCGGTTCCACTAAAAAAGAAAAAAACACTGGCAATTGGTTACCCAGCACAGGTTCTTTCAAATGTGGCCACAGATCGTGTGGACTATGCGGTTATATGTCAAATGTGAAGGAATTTTCTTCATTTACAGATAAAAAAACGTATAAAATAATGTCACTCATAAACTGCAGTTCAGACCATGTGGTTTATTTAATATCGTGTACTATTTGCCAGTTACAATATATAGGCAGCACTTGTCGTTCTCTCAGAAAGAGGATATCTGAACACATTTATGATGTTAATAATGCCACCACCAGAAAATTATCAGGAGCGTCTCAACATTTTCGCGACGCACATGCAGGTAATTTAACAGGCATGAAAGTCAATGCCATTGAAAAAATTCAACTACCTAGAAGGGGTGGAAATTTGAAAGATATCCTCTTTCAGAGAGAAATAAAATGGATGTTTTTAATGGGCACAAGATTTCCGAAAGGTTTAAATAAAAGAAATGAATTGATGTTTGCATATTAATCTGGCTAAAAAAATACTTTGTATATATATAAGTGTTATAAGCATTATATGGAGTGATATAACTCAAGGGGTTAATGTTTTTGTAATTGTCTTGCTCTCTCCTTGCATTTGATCACATGTTTGGGTTCAGCCCTTTTTAAACAGTTCTGTGACTAGATGGTTTAGAGACTGAATAAGAACTGGATGTTCGAAACGCGTCCTCTCTGACATGGGCTTGACCACCATAGCATGGACTTTTTAATGATAAGAAAATAAAAGAACTGTTTTCTTAGTGTATGACTTCCCCGTGTGTAACGTAGGAGTCTCCTCCCGGCTGGATGTGACCTAAGGAGCCGTGCCCGCAGACGTTGGCCCGTGGGATCTATGGGCCTTGGCGGTGACCGCTTATGCCCAATCGGTGGGCTATTGTCTTCTATGAGGGACTTTGGGTGGGACAGAACCTCTAGTCCTGGCCTCAATCGGTTAATTAACCAGCTCCAGTCAATTCTGATTTCTGGCTTCAGGGTCGGAGTACCCCCCTTTGTGCTACGGTTTCTGGGTCAGTTCCCCGTGTCGGTACCGGCGGGCTACAACCCTGGCCCAGCATGCCTCAGTTCCACCGAGCCGTCTTCCCGTCTCCTGCTGACGAAGACCACCGTCTGCCTCCTAGCCAGCGGTACCAGGGCTCCAACCCTGGCACCTTCAAATTGAACTCTTTCTCCTCCTGCTGGGACTACACCTAGCCCCAGCTCCTCTCAAATTGAACTTCAACACTGATCTGACTCAACTGTCTACTTTCCCGCCCTGGGCTGTCTAAACCCCTAGGTGGGTGTGCACCAACCGCCTGGCCACTCCCACTGGTGTGTCTATCTGTCCCTAAGGGGGTGACTAGGCTTAAATGGTTGGCTGATGTTCCTAAGTGTGGGGAAGGGTGTCACACATACTGTCTTAATACAGCCTGGGGCATACTGCCATAACACCCTGGTGCATACTGCCATAGCACCGTGGTGCATACTGCCATAACAGCCTGGTGCATACTGCCCTAATACAGCCTGGCTCATACTGCCATAACACCCTGGTGCATATTGCTATAACAGCCTGGGTCATACTGCCCTAATACAGCCTGGGTCATACTGCCCTAACAGCCTGGTTCATACGGCCTTAACAGCCTGGTTCATGCTGCCCTAACAGCCTTGTGAATACTGCCCTAATACAGCCTGGTGCATACTGCCCTAACACCCTGGTGAATACTGCCCTAATACAGCCTGGTGAACACTGCCCTAATCCAGTCTGGTGCATATTGCCCTAACACCCTCGTGCATACTGCCCTAATACAGCCTTGGGCATACTGCACTAACACCCTGGTGAATACTGCCCTAATACAGCCTGGTGAATACTGCCCTAATATAGCCTGGTGCATGCTACCCTAATAACCTGGTGAATACTGTCCTTAAAGCCTGGTGCACACTGCCGTAATACAGCATGGTGCAGACTGGTCTAATGCAGCTTAGTGCATTTTGCCATACTAGTGAAAAAATGCGCATGAAAACATCTTGATTAAAAAGTTAATTATTTATTAATAATGTAATTAAAAAAATAATAAGTGAACAAGAAATCAGCAGTACAAAAAGTAAGGACAAAAGAACACATAATAAGGGCAGGCAAAATTTGACAGATGGAAAAATAAAAAAAAATAACATAATATCACATGGAATCGTTATAAATGAAAAACATCATAAGTAAACAGAAAAACCCCATAAAACAAAGAATTACATGACCAAGTGTGGGTAATAGATGGGGTAATACTGCCACAGATATATATTCATAAAACTTCCATATTTTTCTATCTGTCAAATTTTGCCTGCCCTTATGTGTTCTTTTGTCCTTACTTTTTCTACTGCTGATTTCATGTCCACTTATTAATTTTTTAACTACATTATTAATAAATAATTAACTTTTTAATCAAGATGTTTTCATGCGCATTTTTTCAATATGAGTTCTCATTGTATTGCGCTGATGCAGGGTTTGTACTGTGTTGTGGCTGTTAGCTATTGGTCATTGGCCTTTTTTGAGCAAGGTTTTGCTCTTTTGCCCTACTACTGCAGACTGCCTTAACACCCTGGTGAATACTACCCTAACATCCCAATGCATATTGCCCTAACACAGCCTGGTGCATCTTGCCCTAACAGCCTGTTGCAGACTGCTCTAATACAGACTCGTTCACTGCCCTGATACAGCCTCGTGCAGATTGGTCTAATGCAGCTTGGTGCATTTTGCCAATAGCCACGTTTAGGATGCCACTAGGTACACTGACTGTTTGCTAGTATAATGGCTTAGTTAAAAAGAGTTTGAGTGTGCAATGCAGGCAGACGTGCTGCAAATATCTTTGCACTAGTGTGACTAGACAAAAGTACAATAGCCACGTTTAGGATGCCACTAGGTACACTGACTGTTTGCTAGTATAATGGCTTAGTTAAAAAGAGTTTGAGTGTGCATGGCAGGCAGACGTGCTGCAAATATCTTTGCACTAGTGTGACTAGACAAAAGTCCAATAGCCACGTTTAGGATGCCACTTGGTTACACTGACTGTTTGCTAGTATAATGGCTTAGTTATAATGAGTTGGAGTGTGCAGAGGACAGGAGGGTACAGTGCCAGGATTGTGGGGCTCTGGGTAGAGGAATGGAAGCCTGCCTTTCTATTCCCTCCTAATGGGGAAATGCAGCGACGAAATCCCTGACCTTTGCTACACAGACGCTGTCTCTGTTTTCAGGACCTGTCACCTATGGCTCTGACCCTGCCGGTACGAGCCCTTAAAAGGACTGATAGATAGTGCTATCCCTATGCTGTCCAGCGTATCCAGTATCGGCGATAGGACAAAGGACGGAGCTGCGCCAGTGATGTCTGACACCAAGGACGCAGAAGAGATAATGGCGTCCGGACGGGCAGATACTCGTTTTTATAATGCAGGGACATGTGACATGGACATCCTATCACACATGCCGTTGCTTCTCTGGCTAAAAGTCCACTTAGCTGTGTGTGTGTCTGGGATTGGCTGACATGCTGGCCCGCCCCACAAGACGCGCGCGCTTAGGGAAGGAAGACAAGGAAAAAAAAAAAAAATGGCGATCGCCATTATACAAACAGCAGTGATCTGAAGGCGCTGTTCCCGCACACTATACACTGAAATGTCATAATAGTGTGATTCACAGAGTGACTTACACTATTACAGCGGAAAGCCAGCTAGGAATTAGCTGTTTTTTTGCTGCTAGAACCGTTCTCGAACGTTTCTAGAACTATCGAGCTTTTGCAAAAAGCTCGAGTTCTAGTTCGATCTAGAACAGGCCCCAAAATCACTCGAGCCTAGAACTGGAGAACCTCGAAACGCGAACCGTGCTCAACTCTAGTCCTTATCCAGGTACAGTGCCTTGCGAAAGTATACGGCCCCCTTGAATTTTTAAACCTTTTCCCACATTTCAGGCTTCAAACATAAAGATAAAAATGTTAATGTCATCGTGAAGAATCAACAACAAGTGGGACATAATTGTGAAGTTGAATGAAATTAATTGCTTATTTTAAACTTTTTTAAAAAAAATAATAAACTGAAAATTGGGGCGTGCAATATTATTCAGCCCCTTTAAGTTAATACTTTGTAGCACCATCTTTTGCTGCGATTACAGCACAAGTCACTTGGGGTATGTGTCTATCAGTTTTGCACATCAAGAGATGGAAATTCCTGCCCATTCTTCCTTTGCAAACAGCTGGACCTGAGTGAGGTTGGATGGAGAGCGTTTGTGAACAGCAGTTTTCAGCTCTTTCCACAGATTCTCGATTGGATTCAGGTCTGGACTGTGACTTGGCCATTCTAACACCTGTATACGTTTATTTATGAACCATTCCATTGTAGAATTTGCTTTATGTTTTGGATCATTATCTTGTTGAAAGACAAATCTCCATCCCAGTCTCAGGTCTTTTGCAGACTCCAACAGGTTTTCTTCAAGTATGGTCCTGTATTTGGCTCTATCCATCTTCCCATCAATTTTAACCATCTTCCCTGTCCCTGCTAAAGAAAAGCAGGCCCAAACCATGATGCTGCCACCACCATGTTTGACAGTGGGGATGGTGTGTTCAGGGTGATGAGCTGTGTTGCTTTTATGCCAAACATATCGTTTGGCATTGTGCCCAAATAGTTCGATTTTGGTTTCATCTGACCAAAGCACCTTCTTCCACATGTTTGGTGTGTCTCCCAGGTGGCTTGTGGTAAACTTTAAATAGCACTTTTTATGGATATCATTGAGAAATGGCTTTCTCCTTGCCACTCTTCCATAAAGGCCAGAGTTGTGCAGTGTACGACTGATTGTTGTCCTATGGACAGACTCTCCCACCTCAGCTGTAGATCTCTGCAGTTCATCCAGAGTGATCATGGGCCTCTTGGCTGCATCTCTGATCAGCCTTCTCCTTGTTCGAGAAGAAAGTTTGGATGGACAGACGGTTCTTGATAGATTTGCAGTAGTATGATATTCCTTCCATTTCAATATGATCGCTTGCACAGTGCTCCTTGGGATGTTTAAAGCTTTGGAAATCTTTTTGTAACTAAATCCAGCTTTAAACTTCTGCACAACAGTATCACGGACCTGCCTGTTGTGTTCCTTGGTCTTCATGACGCTCTTTGCCCTTTAAACAGAACACTGAGACTATCACAGAGCAGGTGCATTTATACGGAGACTTGATTACACACAGGTGGCTTATATTTATCATCAGTCATTTAGGACAACATTGGACCATTCAGAGATCCTCAATGAACATCTGGAGTGAGTCTGTTGCACTGAAAGTAAAGGGGACGAATAATATTGAAAACCCCAATTTTCAGTTGTTTATTTTTAAAAAAAAATGTAAAATAATAAGCAATAAATTTCGTTCAACTTCACAATTGTGTCACACTTGTTGTTGATTCTTCACCGTAACATTAAAATTTTCATCTTTAAGTTTGAAGCCTGAAATGTGGGAAAAGGTTGAAAAATTCAAGGGAGCCAAATATTTTCACAAGGCACTGTACCAGGATAAGGACAAATAAACCGGGATGAAGACATATATACCTGGAGGAGGACATTTATGCTAGGAAGGGGACAATAAACCAGGATGGGGACAGACATACCAGGAAGGGCCCAGTATGCAGACATATATACCAGGATTTGGACATATATACCAGGAGAATACTATACAGAGAGGCAATTTGTGTTGGGGGATAGTATACAGAGGGGTAGTGTGTGTGTGTGGGGCGATATACAGAGGAGCAGTGTGTGTGAGGATATATATATATATATATATATATATATATATATATATATAAAAAGAGGGGCAGCTTGTGTGGGGATATTGTACAAAAGTGCAGCGTACGTGAGGGACATTACACAGAGGGTCATTGTGTGCGTGTGGATATTATACAGAGTTTCAATGTGTGGGAGATATTATACAGAGGGGCAGAGTGGGTGTGGGTATTTACAGAGGAGCAGTGTATGTGTGGTATATTATACAAAGGAGCAGTGTGTGTGTGTGGGGATATTATACAGAGGAGTAGTGTGTTTGGGGATTATATTATACAGAGGAGCAGTGTGTGGGGAGGATGTTATACAAAGGAGCAGTGTGTGTGGGGGCACATTATACAGGGGAACAGTATGTGTGAGGGGGATATTTACAGAGGAGCAGTGTGTGGGTGAAATACACTGAGAAGCAGTGTGTGTGTGGGGAGATATTATACAGAGGAGAAGTGTGTGTGTGGGGATATATACAGAGGAACAGTGTGTGGGAGGGTATTATACAGAGGAGCAGTATGTGTGGCGAGATATTATATAGAGGGGCATTGTGTGTGGGTGATATATAGAGGAGCATTGTGTGGGGGGACATTATATAGAGGAGGCGTGTGTGGGTGGGAGATACACTGAGGAGCAGTGTGTATGGGGCGATATTATACAAAGGAGCAGTGTGTGTGTGGGATATTATACAGAGGAGCAGTGTGTGTGGGGGCATAATATACAGAGGAGCAGTGTGTGTGAGGCATATTATACAGACGAGCAGTATGTGTGAGGGGGATATTTTACAGAGGATCAGTGTGTGGGTGAGATATACTGAGAAGCAGTGTGTGTGGGGATATATTATATAGAGGATAAGTGTGTGTGTGGGGAGATATACAGAGGAACAGTGTGTATGGGAGGATGTTATACAGAGGAGCAGTATGTGTGGGGAGATATTATACAGAGGGGCATTGTGTGTGGGTGATATTATATAGAGGAGCAGTGTGTGGGGGACATTATACAGAGGAGCCATGTGTGTGTGGGAGAGACACTGAGGAGCAGTGTGTATAGGGAGATATACAGAGGAGCAGTGTGTGTGGGAATATTTTACAAAGGAGCAGTGTGTGTGTGGGGATATTATACAGAGGAGCAGTGTGTGGGGGGATATTATACTGAGGAGCAGTGTGTGTGGGGGATATTATACTGAAGAGCAGAGTGTGGGTGGACAATATTCTGAGGTGCAGTGTGTGTGTGGGATATTATTCAGAGGAGCAGTGTGGGGAGATATACAGAGGAGAAGTGTGTGGGGGGGATATTATACAGAGGAACAGTGTGTGTGAATATTATACACAGGGGCATTGTGTGGGTATATTCTACTAAGGGGCAGTGTGTGTTGGTGATAGTATACATGGGGCAGTGTGTGTGTGTGTGTGATATTATACAGAGGGGCAGAGTGTGTGGGGGAATATTATACATAGGGGCAGTGTGGGAGAGATATTATGGAGAGGGGCGGTGTATGGGTGTATTATTCATTTTCTAAGGCAAATGCTTCATTTTCTGGAACAACTTCAAGGGTGCTAACACTTTTGGCCATGACTGTGTATGTATATATATATATATATATATATATATATATATATTTATATATATATAATCCAAAGAAGAAAGAGAGTTGCACTCCACGAAGATCTCCATGTTATTCCATCTTTATTTTATTAAAGCATGCAGGTACAGGCAGTGGGGAGGGTGAGACAGGCCATACAACGCCGGACAATGGCGTTCCGTTTCACTAAATCTTAGCTTCCACGGGTCCAGTGCAGATTGCCAAGCAGTACCGCCCTCTTAAACACAGATGGTGCGGATACTAGGTCAGCAAGTGATTTAAAATGCTAAATGCAGGTATACAATTTAGTTGCCGCAACAAAAACAGGTGATTTTTTTTTAGAAGTGTTAATACATAACAATCTAACACGCATATCTCTTTATATGGGAATATAGCAGAAAACAAGTAAGTTCTCAATATGTCATTTCAGGAACAAATCATGATCATGATCAGACATTAGAGTAAAGTCAAGTTTTAGATAATATAGCTTAATACGTATCTTCTTTTTGGAAGTATAACATATAGATATATTCATTAGCTACTTTTCATTAGAGAAAAATCATGATCAGATAATACCATTCATAAAGGGACATCGCAGTCAGTGTGCCATACAGTCATCACATTTAGTTAGGAAAATATACTTAGAGGAAAACAGATAGATCATTCCTATCGTTCAGACCTAGCGGTCCCATTGCGTTTAAATCCAAAATCAGTCTGGATTCTTTTTGTAGTAGCGTACGGTGTGTATCACCACCTCTGCTACTAGGGTTAACTTTAAACAATCCTGCAAATGACATTAAACAAGAATTGCTGTTATGACACTACTGCATATGTTTGATAAGGCGTGCTGAGCCTACCCCTGATGTTATAGATTTACAGTGTTCCCTAAAACGAACATACAGGGGTCGAATCGTTTTTCCGATGTAATAATAATTACAGGGGCAGAATATAGCGTACACTATATAAGTGGACTTGCATGAAATGAAATCGTTAACCCTAAGGTATTCACACCCCACTTTAACAACATCCCCTGTTTTATGAGCCGAGCAATAGGGACAATTCCCACATCTAAAATTACCCTTCATTCTTTTCCGATCTAACCAAGTCTTTTCCTTTGTAAGGATCATCCCTGGTTATTTAAGACATGGCGGAAGCAGCTATGGACATTACTGAGAGCGGCATTACCGCGGGGAGGGAGGACGCCTCAACGTTTTTTAGTTGCTGCAACGATAAGGTGAATCTAGAAGTTATGGGCAATAAAAGCCTTGAAACACGAATTACATCTCTTGCGGAGAAAGAAATTAATTTATTTTGGACAATGCAGTCTCTAAGGTCCTACAAAGACAGTCAGTGTGTACCACGAGGTCTCAGAATTGTTAAACAGATCTCATTTTATCAAGATGACGCTTCCTTTAAAAAGGAATGGGACAATGTACAACAGGAGTGTTCTATGAGATTCCTGTAGGTTGTGCTGGCAAAAAATGAGGAAGAGCATGAAAAAGTTACTACTGAGCTTTTGAATCTAAGGAAGGAACTGGAGAATCGCATTACAGAGGAGGCTTGGAGAACCTTTCTGATTAAATTGGATAAAAAATTGATACCACTTCAGGCGCAAATAAAAGAAAGGAAAAGAGATTCTGTGCTCAGGAAGGGTCTGAATTTTTGCCTTCCTGAAAAATTTAATCTTACAGATTTTCGAATAGACCTGTATAAGGGTTGTAGGAAATTACATCTTAAAAAGTACTATAGCACTCAGAAAAAAAGTGTTCAGTCAGAAATTATAGGAGAGCGGCAATGTAGGGTGGGCCCGCTTGGTTTCTTTGGAAGCCGAGAGAGCACACCCTCCCTGGAGAAGGATGTGCGCTTACTCCTTAGTTTAGACAGTCCTGGGACTGTCTTTACTGATTTTAAAGAAAAAAAATCCTGACTGCACTCTATCTACCCCTTTTAAAAAAGGTCTAAAATCCACGTTCTTTCCTCCTCTAACTCCAGGTAATAGCGTGGATTTATTTCAGGAACTGGTGATTAGAGATCTGGAAGCCCTTAGGTATATACCACCCGCAGATAATCTAACTCAAAAAGAACTTAAAGCCCTTAGGGGTGCTTCACACACAGAGAGATCGCTGCTGAGATCGCTGCTGAGTCACGGTTTTTGTGACGCAGCAGTGACCTCATTAGCGATCTCGCTGTGTGTGACACTGAGCAGCGATCTGGCCCCTGCTGTGAGATCGCTGCTCGTTACACACAGCCCTGGTTCATTTTTTTATTGTTGCTCTCCCGCTGATAAGCACACATCGCTGTGTGTGACAGCGAGAGAGCAACAATCCTGAATGTGCAGGGAGCAGGAGCCGGCGTCTGACAGCCTGCGGTAAGCTGTAACCAAGGTAAACATCGGGTAACCAAGGTGGTTACCCGATATTTACCTTCATTACCAGCCTCTGCCGCTCTCACGCTGCCAGCGCCGGCTCCCAGCTCTCTGCACATGTGGCTGCAGTACACATCGGGTAATTAACCCGATGTGTACTGTAGCTAGGAGAGCAGGGAGCCAGCGCTAAGCAGTGTGCGCGGCTCCTGCCCTGTGCACATGTAGCTGCAGTACACATCGCGTAATTAACCCGATGTGTACTGTAGCTAGGAGAGCAGGGAGCCAGCGCTAAGCAGTGTGTGCGGCTCCCTGCTCTCTGCACATGTTGCAGCACAGCGACGCGTGTGGTTATGATCGCTGCTTCGGCTGCTGTGTTTGACAGCTAAGCAGCGATCATAACAGCGACTTACAAGGTCGCTGTTACGTCACAGAAAATGGTGACGTAACAGCGACGTCGTTGTCGCTGTCGCTTAGTGTGAACCCAGCCTTAAACGTTTGCAGAACAATCGGGACATTATAATTAGAAGGGCTGATAAGGGGGGTGCGATAGTCCTATTGACAAAAAAAGCCTATCAAATGGAGTCTGAAAGACAATTAAATAATGCCAATGTGTATAAAAAACTACCCAGCGATCCTACCTGGATATATGTAAAACAACTGAGAAGCTTTCTATTTAAATGGGTGAACAATAACATCTTAACAAAAAGTACTGCAGAAAAACTACTACCTGTTTACCCAAAGAAAGCACATTGGTATTATTTACCTAAAATACACAAGGATTTATCCTCCCCCCCTGGCCGCCCAATAATTTCTGGCATAGGATCTGTAACTGAACCCCTTTCCCAATATCTTGAATGGCTTTTGAAGCCTTTATCGAAAATGATTCCCTCCTATATAAAGGATATGGGCGACTTTATGGAAATGCTGGATGATTTCCAGTGGCAGGACGGGTTCCAGTTGGCATCCCTGGACATTGAGAGTCTGTACACCCGGATCCCTTAAGACCTGGGTGTACAGACTATCAAAAAAGTCCTGACCAACTTTGGACAAGATCCTTCTCTCGTGACTTTTGTGGCAGAAGCGTTTGATTTTGTGCTCAGTCACAATGCTTTTACATTTGGAGAGCAATGGTATTTGCAATGCTGGGGCACTGCAATGGGTACCCCCGCAGCTTGCATTTTTGCAAATCTATATCTAGCGGCCTTAGAGGATGAATTGATTTATGGACCTGCTAACCCATTTCTCAAACATATGGATGATGTGTTTCTGGTATGGGATGGTACTGAGCAAGAGTTTGAACATTTTGTCACCTATCTAAATGACATTAATATATTTAATATGCTATTTACCAGTCAGTTTGGCGGCCAGGAACTAATTTTCCTGGACGTGAAACTGACAGTAAATGACGGGACTATCCTTAGGGAGGTCCATAGAAAACCTACAGCTGTTAATAATTTGTTACATTATAGCAGCGCTCATCCATCCCATACCAGAACCTCACTCCTGTACAGTCAGTTCTTGCGCTTAAAAAGAATAAATAATGAGCCTCTGAGGTTTAAAGAACAAGCCTCTGATTTGAAGGCACGATTATCTGAACGGGGTTACCCTTCCAAGATCATAGAAGCCGCTTTAGATAGGACTACAACTGCGACTATTAAATATGATAGATCCTTTGAAAAGGCCTCTAAAAAAATGCCCAAAAAAATGCCTAATAAGGTCCCCGGAGAAAGATGCGCTTTTAATTTTAAGTACAACTCTATGTTTGATACCGTGAGATCTAGTATAAAAAAACACTGGCATCTGTTAAAGAACGATAAGGATCTCAGAGATCTAGCAAAGGAAGGCCCTTTGGTATCCTATAGAAGATGCCAGAATTTGGGTGACCTCTTAGACAATAATAGATTTGTACTTACAAAGGAAAAGACTTGTTAGATCGGAAAAGAATGAAGGGTAATTTTAGATGTGGGAATTGTCCCTATTGCTCGTCTCATAAAACAGGGGATGTTGTTAAAGTGGGGTGTGAATACCTTAGGGTTAACGATTTCATTTCATGCAAGTCCACTTATATAGTGTACGCTATATTCTGCCCCTGTAATTATTATTACATCGGAAAAACGATTCGACCCCTGTATGTTCGTTTTAGGGAACACTGTAAATCTATAACATCAGGGGTAGGCTCAGCACGCCTTATCAAACATATGTTGGAGTGCCATAACAGCAATTCTTGTTTAATGTCATTTGCAGGATTGTTTAAAGTTAACCCTAGTAGCAGAGGTGGTGATACACACCGTACGCTACTACAAAAAGAATCCAGACAGATTTTGGATTTAAACGCAATGGGACCGCTAGGTCTGAACGATAGGAATGATCTATCTGTTTTCCTCTAAGTATATTTTCCTAACTAAATGTGATTGTCGCGGGCGGAGGAGGGGACGCTGTGCTCTCCCACTGCTTGGGTCCGGTTGCTACTGCTGCGGCTGCTGCTCGGTGGTGGCTCGAGCGGTGGGCCGGATCCCGGGGACTCGAGCGGCGTTCCTCGCCCGTGAGTGAAAAGGGGGTTTTGATTGTGAGGATTGGATATATTGTCCGTGACGCCACCCACGGTTGTGGTGATATTGGTGACACCACCGCTACTCTAGACGGGGATCCCGGGAGCGGTGACAGGGAGCAGCTTTGATGTTAGTTCTCCCCTCCGTGGGTAGGGGGTTGGTTGTCCCGGGGCCCGGTGATGGGGTAGGTAAGGATGGATGGCAGGCGGGTTGCGGGGCCTGGTGAGGTGCAGGGTCGCGGGGGCAGCGCTGTGCCGCACGGCACGGTGGTACTCACTCAGCCAATGATGAGGACACAGTTCTCGGTAAAACACACGGCTGGATAGACGGGTCCCACAGGCGGCTGCGGTGTTGTTTCTCCTAGCAGGTTGGGGGTGACTGCCTTTCCCTGCACCTGTGTACTTGTTTAGTTCCGATGGGTCCCCACCGGTAACCCGCTCCCCGGCTTGGATATGGGCCGGAGGAGCCCCTTTTGCCCGCAGGCGCTGGCCCTGGGAAACGGTTGCCCTTGGCGGTGGCGGTGTCTCCCTCACACAGTTGGACTGTTGCTTTCTGTCGGGACTTGGCTGCTGGGGAACCCCGGAGGTTCCCTTCGCTAACGGATTTGGCAACTTCACGGCGACTCCTAGCCTTGCCGGGGTCCGCAAGCCCCATCCAGATGGTGCTGACTTCTCTTTGTGTACCGGTCCGGTACCGCCGGGCCACCGCCCGTCCACGGTCCTTACGGGAAACTTCGATAGGCCACTCCTGCAGACGGTCACCACCGTCTGCCAACCTTGCTGCTCCGTCCGGGCCACACACCCGGACTAACTTCAGGGTGCTCAACTGCTACTTTGCTTCCGCTCACTCTCACTCCTAAACTCAACTGCCAGTTTTCCCTCCTCCAGGACTGTGAACTCCTCTGTGGGCGGAGACCAACCGCCTGGCTCCACCCCCTAGTTTGGACATCAGCCCCTGGAGGAAGGCAACAAGGGTTTTGTGTCTGACTTCGGTGTGCCTGCTGGGAGTGTGGGGTGTGTTGGTGTTGTTTTCTGCGGCCCCTGGCTTGTCCAGGGCGCCACATGATGACTGCATGGCACACTGACTACGATGTCCTTTTATGCATGGTATTATCTGATCATGATTTTTCTCTAATGAAAAGTAGCTAATGAATATATCTATATGTTATACTTCCAAAAAGAAGATGCGTATTAAACTATATTATCTAGAACTTGACTTTACTATAATGTCTGATCATGATTTGTTCCTGAAATGACATATTGAGAACTTACTTGTTTTTCTGCTATATTCCCATATAAAGAGATATGCGTGTTAGATTGTTATGTATTAACACTTCTAAAAATAATCACCTGTTTTTGTTGCGGCAACTAAATTGTATACATACCTGCATTTAGCATTTTAATTCACTTGCTGACGTAGTATCCGCACCATCTGTGTTTAAGAGGGCGGTACTGCTTGGCAATCTGCACTGGACACGTGGAAGCTAAGATTTAGCGAAACGGCACGCCGTCGTCCGGCGTTGTTAGGCCTGACTCACCCTCCCCACTGCCTGTACCTGCATGCTTTCATAAAATAAAGATGGAATAACATGGAGATCTTTGTGGAGTGCGACTCTCTTTCTTCTTTGGATTATCTGCGGTCTGCGCACTGAGTCTGCACTAGGATCTCTTCCATGCTTTGCCGGGGTTTGAACTGCGGAATATACGGCAACACGTGGAGCAAGCGGTGCACCGGGATTTCTTATATATCTACTATATATATGGGTGGAGTCTCAAGGGGGCTCAAAAATTTTGCCTGTACGGGGCCCTGAAATTCCTAGTGGCGGCCCTACAGCTTCGTACAGACTACTGTAACAGCCTGGTGCAGTCCGCCTTTACAGCCTTGTGAATAAGGACTTAATACAGCCTGGTGCATACTCCCTTAACAGCTTGTTCCACACTGCAGTATTACATACTGCCCATCGGCCCTGAAACAGTCTGGTGCATACAGCTCTAATACAGCCTAGTGCAGTCATGGCGAACCTTTCAGAGACGGAGTGCCCAAACTACAACACAAAACCCATTTATTTATTGTGAAGTGCCACGAGGGCAATATAATCTGAATAACAGAACTTTACAATCATTTGGCATGCTTTTGAACAATTAATGTGATTTTTGCTGTTGCATGCATGCTGATAACTTGTCTACCCTTGGCTCATACTTTGTAAGTTTGAGGGCAACACATGCTGCACTCAGGTCATCTGTTAGTCTGTTTCTAATGTCAGATTTGATATAATTCAAAGCTGAAAACAGCTGCTCACAAGAATATGACGACCCAAACAGGGTAAGTAAAGCAATCCCAAGTGCTTTCATTGACTTAAAATTATTTGGCAGAGAATTCCACACTTTAAGGATTTCATTTTCTGAACTAACTGGGCTGTCCTTTGTCATTCCTTCTATCTTCTCAAGTGTTTCACGCAGGTCACAGAATTTATTTTTCCAGATAGAGCTTTCTTGAAATTCCAATAGCTCCATTTCAAGATTCCCTAAATCTAACCATTGTAAGCAGGAAAGATCAATATCTTCAAATTTGGCTCTCTCTGGAAATGTCAGAAAACACAGAGTTGTCTCCATTTTACGGAACTGTAAAAATCTGTTACTAAAATTGACCTTTGCAGCTCGTACAATGCTAGAAAATTCCTTGTAGATTTCTTGATGGCTGGTGAGACTGTCTACAAATGTAGAATTTTCTAAATGCATTTTTAGATTTGGAAAATATTTCAGTTGCCCACTTTCAATGTCTCTTTCAAAAACCTGAAGTTTTCTCTCAAATGTTTTAATATCACAAAACATTCTTTCTGCTGTTTTCCCTACAGCTACACCTTGTAGTTGTTTATTCAGTACATTGAAGTGTAGTGTAAAATCTGTGAAAAACATGAGGTTGGTAAGCCAGGCCATATCAGTGAGCTGTGGATATTCCTGCCCTTTTTCATTCATAAACAGCCTAATTTCTTCCAAGCAAGCTACAAATCTCTCCAGGACTTGTCCTCTGCTCAGCCACCGGACATTATTGTACATAAGTAAGCAATTATACTGTGCCTGAACCTCCTCAAGAAGTGCTTGAAATTGTCGAGAATTTAGAGCACGAGCTATGATGTAATTAACCATTTTTGTGACATCTTTAAGGACATCCTCAAATTTTTTGCTACTTTCCCTGGCACAGAGAGCTTCTTGATGTATAATACAATGGAACTGAATGACTTCATGTTTTATTTCTTTAACAAAGAACTGTATGAAACCAGCTGATTTACCCACCATAGAAGGTGCCCCATCACTAGTAATTGAAACAACTTTTTCTGGTCTTATGTCTTGTGACAAAAAAGCCTCCATCACAGCATTGTGGATATCTATCCCTTGTGTTCTTTCAGGCAAGGATAACAGTTTCACCAGCTCCTCTCTCATAGTGTCACCAGCAGCATAACGCAAAATTACTGCTAGTCTTGCGTGATTTTTTACATCTGTGCTTTCATCCAAGCACATTGAGTAACAAGCTGCCTTTTGTAGGTCAGTGGTGAGCTGCTGACTAACATCACTTGCCATGCGCTGGACTCGATCTTTAACAGTATTTCTGCTAAGTGGCATCTCAGAGATGCGTTGACTAATTTTATCTTTATTTGGCAAATCATGAAAAAGAGAATTACTCCCAGACAACATGGCTGCTTTGATAATTTCCCCATCAGAGAGGGGCTTACCATGTTTTGCTAAGACCAGGGACATTTGAAAACTGGCAGCTGTCAGATGATTTGTTCTACTTGGAGAAAGATAGTTGCAAAAACTAAGAGACTGGGAATTATATTTTCTCAATTTGCCTTCAAGAAACTCTTTTCGTTCAGTTTCACTTAGTTGGGCAACATTTTTGTGGTTGGTGTCAAAGTGCCGTCTGACACTTGATGTGCGACACACAACACTTTCATTACACAGAGTACATAACGCTTTCCCACTGCGTTCAATAACTCCAAATGACTCTGTCCAGACCTCTTGGAATGATCTTCCACTATCTGTTTTTGCTTTTTTTGCTGTACTCATATCTGGTGGCTGCCAACTTCTGAGTCCTGATTAGCTTGGAAAGTAGCAAGGGAAGCTGGCTGTCTCGGAAAAGCTGGTTGTCTCAGAAAAGCTGGCTGTCTCGGAGAAGCTGGCTGGCTCGGAAAGCTGGCTGGGCTAGCTTGGAAAAGCTGGCTGGCTCGGAAAAGCTGGATGGGCTGGCTCGGAGAAGCTGGATGGACTGGCTTGGAAAAGCTTGCTGGCTTTGAAAAGCTTGCTGGCTTTGAAAAGCTTGCTGGATTTGAAAAGCTTGCTGGATTTGAAAAGCTTGCTGGATTTGAAAAGCTGGCTGGCTCGGAAAAGCTGGCTGGCTCGGAAAAGCTGGCTGGTTCGGAAAGCTGGCTGGCTCGGAAAGCTGGCTGGCTCGGAAAGCTGGCTGGGCTGGCTTGGAAAAGCTGTCTGGCTTCGAAAAGCAGGCTGGCTGGCTCGGAAAGCTGGCTGGGCTGGCTTGGAAAAGCTGTCTGGCTTGGAAAAGCAGGCTGGCTGGCTCGGAAAGCTGGCTGGGCTGGCTTGGAAAAGCTGTCTGGCTTGGAAAAGCAGGCTGGCTGGCTCGGAAAGCTGGCTGGGCTGGCTTGGAAAAGCTGTCTGGCTTGGAAAAGCAGGCTGGCTGGCTCGGAAAGCTGGCTGGGCTGGCTTGGAAAAGCTGTCTGGCTTGGAAAAGCAGGCTGGCTGGCTCGGAGAAGCTGGATGGACTGGCTTGGAAAAGCTTGCTGGCTTTGAAAAGCTGGCTGGCTCGGAAAAGCTGACTGGATCGGAAAAGTTGGCTGGCTCGGAAAAGCTAGCTGGCTCGGAAAAGCTGGCTGGCTCGGAAAGCTCGCTGGGCTGGCTTGGAAAAGTTGTCTGGCTTAGAAAAGCAAGCTGGCTGGCTCGGAAAGCTGGCTGGGCTGGCTTGGAAAAGCTGTCTGGCTTGGAAAAGCAGGCTGGCTGGCTCGGAAAGCTGGCTGGGCTGGCTTGGAAAAGCTGTCTGGCTTGGAAAAGCTTGCTGGCTTTGAAAAGCTGGCTGGCTCGGAAAAGCTGGCTGGCTCGGAAAAGCTGGCTGGCTCGGAAAAGCTTGCTGGCTTTGAAAAGCTGGCTGGCTCGGAAAAAGCTTCACTGTGAACTGAAAAAATATATATTGGCTGCAGCTCCACATTTGACAAAAGAAAAATATATATAACTTAAATTGTACCTATCAAAGACATGTCAAAAGTTTCGCTGGCGGTCCGGGTGCTAAGATTGCCAACAGCCGCCAAACGTGTGACAGGTGCACTTTAACTTTTAATTACTGTGTTCACCACCTCTCCAATAAGACTGGTTCCATGGCCCCCCCCACTCCACATCCACAGCACATGTAATGTTCCCATCCTGATACTCTCCATCTAGTACTGTGCCCCACCCAGATCCTTGTAATACTGTGCCCATCCAGATACATATAATACTGTGCCCATCCAGATAATACTGTGCCCATCCAGATACATATAATACTGTGCCCATCCAGATAATACTGTGCCCATCCAGATACATATAATACTGTGCCCATCCAGATAATACTGTGCCCATCCAGATACATATAATACTGTGCCCATCCAGATCATTGTAATAATGTGCCCATCCAGATACATATAATACTGTGCCCCATCCAGATACAGATAATACTGTGCCCATCCAGATACATATAATACTGTGCCCATCCAGAACCATATAATACTGTGCCCAATCCAGATGCATATAATACTGTGCCCATCCAGATACATATAATACTGTGCCCATCCAGATAATACTGTGCCCATCCAGATACATATAATACTGTGCCCATCCAGATCCTTGTAATACTGTGCCCATCCAGATACATATAATACTGTGCCCCATCCAGATACATATAATACTGTGCCCCATCCAGATACAGATAATACTGTGCCCCATCCAGATACAGATAATACTGTGCCCATCCAGATACATATAATACTGTGCCCATCCAGAACCATATAATACTGTGCCCAATCCAGATGCATATAATACTGTGCCCATCCAGATACATATAATACTGTGCCCATCCAGATCCTTGTAATACTGTGCCCATCCAGATACATATAATACTGTGCCCCATCCAGATACATATAATACTGTGCCCCATCCAGATACATATAATACTGTGCCCCATCCAGATACAGATAATACTGTGCCCATCCAGATACATATAATACTGTGCCCATCCAGAACCATATAATACTGTGCCCAATCCAGATGCATATAATACTGTGCCCATCCAGATACATATAATACTGTGCCCATCCAGATAATACTGTGCCCATCCAGATACATATAATACTGTGCCCATCCAGATCCTTGTAATACTGTGCCCATCCAGATACATATAATACTGTGCCCCATCCAGATACATATAATACTGTGCCCCATCCAGATACATATAATACTGTGCCCCATCCAGATCCTTGTAATACTGTGCCCCATCCAGATCCTTGTAATACTGTGCCCCATCCAGATCCTTGTAATACTGTGCCCATCCAGATCCTTGTAATACTGTGCCCATCCAGATCCTTGTAATACTGTGCCCATCCAGATCCTTGTAATACTGTGCCCATCCAGATCCTTGTAATACTGTGCCCATCCAGATCCTTGTAATACTGTGCCCATCCAGATCCTTGTAATACTGTGCCCATCCAGATCCTTGTAATACTGTGCCCCATCCAGATCCTTGTAATACTGTGCCCCATCCAGATCCTTGTAATACTGTGCCCCATCCAGATCCTTGTAATACTGTGCCCCATCCAGATTCTTGTAATACTGTGCCCCATCCAGATTCTTGTAATACTGTGCCCCATCCAGATTCTTGTAATACTGTGCCCCATCCAGATCCTTGTAATACTGTGCCCATCCAGATCCTTGTAATACTGTGCCCATCCAGATCCTTGTAATACTGTGCCCATCCAGATCCTTGTAATACTGTGCCCATCCAGATCCTTGTAATACTGTGCCCATCCAGATCCTTGTAATACTGTGCCCATCCAGATCCTTGTAATACTGTGCCCCATCCAGATCCTTGTAATACTGTGCCCCATCCAGATCCTTGTAATACTGTGCCCCATCCAGATTCTTGTAATACTGTGCCCCATCCAGATTCTTGTAATACTGTGCCCCATCCAGATTCTTGTAATACTGTGCCCCATCCAGATCCTTGTAATACTGTGCCCCATCCAGATCCTTGTAATACTGTGCCCATCCAGATCCTTGTAATACTGTGCCCATCCAGATCCTTGTAATACTGTGCCCCATCCAGATTCTTGTAATACTGTGCCCATCCAGATCCTTGTAATACTGTGCCCATCCAGATCCTTGTAATACTGTGCCCATCCAGATCCTTGTAATACTGTGCCCCATCCAGATCCTTGTAATACTGTGCCCATCCAGATCCTTGTAATACTGTGCCCATCCAGATCCTTGTAATACTGTGCCCCATCCAGATCCTTGTAATACTGTGCCCATCCAGATCCTTGTAATACTGTGCCCATCCAGATCCTTGTAATACTGTGCCCATCCAGATCCTTGTAATACTGTGCCCATCCAGATCCTTGTAATACTGTGCCCATCCAGATCCTTGTAATACTGTGCCCATCCAGATCCTTGTAATACTGTGCCCATCCAGATCCTTGTAATACTGTGCCCAACCAGATCCTTGTAATACTGTGCCCATCCAGATCCTTGTAATACTGTGCCCATCCAGATCCTTGTAATACTGTGCCCATCCAGATCCTTGTAATACTGTGCCCAACCAGATCCTTGTAATACTGTGCCCATCCAGATCCTTGTAATACTGTGCCCATCCAGATCCTTGTAATACTGTGCCCATCCAGATCCTTGTAATACTGTGCCCACTCAGTTTTTATTTGTTACTTTTTAGTCGCCTCTAGATAGTAAAAAAAAAAAAAAATCGTACTACTCACCTTCCTACTCCCACTTCACCGTTGTTCGCTCCTGGTCTCCTCAAGTCTTCTCTATTTCCGCGGCCACAACACGTGATGACGCTGGCGCCGTCACCGTCACATCAAGGTATGAGACAGTGTCTGGCTTAATGACGCTGCGGGGGGGTGTCAGCGGGAGGAGCAATGTCTCCTCCGATCTGACAGTCACAACTTTGAACTGCTAGCGCTAGCGCGCCAGCAATTTAAAGCGGCAGTACGATTCTGCCTGAGGCAGCGGCCGTCACATCATGGTATGCGACAATCGGGCTTAATGACGATGCGGGGGGTGTCAGCGGGAGGAGCAATGTCTCCTCCGATCTGACAGTCACAACTTTGAACTGCTAGCGCTAGCGCGCCAGCAATTCAAAACGGCAGTACGATTCTGCCTGAGGCAAGGACGCGCGTGCCAGCAGAGAGTGCTCTGCGTGCCCTCTCTGGCACGCGTGCCATAGGTTCGCCGTCACTGGCCTAGTGCATACTGTCCTAATACAGCCTGGTGCAGACTGCTCTAATACAGCCTGGTGCAGACTGCTCTAATACAGCCTGTTTATACAGCCCTAATACAGCCTGATGCATACTACGATAATACAGCCTGGTTATACAGCCCTAATACAACCTGGTGCATACTACCCTAATACAGTCTTGTGCCTAGCTACCCTAACCACCTGGTGCATACTAATCTAATACAGCCTGGTGCATGCTACCCTAATACAGCCTGGTGCATACTACCCTAATACAGCCTGATGCATACTACGTTAATACAGCCTGATGCATACTACATTAATACAGCCTGGTGTGTAGCGCCCCTGAACCAATTAAGGCACTACAAGTTACTGCATCCCACCACAGATGCAGGGCCTACTCCCAGGGACCTGGAACACCAGTGTCGGTAACAGCAAAACACATTATAATCCCAGTTTTCCCCCATCCCCACAGACTGGTGACAGACTAGAAATGGACCCAATGGATGGCCACCCAGGGGTGGATCCGATCCAGTCCACTACACAACAACCAGGTGGGAGGGGACAATGGTAGTTAGACAGTTATTGTTAGTAAGTGGACGTGAGAGGAGATGGATGTAACTGGACTGACATGGGAGTGTAATGGAGACCTGAGGGCCCAGGCGCGTGGTTGCCGGAGGAGTATGGCGAAGTATTCCCGGAACCATAGCACCGACGGTGTACAGAGCCTTAGGTCAGGCAAATGCTCCAGGCAGACCTGATAAAATCTGCACAGTGAGGGGATCATCCAGGACCTCACTGACCTTAGAAGTCCGGGGGCACCAGCAGAAACAGGAGAACCAAGGACCGGAACGGAACATCGACCCTACAGGGTTCACACTGCCCGCCATACGGACCAGAGACTGAGAGACAAACAAGAGGGGACCTCAAGATGGTCCAAGCCATGGGGACCCACCAACTTGAGGAAGGTGCAGGGGAAAGAAGCCACCAGGTCACCAACCGGCACTGGGACTAAGGGAACCAGAGGTGAATACCAGCCTTCCTCCAGGTACTAGTTACCATCTACTGTGAGTAAAGAGAACCAGTTACACAGCAACCCCTAGTGTGTCCTACCTTTCTTTCCGCGCCTAACTGGGGCCCCAGCCTTACTTGCGGAGGGTCCAACATACAGGCTGCCCTCACATCAGCCCCAGTGGAGAGACCGTTCAGCGGCGGTTTTATCACCATAACCACAACCTGCAAGTGGCGTCACGACATAAACTTTATTAATTATCTCCCTGTAAATAATACCCTTTTTAAAAGCGACCCCCAGGGTCACGGGCATCAGCCACCCAGTGACACATCCCAGTAGTACACTGCCCGAAGTACCCCATAGCCCTGGGTGGCACAGGTGCATACTACATTAAAATAGCCTGGTGAATACTACGTTAATACAGCCTGGTGTGTTGCGGGCGGGGCCGCTACCGATTCTGGGGCTGCTCGGATCCGGGTTGCTGCTGCGGCTCGAGTGGTGACCGGACCCGGGCTCGCACGGCCGTCCATCCTCACAACCGTCGGAAAGGGGAATATTTACAGGGGGGGGTTTGTTGTGTCGGTGACGCCACCCGTGGATTGCGGTGAGGGATGGTGACACCGCCGCTGCCTGGTGATGGGGCACCCGGGGCTGATGGAGCGGGGCAGCAAGATGGGATCACCTCCACGGGTAGGGGAGGTATAGTCCACAGGCCCGTGGTCTGAACACGGGAGTGATGGCTGCTGAAGGTGGCGAGCCAGGTTGGACCGGGGGACAATAGTGTACTCCAGTTCAGTAATCTCACACAAGTCCAGTGGTAAACCAAGTTGCCAGTGACCGGCTGCCGTTGGGGGGTGTATTCGGGTCCCACACCTGGGCTAGTGAACATGTGTCCCTTCCTCCTGCACTCTGTGTTTGTCTCTTCTGTCGGACGACTTTGCATTGAACGGAGAAGTCCACTCCCAGTTCTGTGTGTATTTGGGAGCTGTGGCCTGCGAAATCTGACCCTTGGGATCTCTGTGGGCTCTGACGGACACCCTATCTCCCGCGTTGGGCTTCCGATTCGCTGTCTGGGCTCCGGGAGAACAAGGCCTGAAACCTCGTCCTCTGCTGGTTAATTAACAAGGGCATGCAACCTTCCTCATCCTAGGTTCCAGGCACCCCGTCTGTGCACGGCCTCCGGACCAGATTCCCGCTGTCGGCACCGGCGGGCTACGACCCTGCCCCGGTCCTCTTAAGGTTTCCCGTGACCGGATCTCCGTCACCTGTTCACTGTCTGCCACCTAGCCAGGTAGTCCAGGGGCCCCTACCCCTGACTCCACTGCTGTCAGCACTTCAATTCCACTTCACTACAACCAGCACTTGTCTCTCTGTTCTCCTTCACCTCCTCCACTTAACTGTCAACTCTCTTCTCTTGTGTTCCCGCCCCTGACACCTTAGGACCCCTAGGTGGGCGTTCTCATCCACCTGATCCCGCCCACTGGTGTGTCCTTATTATCATGAAGGGGTAGCTAGGCTTTAATGGCTGTGTGTTGTACCCGGGTGTGGGTTTTTGGTGGTGACAAGGAGGGTGGACACTTTTGTGACTACCTGGTTTTGCCAGGGCGTCACACTTCCCCTTGGTTGAATACAGCCCGTCCTCGGGCTGTCCGGCCACTGACGTTTATTTTGCAGCAACTGAAATCAGAATAAAGGGTAACAAACATACAAAAATATTTTAAAACATTTCATCCCTTACGGGAGGCACATCACTTGAATGTTGCAATAAACAAACATCTCCCTCTTCCCTTTCACCCGCCACCCAAAACACCTGAAACCACCCTCGGTGCCACCGCTAATCCAGATGTCACACTGTTCTGAGTTCCTGTGGGTGTCCAACATGTCCGGGTAAAAGTCCCTTACCCGCCAGTCCACCCCAAGAGTTCTATTGTCCGGAACCCTTGGCCTGGAGGTTAGCCACCGGTTTTGTTAGTGACTGGGCCTCGGCCGACTCTACCGCATTCCCTTCCTCCAACCAACCTCTCCAGAGGCGTTACAGTCCTGCTGGTGGGGTAACCAGAAGGTAGATGGGGTTATTTACAAGGCCCAAGAATGTTTTTGGGTGGCTTCGCTAGTCCTGAAGCCATGGTCCATTTTTAACTTTAAAACAGGGGAATAAACATCAATGAACTGTAGAAGGGTAGCCGGAATCCGCTACCTACTCCTTATCTTTTTCATAAATCAGGTAAAGTGCATGGTTAATTAGCATTTACTTATATACATACATTGCTATATACAAGAACATGTACAAGAGCAGGTGCATACTACATTAAAATAGCCTGGTGAATACTACGTTAATACAGCCTGGTGTGTTGCGGGTGGGGCCGCTACCGATTCTGGGGCTGCTCGGATCCGGGTTGCTGCTGCGGCTCGAGTGGTGACCGGACCACTCACTCCCTATATCTGAGCGGTGGCTGACCTAGGTTAGAACGTGTGGACATCCTCAACCCTACATTTTCTTCTAGGCTCAGTGGGGTAGAATTGTCTATGGGTTCCTCACTCCTAGTGACGGGTACAGTAGGTAGAGACCTACGGGGGCATGACATAAGTGCAGGTGCATCCCTAGGTGTATGTACTGGTGGAATGTCAATGGACCTCTCTGGTTCTGGGTCTTCCACAGGTTGTGGGAACGTTAGAACGGGAACATTCACTGCTCCATTTTGCATAGGCCAATCCACTGGAAAATCACCTAGGATGGTGTGGATCAGCTCTTTTCTTCTTTCCACGCCCGGGGCTGGAGTGGGAACTTCTTCCACGATTTTCAGGGGTTCCGGACACTTCTTAAAGTGGTCCCTGGAGACGGTAGCTGTGGTGTTCCCTTGATCTCTGCTGACAAGGTAAGTTTTCTGATTACCCGAGTAAGAGGGTTGGATAACATAGGGGGTCCTCTCCCACTGGTCGTCCAATTTATGCAGTCTTCTTTTTCTCTTCAGCACCACGTTTCCCGGTGCAAAGGGGGCAGCCTTCGCCCGTTTGTTAAAGTGCTGCTCTTGCTTTTCCCTGCTCCGGTTCAGGTTATTCTCCACATACTCCTGGATTTGTCTGTACTGCATCTGGTGTTTGGAATTCCAGTGCGTAGTTGGCGAGATGGTTTCGGGCACCTCAATATCCATGTCCAGGTCCACCGGCAATCTCCCAGGCCTCGCCCTCATAAGATAAGCAGGTGTACACTTAGTAGACCTGACAGGGATGTTATTATACATATCCACTAGATCAGGCAGTCTCTCAGGACACTGGTTCCGCTCTTCATGGGGCAGAGTTTTAAGCAGGTTGATAACCACGTGGTTCATCTTCTCACACATCCCATTGGTTTGGGCATGGTATGGTGTGGTACGGATGTTCCTGCATCCGTATAGACTACAGAACTCCTTAAAGATCTCCGCTTCAAAGGCAGGGCCTTGATCTGTAAGTACCTTCTCTGGGTAGCCATGCGGCCGGCAGAAATGCGCCTGGAAAATCCTTGCTGCCGTGCGAGCCGTTAGATCCTTGACGGGTACCACGACCATAAACCTTGAGTAGTGGTCTAATATTGTGATGGCATACGTATACCCGCTTCTACTGGGTGTGAGCTTGACGTGGTCCAAAGCGACAAGTTCCAACGGCTGATTGGTAACGATCGGCTGTAACGGGGCCTTCTAACTGGTACCATCCTTTCTTCTTAGCACACAGGGACCACAATCCCGACACCATGCTTCAATGGATTCTCTCATTCCAGCCCAGTAGACGTGTTCCCATAGCAGTGAAAAGGCCATCATCTTTTTACTGTGATGCAATCTAATTGTGCATCTACCTTAAACCTGTCTGCATCCAAATTAGAGTCATTTGGTAGTAGCATGCATACTATTGTTCCATTCAGACCAGAGACATGACACGGATCTGCATAGAATAAAATGACTGTTTAATACGGAAGTGGAAAATACATTTAGAAGGGGATTATTGGCTAGCAGCCAATAATACGTAACACATCTCCTATTGGATAAAGTAGAACAGCTTATTCTGTGATATACAATATACTGTAATGTGCTTGCTTCCTCATTTATATTAAGCAATGTCAGCATGATTCACTTGTCACATGAAAGGTCAGACTGTCTGAGTCTTATGTCTGAATGCAGATATAGGTGTGGTACAGTTCAAACACCATTTAAATCCTGCTTTTTGGATATTTCCATATAACTCTTATATACTCATAATAGTTCATAATCTTGTCCATAACATTCCCCCCTTTGGAGATAACCAAAAGTCTTTCCTTACTTTTTCCCAAGTCTATTGATCTGTCCTATGGCTGATGGTTACCTCACTCACATATGAGATACCCCATCCCTTGTGGATGAACCCCCCCACCCAACAGACTATGGATAGGAAGTCAGATCCTGACCGTATCCTCTTGACTGTCCTCATGGCTATGTTCCACACTGGCACACGTTATTCAGGAAGGGGGAGGTAGTCCTCTAATTAGCTCAGATCTATCAGGGTTGGTTTCACTCAAAGTCTCATGCTCCTCAGTCCTCAGGCGGTAATGGTGGGACATCATCAAAGGTGGGATGCACAGTCATCTTCTGGTCCACAGGCTTAGATATCATCGTCCTGGCACAAAGTATCGGGTAGAAGAGGGAAGACAGCCATCTCCTGGTCTCAGGTCTGACATCTCTTGTAGTGGAATACATGGATCTTTGTCAGAAAGAAAAAAAGTGAGAGAAGAGAGAGGAAGAGAGAGAGAGAGATTGAGAAGATAAAGAGAGAGAGAAGAAGAGAGAGAGAAAGATTGAGAAGTGTGGAAGAGAGAGAGAGAGAAGAAGAGAGAGAGAAAGATTGAGAAGAGAGGAAGAGAGAAAAAGAGAGAGGAAAAGAGGAGAGAGAAAAAGAACGGAAGAGAAAAAGATAAAAATCTAGACCTGGTTAGATCTGGAGGAGAAAACTCAAAAACGTATACTAGGCAAATGTTTAGTTAAACAAACAACAAGTTTAGTTAAAGTATCTGAGGGTACTTCTAAACAGGATTTCATAGGGTCTCAACTAAGGGTACCGTCACACTTTAGCGACGCAGCAGCGATCCCACCAGCGATCTGACCTGGTCAGGATCGCTGCTGCGTCGCTACATGCAGCGATGTGTAAGCGACGCTGCGCTTGCACGGGGCCGGCGTCTGGAAGCTGTGGACACTGGTAACTAAGGTAAACATCGGGTATGGTTACCCGATGTTTACCTTAGTTACCAGCGCACACCGCTTAGCTTGCGTGTGCAGGGAGCAGGAGCCGGCACTGGCAAAGTGAGAGCTGCGGAGGCTGGTAACGAAGGTAAATATCGGGTAATCACCTTGGTTACCCGATGTTTACCTTGGTTACAGCTTACCGCAGGCTGCCAGACGCCGGCTCCTGCTCCCTGCACATTCAGGATTGTTGCTCTCTCGCTGTCACACACAGCGATGTGTGCTTATCAGCGGGAGAGCAACAATAAAAAAACGAACCAGGGCTGTGTGTAACGAGCAGCGATCTCACAGCAGGGGCCAGATTGCTGCTCAGTGTCACACACAGCGAGATCGCTAATAAGGTCACTGCTGCGTCACAAAAAACGTGACTCAGCAGCGATCTCAGCAGCAATCTCGCTGTGTGTGAAGTACTCCTTAGTGGTCCCTGCTGGGGTGTATCTGACGCTGAACAATGCAAGGGGAAGACTCTCATGCCCTTGCTTTCTACACTGCCCCATCCTCCCAACCTTCCCTCTATTCTGTGGCTGGTCTGGGGTGTGTAGAGTCAGTTCTGTGTCTAAGGCCTGCCACATCTCTTTGGCTGGCAGTAAAAGCAGGTCACTAGCCACTTTCTATGGTCTCCGGGAACCCACAGCTGCACACTGTCTCATTCCTCTTCTTCTTCTGAGACTTGCTCTTGTAGGGTCAGGACAATGTTTTCTCAAGATTTTTGATCTTTCCTTGATTCTTCAGATTGGGGTCATTCAAAAGGCACAGATTAACTGACTGTTTCTTTGGTAAGTGGTCTTGTTTTTTTTTTGGATGTTCTGTCAGTGAGGGCACTTCTTACTGCTTCCCTGGACTCGTCCAATGTAGGCCTCAACCCTGCTCACCGCGACTCTGTCTGGCAATAGCAAAGCTTCCATCAGTTCTATGGCCTCATGGTGGCGTACAGTTCCATTGGCGGTGATCAAGTCTTTTGTCTTCCATACAGAGTAGATGTTGGCTGCCATCTTCCAGGTTTCAGTGAGAGCACATACCTCTGCTTCTTTTGCAGACAGGCATGCGGGTAGCGACTGCTCTATCAGCACAGCGTCTTCTGCTACCACCACCATACCCGTGTGGAACCGTCTTCTTGATGCACATCTTGATCCATCCACATCGAATCCAGAGTTTCCTGCCACAGCTATGCCAGAGTCGACTACCTCTTCCACCAAGGTGTCAGAGGTGGGACACTCCCCCCTTGGAAGAGGGAGAAGTTTAGCAGGATTAAGGACCGCACACCGGGAGATGGTGACTTTGTCAGGGGGCAGTGATGTCATATGGGCACTGATCTTCAACTGGTGCTTTAGGTAGGTGTTCAATCTGGCTGAGTAGTAGTATTCAAAGGGCTGTTGTCTTCCTCCATGGCAAACGGGTAGAATGACTTCTGGGCTGGAGATGATGTGATGATACTTTTCGGGTGACTGTGAATGCAGCACATCTTTATGTGGGGTGATATTGTAAGCCCCTAGATTCATCTCCATACGTCTTGCATAAACAGAGCAGTGGTTTTGGGCTCTAGGATGGTGGCTGGAAAAGGGAACTGGGTGTCGGCCAGACTAAAATTGCATCAAAAGAGGAATTATGTAGTGACTGGGATGAAATGGCCGCTAAAAGAGGAAGTAGGTGTTGGCCAAAAATGGCGTCTGAAGAGGCCTGGGAGGGAGGGACATGGGTTGTGACATGGGTTGTGCCATCTACATTCAGGAGGTATTCAATCTGTCACTGGGAATATGGATTATATAGGGACCCCTGGGCTGACCCTGTAACTAGGGACCCTGTGCTCGCCCTCATCTTGACGGTAGACCTAATGGTGGTCAGGGCCGAGCCTCCAGCGTATCCCTATCTCCTGTCAGCCCCTGACATAATATCCCCATACCATATCCCACTCAGGGCTGGGCAAAACACAGAGTGACAGAAAGAAATCTACATTCAGGACAGGAAATAATGGGGTGGGCTTACGTGGACACAGTGCTCCACAGAGAGTACACAAGTCCACCCCATGGGACAGCTTACTAATAGTATTCTCTGCATTTTTGTCCTGAGGAAGAGGACGGATATGTCCTTAAAACGCGTAGACCTGTGAAAATAAAGAAAAGAGATTTACTAACTTCATCTGGACTCTTGTGGTTTGGCGCGGTATTTAAACCTGCTTTTCTCCTGCTGTCTGATATCACTCCGTTTTGCGGGACCGCTGCCTTCCATGGTACGTCTATGCTGTCAAAGGGGTTGTGACTGGCACAACCGCATCAGGTGAGTGTTCCTGCCAAACATTCACCTCCCATTGTCATACCGGGTAAGACCCTATTTGCGCCTTATCTTCCCACAGTTTTTTCTCCATCTACGGTGAATAGCTTAGCAATGGTGGCATATCTGGGTAGCTTAACCTCCTCTTCTCCGCAATTCATCACTCTCACGGGCACCCTCCCCTTTCGGACATCAATTACTCCTTTGGCTGCCAAAACTCTGGGCCAGTGTTCTAAAGGCAGGGGCTCCACCACTGCCTGATAATCTTGTCCACGGGTACCTACTGCTGCCCTACACTAAATGATCATCTCACTTCGCGGAGGCACTACAAGGGGTGCTACATCCATCACTCAGACACCACCAATCTCTCCACCAGACAGATTCACCTGTTGCAGCTGCAGGAGGGCCCTAATTTCACGTTGCAGAGCCCTCTGCTGGTCCACTCCTGCCGTGGCAGACAGCTGTTGCAATAGGTGCAATACTTCCCCCATACAATTTTCAATAACATTAGTTCCTAGGACCATTTTCGGGTTACGGTCACTAGGGTAATTCTGCACCACTATAAGTCCTTGATGCTCTAGCTCCACTCGCCCCACCTTAAGAGTCACCTCCTTAAACCCCACTTGGGTCATGGGGAGTCCATTGGCCGCAATGATAGTAAGGCCAGAGTTTGGTGGGGTAAGATCATCATCAGACCAGTAACGCTTATACAGTACATAGGGTATAGTCGTTACCTGCGAGCCAGTGTCCAGGAGTGTGAACGTAGGGATCCCGTCTACGGTGAGGGAGATGATGGGGCAGCCTCCGACATACCGCTCATGCCAATCAGCTGGGCCTTGTGGATCTATTCCTGAGGATTGGCCCTTGGCCTCAGGGGTTGCTCGTTTAAAGGACACTGACAGGAGTAGTGGCTGGTCTTGTTGCACCTGTAACAAACGGGCTGTCCGTACTGGTTGTTGCTCCTCCCCTGCTTCCAGGGGACGTCCTCAGGGCTGTCGGCAAGCTGGATCTTCTCCGCCGGCTTGGTCTTTGGCTGGAGCTGCATGGCCTCGAGGATCCTGGCAACGTCCTTGCTCAGCTGCTGAACTTGGGATGACAGATCACCGGGAGCTCCACGGGGTGCTGTTGGCACTGCAGGTGCTGGCAGGGCTAATAGAGGGGGCTTCACCAATAAGTGAGAAGTGTCAGCTGGCAAGGGCGATGGTACAGGCACTAGCTTCCGGGGTTTGTAAGGCCTTAATGGCCCGGTCTTTTAGGACTGCGACGTTTAAGTCCGGACGCTCCAGGGTCCACAGCCGCAGCTGCTTACGGTCCTCCGCTGCCCCAGCCCCTTCAGGAACTGCTCCACCAGCATTTTGTTACTCTCAGGCTCGTTGATAGAGTCTACCTGCCTCAGAGTGCGCAAAGCGGTTTGTAGCCTCAAGGCGTAGTCTCTGATGCTGTCCTGTGGACACTGCCGGCAATTATAAAACTGCATCCTTAATTCCGCTTCCGTGGGGGTCTCAAAGGCTACTTGCAACTTGTCAAAGATGGCGGCTACCGAGGCCCGGACCTCGTCAGTCCAAGTTTCTACCTCCTGCTCGGCGGCACCGGTCAGCTGTCCAAGCACCACTGACGTGCGCTGCTTGCCAGTCATAGCATACATATCAAGAACAGTGCATATCTTCTTCTTGAATACCTGTAGGGCATTGGGTTGGCCATCATACTGGAGTAGCCAGGCAGCGCCGGGCACATAAGGTAAGGTGATCGGCTTAACATGGGTAACTGCCAGTACCGCAGGCTCCACCGCGACCGGAGCGGGGCCTGCCACTTCTCTGTCATCCTGCACTGATGCGGGAGCCACCACTCCACCATCGCTATCAGGTGCCGACATTCTTCTGGTCTTTCCCCCTTGGTTTTTCAACAGTAGTTCGCGGGACCCACTGTCCTTTGCACTTCCTGCTTTGGGAGTCACCGGGTTCCGCCCTCGTTCTTTGGTGGCTACAACTTTGTGCCTTTTTCGAGGAAGAAGATGACGGCGCTGTTGTTTTGTCGCCAAAGATGGCGGGCAAGATGGCGGCAGTTCAAAATTTTCAACAGTTTACGGAATTCAAAACAAGGTGCACGTCATCAAAGTCTACAGATGGAGGGTAGGGATCCTGTTTGTGACGCCAGGTTAGGGTTGTTGCAGGCAGGGGCCGCTGCTGCTTCTGGGGATGCTCGGATCCGGGTTGCTGCTGTGGCTCGAGTGGTGACCGGACCCGGGCTCGCACGGCCGTCCGTCTTCACAACCGTCGGAAAGGGGAATATTTACAGGGGGTTGCGGTGAGGGATGGTGACACCGCCGTTGCTTGGTGATGGGGCGCCCGGGGCTGATGGAGCGGGGCAGCAAGATGGGATCCCCTCCACGGGTAGGGGAGGTGTAGTCCACGGGCCCATGGTCTGAACACGGGAGTGATGGCTGCTGGAGGTGGCGCGCCGGGTTGGACTGGGGGACAATGGTGTACTCCAGTTCAGTAATCTCACACAACTCCAGTGGTAAACCAAGTTGCCAGTGACCGGATGCCGTTGAGGGGTGTATTCGGGTCCCACACCCGGGCTAGTGAACAGGTGTCCCTTCCTCCTGCACTCTGTGTTTGTCTCTTCTGTCAGACAACTTTGCATGGAACGAAGAAATCCACTCCCGGTTCTGTGTGTATTTTCGAGCTGTGGCCTGCAAAATCTGACCCTTGGGATCTCTGTGGGTTCTGACAGACACCCTATTTCCTGCGTTGGGCTTCCGTTTCGCCCTCTGGGCTCTGGGAGAACAAGGCCTGAAACCTCGTCCTCTGCTGGTTAATTAACAAGGGGCATGCAACCTTCCTCGTCCTAGGGTCCAGGCACCCCGTCTGTGCACGGCCTCCGGACCGGATTCCTGCTGTCGGCACCAGTGGGCTACGACCCTGCCCCGGTCCTCTTAAGGTTTCCTGCGACCGGATCTCCATCGCGCCTTTGGCCCTGTTCACTGTCTGCCACCTAGTCAGGTAGTCCAGGGGCCCCTACCCCTGACTCCACTGCTGTCAGCACTTCACTTCCACTTCACTACAACCAGCACTTGTCTCTCTGTTCTCCTTCACCTCCTCCACTTAACTGTCAACTCTCTTCTCTTGTGTTCCCGCTCCTGACACCTCAGGACCCCTAGGTGGGTGTTCTTATCCACCTGATCCCGCCCACTGGTGTATCCTTATTATCATCAGGGGGTGGCTAGGCTTTAATGGCTGTCTGTTGTACCCGGGTGTGGGTTTTTGGTGGTGACAAGGAGGGTGGACTACCTGGTTTTGCCAAGGCGTCTCAGATGCATACTACGTGAACCCTAGAACGCATACCTGGGGTCTCGCAGGCCTGCTAGATTACTTGTTTTCTATTTTCTGCAAGATTACTTTAGTTAGAATTTTGAAACTCTGGGTATTCCTCAGGTATATAGTTGTTAGTAATTTCCAGTTGTTCATATATTTTTATGTTATAGGCATTTCGATAAAACAACTCTTTTTTGGGACTACCCCATATTCACATACCTGGGGCCTTATAGGCCTGTACTTGGTTTACATGTGATCCTCAGTCTTTTTGTCTGTACTGTTGCTGGGGAAGACTTTGTCTTTATTACTCAGTCTTTATGACTCTGCTGTTGCTGGGAAGAGTGTGGATTCTGCCTGACTACATGTGATATTGGGAGGGAGGCTCCCTCACAAAATCATGCGTCTCTTACATCATCGCAGCTCATGAACACACAGATACAGGAGGACAGACAACATCCTGTTCATTGTGTGCTACTTGCTGAAGATACCTTGGAGGAAGGAGTCAGCTTTCTTGTTTCTGGAAAAAGAAACTTTCTGAGCTTCAAAAATCCAGAGGCTTCTACTGCACCTAAAAGAAAGTGGTGACCTGCTGAAGGTAAGAGGAGGGGGGCGGCACTTTACCTTTAGCACACACACTAACAGAGTGCACAACCCTGATTGTAATAATTTTTTTTTTTCATTTTAGTTTACTGACATCTAAGGATACAATGGCACAGTCTACATCCAGGGGTTTGACTGACCAAGAAATCGAGGCAATCATTTTTGATAGTGATAAAGACAGTGAACTTTCTTTGTCTGATGAAGAGTACACGCCACCAGCTAATGTCTCTACTTCATCGTCCAGTGATTCTTCAGATGATGAAGAAGTAGTGGATCCAGCAGAATGTACAAATAGAACATCCAAAACTAATGTTTTTTGGAACAGTACTGCTGGAGTTCTTGGACACACCCCATCACATAATATTATGAGAGTTGCTGAAGGCGTTGTAGGAATTCCCCAATTCTTGTCCAAAAGAGATGTTTTCTGTAAATTTTTTTCAGATGATATTACAGATGAGGTAGTTTTTTTTACTAATAGGGATGAGCGAATGTATTCGCCACTCTTCGTTATCCGACGGATAATAGGGTATCCGAGGTATTCTCTATCCGACGGCTAATATGGTATTCACTCCGGTACTTTCATTTTCGTTTTTGGACTTCCTGGCACCATTTTTCAGCCAATGAACACATCTGACATTGCTTGCCCTCACAGTAACGCCGCAGCCATCTTTGTTGTGGTGTTACTGTGATTGGCTTGGCCGCACAGCGTCATAGGCGCTATATAAGGCAGTCGCCATTTTGTGTGCACGCATTCATTCCTGAGCTGCTGGTGTAGTGAGACTGTACTGTGTGCGGTACAGCATTTTTCCAGCCAACTAATACTAGTCTTTCTAAGGGCTAAAGCTATTTAGCAATACCTGTTAGGGGTACTTCTCACATAACGAGATCGCTGCTGAGTCACAGGTTTTGTGACGTAATAGGGGTCTCACCAGCGATCTCGTTATGTGCGACATTAAGCAGCGACCTGGCCCCTGCTGTGAAATCACTGATTGTTACACACTGTTCTGGTTTATTTTCTTCTAAGGCGATGTCCTGCTGGGCAGGACGCATCGCTATGTTTGACACTGTGTGACAGGGTCCCAATGACAGCAAAGATCGTTACACAGGTCGCTACTGCGATCTGTATCGTTACTGAGTTGTTGGTAAGGTCTGACTGTGTGACATCTCACCAGTGACCTCCCAGCGACTTACCAGCGATCCTTATCAGGTCGCATCGTTTTCGGGATCGCTGGTAAGTGGCTAAATGTGACGGGGGCTTTAGTGACTGTGTAAATCATAGAAACAGGTATAGGGACAGTGCAGTTCATTCTATGAGATAGTGTTCCTGCTGCAGAATCCAACATAGTCCTTTTAAGGGCTGAAGACTGTGTCCACTGTGCTAGCAGCTGTGTAAATTATAGAACTGCTGCTGCAAAAAAAATTCCTCTTCTTAGTGCTGTATACGGTCTGTTCCTGCAGTGTGTGATATAGGGACAGCTAGGGGCAGCTTACTCACAGGCAGGGAGAGATTTAAAGCTGTCCTGACATCTGCTGCTAATAATCAACAATCTCAGCACTGCTACAGCCCTTGTGTCTGTTATACTAGCAATAGGTATTACAACTTGCAAAAAAAGGTCCCAAAATTGTAAAAACAAGGGGTTCAGGTGTAGTGTAGTGCCTGTCAGCCACCATCTCAATTCAGTGTTAACTAATTTTTATTAATACTTGCTGTCAGGGTCAGTAATTGTGCCTCAAGAACAGTACCTTCCTAGCAACAACCTTGTATAGTTTTGGGGGCTTCATAGCTTCCAGAACCTATCTAGTGGCTGTCTCTTACTAAAACAAAAGTCTCAGTGTTACCAGATTTTTATTAATACTTGGTGTCAGGGTGGCTTGCTGCAACTAACACACAGTCTAAAGGGTCTTTTACACGCTGTGACATTGCTACCGATGTCAAGCGTGATAGCACCCGCTCCCGTCGTTCGTGCGACATTTGGTGCTCGCTGCCGTAGCGAACATTATCGCTACGGCAGTGTCACACGAACATACCTTGCCAGCGACGTCGCTGTAACCACCGAACAATCCCTCCCTCAAGGGGGAGGTGCGTTCGGCGTCATAGCGACGTCACTGCGGCGTCACTAAGCGGCCGGCCAATAGAAGCGGAGGGGCAGAGATGAGCGGGACGTAACATGCCGCCCACCTCCTTCCTTCCACATTGCTGGTGGACGCAGGTAAGGAAATGTTCGTCGTTCCTGCGGTGTCACACATAGCGATGTGTGCTGCCGCAGGAATGACGAACAACATCGTATCTGTGGCAGCAGCGATATTAAGGAAAGGAGCGACGTGTCAACGATCACCGTTTTTGAATGATTTTGCGATCGTTGATCGTTGCTCCTTGGTGTCACACACGGCGATGTCGCTACCGGCGCCGGATGTGCGTCACTAATGATGTGACCCCGACGATATATATGTAGCGATGTCGCAGCGTGTAAAGCACCCTTTAGTGTTACCCAATTTTTATTAATACTTGTTGTCAGGGTCACAACTTTTGCTTCAAGGCCAGTACCTTCCTAGCAACAACCTTGTATAGTTTTGTGGGCTTCATATCTTACATCACCTACATAGTGCCTTGCTCTTACTAAAACACAGTCTGAGTGCCAAAAAAACAATACTAAAAGAAAAGTGTTGTCAAACCCTGTTTTCATTTGGGGCTGAAAGATATTCACAACATCTTTGTCGACGCCTCCAAGTAGTAGTTTGTCCAATAAAGGTACCTTTTGGTTTTTAGACTTACAGAAACAGCTATCGTGAGAAACTATTAATGCAAGTTTAACAACCCGGCATAAGTGTTGTTCCACTGCCTGTAGAACAGGTCACATTACAGTATTCACTTTGAATAATCAAATAAAAAAAATGGGAAACAGAGGGGGTAAGGGCCGTGGACGAGGTGGTAGTGACAGTGGTGGTCACCCAAGCAGTGTGATCGAGCCAAAGAAAAAGGTTCCTGCTTTATCTACCTCTGCCTTCCTATCCCAATTTTCTTCTCCACGTGGGAAACACTCTTGCGCCCTGAACAGTGCGAACAGGTAACGAGTTGGCTAGCAGAAAATGCCTCCAGTTACTTGTCGAGTAGCAAATCCCAAGGGTCCACACAGACAGACTTGAGTAGCCCAGAGGCTAGCCCATCGAATCCTCAGCCTGGTCATCCTTCCTCACAACATCAGTATTCTAAGGAAACATACGACACCAAATCAGGTTACTCTGATGAACTGTTTATGGGACCCTTTGACCTTTCATCCTCTCACCGCGCAACACCACCAACGCAAGTGAGGCTGTGGTGTGCAGTAATGAGGAGTCGTTCAGACCAAATGGTTGCCATTTGTCAAATCTGTCAGACCAAGCTTAAAAGAGGCAAAAATACTTCCAGCTTGGGCACCTCCAGCATGAGAAACCATATGTTAGAAAAGCACACCACTAGGTGGTTGACAGCTCTAGGTGAAAAATACGATTTCCAGACCCAAAACTCTGCCACTTCCCCTGATCTGCCTGTTTCCCAAAATGGTGTGCAAGAAGGTGGCGCTGATGCCTCCTTCTTCCAACCTGATGTTGGCCAAACTCAATCATCAACGACATCAGCTTCGGTGTCCCAGCGTTCCGTTCAGTTGTCCTTACCACAGACCTTTGAAAAGAAGCGAAAATACCACGTTACGCACCCCAGGGCAGAAACCATAACTGCACACATTGCACGATTGATAGCTCTTAAGATGTTGCCGTATCGGCTTGTGGGAACAGAGGCTTTCTGCGACCTTTTGGCAGTGTGAGAAAATGAATGTATTAAACTCCTTTGCATGTTATGCCCTGTTGCTTATGCTACCATATTTATAAAATAAGCTGTTGGGAGCTCTTGGGAGTACCTTGTGATGCTTAGCTACATGATGTCTGAACCACTACACCCTAGGGGAACTGAATGTATTAAAGTCCTTGGCATGTTATGCCCTGTTGCAAATCCTACCAATTTTTTTAAAGAAAACCTGTTGGGAGTACCTATTGATGCAGTGCTCCATAGTGTCTGAACCATTTCCCCCTGGGGAAACTGATTTTTTTTTTTAAATCCTCGGTGTTAGCTAGTGGAATAAAGCCTGAGTTCCAGAGTGAAACAACTGCCACTTCCACGGTGCTGCATGCTTCACAAACTGCGGTCTAGGAAGCAGGCGATGATGCCTCCTGCTCCCAACTTGCTTTTGGTCAGATGCAATCATCGTCAACGACATCATCTTCGATGTCCCAGCGTGACGTTCATTTGTCCATAAAACATACATTTCTTAATCATTTGAATAGAATTTGAATAGAGGGCCACTGAAGCCGGTGGTGTAGGTGGAGGAGGAGGAAGAGGGCAAGGCCAACATCCAAATGGCCACATTGGCAATAGCACTGTAAAGTGTTATGGAGTACGTATTCCAACTTTCACACTAATGATATAGGGGATGCAGAAAACTACCAATAACTGCCATCCCTCCCCAATGTATGTTACAGGCCCCACCTGTGAGCCCTAATAAGTCAGATTTAAGGACAGCCAGTGGCCCTTTCTACATTTGAATAGAGGGCCACTGGAGCCGGTGGTGCTGGTGGAGGAGTAGGAGGAGGGCAAGGTCAACATCCCAATGGGCACATTGTAGCTGACCTTTTAAAGTGCTGTCAAATTTGTCCCAAAAAGGAGGTGTGAGACAGACACCAATATAATGTATAAGTTACAGACCTTTCTAATCGAAAAAGAAGGAAAAATATAAAAAAACAAAACGTTGGAACATATGCTAAAGGGGTTTTTTTTGGAGGTCGGGGCTTGATTTGACGTTTTATTACAGTTATTAGGCACTAGAAACTGTTTCTTAGCAATTTCCCCTCTTTTACTTTGGTTTAAGAGCTGTTCTGGCGACTACGTAAACGCCGCGTGCTGCTCTGAGCACGTTATTCAAAGACACCAGAAACGCAGTCAGGCACCTTCTACAGGCTTTGCCCATACTGTTTCAGCTTTTTCCCATCCATTTCAGCCTTTTCCTCAGTCACCACAGGTCACCAACAGGTTCAACGCAGGGGCGTAAGGATCGCTGTCGCAGAGGTCGCCACTGCGACCGGGCCCACAGGGTTATAGGGGCCCGGCAGCCGCTCTGCAGAGCCGGCTGCCGGGCCCCTATGTGTAGTGCCACTATGTAGTGGCCGACTGCGCGACCGTTAGGGGGCCGGCCTGTGAGTCAGGGGGGCCCAGTGTCTGCAGGGGGGCAGAGGGGCCCCTGACCTGGAGAGGCCACCAGGCGTTCCTGACCTGCTACAGAGGAGATGTGCTCCTGCACGGCAGACAGAAACCATCCCTACCAGGACCTGCGATGATGTCACGCCCATGTGACTGTGTGGGAGGAGACACAGGATGCCGGGGAGAAAGCAGGAGAAGATACTTCGAACGCATGAGTGGTAATGAGAAAAGAGGGGACATGAGGGGAGGGGCTGCAGGGTGAGTGGGATATGAGGGCTGCAGACTGTGACAGAAGCATGTGAAGGGTGCAGAGTGTTTGAGAGGGGTAAGTTGGGGTACGGGCAGGGTGAGATATGTGGGTCAGGGTGTGTGTGTGATATGGGGGTGCAGGCTGTATAGGGAGCAGGGTGTGTGACATATGGGGGCAGGGGCATAACTACCGCAGTCGCAGGGGTCAGAAGGAGCTGAGAGGTACTTGTTTTTTTTATTTTGCTGGCTGCATGACACATATAGGCCCGGGGAAGCTGCCTGCATGATACATGGAGGCCCTGGTGGGGCTGGCTGGCAGGCTGCATTACACATAGAAGCCCTGGGGGCTGGCTGCATGACACATGGAGGCCCTAGGGGGGCTGGCTGCATGACACATGGAGGCCCTAGGGGGGCTGGCTGCATGACACATGGAGGCCCTGGGGGGGCTGGCTGCACGACACATGGAGGCCCTGGGGGGGCTGGCTGCATGACACCTGGGGGGGGGGCTGGCTGCATGACACATGGAGGCCCTGGGGGGGCTGGCTGCATGACACATGGAGGCCCTGGGGGGGCTGGCTGCATGACACATGGAGGTCCTGGGGGCTGGCTGCATGACACATGGAGGCCCTGGGGGGGCTGGCTGAATGACACATGGAGGCCCTGGGGGGGCTGGCTGCATGACACATGGAGGCCCTGGGGGCTGGCTGCATGACACAGGGAGGCCCTGGGGGGGCTGGCTGCATGACACATGGAGGCCCTGGGGGGGCTGGCTGCATGACACATGGAGGCCCTGGGGGGGATGGCTGCATGACACTGGAGGCCCTGGGGGGGGCTGGCTGCATGACACCTGGGGGGGCTGGCTGCATGACACATGGAGGCCCTGGGGGGGCTGGCTGCATGACACATGGAGGCCCTGGGGGGTCGGCTGCATGACACATGGAGGTCCTGGGGAAGCTGGCTGCATGACACATGGAGGCCCTGGGGGGGCTGGCTGCATGACACATGGAGACCCTGGGGGGGCTGGCTGCATGACACATAGAGGCCCTGGGGGGGGCTGGCTGCATGACGCATAGAGGCCCTGGGGGGGCTGGCTGCATGACGCATAGAGGCCCTGGGGGGGCTGGCTGCATGACACATATAGGCCCGGGGGAAGCTGGCTGCATTACACATGGAGTCCCTGGTGGGGCTGGCTGCATGACACCTGGTGGGGCTGGCTGCATGACACATGGAGGCCCTGGTGGGACTGGCTGCATAATACATGGAGGCCTGGGGGTGCTGGCTGCATGATTCATGGAGGTCTATGGGACTGCATAATAAACATGAAGGACACCTTATACATAGACTATAGCAGCGCATTATACATGGAGGTCTATGGGGCTGCATTATAATACATATAGGACTATGGGGGCTACATTATAATACATGGAGGACTATGGAGGCTACCTTACACATGGTCTGTGGGGGTGCATTATAAAGCATGGGGGACTGTGGTGCAGTATAAAATATGGAGAACTATGGGAAATGCATTATAATACATGGAGGACTATGGGGGTGCATTCTAATATATAAAGGGTTATGTGGGACCCTTTATACTATATGGAAGGCTATGTGGGGGCCATTATAGTATTTGGAGAACTATATATGAGGGAGGAAAAAGATACAAGTATGGGATGGGAATGTTTTGTGCTGAGGGAAAAGGGCTCTTTCCCATGCTCTGCTATACATCTCTCAGCACCCAGCTTTCCCATGCTCTGCTATACATCTCTCAGCACCCAGCTTTCCCATGCTCTGCTATACATCTCTCAGCACCCAGCTTTCCCATGCTCTGCTATACATCTCTCAGCACCCAGCTTTCCCATGATCTGCTATATATCTCTGAACACCCAGCTTTCCCATGCTCTGATATGGGAAAGCTGGGTCCTGAGGGAAAGATGTATGACAGAGCATGGGAAAGCAGGGTGCTGATAGAGGGATTTTAGATCATGGGAAACCTGGGTGCTGTGGGTAAAAGCCAAGTGTCAGCATCATTATCCCGTACCCTAAGTGTTGTGTACATGGAGGGGGGCCCCGGTCCAAAGTTTGCACCAGGGCCCATCAAACTCTAGTTACGCCACTGGTTCAACGTAAAATTATTCGAGTTTCCCATAGACTTACATTGGCGGTTGAATATTCGCGAATACTCGAATAGCGGCGAGGTATTCGCCGGATATCCATTGAAGTGAATAATAGGGTATTCGATCATCCCTAATTCTGATGTAGACCCCTCACGTGGAACCAGAAGATCCTTTCTGTTAGTGTCCTGTGCCAACTTATAGGCTGACTTGATGGCATGTGAAGGGTACCCTCTTGCTCTGAACCAATTCCCAAGCTGTTGTGTCTGCTCATTAAAGTCACATAAAGATGAACAGTTCCTTCTAATGCGAAGGAACTGTCCTTTAGGTATTCCTTTGCGTAAAAACAGGGGATGATGGCTCTCCCACCTCAATAGGCTATTCGTGGCCGTTGGTTTACTGTAAATGCTCGTACCCAGGGAGCCATCTTCATGTCTGACAATTCTTGTGTCCAGAAATGTCAGGCTGTCACCCCCTATCTTGAACGTGAATTTCAATCCGAGATGGTTGGTGTTGAGGCCGGTTACAAAAAGTAACACCACTACCAAATAGAGCAAAGCCAACGTTTCGGCCTATTTTAGGCTTTTGTCAAGGTCTTGTGTGAAGCCCCGCGGGAAGCTGCTGCATTACCTTCAGGGACTCCACGTGGAGGTACACAGGTCACAGGTAGGGAACCTTCCTTTAGGATTTTTTGTGACGCCACTCTCAGTATTTGCGGTCAGGGGACCGCCACTGCAGATTAAGGGGTGCCTGGGGCTGATGGTGAGTGCAGTCAGTTGTGGTGGCCTCCCGAGAGTGAGGCAAGCCCCAGGGCCTTGTGTAAGTGTGTGTGGAACCACAAGTAGCAGAATGACCCACGCACAGTCCAGACAGTCTTTCTGGGTTTTTACTTAGAATTGATGGCAGGTTGAGTACCCGTGCAAAGCTGGGATTAACCAGAGGGAACCAGGCACTCCATCAGGCTGACTGATGAGGGTGACTATCGACTCGCCTTCCTAGCCCTTTGTGTTTTGGGATGACCCCGACTTGAAGTCCTGATGGGATCGCCCAGGGAAGTTGCTGCTGCCTTTCTCCCCTCATTTTGGCCCATTTGCTTGTAGCCTGGACCAGGTCACTCTGGCTGCTTGCCTCCTGTGAACTATGGGCCCTCACTTTGCTACGTGGCTCCGGACTCTGTGTGGTTGGTGGAGAGCACGCAGTGCCTCCACTGGCAGGTTCAGCAGGCCTAATAAATAGGTTCCTGCTCTGGGTACCTGTAGCCCGTGCGGGCAGGGTCCACAAGACAGTCCCCTTAGTTTACCACCTCTCAGCCCTTCCGGCCCTAGGTAGCTTTTTAGGCGGCACTACCAGGTAGCCCTTTCTCCCCCGTTGGTAGTCACTGCGCGGACGCTGCCAGCTTCTAACAGCCTGCAGGGTCTGCTCCTCACGTCTGCTCTCCCTGAGCTGCACTTACTAACTCGCTCACTATTCCCTCCCATCTGTGCCTGCCTACGCCACCTAGCAACCAGACTCTCTTACACACCCCTTGTGTGGACATGGAGGCCACGCCCCCCTGCTGGATTCCCCGGGGGTCCCTAACAAAGGTAAATGTGGGAGACCTGATTACTATGTGCCTGTGATCACACCTCGGACAGCCTTCTGGTTTACCTGTATTGTACTGCTCCCAGCATGGGTGCAGTACTCAGTGGTGCCTGACCAGGTCAGGGGCCCCACACTTGCATTTAATACAATGGTGGATAAGACAAATTGGACGTCTGAGGACTGTGCCACACTCCTCCTGCCAGTACCTCTGGGACCCTGTCCCCATTCCTCGTGCGCTTCAGGCATCCTTTTTCTCCTTCTACCTGTCTTCTATGCCTTCCTGGCTTTGGCAAAGTACCTTTGAAAAGTAACGCCCTACTTATGGTACAGTCCTCAGACGTCCAATTTGTCTTATCCGCCATTCTATTAAACGCAAGACCTTGACAAAGGCCTATAATAGGCCGAAACGTTGGCTTTGCTCTATTTGGTAGTGGCGTTTCTTTTTGCAAATAATCTACTAATAAAAAACACATTTTGCATTATTTTTTGTGTCCAATTGAGTGCTTGGGATTGATCATACTGTCCATAGTCCTTTTTCCACTTAAGCACCTTCCTCTTAAAGGCAGTAGAATCCAGCTTTACCCTTGCATTTTGAGGCCGGTTACAAAGTCCTGAAATGACCTTGGATCCCCTGTCCAGAGGACAAGGATGTCATCAATGTATCGACCCCAGAATGCTATCCGGCGTCCCCATATGACATCCTCGTTCCCAAGGACCATTCTGTCCTCCCTCCAGCCCAGGAACATGTTAGCATAGGTGGGGACACATGGACTCCCCATTGCTGTGCCCCTGAGCTGGTGGTAGAATCGGTTACTGAAAAGAAAGTAGTTTCTGTCAGAACAAAGGTAAAGAGTATGATAATAAAGGTGTTATGCTCCCTGTATTGGTTCCCTCTTGTCTCAAGGTAAAATCTCGCCGCTTCCAGATCCCTGTCGTGTGGGATGCAGCTGTAAATCTGCTCCACATCAATGGATGCCAAGATGGTATTGACCTCCACATGTATTCCGTCTAGTTTACACAGCAGGTCTGTGGTATCTCTGATGTACGACGGTTGAGTCATGACAAATGGGCGGAGTACCTTGTCCAGGTATATGCTTGGGTTTTGTCCCAATGCATCTATACCTGACACAATCGGTCGTCCCTTTAAGGGGTATAGTCCTTTGTGGACCTTCGGAACCGAATAGAAGGTGGCTATAGTTGGGAATTTACTATTCAGGAAGGTATATTCATCCCTAGAGATGAGAGATTTGTCAAGTGCCTCCATGGTAATCACCTCAAGTTCTCACATAAATTCACCAGTTGGGTCCAATGAAGAAGTGGCATATGTGATTTTTGTCGGAAAGAATCTTAGTGCACATTTTGTGATAATCTGTTGTGTCCATGATTACAACATTGCCCCCTTTGAGGGTTTAATTGTAATCAGTTGGTTTTTCTCCAGGTTGTCAAGGGCTTCCCTTTCCATAGGCATCAGATTAGGTTCGCTACTCCTTATTTTAGGTTTCATTTTCTTGATTTCATCAAACACTACTTTGGAAAATATATCAAGACTGTTGCAGTCAGTGGCTGGGGGCATCTTAGTGCTTTTCAGTTTCCAGTTTGTGAAGGGACCCAGACCAGCCTTGTTATTGTCAATTTCTGATAGGCCTGCCAAGAGTCCAACATCCTCCAGGGTATCCAAAGGGATCCCTAGTCTACGACACTGTGCCAAGTCATTGTGTCTAAAATATCTCCTCCACCTGAGTTTCCTCAGGAAGAGTTCTATGTCTTTTACCCATGTGAAGGAATCAAAGTGTGTGGTGGGCACGAATGATAGACCATGGCTAAGTACCTTTTCTTCAATTTTGGATAGTCTATAGCCAGATGGTTTTCTGTGCAACTGGGGATTGACATATGTTGTGTGGGACCAGGGTCTGACCACGGATAATTCCATGTAATGACATATGACTGTGTAACTATCTCAGCACATTGCACTTGGTGGTGGTTTAGGTCAGGGGTGGGGGACCTCCAGCCCGCGGGCCGCATGCGGCCCGCCATGACCTTTTATGCGGCCCCCGGGCACATTCCCGGGGGCTGCAGTGCTGGGGCCGCCAGCCCTTTAAATGACCACATGCACTGTTTGGGAGAACCAATGGGCTCTCCCGCTGTTCAGTAGCGTAATCAGCGGTGTGTGCCCGCCCCTCTGTCCCCTCGTGCTGTGTGTGTGCCCGCCCCTCTGCCCTCCGGAGCGATGTGCCCGCCCCTCTTTCTCCTCGTGCGGTGTGCCCGCCCCTCTTTCCCCTCGTGCTGTGTGTGCCCACCCCTCTGCCCTCCGGAGCGATCTGCCCGCCCCTCTTTCTCCTCGTGCGGTGTGCCCGCCCCTCTGCCCTCCGGAGCGATCTGCCCGCCCCTCTTTCCCCTCGTGTGGTGTGCCCGCCCCTTTGCCCTCCGGAGCGATCTGCCCCCTCTGCCCTCGGCGCGATGTGCCCGCCCCTATGTCCTGTCGTGTGGTGTGACCGCACCTTTCAACTCCAGAGCGATCTGCCCGCCCCTCTGCCCTCCGGCCTGCACTGTCTCTGGCGCTGTGTGCACACGCGCCTGCACTCTGCTCCCCGTCCAGTACTTTGTGTACCCTCCCTCCAGAGTTGTGTGCAACGATCAGTGCTGTGTCCCTCACCCCATGCTGTCTATCACCTCAGGTTTGTGGCTCCCCGGTAATGTCAGGGCTCTGCAGGTGCTGTGTGCAGAGCCTTGACATTACTGGGGGGGCAGTGCTGTGTGCCCTCCCAATGCTGTGCATCACCCCCAGTGTTGTGTTCCCCCAGTGATGTCTGTGCCCCCCTCAGTGATGGCTTTGCCCCAGCTCCTCTTGCGTTCTGTATGCCCCCCAGCCCCTCTTGCGTTGTGTATGCCCCCCAGCCCCTCTTGTGTTGTGTATGCCCCCCAGTATCTCTTGCGTTGTGTATGCCCCCCAGCCCCTCTTGCGTTGTGTATGCCCCCCAGCCCCTCTTGCGTTGTGTATGCCCCCCAGCCCCTCTTGTGTTGTTTGCCTTCAGCGTCTCCTGTGACTTATACATCACATTGGAGATGCTGGGGGCATATACATCACAGGAGACACTGGGGACATACACAACACAGGAGGGGCTGTGGGCATTTACATCACAGGAGGGGCTGGGAGCATATATAGCTCCTCATGTGATGTATATGCCTCCAGTGTCTCCTGTGTTGTGTATATACAGCAGTCCCAGCGTTTCCTTTCTGTGGTGTATACGTCAGTCCCAGCGTTTCCTTTCTGTTGTGTATACGTCAGTCCCAGCGTTTTCAATGTGATGTATATGCCCCCAGCCCCTCCAGTGATGTATGTGCCTTCAGTGACTCCTGTAATGTATATAGAGCAGTCCCAGTGTCTCCTATGTGCTGTGTGTGCCTCCAGTGTCTCCTATGTGTTGTGTGTGCCTCCAGCATCTCCTATGTGTTGTGTGTGCCTCCAGCGTCTCCTATGTGTTGTGTGTGCCTCTAGCGTCTCCTATGTGTTGTGTGTGCCTCCAGCGTCTCCTATGTGTTGTGTGTGCCTCCAGCGTCTCCTATGTGTTGTGTGTGCCTCCAGTGTCTCCTATGTGTTGTGCATGCCTCCAGTGTCTCCTCTGTGTTGTGTGTGCCTCCAGTGCCTCCTTCAGACCGAGACAGAAAAGCAGTTGTGAGAAGAAACATGATTAGTATCATCCAACATCACAACCGCACCAAAGAGAAGCCGCTCCGGCCGCCACAGTAGGGGTGAGTTAATTGTTTGACCAAATATAGCCGGGTAATTTTCACATTGATAATTTTGTGCGGCCCCCGAAGGTTGGTAGAAATTTCCAAATGGCTCCCGGCTTAAAAAAGGTTCCCCACCCCTGGGTTATGTGATAGCGACAGGGGCAAATAGGGTCAGCCGCCGAGGAACGGGGGCACCCAAAACATTAAGGTAAATTACACCTCCGGTGTCAGGAAGGGATTAGCTTTAGGGAACATCAGGCCCTTTATCCTGAACATCGTGATATTTATTTAACCTGACAGTGCCTTAAATAGAAGCGAAACTATTGCACACTCTTTTGCTCACTGCCCCATCCAAAACCTCACCTAGCTTTTATGCACTTCACGACATTTGTCTGTGAATTTACAATTGGGTATGGCCCCTGTATCTATATTCATTGACGTCTATTTTAACTAGAAATAATAAACTTGATGTTTTAGAGGTTTTTTTCTTTGGTTTGATATAGTTGATCCTCTTTGATTATATTATGTATGGTTTTGATGATATAACATGGCTGGTTTTCTTTCGGGGCCATTAAATACAAACAGGTGGCTTAGTGACGCAGAGGAGGTATTCTCAGATAAAGCCTTAGATACAACAGCTACTGGTAAACCGAATTTAAAATCTATCTTTCTGGACCTACAAATGGCCTATATTAACAACACAAAATCTTGGTGGGAAGTCCAATCACTGGAGCACTATATTAAACACAATATAGTGCCCAGAGGACTTAGGCGGGCTTTGCATGTTGCGACATCGCAAGCCAATGCTGCGATGTCGAGTGCGATAGTCCCCGCCCCCGTCGCAGGTACGATATCTTATGATCTTATGATAGCTGGCGTAGCGAAAATTATCGCTACGCCAGCTTCACATGTACTCACCTGCCCTGCGACCGTCGCTCTGGACGGCGACCCGCCTCCTTCCTAAGGGGGCGGGTCGTGCGGCGTCATAGCGACGTCACACGGCAGGCGGCCAAAATCGGCGGAGGGGCGGAGATGAGCAGGATGTAAACATCCCGCTCACCTCCTTCCTTCTCATAGCAGCCGGCGGCAGGTAAGGAGATGTTCCTCGCTCCTGCGGCTTTACACACAGCGATGTGTGCTGCCGCAGGAACGAGGAACAACATCGTACCTGTCACGGCATCGGCATTATGGAAATGTCGGAGAATACACCCATGATACGATAGTGACGCTTTTGCGCTCGTTCATCGTATCATCTAGGATTTACACGCTACGATGTCGAAAGTGATGCCGGATGTGCGTCACTTTCGATTTGACCCCACCAACATCGCGATGTTGCAACGTGCAAAGCCGCCCTTAGGGTTAATATAGTGCTAGCAGAAAGATCTATGACGCCACAACTTATTAAGAGATGGGAAGAGGAATGATTGGCCTCGTCCCTTAGATTCATGAATATCCTCTTAGAGGAGAAACGATCTACTTTGGAAGCAACCCTTAAAAATCTATTCTCACAGAGAAGAGGCCCAACTGCTCACCAAAATACTCAAAATTTGCCAGATCCCAGGCCAAGGGTTAGGTGTTCCCCAATCTGGCACTTTTTTATGGCAATGTGACGCCCTGGACCCCAGGGGTCACAGTACACTAACAACACACACACACACACCCCTCCCCTGGCCAGGTACACCAGTCAAACAAAATCCTTGTTGCCTCCCTCCAGGGTTTGCTGTCCACACCAGGTGGGGCGGAGCCAGGCAGTTGGCCCCGCCCACCGAGGAGTACACAGGCCTGGAGGCGGGAAAAGCCAGAGAGTGGAGGAGTTGGTTGAAGGGAGAGTTGAAGTTGAGAGGTAGAAGTGAGAGGAGCAAAGACTGTACGTGTCTGGGTTGGAGCCCAGGCACGATCAGCAAGTTCAGCAGATGGTGGTGGCCGTCTGCAGGAATTGGTGGAGGTCAGCGGAACCGTAGGACCGGGGTCGGGCGGTGACCCGCCGGTACCGAACCGGGGAGCAGATTGAAGCCAAGCACCAAGGCAGGGTACTCAGACCCCGACTAGGCTAGGAGCCGCCGTAAAGGTCAAATTCTCTGATTGCGGTCTGGACCTCAGGGGTTCATTCCCAACCAAGTCCCGTCAGAAGGCAACAGCCCAACCAGTCTGGATAAGAGCCACCGCCAAGGGCCAGAGATCCAAGGGCCAGCGCCTGCGGGCAAAACGGGCTCTCCCGACATGTACACGCCAGGGAGCGGACTACCCATGGGAAGCCATAGGAGTCAAACACACATATAGGTGCAGGAAACGACAGCCACCATCAACCCGTCCGGGGAGCGTGAGAACACCGCAGCCGGCTGCGGGCCCCGTCCATCCAGCTGTTTGGTTTACCAGAGACTCTGTCCTTCTGTGTCTGAGTGAGTACAACAGTGGCATCCGGCACCGCGCTGCACCGCAACGTTGCACCCGCGCCCACTCTGCCTCCCCGCATCCGGCCCCTGCAACTGCACCTATACCTTACCTCCCAAACCGGGGCCCCGGGACCAACAACCCCTACCCATGGAGGGGCTAACACGTCAGCTGCTCTCCGCCATCGCTCCCGAGAACACCCGTCACCAGCTGAGGTGGTGCCCAACCATCACCACAACCCCGTGGGTGGCGTCACGACCGACATCCCACCACAAACCTCCCCTTTTCACTCGTGAGCGAGGAGGCACTGCTCGAGCCCCCCCGGTCCAGCCCCGTGCTTGAGCCACCGAGGAGTAGCAGCACCGGACCCGAGCGCCAGTGTGATGCCCTGGGCAAGCCAGGGGTCACAGGTCATGACACCACCACACCCTACACCCCAGATAGGTACACCAAAGCTACACCGAAAATCCTTGTTGCCTTCCTCTAGGGGCTGATGTCCACACCAAGGGGTGGGCCAGGCGGTTGGCTCCGCCCACCGAGGAGTTCACAGCCCTGGAGGCGGGAAAACCAGGCAGTTAGAAGTTAGAGTTGAGTGAGAGCAGATCAGTTTAGGGAGAGTGTGAAGTAGGAGTGAAGTGGTAAAGGAGCAAGAGAGAGGAGTAAAAGTGGAAGAGAAAGTGACAGTTGAGGAAGCCTGAAGTTGGTCCGGGTATGTGCCCCGGACTGAGAACAGCAAGGTTAGCAGACGGCAGTGACCGTCTGCAGGAGAGGCTGCTTGGAGGTTGCCGAAAGGACCGTGGACGGGTGGTGGCTCGGCGGTACCGGAGCGGTATACGAAGAGAAGCCAGCACCATTGGCAGGGGCCTTTCGGATCCCGGCAAGGCTAGGAGTCGCCGTGAATTTGCCAAATCCGTCAGTGAAGGGGACCTCTGGGTCTCCCAACAACCAAGTCCCGATTGAAGGCAACAGTACAACCGTTAGAGAGAGACACCGCCACCGCCAAGGCACCAGTTTCTCAGGGCCAGCGCCTGCGGGCAAGAAGGGGCTCCTCCGGCCCATATCCAAGCCGGGGAGCGGGTTACCGGTGGGAACCCATCGCTACTAACATCATCTTAGGTGCAGGAAAAGGGGACCGTCACCGTCAACTACTGGGGAAAAGCAACAGCAGCCGTCCGTGGGAACCGTCTTTCCAGCCGTGTGTTTTACCGAGAACTGTGTCCTCGTCTCAGGCTGAGTGAGTACCACAGTGCCGTGAGGCACAGCGCTGCCCCCGCGTCCCTGCACCCCACCAAGCCCTGCACCGGCCCCGCCATCCCTCATCACCCACCTCATCACTGGGCCCCGGGACAACTACCCCCTACCCACGGAGGGGAGAATCAACAACTTTGCTGCTCCCTGTCACCGCTCCCGGGATCCCCATACAGAGCAGCGGTGGTGTCCACTCAATCACCACAACCGTGGGTGGCGTCACGGACAATAAACAATCCCCAAAAACCAATCCCTTTTCACTCACGGGCGAGGAACGCCGCTCGAGTCCCCGGGATCCGGCCCATCGCTCGAGCCACCGAGCAGCAGCAGGCCGCAGCAGCCGCGGCAGCCGGACCCGAGCAGTGGGAGAGCGCGGCGTCCCCTCCTCCGCCCGCGACAACTTGGCGTCACGAACAGGATCTTACCGCTCTGCCGTTGGGTAGAGGTGCGCCTTGTTACTGCCGGAGGTGTCCGGCCGGAAAATTTCAGATGCCGCCATCTTTGGCGCGAAGAGTTCCCGCTCGAGCGTCTTCTCGAGTAGTGGAGGCGCGAAGGCAAAAACCCCGCCCCGATAGAGGAGGGGCCGAAAAGAGGCTAAGGGGGACGAAATGGCGACTGGTCGTATGTAGCTGCGGCTATAAAGGCAGGGACGCCAGGACTCTGCAGCCATCTTGTTCCTGGGAGAAGCCGCCAGCAACATGTGGATGCCGTCCCGCAGCACCGTAGCCCCCGCGCCTGGAACCGCGGCGTGGGTGGAAATCCGGACCGCGCAGCTCTACCAGAGGCTGCAGGTCAAAATGCAGCTCCTCATGGAGGAGTGGGAGACCGACATGGCGGAGGTTATAGCGGCCATGCGGAGACGCGAGGAGGAAGCTGAGGAAGGGAGGGTAAGTGACCCACGCCCCGATGCCCTTGAAGGGCCGGTCATCGCGGCTGCGGGACCCGGTCTAAACCCTCTCGCCCTGCTGCCTCCCTCGCCACCCGTCTCGGAAGCCGTGACCCCGCCACTAGGCCCGCTACCACCGCAACCAGTAGCGATACCCAGCATGCCCGCCCCGGCGGGCCGACCTGTAGCCGGAGCCCGTAGTCGACCGGAGGTGCTGCCATGGAAAGCCCCGAAAAACGAACCGGAGGCGTCCCCCGAGAAAGTCCCCGAGCCGGAGCCGATAGCCCGCTCCGTGCCGAAGGCCCAGCAGAGGAAAGCCCCTGTGCCCATCCCCCACACCTCGGCTGAGGTTGCGCCGGGTTGCCGCTGCAAAGCGGCGTCTAAGGCCAAGTCACCGCGGGACCTGCTGCCCAGATCACCAGCAGTGGGCAATGTCCAACAGGTCTCGCGGGGCCCGACCCGTGCGCCGGAGCTCGCAGCAGCGCCGTACTGGGACAGGGAGCCGGTACCGTTGGGCCTGGAAATCGGTGAAAGAGAAAGAAAGAAGGCGGAGATGGTGGCCCGTACGATCCGGGAGAAGGAGAGCCTGAGACAAGCTACCTTCCGGGTCCGGGGCCCGCTGTATGAAGGGCAGGTGAGGCGGTTTGATGTCCGCCGGGGCTATGGATTTATTTATGAACCGGGCCTGGAGGCCGAAGTGTTTATAGCTCGGCGGGATGTGAATGCTCATCTGCCAGAGGAGCACCCCGGTCGTAACCTGATGCCGGGCGACATAGTCCAGTACACCCGGCACTGTGGAGAGAGGGGGTGGTTCGTGCTGGATGCCAAGTTAAGGGGCAGCCAGGAGTCCCGTGTGAGCGCCGAGCCCCCTCCCTCAGGTGATGTCGAGGACTCCGAGTGAAGGCAGCGGAGCACCGTTGCACCGTCCCCGTTGGGACCACCACTATGTATTTTTGAAAGTTTGAAAAGTTTGCCAAAGAATGAAAGTAAATGATTACCGAACAGTAACCTGATTGTCTGCAACCGTGATTGAACCAGCCGTTGCCGGCATTGTTGTCCCCGTGGGGACCGCTTGAAAAGCTGCATAGAAACTTCTATGAACAGGCCCGAGAACTTGCAGGGCAACCACAAACTAGTGGCTTGTAAATAAAAATGTTTGTTGCAGCTACCGTTACCGCCTCCGGAGAGGCAGGTTGGAGGGAGGGCCCGCAGGGGAGCAGGCTGGGGCCCAGCCACCACCGGAACCGGTGGCTACCCTCTGGAGGGGAAGGACAGATCCCGCTCGGGTAACTTGGTTCAGGACTGGGGTCAAGGGGTGCTGCCTGGGTTTTAGGGGCAGCATCAGGGCCAGGTTACTTGGGTGGGAGAGAGCGGCAGCCACAACCGTTTGAAACCGTTTAGTAACGTTTAAGCAAAGCACCTCCCGATGTGGGATGAAGTTATTTTATTTGTATTATGTTTACCTTTTATATCTTTTCAGAAAAATAAAACCGGTGTTGGACGGGCAGCCCGCGGACGGTCTGCATTTTGCTAAGGGAGAATGTGACGCCCTGGGCAAGCCAGGGGTCACAGGTCATGACACCACCACACCCTACACCCCAGATAGGTACACCAAAGCTACACCGAAAATCCTTGTTGCCTTCCTCCAGGGGCTGATGTCCACACCAAGGGGTGGGCCAGGTGGTTGGCTCCGCCCACCGAGGAGTTCACAGCCCTGGAGGCGGGAAAACCAGGCAGTTAGAAGTTAGAGTTGAGTGAGAGCAGATCAGTTTAGGGAGAGTGTGAAGTAGGAGTGAAGTGGTAAAGGAGCAAGAGAGAGGAGTAAAAGTGGAAGAGAAAGTGACAGTTGAGGAAGCCTGAAGTTGGTCCGGGTGTGTGCCCCGGACTGAGAACAGCAAGGTTAGCAGACGGCGGTGACCGTCTGCAGGAGAGGCTGCTTGGAGGTTGCCGAAAGGACCGTGGACGGGTGGTGGCCCGGCGGTACCGGAGTGGTATAGGAAGAGAAGCCAGCACCATTGGCAGGGGCCTTTCGGATCCCGGCAAGGCTAGGAGTCGCCGTGAATTTGCCAAATCCGTCAGTGAAGGGGACCTCTGGGTCTCCCAACAACCAAGTCCCGATTGAAGGCAACAGTACAACCGTTAGAGAGAGACACCGCCACCGCCAAGGCACCAGTTTCTCAGGGCCAGCGCCTGCGGGCAAGAAGGGGCTCCACCGGCCCATATCCAAGCCGGGGAGCGGGTTACCGGTGGGAACCCATCGCTACCAACATCATCTTAGGTGCAGGAAAAGGGGACCGTCACCGTCAACTACTGGGGAAAAGCAACAGCAGCCGTCCGTGGGAACCGTCTTTCCAGCCGTGTGTTTTACCGAGAACTGTGTCCCCGTCTCAGGCTGAGTGAGTACCACAGTGCCGTGAGGCACAGCGCTGCCCCCGCGTCCCTGCACCCCACCAAGCCCTGCACCGGCCCCGCCATCCCTCATCACCCACCTCATCACTGGGCCCCGGGACAACTACCCCCTACCCACGGAGGGGAGAACCAACAACTTTGCTGCTCCCTGTCACCGCTCCCGGGATCCCCATACAGAGCAGCGGTGGTGTCCACTCAATCACCACAACCGTGGGTGGCGTCACGGACAATAAACAATCCCCAAAAACCAATCCCTTTTCACTCACGGGCGAGGAGCGCCGCTCGAGTCCCTGGGATCTGGCCCATCGCTCGAGCCACCGAGCAGCAGCAGGCCGCAGCAGCCGCGGCAGCCGGACCCGAGCAGTGGGAGAGCGCGGCGTCCCCTCCTCCGCCCGCAACACCAGCGAACCCCTAGGCGAGCGGCGTTCCCAACCCCCTACACCCGCGACGGCAAGAGCAAGAAAACAAGAAAATGGTCGTTTGCAAACTGTGCAGTACCAATATAAGACGGGACAGACAACTACCAGCCTGACCATCACTAGCATGCTCAGTCACATGACCAAGGACCCGACTAGGTGTCTCCCCTATAAGTTACAAGTTGGGAGCACTGCAGCACTGCCTTGGTGAAATGGCAAAAGGCTCTGTTGAAACTAATATCTTTAACACTAGAAGTCCCAGAAATTGCGAGCTCCAAAGGGTTCCAATGGTAGAAATGTTAAATGACCCTGACTTCTAGTGTTAAGAGACAAACAGCACAACTCTGCACAGTTGTTGAAAGGTCCAAGCAGGTCTGTAGTAGAGATGAGCGAACCCCCGCGATTCGGTTCACCAAACCAAACAAAGGGTGTGTTTGCGAACCGTTATCGAACTTTTATTGAACCTTTCCAAACCCCATTGGTTTCAATGGGAGGCTAATTGTAAGGCACAGAATACACCTTTAGGGGTGTTGATAAGCTTCCAAAACAGCAAAAATACATTGTACAGTCCACCACCACTGTTTTAGCATAGACATTAGCTTCCTAGGCTATTGATAGAAGAAATATAGAGGTTGACGAGAGACAGGCATAGGGCTGGTAAAGGGAGAGATGGGGATGCACAGCAACAATGTAACCAAGCGAGTGCAGCCCTATGTGTGAAATTACATACCATACAAAGAGAAAGAAAGCCATGGAACCCATAGGGTGTAGGGGCGACATGACAGCCCGGAGGGTAGGGAGTTGATGGGGTTAAACATTGTTGGTTCGTTTAGGAATGAGGAAAAGAAGGTGATTGGTTAGGGGGTGGAGTGTGGTGGAAGGAAAGGAGGGAGCTTCATGGTGTATATAATAGGAGGTGGGAGTCCATTACCTCCTCTTGCATTTCCTGGATGACAGCTTGGACGGGCTGGGGAACTTCCATCATGACATCCAGCATGATGGATCCGGACATCGCAGATCTGCAGCTTGGATGGGCTGGGGAACCTCCATCATGATGTCCTGAGGAATCCTCGGATCTGGTCAGCATGGCGGTGCAGGGCGCCCAGGTAGTGCAGTCCTACACCCAGGCTGCCTGGGTGTCTCCTCGGCACCTTCCCCTCCCCCCCCCTCTTTGCTGTAGTGCTGGCAGTTTCAGGACTCGCCGGGGTCTTTTGGGGAAGGTGGGGGTGAGGAGGACAACGTGAGAGCCCCCACTCCCGTGGGGACCCTCCGCAGCTGGGTGGGCAGCGATAGCTTGCAGCGCCCGCTCTGGCTGTCGGGAGGAATCTCCTGCAGGGCCGCGACGGCCGAAAAGGGGGCGTGTCCAGCCCGGGGGCCTACTTCCGGTGTGAGGCCTCAGGCTGGATTTTTTGAGCGATGCGGCCGCTCCCGGCAGGGAGCGCGCCCAGCGGCGGTGGATGGACAACACCCCCCCCCCTCCCTCCGCGGGGGGGCGGAGGACGGCTGCCTACAGGGTCACCTCACCTGTGTGGCTTGGATTATTGGGACCGGAGGACTGGGCGCAGAAGGCGGCGGCGAGGAGGAGACAGGAGGCGCCTGCAGGGTCACCTCACCTGTGTGGCTGGATTATCGGGACCGGAGGACTGGGCGCAGTAGGCGGCGGCGAGGAGGAGACAGGAGGCGCCTGCAGGGTCACCTCACCTGTGTGGCTGGATCATCGGGACCGGAGGACTGGGCGCAGCAGGTGGCGACGAGGAGGAGACAGGAGGCCTGCTGTCTATCCTGGAGCAGGCATTGGGACAAGGGTGCAGCTCTCATCAGTAGCGGCTTCCCCCAGGAGGGGAGCGCCCAGCATTGTGGAGGCGACAATCGGCCCAAACAGGGCATGTGGACACGATGCTCCTGGCGTCAGGGGGCGAACCCGGCGGGCATTCGGTGCCTGCAGCTTGAGGGACTGTCCCGGGATCAGCGACGGACGACTGGCGAAAAGGACGGTGACGGCTGATCTGAGGGCGTCCTCTGGAGGCAGCCTGGCGTGGTAATCAATTTAAGTTTCAGCCTTTTTGTAGTGGTGGGGGGACAGTCGCTGTAGTGGAGTAGTGTCTGGAGATATGGGTAGCAGCTGGGGGGGTTTGGAGCATGTGGTTAGTTCATAGGTCGGTTGGTTGTTCTGGAGGCCAGGGGCAGAGTTACAGACGGGGTGGTCTCATGGCAGCGGGGTTGTGAGGGTGGCGTCAGGTCCGGTGGTTACAGTTGCAGGTTGGGGATCGCGAGGTTCGGTGTTTACCGCAGTTTAGGTCTTGTGAGACTTGGTTAAGGGGGCTGATGATTGCGGCACATGTGAGCGGGTGAGATGGCGCAGTTATTGAAGGTTTGCTGGGGTGTTTCATTATTAATCTTCTGATGCATGGTGGTTCTTATTGGATGAATTATGGTGGGTAAGGTAAAGGGGCGAGGGGTCCCGCGGTACGGTGTGTTCGAGGAGTTTTCAGGGGGTTTTTGTGAGTGATGTGTAGGTGCGGGGCCCCGGTATGGCGCGAGGGTTGCTGTGGATAAGTGAATAAAGGAGAGCGGAAATGTAGGAGAAGGTGAAGTGTTGGTTGCTGTAATGGGTTTGTAGGTTTGCAACCGCATCAATGGTAACATGGGGTTAATTTGTGGCTAGTCAGCATGTTATCCCATTGTGGAGGTTGGTGCTGGGAGGAATGTTGAGTCCAGCGTGACTGAATTGGTGTCAATGTAGGTGCTGGGCAGCTTTGGGCTGCTGTGGGTGAACTCGGTTAATCAGCAATGGTGGGCTGCGGACGGAATAATGGAGTTCTTCGGACAGCCGTGATTACGGGTGGGGACTATGCGAGTTATGGTTTGGACTAGAGGATTGGGTACTTGTGGTGCATAGAGTGTAAGTCGGATAGCTTAGGGCCATCTGGTATTATTGGGTGTTTTGCATGGGTGGACTCCTGGCATCTGTGGGCTGGTGGAGTCTATTTAATATTCATATACAATTTAAAAAAAAAAAAAAAAGGAATGCTTGGCCCGGTGGTAGGTATGGGCATCTGGGTAAGGGTTTGCTTAGGGAGTCGTGGTGCTCCGGTCTCACGGCACGAAGGTATTTGGTTTGAAGGTACAGTTGTGCGTTACGGGAAAATGGTAGTACGCCCCACGGTGGTCGGCTTTGAGCGGATACTATGGTGTGGCCAAGGTTTTAATTTATCTTGGGCTGTAATATGAGAGCTCAAAGGGGGTTGCGTGTCCCAAGGTTTTCCTTGAGATCGAAAGGCCCGGACATGGTGTTTGGTAAAGTTGTGTCTCCTGATGCCCATAGTTGCATATGGAGTCAATCGGGCCAGTGGTGTGGCTGCAATTTTCCGGTGGGCATTGTAGTACAGGGAGCTTGTCGTGGTCCAGTTTGCAGAGGCAAGCGGACTATGCATTATGGTTGGAGGTGTTGTTGGGGACCTTGGGATCGAAGGTAATGCTTCAATATCTTCGACTCAGTAAGGGGTACAGGGCGATGGTTGCGGTTGTTTTGTTTTTTGAGGCCGTGTTAATTTTGGGGTGGAGCATGGTTCCGTTAGGCCGTGTGGGCCTCGTTGAAATTAAGTGGGCCTGATTTCAGATGAAGAAGGTCCATTAGTGTGGTAGTTGAGTATGTGGGAAGATTTTGGGATTTTCTGGGGAAGACAGCTCGAGCCTCTGTTGTTGTCAGAGGGTGTGATGGCGGAATAAATTGGTCAGGGGAGACCGGTAGTGATATTTGGCTCTGGGGAAGCTGCAAGGTCAGCTGTAGGGGAAATTTCAAGGCTATGGATTGCAGTCGTTTTACAGCGGGGTTTCACTTTAGCGGTTTCCTGGGAGAACTAGGTTTGGGGTGCGAAGTGACCCAGTAGCATAAGCAGTGTGAGTGTCATCCTGTTGTTGTATCTCAACCCCAGTGGTGGTTTAATTCAGCTGGAGACAGGAGGAGGACTGACTGTACAGGGTGACTGTACAGTGGTTCTTTGGTCGGTACTGGGGAGGACGATGGTACAGTCGGTACTGCATTTAATTGATTATAATAAGGCCAGCGGGGCATGGTGTGGATTCCGGTATAGTTTGGGAGCTTGTGGCATGGTGGGCCTGAGTGGCCGTCAGAGGGACCCGGTGGCTCCTGCCACCAAGGATCAGGGGAGTGCGGTGCAGTAAGGTGGACTGGGTACGCTGGATGGTGCATATATGGGATGCTCAGAGTTTAAGTGATAGATGGAAAGGTTTTAATGGTTGGTTTGGCTTGCAAGTTGGGGGAGCAAGCATTGGGTGTGTGGGGGTCCAGGCCACGCAAGGTGTCACGTGGCCTGTTCTGTGGCGGGGGTAGGTCTGGTCCAGAGGCGGTTTAACGGATAATGTTATTTGATTGGAGAGTCACTTGTAGGATATAGTGGCTCCGGTTACAAGGATCTTGCAGGCATGGGTCCTGCAAGGTGGGGGGGTATTGATCCGTAGGTGATTCATACCTCATCTCCGGCCCGGTGTGTGTTGCGGCCAGGGATCATGTTTTGGTGGTGGAAGGTGGTTTCTGGACCGGGCCTACCCAGGGTTACGTATTGTATTACGTACTGTATTATTATTATTATGGTATTACCTATTGTTAAATGTTGGGGACGCCCGTTGGACGGCGCCCCCTTGTGTTAATGTGTAAACAATAGGCAATAAAGGGCTGCTGTGGCCATTTTTTACCAAGTCGCAAGCAGTGTCCGTGTATTATTGATACCGGGTAAGGGTAATTGGGAATAATATAGGAATCAACGACCGGAAAATCCCTCCTGGAAATGTCAAGAAAGCCATGGAACCCATAGGGTGTAGGGGCGACATGACAGCCCGGAGGGTAGGGAGTTGATGGGGTTAAACAGTGTTGGTTCGTTTAGGAATGAGGAAAAGAAGGTGATTGGTTAGGGGGTGGAGTGTGGTGGAAGGAAAGGAGGGAGCTTCATGGTGTATATAATAGGAGGTGGGAGTCCATTACCTCCTCTTGCATTTCCTGGATGACAGCTTCCCACCCACCCTCCCTTCTATTGTGTATTGTTATTATTGGTGTGTTTATATGCATGTATAGTTATTTGTCAGGGCAGGGAGGACTGGTAAGCCCAGGAGGTGGATCCTCTGGACCGAGTACCCCACCGGGGGGCAGGGTACACGGCAGCCGGAGCACTGGCGTGGCCGGGACGGGTGTAACCAGGGTCACGGAGTTCTTTAGATTAATACCGGAAACAGGCACAGGTACCCGGTAGCAAGAGACAAACAGTAACAGGGCACAGCACAAGGGGACCTGAGCACCTAGCTCAAAAGACAGGCTTCAGGACACGTTGATCAGGCCCCGCCCACATGGAAAGGCCAGTCTTATATACCCAGCACAGCCTCATGTCATTTCCTGCTGCAGGTGTGCTGGGCCTATAAGACCAGGAGAGTGGGCGCGGCCTGGTCCTATACAGAAGCATGAGGCCAATACTCAGAGTCAGACTCCTGAGACCAGGAGCAGGACTCAGGGGAGCAGGAGCGGGAGCGGCAGCCATGACTGGTGGACACATGGAGTGGATCAGTGGGTAAGGAGTGGTGCTGGGACACGGGGAGCGTGACAGTACCCCCCCCTCTAAGCACAGAACCCCAGGGGCACCCCGGATCGAGACACCGGACCGGGACCCAACGCAAAGGCGGGGAAGGACCTCTGACCCCGTGCCGCCTTCTTAGCCGCACGGCGCTTAGCCGATCTATCAGCAGTGGCAACGGGGGCAACGGGAAGAGGAGGACCGACAGAAACAGGACTGGCATCGTGGAGAACCGGCCCGGGCGCCTCGGAGCGGGCACAGGACAGTGACTCATCCCCGGTAGCCGGTGGCATCAGAGTCTCAATCGTCAGGGACGGTGGAACGACGCCGGAGTGCGTCATCACTTCTGGTTCTGGTGGCACCACAGGCACAAGTGCCAGGATCTGTGGTACAACGCTGGACTGCGTCATTTTCTCCTCTTCTTGTGACATAATAGGGTCAGGTGCCAGGGGCTGAGGAACGGACTGTAGACAGGTATCATGGCACGAGGGACTCCAGCGAGAGATTGCGCCTGAGCGCCAACTGATGTCAGGGTCATGGATTTGTAGCCAGGGCAGACCCAGCAGGAGCGCAGGAGTCATTCTCGGGATGACGTATAACGCAATAGTCTCAGTGTGCAGGGCACCAATACAAAGTCTCACGGGTTCGGTGGTGTACCGGACAGGTTTGTATAGTGGTTTTCCGTCCACGGAGGCGAACCAGAGGGGTTTTGCAAGCGGGATGACCGGTATCCGATAACGGTCCACGGTAGCTTGTAGGATGAAATTACCCGCTGCTCCCGAATCAATGTGAGCCTCTGCCGTGAACTGGGTTTTCTCGGTCGTGACCTGGACAGTCTGTGTAACCGGGACTGAAGGGATTCCGGTACCAAGGGTGGCGGTTCCCACCATCCCTTGGACTTGGGGTCTACCTGGTCTCTCCGGGCAAGAACGAAGCAGATGTGAACCGCTTCCACAATAGAAACACAGGCCCCGGGCGAGTCGCTCTGCACGGCGTTGCTCGGCTTGGCTCAGCCGGTCTATTTGCATAGGTTCGGGACTTGAATCACAGGAAGGCAATGGCGGGGGAACGGTAGACTTCTGCAGGACAAAGGAGTGACGGACTGGTCGGTTCTCTCGGGATACCTCCTTGGTCCGTTCCTGAAAACGGAGATCAATCCGGGTGGCTAGTGATACCAAAGCATCCAAGGTACGGGGAACGTCACGACTGGCTAATTCGTCCTTGATGCGACCGGAGAGCCCCTCCCAGAAGGCGGCAGTCAAGGCCTCATTGTTCCAGCCTAGCTCTGAGGCAAGCGTGCGGAACTGGATGGCGTACTGGCCCACCGTCAGGGTTCCTTGGCGTAGCCGGAGGAGCGAGGAGGTAACCGCAGTAGTGCGTCCCGGTTCATCAAAGGTACTTCGAAAAGCCTGAAGGAATTCCCGGATGTCGGTCGTCACCGGATCCTCGTTCTCCCACAACGGATTTATCCAGGCCAACACCTCGCCTTCCAGGTGGGACATCACAAAGGCTATCTTGGCTTGGTCGGAAGCGAAGAGGTGCGGGAGTAATTTGAAGTGCAGTGAGCACTGGTTCAAAAACCCCCGGCAGTTCTTGGGGTCCCCGGCATACCGAGGCGGAGCAGCGAGGCGAAGTTGCGAGGCTGCGGAGACAACAGGTTCAGATCCAGACACAGATTGCTGCGTGGACTGAGACGAGGCGGCAGTCTGTAATGTGTACAACCGGTGGTCCCCAGAGGTCAGGAACTTCAGTATTCGGTGTAAGGTGTCACGCTGTTGCACCAGTTCCTGGCGTAGTTCAGCCAGCTCAGACGCTTGTGCTCCGGCGGAATCCATGGCCTGATCAATCTGTCAGGGCAGGGAGGACTGGTAAGCCCAGGAGGTGGATCCTCTGGACCGAGTACCCCACCGGGGGGCAGGGTACACGGCAGCTGGAGCACTGGCGTGGCCGGGACGGGTGTAACCAGGGTCACGGAGTTCTTTAGGATAATACCGGAAACAGGCACAGGTACCCGGTAGCAAGAGACAAACAGTAACAGGGCACAGCACAAGGGGACCTGAGCACCTAGCTCAAAAGACAGGCTTCAGGACACGTTGATCAGGCCCCGCCCACATGGAAAGGCCAGTCTTATATACCCAGCACAGCCTCATGTCATTTCCTGCTGCAGGTGTGCTGGGCCTATAAGACCAGGAGAGTGGGCGCGGCCTGGTCCTATACAGAAGCATGAGGCCAATACTCAGAGTCAGACTCCTGAGACCAGGAGCAGGACTCAGGGGAGCAGGAGCGGGAGCGGCAGCCATGACTGGTGGACACATGGAGTGGATCAGTGGGTAAGGAGTGGTGCTGGGACACGGGGAGCGTGACATTATTCAATTTTTAGAGCCATTACAAAAAAAAAAAAAAAATGAGAAAAGAAAGTATTGGAGGAAGTGTCGTGTATAAAATAATAATAATAATAAAAAAAAAAAAAACAAAAACGAAACAAAAGAGATTTCTATGTGGATTGTGATGTATATTGTCATTTGGGATTCTTGTAAGTGGGTGAATAAGATGGGGGTAATGTGGGAATATATGTATATGATGTGTATGATGTATATGTGTATGGTCAGCATAAATAATGGGGATTATGTTCTTTGTCACAGCAGCGGGGGTAGGTCTGGTCCAGAGGAGCTCTAATTGTTACTGGTGTTTGGATGGAGAGCCACTGGGGAAGGTACAGTGGCTCCGGTTACTGGTGACCTGCAGGTACAAGGTTGTCTTCAGGGACGAGGTATTGCTCCGTTGGTGATCAATGCCTTATATATGGGTCAGGGTTGTTGCCAAGGATTATATATTAAGGAGTTGATGGTTGCCAGGGAGTCACAGGTGGCTATAGTGTCCCAGGTGATAGGTAATTGAAAGTACGGGAGTTTTTGGTTTTGGTAAGGGTATTACTCCTTTGGTGACTTTTACCTCATTTAAATATGGGACCATTGTTATGGTCAGAGATCCATTTTGGTGAAATGGTAATCGCAGGAGGAGTCACTGGTTGGGGTCATGGTTCTGGATCCAAGTGCAGTGCAAGCACGTGGTTCTGCAAGGCATAGGGGTTTTGATCCGTAGGTGATTAATACCTCTTATCTCTGGGCTAGTTGCAGCCGGGGATGTTGTTGGATTAAAGTCGCTAACGGGCTTTAAGGTTTTTGAGGTCACAGTTACTGTTATGCACATGGGGGATTGATCCGTAGGTGATTGATGCCTCATATCTCTGGGCTGGAGGTTGCAGCCGGGGATAATATTGAGTTGGAGGTAAAGAGGAATGTAAGGTTTTGAGACACGGTTGATACTTGATGCTACTTGGGGGGGTTTTAATCCGTAGGTGATTAATGCCCCCATCTCTGGGTCGGTGTGTTGCGGCCAGGGATCGTGTTTCTGACGGTTGTGTGATTTGAAGGGTCACTTGTAGGATATAGTGGCTTTGGTTACAGGGATCTTGCAGGCATGGGGTCCTGCAAGGTTGGGGTATTGATCCGTAGGTGATTAATGCCTCGTATCTCTGGGTCGGTGTGTTGCGGCCAGGGATCGTGTTTTTCTGACGGTTTGTGTGATTGAAGAGTCACTTGCGGAATACAGTGGCTTCGGTTACAGGGATCTTGCAGGCATGGGGTCCTGCAAGGTTGGGGTATTGATCCGTAGGTGATTAATGCCTCGTATCTCTGGGTCGGTGTGTTGCGGCCAGGGATTGTGTTCTGGTGGTGGAGTATGGCTTCTGGACCGGACTTATGGCGGGGGTAGGTCTGGTCCAGAGGCGGTTTAACGGATAATGTTATTTGATTGGAGAGTCACTTGTAGGATATAGTGGCTCCGGTTACAAGGATCTTGCAGGCATGGGTCCTGCAAGGTGGGGGGTATTGATCCGTAGGTGATTCATGCCTCATCTCCGGCCCGGTGTGTGTTGCGGCCAGGGATCATGTTTTGGTGGTGGAAGGTTGTTTCTGGACCGGGCCTACCCAGGGTTACGTATTGTATTACGTACTGTATTATTATTATTATGGTATTACCTATTGTTAAATGTTGGGGACGCCCGTTGGACGGCGCCCCCTTGTGTTAGTGTGTAAACAATAGGCAATAAAGGGCTGCTGTGGCCATTTTTTACCAAGTCGCAAGCAGTGTCCGTGTATTATTGATACCGGGTAAGGGTAATTGGGAATAATATAGGAATCAACGACCGGAAAATCCCTCCTGGAAATGTCAGGGAAAGGCACACATAATGTGGGTGCACATCAGAGCCGTAAAGCATTTAAATATACAATGAATTTTATTGGATCAAAAAAGGGACAAAGACATGATAAAAACCTTTAAAATTACACATATGACACAATATGACCTCAATGATAATAAATTGTAGTACATAAGGGTAATACCAATAGACAAGAATTATGACTCCATCAATGAATTCTAAACAATTAAACCGTGCAATGCATGCAAATGACCTTTATTCATAATTATTCGGGGCCCCACATCCAATACAGTAAGATGTTTAACAGATAATGAAGACCTCAGGGTAATGCTTAATAGGATATATCCTGACCCCAGATCGTACCTATAGCAGTGGTGTGCAGGGTCAGCACATCAAAATATCAACATTGCACTGTATATCAAATAAAAGTTTAAGCCACCTCAGCAATAATATGAGATGACACCATACAACGGGGGTAGCTAGAAAATAGAGAGGATAAATCCTGTTAACATGTGGGCAGATGTTAATGACATGGGCATCAGAACATAATATGAGGTAGCAAAATCCAGCCAGGAATTATATCTGGAGCAATTATATGCAGAACTGACCCATCATACTGGCCAAATACCAGTGTATGTCAGATAATGCCCAGATCCACTACTAATAATGTCCGTATACCAGATAAATAGTGAAGGTCCCCCTCACACAAGAGGTGCCAGGGCATAGGCACATGGGAGGGGATAACACTGAAATAAGAGTGGAGCAAAGAGTACATCCACTGACCACTCAAACAGTGTAGGGGTCAGAGAGACGTAATTACCAGCCGGGCCCGGTGTGGTCAAGGAATTTGCATGCAAGAATGGTAAGGACGGAGTAGGAGTGAGGTCAAGGAAGAACCCAACGCGTTGCGCTGACTAGCAGCTTCGTCAGGGGAAGTATGAACAAGAAGACCCAAGACACGTATATATATATGTACACAGCAATTCAATAATCACTTGCCGGTGAGCGTTATAGTGGTGGCAGCTGTCTCGATCCACCCGAAGCCATGGCGTTTACCATATAGGGAGATGTGGGTTCGCATGCTGCAAAGTAGCGCTTGCGTGAAGACAACCGGAAATTTGAAAAGGCACGTGACGACAACAGTAGCCACGTGCACAAAGCCGGAATGTCTGGATTATCAACAAATAGTACAGCGCATGCGTGTGCCGTGCATAGAAGGAGGCGTCCCTCACAACAGCACAAGCAGTCACGCATGTTAGAGCACGGCGTATAGAGATATAAAGAACAAAGTTACGCATGCGCAAGTAGTTCAGAGGGGAAAGTAATCCTAATTCAAATGAACGAGCAATTGCATGAATAAAGCAGAGTGACAGCCCAAACCTATACTATAAAAGAAGCCTGAAGATCCGTATCAGGTGTTTTTTATATAATAATGCTGGTACCCCGGTTTGTAGACAGCAAATACTGCAAATATGGTAAAGCTATAACAACAATAGTGTATAAATAAACAAGCAGTAAATACCTATGGGGCGGCAAAGATGCTTATATGTTTAGACATCAGGTCTACAAAAAAAGGGGTATGGAATAAGATTCCAGCATCAGTGAGCTTGAACCGCGCCCCTGTATAATCCAGAGTCAAGGCATGGCGGCCATGATGTACAAATACAGCCAGGTCAGATAGCATTTGGTACAAAGTGTAGGATACAAATCATACAACCCACAGAGCTGTTCTGGAGAGAGGGGGGGATCCATGTGTGGAAATAATCACATCATGGTGCCCAAAGTCAGAAATTGGGTCTCAACAGATGTCATCTCCTCAAGATCCATCAAAGGTCTGTACGAGGTTTCTTTCTGTGCATCTTCTTTTCTCTTTTCTTTTTCCTTATCCTTTCCTTTTTCTGTTTTATCCCAATTTACCGACATCTTCCTTTGAAGTGGGATTCACAATACAGAAACATGGTTTACACCCATTGGACAATAGACTGCAAGGGAATAACAATGGAAAGCAAAACGTTAGACAAAAAACCAAGGGAAGGTCACCTGGCCTAACCCAAAAAGCCAGTGTAAAGTAATTCCTCGTTTAACCCATGAGGGGTAAGAGAGTCCAGATGGAAGATCCATCTTGACTCTGCACGAAGAAGGGCTTTATGAAGGGGGCCCCCCCTGCCCGTGTCATGGATCCTCTCCAAACCCACTACCCGTAGGTTTCTGCTGGAGCCCGAGTGATATCCCAAGAAATGAGATGCTATTGAGGTAAGGGTCTTACCTTTCTTGAGATCAATGGCTGTCAAATTGATGGTAGAGATGTGTTTTTGAATTCGCTTTCTAAGCTCCTGAGATGTCTGACCCACGTACACCTTTGGGCAATCACAGATAATGGCGTAGATAACATTAGTAGTTTTACAATTGATATAAGCATGTAACTTATGTTTTTTTGCATCAAAAGGGTTCATGAAGCAATCCCTACTGGGATGTACATGGGGGCAAACACTACAGGAGCCACAAGGAAACGAACCCTTCAAATTAATGCCTCTATGCAGCTTGACCGTAGGTCTCCGAAAATGGCTGCTGGTGAGCAGATCTCTGAGCCGTGGTGCACGACGTGCGGTGAGGAGTGGGGTATCACTCACCAACGATGACACTTGAGGGTCCGAAGTCAGAATAGTCCAATGTCTTGACAGGATCTGTTGTACTTGCTTCCATTGATTGTTGTAATTAGTGACCAGGCGGAGTGGCTGTTCTCCCTTCATGGTTTGCTTTTGCATGAGAGATTGCTGGGTTTCATTTTTCGCCCTCCTGAAGGCATTGGAAATAATACTGCGAGGATACCCACGATTCCTGAAACGATGGGTTAAATCATTAGCTTGTGCACCAAAATCCTCAGACAAGGTACAGTTCCTACGTACCCTTAAAAATTGACCAATCGGTACGCCTCTTCTGGTGTGGAAAGGATGGAAGCTGTCGAAGCTGAGCAAGCTGTTCGTGGCCGTGGGTTTACGATATAACTCAGTTTCAAGGCGTCCATCCTTAATTCTGACTGAGAGGTCCAAAAAGGTAGCTGTGGATGACGAAATAGTGTATGTGAGGAAGATGTTAACACCATTGTCATTTAAGGATCTTAGAAAGTCATGACATAGTTCCTCAGGACCAGTCCAGATGAATATCACATCATCAATAAACCTTCTCCAATGAGTGATAAACTGTTCAAAAAATCTGGAAGGATAGACAGCAGTTGCCTCCCACCATCCTAAAAACAAATTCGCATAGGATGGTGCGAAGCGCACCCCCATGGCCACGCCAGATGTTTGTTTGTAGTATTGGCGATCAAACAAAAAGTAGTTGTGATTGAGGGCAAAAGAACAAAGGTCCAACAGGAAGGAGTCATGCATTCTGTCAGAGTTAGTTTGAGCATCCAAAAAATATGTTAATGTTCGGATACCATCTTGGTGAGCGATGTTAGAGTACAGGGCCTCTACGTCGCAAGTTACCAAAAAGGACCCAGGTGGAATCATGACAGATGTACTGCATTTGATGAATTCCGTAGAATCCCGCAAATATGAGGGCAAGTTCAGCACCATCGTTTGCAGAAAAAAGTCCAAATACGTCCCCACCATCTCACATAGACCTCCTATGCTCGACACAATAGGTCGACCGGGTGGCATGTCCATAATTTTGTGCACCTTGGGTAACATATAAAATGTGGGGGTCACGGGTTGCTCCACCCACATAAATTGTTTCTCTTTGATGGTGATAATGCCTAAGGTGCATGCCCGATCCAAAAGGTTTTTAAGCTTTTTGGAAAAGATCGGAGTCGGGTCAGAGGGAATCTTCAAATAGAATCTTGTATTATCGAGTTGCCTCTTGGCTTCCTCCAAATACATGCTCACAGGCCACAGAACCACGTTACCCCCTTTGTCAGCTTCCTTAATAACAAAACTAGTATTACTACGGAGTTGTTGTACAGCCTTTCTCTCAAGGGGGTTCAGGTTCTGGCCAGTGCCCGGATCGGCAGGCAGTCTAGAGATGTCAAATTTGACTACCTCAAAGAATGTCTTAATGGCAGGGGTCAGGGATAGCGGTGGTGTAGCTGTGGACTTACGTTTCAGTGGAAAAGGTTTCCTGCCCATAGGGTTCTCACTCTCAAGAAGAAGATCCAGGAGGTCATAGAAGGTCTGGCGGTCTGTCTCAGGGAGATGATCAATGATATCAGGTTTTTGTACATAGTTTTGAACACCAAATTCCTGCAAAATAGGTATAAATCCTTAGTAAAGGTAAATTTGTCAAGAGTGTTCATAGGCACAAAGGTTAGACCCCTCTGTAAAACCGAAATTTCACAGGTAGACAGATTGTAGTCCGACAAATTAATAATTTGTAGCGAGTCATCTGGAGCAATATTACCTATATCGGAGGTGGAAGCAACAACCGTGCTGGCATTTGGGGCGGTCACAATTAAAGACGTCTGTGACTCCTGTTCGGCCGATAGGAGTTCTGAGTCCGAGGTTTGATGTTTCTCTTTCTGAGATTTCTTGTGCTTTCTGCCCCTTCTGACCCGGTGTCTGCGTCGCTGCTTGTATTGGATAAAAAATCCTCACTAGTTGTAAGATCATTGGTGAGATTGTCACGAAGTGTGGGATTCCTGGAGCTGGATTGCATCCCTCGTCTCAAGTTGCCATGATGTTTCCATTTATAGGCAACCCCTTTCTTAAAATCACTGCGGTCTCTATTCAGTTTATGCTTTTTCCTCTGTATAACATCATCCTCATACTTGTCCAAGGAATCCTTCATTTGTATTAAGAATGGCTGTACCTGTGAGGCCTTATCAAATTTGTTTAAATAACTTTCCTTATTCTTAATCTCCATTTTAATATTGGAGAATAGTTCACGGTCATGTTCAAGCAATAAATTAATAATTATATGCGAACATTTAAGAAGACCCTGTTCCCATATATTTTTAAAGGGTGCTGTGGGTTCCCAAGCTGGAAAAATTTGAACCCTCAGTCCCCGGGGGCAGATGTTCGCGCCTAAGTATTCCTCTAAACTACGAATATTCCAATACAGGCCAATCCCCCTTTTATGTAAGGCCAAGAGTTCCTGTGAACACTTTGAAAAATCAGAGTCTAATGTAGAATTAGTACTCATAGAAAATGGGTTGTCAACCCCTTGTGCGCGCCACGCGGCTTCTCTGGCTTCCCAAGCCATGATGTCACCAACCACAACAGCAACGGCAAGAATGAGAATAACAATCACGCATGAGAATAGTGCCAATACTCAATAATAACTCATGAATGGGTTAAATTCCTACATGCGGATACATAAAGGCGTGCTATCCCTAGAACCTGGCCAGCCAGAAAAATAACACTAGTAAAGGGAGAGATGGGGATGCATAGCAACAATGTAACCAAGCGAGTGCAGCCCTATGTGTGAAATTACATACCATACAAAGAGAAGGGAAAGGCACACATAATGTGGGCGCACATCAGAGCCGTAAAGCATTTAAATATACAATGAATTTTATTGGATCAAAAAAGGGACAAAGACATGATAAAAACCTTTAAAATTACAAATATGACACAATATGACCTCAATGATAATAAATTGTAGTACATAAGGGTAATACCAATAGTAGAGTTGAGCGCGGTTCGAGGTTCTCCAGTTCTAGGCTCGAGTGATTTTGGGGCCTGTTCTAGATCGAACTAGAACTCGAGCTTTTTGCAAAAGCTCGATAGTTCTAGAAACGTTCGAGAACGGTTCTAGCAGCAAAAAAACAGCTAATTCCTAGCTGGCTTTCCGCTGTAATAGTGTAAGTCACTCTGTGACTCACACTATTATAACATTTCAGTGTATAGTGTGCGTGAACAGCGCCTTCAGATCACTGCTGTTTGTATAATGGCAATCGCCATTTTTTTTTTTTTTTCCTTCTCTTCCTTCCCTAAGCGCGCGCGTCTTGTGGGGCGGGCCAGCATGTCAGCCAATCCCAGACACACACACAGCTAAGTGGACTTTTAGCCAGAGAAGCAACGGCATGTGTGATAGGATGTCCATGTCACATGTCCCTGCATTATAAAACCGGACATTTTCCTCCAGGATGCCATTATCTCTTCTGCGTCTTTGGTGTCAGACATCACTGTCGCAGCTCCGTCCTTTGTCCTATCGCTGATACAGCTGTATGCGCTCCATACACAGCGCTGGACAGCTTAGGGATAGCACTTTCTATCAGTCCTTTTAAGGGCTCAAACCGGCAGGGTCAGAGCCATAGGTGACAGGTCCTGAAAACAGCAACAGCGTCTGTGTAGCAAAGGTCAGGGATTTCCTCCCTGCATTTCCCTATTAGGAGGGAATAGAAAGGCAGGCTTCCTTTCCTCTACCCAGAGCCCCACAATCCTGGCACTGTACCCTCCTGTCCTCTGCACACTCCAACTCATTATAACTAAGCCATTATACTAGCAAACACTCAGTGTACCTAGTGGCATCCTAAACGTGGCTATTGGACTTTGCTATAGTCCCACTAGTGCAAAGACATTTGCAGCACCTCTGCCTGCATTGCACACTCCAACTCATTATAACTAAGCCATTATACTAGCAAACACTCAGTGTACCTAGTGGCATCCTAAACGTGGCTATTGGACTTTTGTCTAGTCACACTAGTGCAAAGACATTTGCAGCACCTCTACCTGCATTGCACACTCCAACTCATTATAACTAAGCCATTATACTAGCAAACACTCAGTGTACCTAGTGGCATCCTAAACGTGGCTATTGGACTTTGCTATAGTCCCACTAGTGCAAAGACATTTGCAGCACCTCTACCTGCATTGCACACTCCAACTCATTATAACTAAGCCATTATACTAGCAAACACTCAGTGTACCTAGTGGCATCCTAAACGTGGCTATTGGACTTTGCTATAGTCCCACTAGTGCAAAGACATTTGCAGCACCTCTGCATGCATTGCACACTCCAACTCATTATAACTAAGCCATTATACTAGCAAACACTCAGTGTACCTAGTGGCATCCTAAACGTGGCTATTGGACTTTGCTATAGTCCCACTAGTGCAAAGACATTTGCAGCACCTCTGCCTGCATTGCACACTCCAACTCATTATAACTAAGCCATTATACTAGCAAACACTCAGTGTACCTAGTGGTATCCTAAACGTGGCTATTGGACTTTTGTCTAGTCACACTAGTGCAAAGACATTTGCAGCACCTCTACCTGCATTGCACACTCCAACTCATTATAACTAAGCCATTATACTAGCAAACACTCAGTGTACCTAGTGGCATCCTAAACGTGGCTATTGGACTTTGCTATAGTCTCACTAGTGCAAAGACATTTGCAGCACCTCTGCCTGCATTGCACACTCCAACTCATTATAACAAAGCCATTATACTAGCAAACACTCAGTGTACCTAGTGGCATCCTAAACGTGGCTATTGGACTTTTGTCTAGTCACACTAGTGCAAAGACATTTGCAGCACCTCTACCTGCATTGCACACTCCAACTCATTATAACTAAGCCATTATACTAGCAAACACTCAGTGTACCTAGTGGCATCCTAAACGTGGCTATTGGACTTTGCTATAGTCCCACTAGTGCAAAGACATTTGCAGCACCTCTACCTGCATTGCACACTCCAACTCATTATAACTAAGCCATTATACTAGCAAACACTCAGTGTACCTAGTGGCATCCTAAACGTGGCTATTGGACTTTGCTATAGTCCCACTAGTGCAAAGATCTTTGCAGCACCTCTACCTGCATTGCACACTCCAACTCATTATAACTAAGCTATCATACTAGCAAACACTCAGTGTACCTAGTGGCATCCTAAACGTGGCTATTGGACTTTGCTATAGTCCCACTAGTGCAAAAACATTTGCAGCACCTCTGCCTGCATTGCACACTCCAACTCATTATAACTAAGCCATTATACTAGCAAATTTTGCTGCCAGTTTAAGGGCCGTAGTTGCATTGTCAGGGATATTTATTCTTTATTATTCTGCTGTTAATAAAGCTAGACCACCACTGCAATCTACACCACCTCTCAATTTTTACTACCACATTTTCAGTGCACAATCTTGTCGCAATCAACATGAGTGGCAAAATGACAGATGCTGGTGGAAAGGGGAAGAGGCGTGGTGGAAAAGGCAAAAAAGGTTTTGTCCGTGGGGAAGGTGGCAAAGCTCCATTATCATCTGCTGAAGATAGACCATCTACCAGCAAAAGTAAGATGTCTACTACTTACCGTGGACAATCCGATGTGCTCCCTTTTTTACGGACACGAACAACAGGAACAAAGGTAGATGATGGCCAAAAAAGGAAAATGCTTGAATGGATCTCAAGTGGTCCAACAAGTGCCCTCTCAGCCACTTCAAGTACCGCATCCAAAAAACACCAGTCCTCTGAGTTGTCATCCCAATCAAACTTGCTTTCTCCCAGCTCTGAAGTCTCCATCAGCCCTGCACAGTATGGTGGAACTGAGATGGCTGAGTCTGCAGAGCTGTTCAGTCACACTATAGCCTGGGAATCAGAGGTCTGCTCCCAAGCTACAGTGAGTACAGAACAGGAAATGGTCTGCAGTGATGCCCAGAACCTTTGTGACTCTGATTCAGGCCGTGAGGAACAAGTTTCTGAGCATAATGTTGACCCTTTGTCACAAACTGTAACACCTGTGGTTATAGACAATGAGGAACATACTGATGAAGATGAGACGCAGATACCCGATTGGGATGACAACTTAAATATTCGGTCAGGGCAAGAAGAGGCTCGGTCTGAGGGGGAGGGGAGTGCAAACACAACAATTGATGATGAAGTTCTAGATCCCACCTACTGTCAACCCACAGTCAGGCACTCGAGGAGGTCAACAGAGGTGGTGGAGGAGGATGCAACTGATGACGAAGTTACCTTGCACCTTCCTGGACAGAGTCAGAGTACTGGTAGCACGTCTACAACTGCATCCTCAGCCACCACTCTGCCTCTGAGCATTATTCGGGGTGGATCAACAGGTCGCATGGCCTCTAAGCCTTGCCTAGCCTGGTCCTTTTTTGACATAGAAAAAGATCGCCCAAATTATGTGATCTGTAAAATTTGTCATGGTTCTCTTAGTAGAGGTCAAAACCTCAGCAGTTTGACAACTTCTTCCATGAATCGTCACATGAGTAAATATCATATGGCCCGGTGGGAAGCTCACCGTGCTGCAATGCGGCCTAGCGGAGCGAACCATCCACCGCCTGCCCCTTCCAGTGCATCCGCGTGCTCGTCATCTTCTAGGACTGTGGGGACAGCTGTCACACCTGTTTTTCCACCCACAACTTCCACCACTGTAACCGCAACAGGCAGTTTGGTTGGTAGGTCGTCAGTTGGTTTGGAAGGGGAAACAAGTGAGTGTGTACAGCTCTCTCAGACATCGATAGCACCAACGTTGGATGAAGGCAACATCATGTCTCCGCCTGCACTTTCCTCACAAACCTGCATTTTTCCAGGGACACCCTACTCAACACCGTCTACACACAGCAGCCAGATCTCTGTCCCTCAGATGTGGTCAAATAAAAGGCCACTTCCTGCGACCCATGACAAAGCTAAGAGGTTGACTCTATCCCTCTGTAAGCTCTTGGCTACCGAAATGCTGCCTTTCCGCCTAGTGGACACACAGGATTTTCGAGACCTTATGTCTGTCGCTGTGCCCCAGTACCAGATGCCTAGTCGCCACTACTTCTCTAAGAAAGGTGTGCCCGCGCTACACCAGCATGTCGCACACAACATCACCGCTTCCTTGAGAAACTCTGTGTGTCAACGGGTGCATTTCACCACCGATACTTGGACCAGTAAGCATGGACAGGGACGTTACATGTCGCTGACTGGGCACTGGGTAACTATGGTGATAGATGGTGAAGGGTCTGCTGCACAAGTCTTGCCATCCCCACGACTTGTGTGTCAATCCTCTGTCTGTCCAAGTTCCGCCACTGCTTCTGCATCCTCCACCTCATCTGGGTCCTCCACCTCCGCCCCAAGCCTGCCTGGTCAGGCCACCAGCGTTCTCACTGCGCAGAAGGAATCACGCACCCCTCATTACTATGCTGGCAGCAGAGCGCAACGGCATCAGGCGGTCTTTAGCTTGACATGTCTTGGGAATAAGAGTCACTCAGCTGAGGAGTTGTGGTCAGCTCTGTGGTCCGAGTTTAATAAATGGTTGTCTCCACTCAACCTGCAGCCTGGTAAGGCCGTGTGCAACAATGCTGCAAACCTGGGTGCGGCCCTTCGCCTGGGCAAGGTGACACACGTACCTTGTATGGCTCACGTGTTGAACCTTGTCGTCCAGCAATTTTTAACACAATATCCCGGCCTAGATGGCCTTCTGAACAGGGCACGAAAACTGTCTGCTCACTTCCGCCGTTCAAGCGCCGCAGCTGAGCGACTTGCATCGCTCCAGAAGTCTTTTGGCCTGCCGGTTCATCGCCTGAAATGCGATGTGGCGACACGCTGGAATTCAACTCTCCACATGTTACAGCGACTGTGGCAGCACCGCCGTGCCCTGATGCAATACGTCATGACGTTTAGCCTGGGCCAACGAGATGCAGAGGTGGGGCAGATCACCCTGATGGAGTGGTCTCAGATCAAGGACCTATGCACCCTTCTGAACAGTTTCGACATAGCGACGAATATGTTTAGCGCTGACAATGCCATTATCAGCATGACGATTCCAGTCATTTACATGCTGGAGCACACGCTAAACACTATTCGGAATCAGGGGGTGGGACAACAGGAAGGGGATGAACTACAGGAGGATTCATATGCGCAAGACACAACAACATCACCAAGGTCCAGACGTTCATCATCACCAAGGCGCCAGGCATTGGACCATGGGGGACAGGGATTAACAAGGGTGCATGGTAGCAGGCGAGATGTTGAGGAAGGTGCAGGAGGACATGAAGAAATGGAGGACGAACTGTCCATGGACATGGAAGACTCAGCAGATGAGGGAGACCTTGGTCAAATTTCAGTTGAAAGAGGTTGGGGGGAGATGTCAGAGGAAGAAAGAACGGTTAGCACCTCTATGCCACAAACACAGCGTGGACTTGGTCCGCATGGCTGCGCAAGACACATGAGTGCCTTCTTGTTGCACTACCTCCAACATGACCCTCGTATTGTCAAAATTAGAAGTGATGATGACTACTGGATTGCCACACTATTAGATCCCCGGTACAAGTCCAAATTTTGTGACATAATTCCAGCCATAGAAAGGGACGCACGTATGCAGGAGTATCAGCAGAAGCTGTTACTCGATCTTAGATCCGCTTTTCCACCAAACAACCGTGCAGGTGCAGGGAGTGAATCTCCCAGTTGTAACTTGACAAACATGGGACGGTCTCGTCATCTTCAACAGTCTACACGTTCCAGTAGGACCATATCTGGTGCTGGTAACAGCAATTTTATGGAATCTTTTCATAATTTTTTTAGACCCTCCTTTGCAAGGCCACCAGAGACAACAAGTCTGACACATAGTCAACGGCTGGAGAGGATGATACAGGAGTATCTACAAATGAACATCGATGCCATGACTTTGCAAATGGAGCCTTGCTCATTTTGGGCTTCAAATCTAGAAAAATGGCCAGAGCTATCCAGTTACGCCTTGGAGATTTTGTCGTGTCCAGCTGCCAGCGTTGTCTCTGAACGTGTCTTCAGTGCTGCTGGGTGTGTGCTGACAGATAAGCGCACGCGTCTGTCCAGTGACAATGTGGACAGACTGACGTTCATCAAAATGAACAAGTCATGGATCCAGAAGGAATTTACAACCCCTGTGTCATCCTGGGGAGAGTAAATGCTTGTGGATTTGGAATGTGCTTGATGCAAATCTAGCTGTGAAGTGTACAACTAGGGCACAAGTGCTACCACTGAATGGGTGGGTGTGTGTGGGGCACAATTTTTGGAAAAAAGGGAGGCTCCGCTTGGAGTAACCCTTGCTTGATGTGTTTTTAAAAGTAGCCAAGATGAACAGAGCTGGGATCAGGAAAGACTTTGCTACCTACCCCGGTGTCATCCTGGGGACGGATAAGAATGGCGTATTTTGGAATGTGCTTGATGCAAATCTAGCTGTGAAGTGTACAACTAGGGCACAAGTGCTGCCACTGAATGGGTGGGTGTGTGTGGGGCACAATTTTTGGAAAAAAGGGAGGCTCCGCTTGGAGTAACCCTTGCTTGATGTGTTTTTAAAAGTAGCCAAGATGAACAGAGCTGGGATCAGGAAAGACTTTGCTACCTACCCCGGTGTCATCCTGGGGACGGATAAGAATGGCGTATTTTGGAATGTGCTTGATGCAAATCTAGCTGTGAAGTGTACAACTAGGGCACAAGTGCTGCCACTGAATGGGTGGGTGTGTGTGGGGCACAATTTTTGGAAAAAAGGGAGGCTCCGCTTGGAGTAACCCTTGCTTGATGTGTTTTTAAAAGTAGCCAAGATGAACAGAGCTGGGATCAGGAAAGACTTTGCTACCTACCCCGGTGTCATCCTGGGGACGGATAAGAATGGCGTATTTTGGAATGTGCTTGATGCAAATCTAGCTGTGAAGTGTACAACTAGGGCACAAGTGCTGCCACTGAATGGGTGGGTGTGTGTGGGGCACAATTTTTGGAAAAAAGGGAGGCTCCGCTTGGAGTAACCCTTGCTTGATGTGTTTTTAAAAGTAGCCAAGATGAACAGAGCTGGGATCAGGAAAGACTTTGCTACCTACCCCGGTGTCATCCTGGGGACGGATAAGAATGGCGTATTTTGGAATGTGCTTGATGCAAATCTAGCTGTGAAGTGTACAACTAGGGCACAAGTGCTGCCACTGAATGGGTGGGTGTGTGTGGGGCACAATTTTTGGAAAAAAGGGAGGCTCCGCTTGGAGTAACCCTTGCTTGATGTGTTTTTAAAAGTAGCCAAGATGAACAAGTCATGGTTCAGCAAACACTTTATCTACCTACCCCGGTGTCATGCTGGGGACGGTTAATTATAGCGTATTTTTGAATGTGCTTGATGCAAATCAAAACATCCTGTTTGCAACTAGGGCACAAGTGCTGCCACTGATGGGGTGTCTGTGTGGCCCAATTTTTTGAAAAAAGGGAGACTCCGCTTGGAGTAACCCTTGCTTACATTGTTTTTAAAAGGAGCCAAGATGAACAAGTCATGGTTCAGCAAAGACTTTATCTACCTACCCCGGTGTCATCCTGGGGACGGTTAAGAATAGCGTATTTTTGAATGTGCTTGATGCAAATCAAAACATTCTGTTTGCAACTAGGGCACAAGTGCTGCCACTGATGGGGTGTCTGTGTGGCCCAATTTTTTGAAAAAAGGGAGACTCCGCTTGGAGTTACCCTTGCTTACATTGTTTTTAAAAGGAGCCAAGATGAACAAGTCATGGTTCAGCAAAGACTTTATCTACCTACCCCGGTGTCATGCTGGGGACGGTTAATTATAGCGTATTTTTGAATGTGCTTGATGCAAATCAAAACATCCTGTTTGCAACTAGGGCACAAGTGCTGCCACTGATGGGGTGTCTGTGTGGCCCAATTTTTGGAAAAAAGGGAGACTCCGCTTGGAGTAACCCTTGCTTGCTGTGTTTTTAAAAGAAGCCAAGATGAACAGAGCTGGGATCAGGAAAGACTTTGCTACCTACCCTGGTGTCATCCTGGGGACGGTTAATTAGGCCGTATTTTTGAATGTGCTTGATGCAAATCTAGCTGTGAAGTGCACAACTAGGGCACAAGTGCTGCCACTGAATGGGTGGGTGTGTGTGGGGCACAATTTTTGGAAAAAAGGGAGGCTCCGCTTGGAGTAACCCTTGCTTGATGTGTTTTTAAAAGTAGCCAAGATGAACAGAGCTGGGATCAGGAAAGACTTTGCTACCTACCCCGGTGTCATCCTGGGGACGGATAAGAATGGCGTATTTTGGAATGTGCTTGATGCAAATCTAGCTGTGAAGTGTACAACTAGGGCACAAGTGCTGCCACTGAATGGGTGGGTGTGTGTGGGGCACAATTTTTGGAAAAAAAGGGAGACTACGCTTGGAGTCACCTTGCGGTGTTTTACATGATTTTAGAAGGGCGTGCCATGCCTATATCTGTGTGTCCTCCTCTTTTTCCTTGTCCAGCTGTTTTGTTTTCGCATGAATATATGTCCTTGTCACTTTCCCATGTGTTTGTGTTGTGTTGTGAGTTGTTTGTCACCTTTTGGACACCTTTGAGGGTGTTTTCTAGATGTTTTTCTGTGTTTGTGATTGCCTGCCATTGTTTCCTATGCAGTTCGAGTTCGGTTCGTTGAACGTTCGACGAGCCGAACTCGAATGGGACCTCCGTTCGGCGAACCGACCTCGAGCCGAACCGGGACCGGTTCGCTCATCTCTAACCAATAGACAAGAATTATGACTCCATCAATGAATTCTAAACAACTAAACCGTGCAATGCATGCAAATGACCTTTATTCATAATTATTCGGGGCCCCACATCCAATACAGTAAGATGTTTAACAGATAATGAAGACCTCAGGGTAATGCTGCACAGGATATATCCTGACCCCAGAGCGTACCTATAGCAGTGGTGTGCAGGGTCAGCACATCAAAATATCAACATTGCACTGTATATCAAATAAAAGTATAAGCCACCTCAGCAATAATATGAGATGACACCATACAACGGGGGTAGCTAGAAAATAGAGAGGATAAATCCTGTTAACATGTGGGCAGATGTTAATGACATGGGCATCAGAACATAATATGAGGTAGCAAAATCCAGCCAGGAATTATATCTGGAGCAATTATATGCAGAACTGGCCCATCATACTGGCCAAATACCAGTGTATGTCAGATAATGCCCAGATCCACTACTAATAATGTCCATATACCAGATAAATAGTGAAGGTCCCCCTCACACAAGAGGTGCCAGGGCATAGGCACATGGGAGGGGATAACACTGAAATAAGAGTGGAGCAAAGAGTACATCCACTGACCACTCAAACAGTGTAGGGGTCAGAGAGACGTAATTACCAGCCGGGCCCGGTGTGGTCAAGGAATTTGCATGCAAGAATGGTAAAGACGGAGTAGGAGTGAGGTCAAGGAAGAACCCAATGCGTTACGCTGACTAGCAGCTTCGTCAGGGGAAGTATCAACAAGAAGACCCAAGACACGTATATATATATGTACACAGCAATTCAATAATCACTTGCCGGTGAGCGTTATAGTGGTGGCAGCTGTCTCGATCCACCCGAAGCCATGGCGTTTACCATATAGGGAGATGTGGGTTCGCATGCTGCAAAGTAGCGCTTGCGTGAGACAACCGGAAATTTGAAAAGGCACGTGACGACAACAGTAGCCACGTGCACAAAGCCGGGATGTCTGGATTATCAACAAATAGTACAGCGCATGCGTGTGCCGTGCATAGAAGGAGGCGTCCCTCACAACAGCACAAGCAGTCACGCATGTTAGAGCACGGCGTATAGAGATATAAAGAACAAAGTTACGCATGCGCAAGTACTTCAGAGGGGAAAGTAATCCTAATTCAAATGAATGAGCAATCGCATGAATAAAGCAGAGTGACAGCCCAAACCTATACTATAAAAGAAGCCTGAAGATCCGTATCAGGTGTTTTTTATATAATAATGCTGGTACCCCAGTTTGTAGACAGCAAATACTGCAAATATGGTAAAGCTATAACAACAATAGTGTATAAATAAACAAGCAGTAAATACCTATGGGGCGGCAAAGATGCTTATATGGTTAGACATCAGGTCTACAAAAAAAGGGGTATGGAATAAGATTCCAGCATCAGTGAGCTCGTACCGCGCCCCTGTATAATCCAGAGTCAAGGCATGGCGGCCATGATGTACAAATACAGCCAGGTCAGATAGCATTTGGTACAAAGTGTAGGATACAAATCATACAACCCACAGAGCTGTTCTGGAGAGAGGGGGGGATCCATGTGTGGAAATAATCACATCATGGTGCCCAAAGTTTTTAGGATGGTGGGAGGCAACTGCTGTCTATCCTTCCAGATTTTCTGAACAGTTTATCACTCATTGGAGAAGGTTTATTGATGATGTGATATTCATCTGGACTGGTCCTGAGGAACTATGTCATGACTTTCTAAGATCCTTAAATGACAATGGTGTTAACATCTTCCTCACATACACTATTTCGTCATCCACAGCTACCTTTTTGGACCTCTCAGTCAGAATTAAGGATGGACGCCTTGAAACTGAGTTATATCGTAAACCCACGGCCACGAACAGCTTGCTCAGCTTCGACAGCTTCCATCCTTTCCACACCAGAAGAGGCGTACCGATTGGTCAATTTTTAAGGGTACGTAGGAACTGTACCTTGTCTGAGGATTTTGGTGCACAAGCTAATGATTTAACCTATCGTTTCAGGAATCGTGGGTATCCTCGCAGTATTATTTCCAATGCCTTCAGGAGGGCGAAAAATGAAACCCAGCAATCTCTCATGCAAAAGCAAACCATGAAGGGAGAACAGCCACTCCGCCTGGTCACTAATTACAACAATCAATGGAAGCAAGTACAACAGATCCTGTCAAGACATTGGACTATTCTGACTTCGGACCCTCAAGTGTCATCGTTGGTGAGTGATACCCCACTCCTCACCGCACGTCGTGCACCACGGCTCAGAGATCTGCTCACCAGCAGCCATTTTCGGAGACCTACGGTCAAGCTGCATAGAGGCATTAATTTGAAGGCTTCGTTTCCTTGTGGCTCCTGTAGTGTTTGCCCCCATGTATATCCCAGTAGGGATTGCTTCATGAACCCTTTTGATGCAAAAAAACATAAGTTACATGCTTATATCAATTGTAAAACTACTAATGTTATCTACGCCATTATCTGTGATTGCCCAAAGGTGTACGTGGGTCAGACATCTCAGGAGCTTAGAAAGCGAATTCAAAAACACATCTCTACCATCAATTTGGCAGCCATTGATCTCAAGAAAGGTAAGACCCTTACCTCAATAGCATCTCATTTCTTGGGATATCACTCGGGCTCCAGCAGAAACCTGCGGGTAGTGGGTTTGGAGAGGATCCATGACACGGGCAGGGGGGGCCCCCTTCATAAAGCCCTTCTTCTTGCAGAGTCAAGATGGATCTTCCATCTGGACTCTCTTACCCCTCATGGGTTAAACGAGGAATTACTTTACACTGGCTTTTTGGGTTAGGCCAGGTGACCTTCCCTTGGTTTTTTATCTAACGTTTTGCTTTCCATTGTTATTCCCTTGCAGCCTATTGTCCAATGGGTGTAAACCATGTTTCTGTATTGTGAATCCCACTTCAAAGGAAAATGTCGGTAAATTGGGATAAAACAGAAAAAGGAAAGGATAAGGAAAAAGAAAAGAGAAAAGAAGATGCAAAGAAAGAAACCTCGTACAGACCTTTGATGGATCTTGAGGAGATGACATCTGTTGAGACCCAATTTCTGACTTTGGGCACCATGATGTGATTATTTCCACACATGGATCCCCCCCTCCAGAACAGCTCTGTGGGTTGTATGACTTGTATCCTACACTTTGTACCAAATGATATCTGACCTGGCTGTATTTGTACATCATGGCCGCCATGCCTTGACTCTGGATTATACAGGGGCGCGGTACGAGCTCACTGATGCTGGAATCTTATTCCATACCCCTTTTTTTGTAGACCTGATGTCTAACCATATAAGCATCTTTGCCGCCCCATAGGTATTTACTGCTTGTTTATTTATACACTATTGTTGTTATAGCTTTACCATATTTGCAGTATTTGCTGTCTACAAACCGGGGTACCAGCATTATTATATAAAAAACACCTGATACGGATCTTCAGGCTTCTTTTATAGTATAGGTTTGGGCTGTCACTCTGCTTTATTCATGCGATTGCTCGTTCATTTGAATTAGGATTACTTTCCCCTCTGAACTACTTTCGCATGCGTAACTTTGTTCTTTATATCTCTATACGCCGTGCTCTAACATGCGTGACTGCTTGTGCTGTTGTGAGGGACGCCTCCTTCTATGCACGGCACACGCATGCGCTGTACTATTTGTTGATAATCCAGACATCCCGGCTTTGTGCACGTGGCTACTGTTGTCGTCACGTGCCTTTTCAAATTTCCGGTTGTCTTCACGCAAGCGCTACTTTGCAGCATGCGAACCCACATCTCCCTATATGTTAAACGCCATGGCTTCGGGTGGATCGAGACAGCTGCCACCACTATAACGCTCACCGGCAAGTGATTATTGAATTGCTGTGTACATATATATATATACGTGTCTTGGGTCTTCTTGTTCATACTTCCCCTGACGAAGCTGCTAGTCAGCGCAACGCGTTGGGTTCTTCCTTGACCTCACTCCTACTCCGTCCTTACCATTCTTGCATGCAAATTCCTTGACCACACCGGGCCCGGCTGGTAATTACGTCTCTCTGACCCCTACACTGTTTGAGTAGTCAGTGGATGTACTCTTTGCTCCACTCTTATTTCAGTTTTATCCCCTCCCATGTGCCTATGCCCTGGCACCTCTTGTGTGAGGGGGACCTTCACTATTTATCTGGTATACGGACATTATTAGTAGTGGATCTGGGCATTATCTGACATACACTGGTATTTGGCCAGTATGATGGGCCAGTTCTGCATATAATTGCTCCAGATATAATTCCTGGCTGGATTTTGCTACCTCATATTATGTTCTGATGCCCATGTCATTAACATCTGCCCACATGTTAACAGGATTTATCCTCTCTATTGTCTAGCTACCCCCGTTGTATGGTGTCATCGCATATTATTGCTGAGGTGGCTTATACTTTTATTTGATATACAGTGCAATGTTGATATTTTGATGTGCCGACCCTGCACACCACTGCTATAGGTACGATCTGGGGTCAGGATATATCCTATTAAGCATTACCCTGAGGTCTTCATTATCTGTTAAACATCTTACTGTATTGGATGTGGGGCCCCGAATAATTATGAATAAAGGTCATTTGCATGCATTGCACGGTTTAATTGTTTAGAATTCATTGATGGAGTCATAATTCTTGTCTATTGGTATTACCCTTATGTACTACAATTTATTATCATTGAGGTCATATTGTGTCATATGTGTAATTTTAAAGGTTTTTATCATGTCTTTGTCCCTTTTTTGATCCAATAAAATTCATTGTATATTTAAATGCTTTACGGCTCTGATGTGCGCCCACATTATGTGTGCCTTTCCCTTCTCTTTGTAAGGCATAGGGCTGGTGCGTCCATATCCCTGCCAGTACAGAAAAGACACAATTTGGAGACCTATGTAGTAGTTTCAACATTAAAAATCCTGCCAGGGAAACAGCGGTACAGTAGAATAAATTCTCCCCTTTCCCATAGGGCTTTAAACGAGTAGGGAAGTACGGTCCATGCAACACACCAGCTTGTGGGCCAGCATTAGAAGTAGAAAAAGGAAGACATGCTGCAGTGACCGGTCTATGCCTCTTGGCCACAGAAGCCTGGCACTACCCACAAGACATAAATTTCACACCCATTTTGGAGTCTGGATATTAAGAATCCTTCCAGGAACACAGCGGTATAATAGCATCAATTGCCCCCATCCCTATAAGGCATTAAAAGAACAGGGAAAAATGGTCCATGCAACACACAGGCCTGTGGTCCAGCATTAGAAATAGAAAAAGGAAGACATGCTACAGTGACCAGTGTAGGCCTCTTGGTCACAGAAGCTTGGCACTACCCATAAGACATAAATTCCACACCCATTTTGGAGTCTTGACATTCTAAATCCTTTAAAGCCGATAGCAGTGCAGTAGCATCAATTACCCTTCCCCATATGGCCTTAAAACACTAGGGAGATACCAGTGCATGCAACACAGGATGTGGGGCGGTATTTTTTTTTTTTTTTTAAATGAAGACATGCATCAGTCACAGGCGTAGGCCTATCTTTCCAAGAACACTGGCAGTAACCTCTACACAACAATTGGAGACACATCTTGTAGTCTCTGCCCTCAAGATTAGCAGTACAGTTGCATCAATTGCCCCCTCCCCATAGTGCTTTAAGACACGAGGGAGTTACGGTCCAAGCAACACATAGGCTGTGGGCTGCTATTTATTTATTTTTTTAAATGAAGACATGCATTAGTGGCAGGCGTAGGCCTCTCTTTCCAAAAACACTGGCAGTAACCTCTACACAACATTTGAGAGTTATGAATCTTGCAACTCATCAAGCATTTCAATTTTAAAAATCAAGGCATGCCTGAGTGCCAGGTGTAAGCCTCTTGCCCCTAGAAGATGGGCACTACAGACCAAAGGACCAAAGCAAACTTTGAGACCATACTTGGTGTCTCCACATTTCCAAAAATTAAGATGAGGCAGCAAGAAAAGTGGCCACAATTGGCACAGAAAACTGATAGGCCAACAAAGCAACATGGCTGCATAAGACCAGAACAAGGCCTGAAACATCATTTGTTTCATCATCAAAGCAAGGAAGACGACAGACAGGCGTAGGCCTCTTGCTCACAGAAGCCTGCGAAGACAGACCAAAGCAAACTTGGAGACCTTACTTGGGGTCTCCACATTTAGAAAAATTAAGGTGGGGCAACAGAAAAAGTGGTCACAATTGGCACCCAATACCGATAGGCCAACAAAGAAACATGGTGTGTTACATTAAGGGAGAGGTTGATGGCGCAGGTGGAGGCCCTAGAAGAGGTGGAGAAAAGGAAGTGGTAGATCCAGAATTTTGGCCCGCAAGCCCTGGGGATTTCAACACTTGGGAAGCATCCCCTTCCCTGCCTTGCCCCACAGTCATGTTCCCTGATGAAGGCTCCTGCAGAAATGCGCATAGGGCGCATTTTTCTCCTCCACGGATTATCTCTTTTGGTAAATACCTTTCCTCTATAATGCACCATAGGGCACTATATAAATCCTTTATGGGATTTGGTATCTTTATCCATATAATAACTGTGCTTACTATATATTATGCCCTGCATGTGATTATATCTTTGTTAGGTATGCATTTAATAGCGGATACTTGGTATTTATAGTTCTATCACTGTACACGATTTGTACATGTGGTCCGTCATTTCTCATATACATTTGTTGCGCCATAATAAAAGTGATCACCTTTTACTTGACATTTATTGAATTGTTGGTACTCAGTGTGCACTGTGTTATATACATTTAGTCCTCCAGGTGACTTTTTACCCTACCCCCATAGTGGTTGTTCTCTATTATACACATGCTAGCATCACCTGTGAGGCCTCCAGGGTGCTGGTCTGTTATACATATTGGAACCCTATGGGTTTTGTTGGCACTATTTTGCTGGACAACTAATGACAACCTTATTATATATTGATCCATTATATACATGAGCCACTATTACTGTGCTACATCTATACACATATTGGAATTTTTCCAATATATAGAGCTTAGTAGTCTAGCCTATTAGACACATTGGAACCTTATGTGTGGTGTGGATGAGTAGTGATGGATCAGTGTTACACCTCGTGGCTCTCCTGTGGCAAGGAATGAGACAGTCTCCTTGCCTGCCACGAGCGCTCCTACTCAGCAGCGCCGAAGGTCTGCCAGACTGCAGGAGAAACCTCCTCAGAGAGGCAGCACAAGGGTGACACCTAGTGGTACTCCTGTTGCAAGAAATGAGGCGGTCTCCCATTCCTTGCCTGCCACAGCTCCTCCTGCTCAGCAGCCTCGAAGGTCTGTGAGGTTGCGCAATGTGCAGAGGTTTGCTGCTCAGGGAAGCAGTGAGACTCCCGTTATCTCTACACATTGTGAGACCGAGGATCCCGCCTCTATTTCCCAGAGGCAGGAGGGTGAGCATGTGCTATGCTTGGTGGATCCTGATTCGCCCACTGACGTCACACGGCTTGATGACAAGGCTGGTGACGTGGTAAATCCTGACTGGCCAGGCTGGGATGTCGTGGATCCTGATTGGGTCAAGTCCGTCATCTCCGCCTCGCGCCCGCCCTTGGCTGGAGCTACACCTCCTTAAAAGCTCCTCCTGCCATCATGGCGGCGCGCGACCATCCTTCTATGTTTGGATGTCTGGCAGCGTGCTGCCACGCCACTGCTCAGGCATTATCTTCTTCTGTGGGCTTGGCCCTTGCTGCTTAGGCAGCACCTGGTTTGCAGGCCGTGTCCCTGCCTTGCTGCTCCGGCAGTAGCTCCTTCTACAGGCCATGTTCCTGTCCCAGGTGAGCTCCTCGAGTCTCCACTGGACTCACCTGGTTATTGAAAGCACACGTGCGTGGGCACCTCTGTGCTACCCTCGTGCCATACTCTCGTGACTTCCACTGGCACACGTGCGTGGGCACCTCTGTGCTTCCCCGTGCAACAGGTACACCGAGCCGTGTGATCCCTGCCATACAACCCACACGGGTTAGGGCAGACCGGTGTACATAGATCGTCTGTGACATTCCAGACGATCGCTAGCAGCAACCCGCTCACTCTTCACCCACCATAGCAGCGGTCCCTTACACCGCACAGTATACCTTGACCGGCGGAAGCTGTCCATTCCCCATCTTGGCACGCTTCCCCGGGTCCCCCTCGTAACAGATCAGTATATGTTGCCCTGCACACATGCATACTGAGACACCTATCAAAATTATGGTCATTTATTAGCCCACCGGATAGCCATCTTTTTGAGTATTATATGTGTTATTCGTTTTATGTCTACATTCCACTATTGAAGTGACAAATGTGATAATTATTATCCTTTTGATTTAATACACATATTGGAAGTGCTGTATGTGATTCTCTGGTGGGCTACTCTATTACACATATTGATATTGGAAGCTCTCACTAAAGCCTGCTTTACATGGTACGACCGATTGTGCGATTTGACAATCGATCGTACCCGCCCCCGTCCTTTTTGCGTCACGGGCAAATCGCTGCCCGTGTCGCACAAAGGCAGTAACCCCCGTCACACATACTTACCTCTCGTGCGACCTCGCTGTGGGCGGCGAACGTCCACTTCCTGGAGTGGGAGGGACGTTCGGCGTCACAGCGACGTCACACGGCCGCCGGCCAATAGAAGCGGAGGGGCGGAGATGAGCAGGATGTAAACATCCCGCCCACCTCCTTCCTTCCACATAGAGCCGGCGGCGGCCGCGGGAGGCAGGTGAGCTGATCATCGTTCCCGTGGTGTCACACGGAGCGGCGTGTGCTACCACGGAAACGATGGTCAACTAAATTCAACGATATTATGGAACCTAACGAGCAGTACCCGACTCACGATTTGTGAGCGATACTGCGTCGCTAGGAGGTGTCACACAGGCGTCACAAAAACCGTGACCCCGACGATCTATCGCACGATAGATTGCCTGGTGTAAAGCAGGCTTTAGACTGCTTTTTTTCCGCCGGATGCGGTTTTTCCTCATAGACTTTCATTACTGCCGGATTTTGCTGCATGCACTTGCGTTTGATCCGGTTTTTACCAGTTACAGCAAAAATCGTCACTCCGGCGGCCGCACAGGACGCAGAGAGGAACGTTTTTTGCCAGCGGCAAAAAACTGCATAGCGCCGGGTGCGGCGCCGTGCGGCATGTTGCATAGTGAAAGTCTATGCACGCCGGATACGGTGGCATGCTTCAAATGCCGGAAGCATGTACCGTATCCGGTTTTTACTTCTGAGCATGCCCAGAAGTGAGAAATTCATTGATTTTCTGACAAGCAATCACTCACTCACTCTCTCTCAAACTCTCTCACTCACTCACTCATTGACTCAATCTCACCCACTCACCGATCACCGGCGCGGGGCTGCACGGCTGTCACACTCCTCTGGCGGCTTCTCCTGATTTGAAAATGCCGGCCGCCCATTATTCAATCTCGTATTCCCTGCGTTCCCCGCCCACCGGCGCCTATGATTGGTTGCAGTGAGACACGCCCCCATGCTGAGTGACAGCTGTCTCACTGCAACCAATCACAGCCGCCGGTGGGCGGCTCTATATCTTGCAGTAAAATAAATAAACAAATAAATAATTAAAAAAAAATGGCGTGCCGTCCCCCCAATTTTGATACCAGCCAGGAAAAAGCCACATGGCTGAAGGTTGGTATTCTCAGGATGGGGAGCCCCACATTATGGGGAGCCCCCCAGCCTAACAATATCAGCCAGCAGCCGCCCGGAATTGCCGCATCCATTAGATGCGACAGTCCCGGGACTTTACCCGGCTCATCCTGAATTGCCTTGGTACGCTGGCAATCGGGGTAATAAGGGGTTAATCATGGCAGGCATCTATGAGACACCCCCAATGATTAACCTGTAAGTGAAAGTAAATAAACACATACACCCAAAAAAATACTTTATTTGGAATAAAAGACAAAAAAACACCCTCTTTCACCATTTTAATTAAATCCCGAAATACCCCTCCAGGTCCAACATAATCCACAGAGGTCTCGCGACGCTTTCAGCTCTGCTACATGAAGCTGACAGGAGCTTCCGGGAGCTCCACGCAGCAACTGAAGGGAGTGCGCTGTCAGCGGGGACGTCACTGAGGTCGGTGTGTGCGGTGATGGTGGGTGCGGGAGTGCCGGTGTATGTGCGGTGATGTGCGGTGATGTGCAGGAGTGCTGGTGTATGTGTAGTGATGTGCGGGAGGGCCTATGTATGTGCGGTGATGTGCGGTTGTGCCGGTGTATGTGCGGTGATGTGCGGTTGTGCCGGTGTATGTGCGGTGATGTGCGGGAGTGCCGGTGTATGTGCGGTGATGTGCGGGAGTGCCGGTGTATGTGCGGTGATGTGCAGGAGTGCCGGTGTATGTGCGGTGATGTGCAGGAGTGCCGGTGTATGTGCGGTGATGTGCGGGAGTGCCGGTGTATGTGCGGTGATGTGCGGGAGTGCCGGTGTATGTGCGGTGATGTGCGGGAGTGCTGGTGTATGTGCAGTGATGTGCGGAAGTGCCGGTGTATGCGCAGTGATGTGCGGGAGTGCCGGTGTATATGCAGTGATGTGCGGGAGTGCTGGTGTATATACAGTGATGTACGGGAGTGCCGATGTATGTACGGTGATGTGCGGGAGTGCTGGTGTATATACAGTGATGTACGGGAGTGCCGATGTATGTACGGTGATGTGCGGGAGTGCCGGTGTATGTGCGGTGATGTGCGGGAGTGCCGGTGTATGTGCGGTGATGTGCGGGAGTGCTGGTGCATGTGTAGTGATGTGCGGGAGTGCTGATGTATGTGCGGTGATGTGCGGGAGTGCCGGTGTATGTGCGGTGATGTGCGGTGATGTGCGGGAGTGCCGGTGTATGTGCGGTGATGTGCGGGAGTGCCGGTGTATGTGCGGTGATGAGCGGGAGTGCCGGTGTATGTGCGGTGATGTGCGTGAGTGCCGGTGTATGTGCGGTGATGATGGGGTCTCTCTCAGCCTTTAAAAAAAAACAAAAAAAAAACTGATCCGTTTTTTACCATCACATCAGTTTTTACCCAATCTGAGACGGATCCATTCCATCAGGCACAAACCGGATTGTTGAGAAAAAAAAAAAAGGTTTTCAGCTCACCAGTTTGTTGTAAATTCAGTTGGATGAAAGCTCTGGACGGTGCTCAGTAGAACAAGGGAGGCTGTAGACAAAGTAAGGAGGTGCTCCGGCACAAAACGTCCATGCAGATAGAAATTGTTAGAGATTAAAAAAACATCTTTAATTCCTAATAAATAAAAAACATGGTGAGGATAAAATTTCCTATGATTGACGCGTTTCAGACACTGAGTCTTTAGTCATAATCAAGGTTATGACTAGAGACCCAGCATCTGAAATGCGTCTATGATAGGAAATTTTATCCTCACCATGTTTTTTATCTATTAGGAATTAAGGATGTTTTTTTAAATCTTTAACAATTTCTGTCTGCATGGACGTTTTGTGCCGGAGCACAAACCGGATTGTGCCTGATTGGAAAAAACTGATGTGTGAAAGTAGCCTAACAATTGGTCATCTACATTTTGGTTTTGTTGTTTTTTAGATTCCTTTGGTGCATCCTAGATTATGTCAATTGTGGTGTCTACTGAGCTGACCCTATAGTCTTTGGTTTTCTGGGTGCTATATTCTGCATATATTGGAACAATTTGCGACCAGAAACCATTTACTTACATGATCTGACCATTTGTTATTTTGAGGAATTTCCCTACTTTTACTGTGGTCAGCTCATTAGATAGCTTACTGCGATTGAAGGATATTAGTATAATATGAATTATGACAGCGATCTATGAGCCTTATTAATATTGCATGTAATTTGTAATATCCATGGTGGTATTCCACCGTTATTCTCCCTACACCTGTGTTCAATTAAATATTTTTGCACTTTATTCTGACCTTGTGATCGCACTTCTTTCTTCTCCTGTTGTAGCCACGAAAGTAGCCCAGTGCCCAGTCAGTGAGATGTAACGTGTGCTGCCCCTGCTGCGGTCGAACCGCTCGGATCCGGGGGTGATTACTCGTGGCTCGAGGGTCTCCAGACCCGGGGGCTTGGGGCCACTCTCAAATGTAAAAGGGGGGTTATTTACAGGGGGAGTTAGATAGTTCGTGACGCCACCTGTGGTGTGCAGTAACGGAGAGTACCGCCACTGCCGATGGGAGTACCCGGGGTGATAGAGTGGGGCAGCTAGATGACATTACCCTCCACAGGTAGGGAAAGGCCCTGGGACCCGGGATGGTGGAATTGGGTGCAGGGGGAGCGCAGGCTTGCTGGTTGCAGGGGTTAATCAGGTACTCACTCAGCACGGAAGCAGATGCTGACAACGTGGTAAACCAAGTCTCGGGGTGCCGCTGCCCTCTTGGTGGAGCTCGTCCGGGTCCCGTCCCCTGCAGCACTTCCTGGTGGTCTGTGGCCTGCCTCCTGGCACAGTGCTTTAGAGTGTTCAGGTGGCCCGTCAGCTTGGAGCTTTCCGGGCCCCGCTCCCTACTAGGAGTAGCAGAGGAGCTTGCTCTCAGGAGCTCACACTTGGGATTTCAGTGGGCTGCTTTGCTTGGAAAGCCCTATCCCCCTTCTTGTGCTAGTGCCCCGATCTCTGAGCTTCATGGGAACAGTCCATATAGGCCCTGTTAATTGCTGGGTTGCTTGAAACTTCTCCCTGACCTAGGGACCATGTACCCCGATGTGCCTTCGGTCCCAGCCCGGCTATTGAACTGCGGCTGCTGGCTATCCTCCAAGACTAGCCAAGCACCCAGTCCCAATCTCCCGCGACCGGGTCTCCGACTCCTCCGAGCTCCCCTGGGAGCTCCAACTCCCAGCTTCTTCCGAGCTCCTCACAGCTTGAGGGCTACCACTCAACTTCCTCTCACCTTGCTCCCCTAGAGCTGACTGAATTGTCACCTCCCACCTCCCTGCCTGACCCCTAGGTGGGTTGCCCTATTCCAGCTCAGCAGCCAACTGGTGTGCTTGACAGGGTGTGGTGCAAGATGTCACTAGGATTTGTAGATGCTTGTGGAGGCAGTACCGCAAGATGGGGTCCCAGAACAATGGGGTGGGTTGATTCCTGCACTAAGAATAAAGAGCCCGCAGTACCCTGTGATGACCTGACTAGTCCAGGGGCGACACATAATGCCACTGCCAAAGTTTGCTCGTCCAGGTGTCTGTGGTAAAATGCACCCTGGTACACAGGGTGCATTTTTTTTCCAAGAAAAAGGTAATCGTGGCAGCAACTTGATCGTGTAGAGCAGGCCCAGCTTTGTTAGAGAATTAATGGCGACTGGGCAACTGGTACTGGGGGACTGCAACGGCCATGAAGTTTCGGAAACCACCTGTATCCACCAGCCAGAAAGCTAGCATTTCTGTGACCAACAGTTTCAATATGGTGACATTCAAGGACTTTGCTTTCTCATGTGTGGGAGGAACTGCTCTTTTACATGACCAAAAATGCGTGACCGAGGGCTGGCTACTGTACTGAGAGAGGGTGGAGGAAGGTGTGCTAGACTGACCAATGGACGTGCGGGAGTTGTAGGGGTAGATGTAATGCTGGATTGTGATGTGATGTGCTCAATGCGATGTCTCACATGGATCTAAAATACCAAGCATGGTCCCTTCCATATCACCTGACGGTCCCTCACTCACCCCCACTGTAGCGGGTACACAAGAGGAGGTTCTGCGGTCAGAGACCTGTGTTACAATACTTTCCCTGGTGACGCTGAAGGAGGAAGAAGTGGCAGGCTATGTTGATTTGAAGGCCGGTGGCTGGGTAGGCCCAATAGTCCGCATTTTAGCGCAGTGAGATTCCCACAGTAATGCATGTTGGTTCACTATGTGCCTGCTCATGCTTGTAGTAGTCAAATTATTACAATTTCTGCCTCTTCTCAGTCGTTGTTTACAATGCTTGCAGATAACAGAAGTTGGGACATCTTTTGTGGTCTGAAAAAAGGCCTGGTCTAGGCAAACCTTCCTGCAAACTGCAGATCCGGAGCCACTGTTGGCCACAGCCAGAGTTGTGGCTGAGGATACAGCGATTCTAATGAATGCATCACTACGTGTTTGTGCAGGAATCGCTACCATAACATCCTCCCTTTCCTCCTTCACCTCACCTACTGAGCTACTCATCTGGGAGCCATTGGGTCATGCTCTGGTGTTTGCTCACTAGACCTTTGACTAACAGAACTTGCCAAACGTACACCTCCAACACCCTGCCTGTTCCCCCTTCCATGACCACTTCATCGGGATTTACCACTCATGGTACATGTACTCTTCCCCTTTCAAACAGATGTTTCTCAACCCTACACCCACACCTGTTAGACAAGTGACTCAAAGGATACATTTTTAATTTCCTGCCTGAGTTGCCAATATTGTGAAGGCACAAAAAAGTACCACTATCTACAATAGTGTTTCGCTGACTAATTTTGAACAGACACGGAAAGGTTAGAAGAACACCATTTTACATCGTTCAATAGCAATTTTTCAACAGCCAACACTACCAATACGTATAAATTTATTTCAGTGCATAATTTAGAGCAGACCCAGGAAAGTGGCAATAAACACTTTTTAGATACTGCACTAAAAACCTTATTAAGCCTGCCAGTAATTCGTAGTTAGACCCAGAGGTGTATTTTTAAATTGTTGTAAAGGCAATTAAAATTGCGAAGATACAGTGTGTAGATACTGCACTAACAATTTTTTTTTGACTGCCAATAATACGTGGCTATACCCAGAGCAGTGATTTTTAAAATTTTCTAAAGGCAATTAAAGTTGCCAAGATATAGTGTGTAGATACTCCACTAACAATACCTATAAATGTGTTGGCCTGTGTAATTTGGAGCAGGCAACAATACCTATTTGGATGCCTCACTGGCAACTCTTTTTCAGGCACTACAAGTGTAGCGTCCCTGAGCCACTCAGGGCATTACAGGGAACTGCATCCTCATGGGGATACAGGACCTACCCTCTGGGACCTGGAACATCAGTGCCAGAAACACCCAAACAACAAAAAACAACAACAAAAAAACAACAAACAACAAAAATCCTAGTTCCCCACTTCAGACCAGGGCTAATGGGTTAGTTAGATAAGGGGATGGTCACCTAGAGGGTGGAGCCAGTCTAGGAACTAGCCAGCCTGGTGGGAGGGAACTGGAGACAGTCTGTAGAATGTAGTGAAAAAAGCAGATGTGCCTCGAGCTGGGTCCGTGTAACGGTGACCCGGGGGCACTGGAGTGAGGTTGCCAGTATAGGAGCAAATGAGTACCTCTGGAACAGAGAAGGTCGCCAGGGATGGTACAAGGGAGCACCACTGGAACCTGGGCACGCACGGGGCACAGGGCCCTAGGTCAGACGACAGTTTTATACGGCCTGGCAAATTCCTGCACAGTGAAATGACCTGCATGGACTTCACTGACCTACAGATCCGGGGGCATCAGCAGTAAAGCAAGGATCGGGTTTCGGACACATACCTCCCCACAGGGTCCACACTGCCAGCCGTACGGACGAGGAGACTGCTACGTTACAGGGACAGTCGGGGCCCCCAAACCACTTCAAGCTACGGGGACCCAAACTACACTGAGAGTGCTGGGGACAGAGCAACCGAGTTACTATACTGGCACTGGAATACCAGGGACTTGACCCAGCCATCCAAGAGTTAAAAGTGTGTAAGGACTATTCATTACAACCCCGGTGTGGTCTCCTTCATTACAAAGTGCACAAGCTCCCATCTCACATCTCCCAGGCTCAGCCCTACATGCGGAGAGCCTACCACCATAGCTGCCACTACCACCTGCCCTGGGAGTACCCACATCAGCAGAGGCGGTTCCACAATCATAACCGAAAACCGCAGGTGGCGTCACATGAACATTAACTCTTATCTCCCCTGTAAATACACCCTTTATAAAAAGCACCCAGGGCACGGGACCGGGCAACGGCCACCACAGTGACATTCCTAATTGTGCCCGGGACCGAGTACCACATTCTCTGGGCGACACACAAGTACCTCTAATCCCTATTGCTATGATTTAATGTGTCAATTTGTGGCACAACAACACCTACCCTGCAATTCATATCCCTATTCTAAAATATTGCTGGCCTATCTAGCTAAACTGCCTAGCATTGAACCCCTAATGTCACTGTCTAGCAGCAGCACCTTCCCTGATGAGCAACATTCAGAAAATGGAGCTGACGGAAGTGTGACGCCCTGGACTAGCCAGGGGGTCACAGATAGGCCCTTACACTACACCTGTCCCCCAAAAAGGTACAATCAGTCACCCAAAAACCCTGAGTCACCCCCATCTGTACCAGACGTCCACACCCGGGGATGGAGTCAGGCAGTTGGCCACGCCCACCGAGGAGGATTGATGGTCAGGGGCGGGGAATACCAGACAGTGGAGTACAGTACAGTTGAGTAGAGGAGTGCAGTTGAGAGGAGTTGAGGAGAGCAGTACAGCAGAAGTCTGTCAGGGCCTAGGTTGGAGCCTAGGGACCCCGTGGTCAGGAGACAGGCGGTGGTGGCCGTCTGCAGGAGGCCGGGAGTAGAACCGGCAGAACCGTCAAGGCACCGGGACAGGGTAGTGGCCCGCCGGTACCGAATCGGGGAGTCAAACCGAAACCGGAGCACCAGGGAAGGGTACTCAGACCCCGTACAAGGCCCAGAAGCAACTGGACCAAGTAAAATTAATTGATTGCGGCCTGTACTATAGGTCCATTCCCACCAAAGTCCCGAAAGAAGGCAATAGCCCACTGAGGGGGATAGGAAGCCACCGCCCAGGCACCAAGATCTCACGGGCCAGCGCCTGCGGACAAAAGGGCTCCTCCTCCGGCATCTACAAGTCGGGGAGCGGACTACCGTTGCTCAGGCATAGTAGTCCCACAGGTTACAGAGGTGCAGGAGAAAGACCGACACCATTAACCTGAGTAGGGGGAACAACGCAGCCGGCTGCTGGCACCGACCACCATCCCGTTTTTGGTTTACCAGTGACTCCAGTGTGTTTGCTCAGAGTGAGTACACCAGTGCCCTCCGGCACCGCACCGCGCTGCGCCGCCCTGCCCTGCACCCCTCAGGCATCACCTTTGCCCTCAGCGAGCCCCGGGACCCACACGCCCCTACCCTCGGAGTGAGCCAACACCTAGCTGCACCACGACACCACACCCGGAAGCACCCACACCATCACCAGCAGCGGTGGTGCCAATAATCACCACGACCCGTGGGTGGTGTCACGAACAATCTCCATAGCGGCCCCGGCCGCGCACCCACCCGATCACCAAAACAACCACCCCCCTTTACAGGGTGACGTGACCCCCCCGGTCCGGAGGCGCTCGAGCCACCGGCACACACCCGAGCCCGGACCCGAGCCGATCGGCAGCAGCAGCCGAGTGTGGGGCGGTACACAAGCCAATCACAGAAGCCCTTTTGTCTCCACATTGAGAATGTTTGCTGCGCTGTGATTGGCTGCAGGAACATCCAAAAATAAAGTTAAGAAACAAAATCATGGCCCTGCGTGCCAAAAGCCATCTCCCAGTGCAGAGTCCCCACCTCCACCACTGATTTTACACATCCATACATCAAACAGCACTGCAATCCTATCCAAAAGCAGAATATTCTATTAAAAAATAATTTTGTGTAAACGTGGCCAGCGTTCGGGTACAGAAAACAAACCGAAACGAACATTAACAACTTTTGGGGCGGGGCTCGGGTTTGCTGAGCTCGAATGCACAAGCTCAGGCTCGTACCAAATTTGAATTTGGCGAACCTTTATCGAACAGGTTCACTCATGCTCATCTCTAGTCTGTAGCTCTCGCCGCTGAACCTCCAACCAGTTATGGTTGTGTATGATAATGGTCGTAACCTGGTGGCTCTGAAGCTTGGCAAGCTGCCACACATACCATGCCTGGCTCAGATGCTCAGTTTAACAGTGCTACCAAGTTCTACCTTACTGACTGGTTTGTGATCTACCCACATGCTGCACCTCAACATTACATATGTTGGCAAAAGTACAAGAGACTACAAAAACCATAAACAAATGAGCCGGAGCATGAGTTCGTATACATGCGGTGGGATGGCTTTACCCTTTTTTGATCAAAAATAGTGTTTACCTCATGTTTATTCATATGCACTATGCTTTTATTGAGCCACAACAGGGTATACGTGCATCTTATTTTCGTCTTTGGTTTTCCTTAAGGCCAGTGTGAACATGCGCTTATGTGGCGCCCTGGACAAGCCAGGTCGTCACAGATACTGCAACAACACACCCCACACCCCGGCTAGGCACATCGAAGTCAGACAAAAATCCTTATTGCCTCACTCAAGGGGCTGATGTCCACACCAGGGGGTGGAGCCAGGCGGTTGGCCCCACCCACCGAGGAGTTCACAGTCCTGGAGGCGGGAAAAGGAAGGGAGTTGAGTTGGGAAAGGAGAAGAGTTGAGTTGGAGTGTAGTTCAGGAGAGGAGAGAGTGAAGTGGTAAAGGAGCAGACTGACCGTGTCCGGGTACGTGGCCCGGGCACATACAGCAAGATTGGCAGACGGTGGTGACCGTCTGCAGGAGGGGCTGATTGACGTGAACCGTAAGGACCGGGGACGGGCGGTGGCCCGCCGGTACCGGATCGGGGAACGAAGAGAAGCCAGCACCATTCGGCAGGGCCTACGGCCCCTGACCAGGCTTGGAGTCGCCATAAAACCGGTCAAATCCGTCAGCGAAGGGAACCTCCGGGGTTTCCCAGCAGTCAAGACCCGATTGAAGGCAACCGCTCAAACCGTGAAGGGAAATACAGTCACCGCCAAGGCTACAGTTCCCAGGGCCAGAGCCTGCGGGCAAAAGGGGCTCCCTCAGCATCCATCCAAGCTGGGGAGCGGGTTACCGGTGGGAAGCCATCAGAACCGAGAAAATAACACAGGTGCAGGGAAAGGCAGTCACCGCCAACCTACCGGGAGGAAAAACACCGCAGCCGTCTGTGGGACCTGTCCATCCAGCCATTTGTTTTACCGGAGACTTTGCATTCATCATAAGCTGAGTGAGTACCACTGTGCCGTGCGGCACTGCGCTGCCCCCGCGACCCTGCACCTCCCCAGGTCCCGTAACCCTCCTGTCATCTCTCCGTCACCGGGCCCCGGGACAACCAACCCCCCTACCCACGGAGGGGAAAAACAACATCCAAGCTGCTCCCCGTCATCGCTCTCGGGATCCCCGTTCAGAGCAGCGGTGGTGTCACAACCTCACCACAACCGTGGGTGGCGTCACGGACAATAAATCCCCAAAACCATTCCCCTTTTCACTCACGGGCGAGGAGCGCCGCTCAAGTCCCCGGATCCGGCCCACCACTCGAGCTACCGAGCACCAAGCGAAACAGTAGCAGTGCCGGACCCGAGCGTGGTAAGCGCAGCGTCCCCTCCCCGCCCGCGACAACTTGGCGTCACAAACAGGATCTTACCGCTCTGCCGTCTGGTAGAGGTGCGCCTTGTGACCGCCGGAGGTGTCCGGACGAAAATTTTTAGAAGCCGCTATTTTGGGCGCGAAAACTCCCTGCTCGAGCGTCTTCCCGAGCAGTGGAGGCGCGAAAGTCGAAACCCCGCCCTTGTAGAGGAGGAGCCGGAAAAAGACTAAGGGGGACGGAAACAAGATGTCTGCGCCCGACGGAGCCGCTGGAGGAGCGTCGGTCGCAGCCGCAGTGACACCCGTGGATGGGAATGGGCCCGCCCAGGTCCCGGCCGCACTGGCGAGGGGCGCCGCGGCCCCAGCTCTTGCTCAGGTGATGCCATTCTCCTTGCCCTATGTGCCCGGAGCTACCTGGCTGCCGCAGTATGATGGGAAACCTGACGCGTTGCAGGTCTTCTGGAAGAAGCTTAGTCCGCTACTAGAACTGTACCCCCTGACTGATAAGCAACGTGCAGCAGTAGTGCTGGGGCAGCTAACCGGCGCGGCTGAGCAGGAGGCGGAGCCTGGGCCGAGGGGGCCCGGTCCTCTGTAGCCACCATCTTTGAGAAGCTGCAGACTGCCTTTGAGACCCGTACCGAAGCCAAGCTGCGGATGCAGTTTTATCAATGCCGGCAATGGCCCGCGGATAGTATTTGGGACTATGCCTTGCGCCTACAAACCACCCTCCGCACACTGAAGCGGGTACACACAATTAACAATGCGGACAGCAACAAAATGTTAGTTGAACAGATTGTGCAGGTGATGAGGTCCTCGGAGGACCGCAAACAACTCCGGCTGTGGGCCCTAGAACACCCTGATGTGGACTTTGCCGTGTTAAAGGAACGGGCCATTAAAGCTCTGCAGCCCCTAGCATCAGAAGTCCCTGAGACAGCCCCATGGCCAGCTGAGACGGCTCCCGTCGTGGTGGCCCCTGCCCTCCCAACGCCTCTGGTACCTACAGCCCCAAGCGGAATGATGGAGGAACTGGCTATCCAGGTCCGCCGCATGGAAAGGGACCTCGCCAAGATCCTCGCCGCACTCCAGCCTCCGACCAGATCCCAGCCCCCAGGGAAGATGCAGCTCGCCAACAGCCCCGAGGACGTTCACTGGATGCAGCGAAGAAGGGCCAATGACTCACGGTATGGACCTCCGATTTGTTACAGGTTCAGCAAGCCCAGCCACTACTCCCGACGGGGTCCGTTAAACGAGCAACCCCTGGGGCCACGGGCCAATCCTCAGGAGTAGAACCCAGTGGCCCCCCAGACTGGCGGGACCAGTACATCGGAGCCCGGCCCATCATCCCCCTGGCAGTGGACGGCATCCCGCTGATGGCTCTCCTGGACACTGGATCTCAGGTAACCACAATACCATACACACTGTATCAACGGTATTAGGGGAGGGATGAACTTGCCCCCCAGATGGCAGCATGACACTGATTGCCGCTGATGGACTCCCATTGACCCAAGTGGGGTACAAATGTCGCAGGCGGGGAGGGCGCTGCGCTCACCCACTGCTTGGGTCCGGCACGGCTACTGCTTCGCTGCTGCTCGGTGGCTGGAGCGGCGGGCCGGATCCGGGGACTCGAGCGGCGCTCCTCGCCCGTGAGTGAAAAGGGGATTGGTATTGGGGATTGATTGTCCGTGACGCCACCCACGGTTCTGGTGAGGTTGTGACACCACCGCTGCTCTGAACGGGGATCCCGGGAGCGATGACAAGGAGCAACGCAGTTGTTGTCTTCCCCTCCGTGGGTAGGGGGGTTGGTTGTCCCGGGGCCCGGTGAGGGAGGGGTGTGTGGCAGGTGGGTTACGGGACCTGGTGAGGTGCAGGGTCGCGGAGGCACCAATGATGAATACAAATTCCTCGGTAAAACACACGGCTGGATGGACGGGGCCCACTGACGGCTGCGGTGGTTTCTGCTCCCGGTAAGTTGGCGGTGACTGCCTTTCCCTGCATCTGTGGAATGTTTTTGGTACTGATGGCTTCCCACCGGTAACAGGCTCCCCAGCTTGGATAGATGCTGAGGGAGCCCCTTTTGCCCGCAGGCTCTGGCCCTGGGAACTGTAGCCTTGGCGGTGACTGTGTTTCCCTTCACGGTTTGAGCTGTTGCCTTCTATCGGGTCTTGACTGCTGGGAAACCCCGGAGGTTCCCTTCGCTAACGGATTTGACCGGTTTTACGGCGACTCCAAGCCTGGTCGGGGTCCGTAAGCCCTGCCGAATGGTGCTGGCTTCTCTTCTTTCCCCGATCCGGTACCGGCGGGCCACCGCCCGACCCCGGTCCTTACGGTTCACTCCAATCGGCCTCTCCTGCAGACGGTCACCACCGTCTGCCAACCTTGCTGTATGTGCCCGGGCCACGCACCCGGACACGGTCAGTCTGCTCCTTTACCACTCCACTTCTTCACTCCTCAAACTCCAAAACTACACTCCTCACTGACTTCCTTTTCCCGCCTCCAGGACTGTGTACTTCTTGGTGGGTGGGGCCAACCGCCTGGCCCACCCCCTGGTGTGGACATCAGCCCCTGGAGGGAGGCAACAAGGATTTTGTCTGACTTCAGTGTGCCTAGCCGGGGTGTGGGGTGTGTTGTTGTTGTATCTGTGACGACCTGGCTTGTCCAGGGGGCCACATTCCCCCTTAGTAAAATGCAGACCATCCACGGGCTGCCCGTCCATCACCGGTTTTATTTTCACAACTGAAAAAGATAAAAACGGTAAAACATGTAAAAACAAGCATTTTCAATCTTCCCACAATGGGAGGTACATACTTAAACGTTACGAAACATTTTTAATAAACGGTAACGGCTTCCGCTCTTCTCCCACCCAAACAACCTGGCCCTGATGCTGCCCCTAAGGAAATGGGCAGCACCCCTTGACCCCAGTCCAGAACCAGGCTGCCCGAGCGGTTACGGTCTCTTTCAGGGGACCCGCGTCAATGGGGACCCCTGAACCCCCCGCAGGATCGCCACCAGTTCCGGTGGTGGCCGGGCACCAGCCTACTCCACTGTGTGCCCTTCCTCCAATCTGCCTCTCCGGAGGCGGTCACGGTTTCAAGCCAACATATTTTTATTTACATTCCACAAGTTTGTGGTTGCCCTGCCAGTTCTCGGGCATGTCCGTAGCAGTTTCTACGCAGTGGTTTCAAGAGGTCCCTCCGGGGACCAGTTGCCGGCAACGGCCGGTTTAATCACAGTTGCAAATCAGATGACATCTTCTGTTAATCAAATCTTATCATTCAAAAACTTTTCTTAACTCTATACTCAACACACAAAGCCCCCTTTAAAGAGTAGTTTCCCTGTACCTAAGTGGGGGTCTACCTAGGTTGGGACGAGTGGACCTTCGGGGCCCAGTGTCAGTGACAGGCAGTAGGGCAGGGGGAACAACTAGTTCCTCCTCCCTGCTATCGTGTGGGGCAGGCGGAGGCGTAGGGGAGCTGGGTACAGGTGCATCCCTGGGCACTGGCTCATGGTCAATCACTTCCATCACTTCCTCATCCAAGGGTTGTGGGAACAGTATCACTGGAAGGATCACCGCGCCGTTCTGCGTTGGCCAATCTGCTGGGAAATCACCCATCACGGTATGGATTACCTCTTTTTCTTTCTCCGCCGGTCTGGGAACTGGAGCTTCAGCCGCTACCCTTAATGCTGGTGGGCACCTCTTTAGATGGTCCCGGGAAACCGTGGCCAGAGTCTCTCCTTGGTCACGGCTGATCTGGTAGGCCTTCCCATTCTCCCACCCCGTAGGCTGTACTACGTACGGGGTTTTTTCCCATTGATCATCCAGCTTGTGGGTCCTTCTTTTACGTTTCAGCACTACATCCCCAGGCTGGAAGGGACCGGCTGGCGCCTTCTTGTTGAAGCACTGCTCTTGTTGCTCCCGACTCTGGCACAAGTTCCTTTCAACATATTCCTGGACCTGGCGTTACTGTGTTCTCCGCCGAGTGTCCCATTCAGCTGTCGAAGGGAGTGCTTCTGGGGCTTCCAAGCCCATTTCTAAATCCACTGGTAGCCGGCCAGGACGGGCCCTCATCAACTAGGCTGGAGTGCATTTCGTAGAGCTGGAAGGGATGTTGTTATACATATTGACCAGGTCAGGTAGCTTCTCCGGCCACAGGTTCCGCTCTTCCAGCGGTAGCTTCTTGAGGAGGCCCAGGACCAAGTGGTTCATCTTTTCACACATGCCATTGGTTTGGGCATGGTAAGGCGTGGTCCTGATTTTCTTGCAGCCGTACAACTGGCAGAATTCCTGGAATACCTCTGCTTCAAAGGCCGGGCCCTGGTCGGTAAGCACCCTCTCGGGGTACCCATGCGGCCGACAGAAATAAGCCTGGAACGCCTTAGCGGCGGTACGGCCGGTTAGGTCCTTAACTGGGACTACCACCATGAACCTTGAGTAGTGGTCTAAAATGGTTAGAACGTAGGTGTACCCACTTCGGCTGGGGGTGAGCTTTACATGGTCGAGAGCAACCAGCTCCAGCGGTTGATGCGTAATGATCGGGTGTAGGGGCACCTTCTGGCTGGCCTTGTTCTTCCTTCTCAATGCGCAGAGGCCACATTCTCGGCACCAGGCCTCCACAGATTCCAGCATTCCACTCCAATAGAACCGCTCTCTCAACAACATCTCCAGCTTCTTCCACCCGAGGTGTCCAGCCCCATCATGGTATGCTTGCAAGACGGTGGGCACACTGGCCTGGGGAATCACCAGCTGGTGAATCTTTTCATGGGTCTTTGAATTAATCAGCTCACGATACAACTTCCCCTAGTGTAGGTACAGCCGGGTCCGTTCTCGCCACAGGCGTTGGGCTTCAGCAGGGGCGGCAGGGTCTATCCCGGCAGAACCATGTTCCACCAGGGTCTTGACCAAGCAGACCGCAGGCGCCTGGTCCTGAGCTTCTTGCCACTCCTGACTGGGCAGCGGGTCCAGGTTCACCCGTTGTTGATGGACATGCACCTTCTCAGTTAGCGGGCGGTGAAACGCAGGCAACTCGATTTCTTCGAGGTCGTCATCCTCTGGCCCCTCTTCTGACAGGTGTGGCATCCGGGAGAGTGCATCGGCATTAACATTGGTACGGCCGGCCCGGTACTTGATGGTGAAATCGTAGTTGGCTAACCTGGCCACCCACCGCTGCTCTAACGCGCCCAGCTTGGCTGTATCTAGATGGGTTAGTGGGTTATTGTCCGTGTAAGCGGTAAACTTGGCTGCTGCCAGGTAATGGCGGAACCGCTCGGTGATAGCCCACACCAGCGCTAAGAACTCAAGCTTGAAGGAGCTGTAATTCTCAGGATTCCTCTCAGTCGGTCAGAGTTTTCGAGTCGCATAAGCAATCACCTTCTCCCTTCCATCTTGGACCTGGGATAAAACAGCCCCCAAGCCCACATTGCTGGCATCGGTGTAGAGGATGAATAGGCGGCTGTAGTCGGGGTACGCTAGGATTTCCTCTCCGGTCAGAGCCGCTTTCAGCTGGCGGAAAGATTCTTCATGCTTCTCTTCCCCCATCAACGGGGCTCCTAAGGGTTTACCACCCTTGGTCTGTCCCACGAGGAGGTCTTGCATGGGGGCAGCCATTTTCATGTACACCTTGATGAAGCGGCGGTAATATCCCACCAGACTCAGAAACTGCCTCACTTCCCTCACTGTGGTAGGTCTCGGCCAGTCTTGGAAGGCAGTGATCTTCTCGGGGTCAAGGGCGACACCTTCCGCACCCACCACATGTCCAAGGTACTGCACTCTGGGCTTCAGCAGATGACACTTTGAGGGCTTCAACTTCATCCCATACTTGGCAAGGGACGCGAACACCTCGGCCAGGTGTTCCAGGTGAGCCTCATACGTCTGTGAGTACACAATGACATCATCTAAGTACAGCAAGACGGTCTCGAAATTTAGGTGTCCCAGACAACATTCCATCAGCCGCTGGAAGGTTCCGGGGGCGTTGCACAGCCCGAACGGCATGCTGTTGAATTCACAGAGTCCCATAGGAGTGGTGAAGGCAGTCTTCTCTCGGTCTTCAGGCACCACGGCCACCTGCCAGTACCCGCTGGTGAGGTCAAGGGTAGAGAAGTAGTTAGCGGTTCTCAACGCGGCCAGTGACTCTTCAATACGGGGCAGAGGGTAAGCATCCTTATGCGTTATCTGGTTAATCTTCCGGTAATCCACACACATCCGCATGGTGCCGTCCTTCTTCTTAACTAGCACCAACGGAGCAGCCCAGGGACTACAGCTGTCCCTAATAACCCCCGCCTCCTTCATGCTCCTTAACATGTCTTTGGCGCATTGGTAGTGTGCAGGGGGATTAGGCTTGTACCTCTCTTTAATAGGGGGGTGTTCACCGATGGGGATGTGGTGTTGGACCCCTTTAATCTGCCCAAAATCTAGAGGATGTTTGCTAAAAACTCGCTCATACTCCCGTACCACCCGGTATACCCCTTCTTTGTGATGTGTAGGGGTATCGTCAGTGCCTACATGTAGCTCTCGACACCACTCGTCTAACTCCCCCAGGGATGGGTGAGGACTGTCAGTAGGCGATGAGATCGGGGGAACGGCCTCGTGGATGGTGTGGGGATCTAGAGTGAGCAACTTGGCAAGGGTAGCGTACCGGGAAAGCCTAACCTCTTCCTCCCCACAGTTCAGCACTCTCACGGGCACTCTCCCTTTCTTGACGTCTACCACCCCTCGGGCGACCATTACTGTGGGCCAGTGTTCGGAGGGCATGGGCTCTATCATGGCGGGATAGTCTCGCCCTTGGGGCCCTACCGCTGCCCTACACCAATTCATCATCTCGCTCCTGGGAGGCACAATCAAAGGGGCCACATCCATTACTCTCACTCCCCCAATCTCTCCTCCTGTCGAGTTCACATGCTGGCGATACATCAGGGCCCGGATCTCACGCTGCACACCTCTCTGTCGGCTCCCCGCCGCTGTGGCGGCCAGCTGCTGCAGTAGGGTCAGCAAGTCACTCATGCAGTGCTCCATCACATTAGTCCCTAGCACTACTTTTGGGTCATGATCACTGGGTTCATTCATTATCACAATCATTCCCTGGTGCTGCAGTTCAGCTCGTCCCACAGTTATGGCCACTTGTTTGTACCCCACTTGGGTCAGTGGGAGTCCATCAGTGGCAATCAGTGTCATGCTGCCATCTGGGGGGGCAAGTTCGTCCCTCCCCCAATACCGTTGATACAGTGTATATGGTATTGTGGTTACCTGAGATCCAGTGTCCAGGAGAGCCATCAACGGGATACCGTCTACAGCCAGATGGATGATGGGCCGGGCTCCGATCTACCGGTCCCGCCAGTCTGGGGGGCCACTGGGTTCTACTCCTGAGGATTGGCCCGTGGCCCCAGGGGTTGCTCGTTTAACGGACACCGTCGGGAGTAGTGGCCGGGCTTGCTGCACCTGTAACAAATCGGAGGTCCATACCGTGAGTCATTGGCCCTTCTCCGCTGCATCCAGGGGACGTCCTCGGGGCTGTCGGCGAGCTGCATCTTCCCCGGGGGCTGGGATCTGGTCGGAGGCTGGAGTGCGGGGAGGATCTTGGCGAGGTCCCCATCCATGCGGCGGACCTGGGCAGCCAGTTCTTCCATCGTTCCGCTTGGGGCTGTAGGTACCGGAGACGTTGGGAGGGCAGTGGCCACCACAACGAGAGCCGTCTCAGCTGGCCATGGGGCTGTCTCAGGGACTTCCAATGCTGGGGGTTGCAGAGCTTTAATGGCCAGTTCCTTTAACACGGCAAAGTCCATATCAGGGTGTTCTAGGGCCCACAGCCGAAGTTGTTTGCGGTCCTCCAAGGACCTCATCCCCTGCACGAACTGTTCAACTAATATTTTATTACTGTCCGCACTGTTAATGGTGTCCACCCGCTTCAGTGTGCGGAGGGCGGTTTGTAGGCGCAAGGCATAGTCCCGAATACTATCCGTGGGCCGTTGCCGGCATTGATAAAACTGCATCCGCAGCTTGGCTTCGGTACGGGTCTCAAAGGCAGTCTGCAGCTTCTCAAAGATGGTGGCTACAGAGGACCGGTCCCCCTCAGCCCAGGTCTCCGCCTCCTGCTCAGCCGCACCGGTTAGCTGGCCCAGCAATAGCGCTGCACGTTGCTTATCAGTCAGGGGGTACACTTCTAGTAGCGGACTAAGCTTCTTCCGGAAAACCTGCAAGGCGTCGGTTTTTCCATCGTACTGCGGCAGCCAGGCAGCTCCGGGCACATAGGGCAAGGAGAACGGCATCACCTGAGCAAGAGTTGGGGCCGCGGTGCCCCCTGCCAGTGCGGCCGGGACCTGGGCGGGCCCATTCCCATCTACGTGTGCCGCTGCGGCTGCGACCGCCACTCCTCCAGTGGCTCCGTCGGGCGCAGACATCTTGTTTCCGTCCCCCTTAGTCTTTTTCCGGCTCCTCCTCTACAGGGGCGGGGTTTCGGCTTTTGCGCTTCTACTGCTCGGGAAGACGCTCGAGCGGGGAGTTTTCGCGCCCAAAATGGTGGCTTCTCAAAATTTTCGGCCGGACACCTCCGGTGGTCACAAGGCGCACCTCTACCAGACGGCAGAGCGGTAAGATCCTGTTCACAGCGCCAAGTTGTCGCGGGCAGGGAGGGCGCTGCGCTCACCCACTGCTCGGGTCTGGTACGGCTACTGCTTCGCTGCTGCTTGGTGGCTCGTGTGGTGGGCCGGATCCGGGGACTCGAGCGGCGCTCCTCGCCCGTGAGTGAAAAGGGGATTGGTTTTGGGGATTGATTGTCCGTGACGCCACCCACGGTTGTGGTGAGGTTGTGACACCACCGCTGCTCTGAACGGGGATCCCGGGAGCGATGACAAGGAGCAGCACAGTTGTTGTCTTCCCCTCCGTGGGTAGGGGGGTTGGTTGTCCCGGGGCCCGGTGAGGGAGGGTGTGTGGCAGGTGGGATACGGGACTTGGTGAGGTGCAGGGTCGCGGGGGCAGCGCGGTGCCTCATGGCACGGTGGTACTCACTCAGCCAATGATGAATACAAAGTCCTCGGTAAAACACACGGCTGGATGGACGGGGCCCACTGACGGCTGCGGTGGTTTCTGCTCCCGGTAGGTTGGCGGTGACTGCCTTTCCCTGCACCTGTGGAATGTTTTTGGTACTGATGGCTTCCTACCGGTAACCCGCTCCCCAGCTTGGATAGATGCTGAGGGAGCCCCTTTTGCCCGCAGGCTCTGGCCCTGGGAACTGTAGCCTTGGCGGTGACTGTGTTTCCCTTCACGGTTTGAGCTATTGCCTTCTATCGGGTCTTGACTGCTGGGAAACCCCGGAGGTTACCTTCGCTAACGGATTTGACCGGTTTTACGGCGACTCCAAGCCTGGTCGGGGTCCGTAAGCCCTGCCGAATGGTGCTGGCTTCTCTTCGTTCCCCGATCCGGTACCGGCGGGCCACCGCCCGACCCCGGTCTGTACGGTTCACTCCAATCGGCCTCTCCTGCAGACGGTCCCCACCGTCTGCCAACCTTGCTGTATGTGCCCGGGCCACGCACCCGGACACGGTCAGTCTGCTCCTTTACCACTCCACTTCTTCACTCCTCAAACTCCAAAACTACACTCCTCACTGACTTCTTTTTCCCGCCTCCAGGACTGTGTACTCCTTGGTGGGTGGGGCCAACCGCCTGGCCCACCCCCTGGTGTGGACATCAGCCCCTGGAGGGAGGCAACAAGGATTTTGTCTGACGTCGGTGTTTCTAGCCGGGGTGTGGGGTGTGTTGTTGTTGTATCTGTGACGACCTGGCTTGTCCAGGGCGCCACACAAACAAGTGGCTATGACTGTGGGACGAGCTGAACTGCAATACCAAGGGTGGATTGTGATAATGAATGAACCCAGCGATCATAACCCGAATGTAGTGCTAGGGACTAATGTGATGGAGCACTGTATGAGTGAGGTGCTGACCCTACTGCAGCAGCTGGCCGCCACAGCGGCGGGGAGCCGACAGAGAGCTGTGCAGCGTGAGATCCGGGCCCTGATGTGTTGCCAGCATGTGAACTCGACAGGAGGAGAGATTGGGGGAGTGAGAGTGATGGATGTGGCCCCTTTGATTGTGCCTCCCAGGAGCGAGATGATGATTTGGTGTAGAGCAGTGGTAGGGCCCCAAGGGCGAGACTACCCCGCCATGATAGAGCCCATGCCCTCCGAACACTGGCCCACAGTAATGGCCGCCCGAGGGGTGGTAGACGTCAAGAAAGGGAGAGTGCCCGTAAGGGTGCTGAACTGTGGGGAGGAAGAGGTTAGGCTTCCCCGCTACGCTACCCTTGCCAAGTTGCTCACTCTAGGTCCCCACACCATCCACGAGGCCGTGGATCCACGAGGCCGTAGACGAGTGGTGTCGAGAGCTACACGTAGGCACTGACTATACCCCTACACATCACAAAGAAGGGGTATACCGGGTGGTACAGGAGTAGGAGCGAGTTTTTAGCAAACATTCTCTAGATTTTGGGCAGATTAAAGGGGTCCAACACCACATCCCCACCGGTGAACACCCCCCTATTAAAGAGAGCTACAGGCCTATTCCCCCTGCACACTACCAATGCGCCAAAGACATGTTGAGGAACATGAAGTAGGCGGGGGTTATTAGGGACAGCTGTAGTCCCTGGGCTGCCCCGTTGGTGCTGGTTAAGAAGAAGGATGGCACCATGCGGATGTGTGTGGATTACCGAAAGATTAACCAGATAACGCATAAGGATGCTTACCCTCTGCCCCGTATTGAAGAGTCCCTGGCCGCGCTGAGAACCGCTAACTACTTCTCTACCCTTGACCTCACCAGTGGGTACTGGCAGGTGGCCGTGGCGCCTGAAGACCGAGAGAAGACTGCCTTCGCCACTCCCAAGGGACTCTGTTTGTTCAACAGCATGCCGTTCGGGCTGTGCAATGCCCCCGGAACCTTTTAGCGGCTGATGGAATGCTGTCTGGGGCACCTAAATTTTGAGACTGTCTTGCTGTACTTAGATGATGTAATTGTGTACTCACAGACGTATGAAGACCAGCTGGAGCACCTAGCCGAGGTGTTCGCGTCCCTTGCCAAGTATGGGATGAAGTTGAAACCCTCAAAGTGTCACCTGCTGAAGCCCAGAGTGCAGTACCTTGGACATGTGGTGGGTGTGGAAGGTGTCGCCCCCGACCCCGAGAAGATCACTGCCATCCAAGACTGGCCAAGACCGACCACAGTGAGGGAAGTGAGGCAGTTCCTGGGCCTGGTGGGATATTACCGTCGCTTCATTAAGGGGTACACGAAAATGGCTGCCCTCATGCAAGACCTCCTCATGGGACAGACCAAGGGTGGTAGACCCCTAGGAGCCCCGTTGGTGTGGGAAGAAAGCATGAAGAATCCTTCCGCCAGCTGAGAGCGGCCCTGACCGGGGAGGAAATCCTAGCGTACCCTGACTACAGCCGCCCATTCATCCTCTACACCGATGCCAGCAATGTGGGCTTGGGGGCTGTTCTATCCCAGGTCCAAGACGGAAGGGAGAAGGTGATTGCTTATGCTAGCCGAAAACTCCGACCGACTGAAAGGAATCCTGAGAACTACTGCTCTTTCAAGCTTGAGCTCTTAGCACTGGTGTGGGCTATCACCGAGCGGTTCCGCCATTACCTGGCAGCAGCCAAGTTCACCGCTTACACGGACAATAACCCGCTAACCCATCTAGATACAGCCAAGCTGGGCGCGTTGGAGCAGCGGTGGGTGGCCAGGTTAGCCAACTACGATTTCACCATCAAGTACCGGGCCGGCCGTACCAACGTTAATGCCGATGCACTCTCCCGGATGCCCCACTTGTCGGAAGAGGGGCCGGAGGATGACGACCTCGAAGAGATCGAGTTGCCTGCGTTTCACCGGCTGATAACTGAGAAGGTGCATGTCCATCAACAACGGGTGAACCTAGACCCGCTGCCCAGTCAGGAGTGGCAAGAAGCTCAGGACCAGGCACCTGCTGTCCGCTTAGTCAAGACCCTGGTGGAACATGGTTCTGCCGGGATAGACCCTGCTGCCCCTGCTGAAGCCCAACGTCTGAGGCGAGAACGGACCCGGCTGTACCTGCACCAGGGGAAGTTGTATCGTGAGCTGATTAACCCAAAGACCCACGAGAAGGTCCGCCAGCTAGTGATTCCCGAGGCTAACGTGCCCACCGTCCTGCAGGCATACCATGATGGTGCTGGACACTTCGGGTGGAAAAAGCTGGAGATACTGTTGAGGGAGCCGTTCTATTGGAGTGGAATGCGGGAATCTGTGGAGGCCTGGTGCCGAGAATGCGGTCCCTGCGCATTGAGAAGGAAGGACGAGACCAGCCAGAAGGCACCCCTACACCCGATCATTACGCATCAACCGCTGGAGCTGGTTGCCCTCGACCATGTAAAGCTCACCCCCAGCCGAAGTGGGTATACCTACGCTCTGACCATTGTAGACCACTATTCAAGGTTCATCGTGGTTGTCCCAGTTAAGGACCTAACCGGCCGTACCGCCGCTAGAGCGTTCCAGGCTTATTTCTGTTGAACGCATGGGTACCCCGAGAGGGTGCTTACCGACCGGGGTCCGGCCTTTGAAGCGGAGGTATTCCAAGAATTCTGCCAGTTGTACGGCTGCAAGAAAATCCGGACCACGCCTTACCATGCCCAAACCAATGGCATGTGTGAAAAGATGAACCACTTGGTCCTGGGCCTCCTCAAGACGTTACCGCTGGAACAGCGGAATCTGTGGCCGGAGAAGCTACCTGACCTGGTCGATATGTATAACAACATCCCTTCCAGCTCTACGAAATGCACCCCAGCATACCTGATGAGGGCTCGCCCCGGCCGGCTACCAGTGGATTTAGAAATGGTGTTGGAAGCCCCAGAAGCACTCCCTTAGACAGCTGGCTGGGACACTCGGCGGAGAGCACAGAACCGACAGGTCCAGGAATATGTTGAAAAGAACTTGTGCCGGAGTCGGGGACAGCAGGAGCAGTGCTTCAACAAGTAGGCGCCTGCCGGTCCCTTCCAGCCTGGGGATGTAGTGCTGAAGCGAAAAAGTAGGACCCACAAGCTGGATGATCAATGGGAAAAGACCCCGTATGTAGTACAGCCCACTGGATGGGAGAATGGGAAGGCCTATCAGATCAGCCATGACCAGGGGAAGACTTTGGCCACGATTTCCCGGGACCATCTAAAGAGATGCCCACCACCATTGAGGGTAGCAGCTGAAGCTCCGGTTCCCAGGCTGGCGGAGGAGAAAGAAAAAGAGGTAATCCATACCGTGATGGGTGATTTCCCGGCAGACTGGCCTACGCAGAACGACGCGGTGATTCTTCCAGTGATACTGTTCCCACAACCCGTGGATGAGGAAGTGATGGAAGTGATCGACCATGAGCCAGTGCCCAGGGATGTACCTGTACCCAACTCCCCTACGCCTCCGCCTGCCCCACACGATAGCAGGGAGGAGGAACTAGTTGTTCCCTCTGCCCCACTGCCTGCCACCACTGACACTGGGCCCCGAAGGTCCACGCGCCCCAACCTAGGTAGAACCCCACTTATGTACAGGGAAACTACTCTTTAAGGGGGGGGCTTGGTGTGTTGAGTGTATAGATAAACGTTTAAATGATAACTTCTTCGGTTGGTTCATTCTTATCTGATTGGCAACCGTGATTGAACCGGCCGTTGCCAGCAACTAGTCCCCGTAGGGACTTTCTGCAAGCGATGCATAGAAACTGCTACAGACACGCCCGAGAACTTGCAATGCAACCACACACTTGTGGGATGTAAATAATTGTTGGCTTAATCCGTTACCGCCTCCGGAGAGGCAGATTGGAGGAAGGGCCCGCAGTGGAGTAGGCTGGGGCCCGGCCACCACCGGAACCGGTGGCGATCCTCCGGGGGTTCAGGGGTCCCCATGGACGCGGGTCCCCTGAAAGGGACCGTACCCGCTCGGGCAACTTGGTTCTGGACTGGAGTCAAGGGGTGCTGCCCACTTCTTAGGGGCAGCATCAGGGCCAGGTTATTTGGGTGGGAGAACAGCGGAAGCCGTACCGTTCAATAAACATATACCGTTAACAACGTTTAAGAATGTGCCTCCCGTTGTGGGAAGATTGAAAAAATGCTTGTGTTTTACATGTTTTTACTCTTTTGCAGTTAACAAGAATGAAACCGGTGATGGACGGGCAGCCCGCGGACGGTCTGCATTTTACTAAGGGGGAATGTGGCGCCCTGGACAAGCCAGGTCGTCACAGATACTGCAACAACACACCCCACACCCCAGCTAGGCACATCGAAGTCAGACAGAAATCCTTGTTGCCTCCCTCCAGGGACCACCCACCGAAGAGTTCACAGTCCTGGAGGCGGGAAAAGGAAGGGAGTTGAGTTGGGAAAGGAGAAGAGTTGAGTTGGAGTGTAGTTCAGGAGAGGAGAGAGTGAAGTGGTAAAGGAGCAGACTGACCGTGTCCGGGTACGTGGCCCGGGCACATACAGCAAGGTTGGCAGACGGTGGTGACCGTCTGCAGGAGGGGCTGATTGACGTGAACCGTAAGTACCGGGGACGGGCGGTGGCCCGCCGATACCGGATCGGGGAACGAAGAGAAGCCAGCACCATTCGGCAGGGCCTATGGACCCTGACCAGGCTTGGAGTCGCCGTAAAACCGGTCAAATCCGTCAGCGAAGGGAACCTCCGGGGTTTCCCAGCAGTCAAGACCCGATTGAAGGCAACCGCTCAAACCGTGAAGGGAAATACAGTCACCGCCAAGGCTACAGTTCCCAGGGCCAGAGCCTGCGGGCAAAAGGGGCTCCCTCAGCATCCATCCAAGCTGGGGAGCGGGTTACCAGTGGGAAGCCATCAGAACCGAGAACATAACAAAGGTGTAGGGAAAGGCAGTCACCGCCAACCTACTGGGAGCAGAAACCACCGCAGCCGTTTATGGGACCCGTCCATCCAGCCGTTTGTTTTACCACTGTGCCGTGCGGCACCGCCCTGCCCCCGCGACCCTGCACCTCCCCAGGTCCCGTAACCCTCCTGTCATCTCTCCCTCACCGGGCCCCGGGACAACCAACCCCCCTACCCACAGAGGGGAAAAACAACATCCAAGCTGCTCCCCGTCATCGCTCCCGGGATCCCCGTCCAGAGCAGCAGTGGTGTCACAACCTCACCACAACCGTTGGTGGCGTCACGGACAATAAATCCCCAAAACCAATCCCCTTTTCACTCACGGGCGAGGAGCACCACTCGAGTCCCCGGATCCGGCCCACCGCTCGAGCCACCGAGCAGGAAGCAAAGCAGTAGCAGTGCCGGACCCGAGCATGCTGTTCTTTTTTTGTACTGTCTTGTCCTGATGAAGAAGGCGGCTATGCTTTCGAAATGCGTTGACTCGTGCCAATAAAGGAAAGGATTTCATCGCATCTCTTGGAATCGTGGTTTTTCTAGCGCAGCATTTAACCCGTTTTCTCTCACCCATCTTGTAATCTACATTTCTCCGTCGGGGTTGCTGTTGACCACTACTGCATAATCTGCCTACATGCTCGCATAGGAGTTGTGCCTGTCACAACTGGAACAGGTGAGTACCTGTCTTTTCACGTGTATCCCCTCATCCACCAGATAAGACCCTATTTTGCGCTTTTCTCCTCCACAGTTTTTACCTGACCTAGTAGTAACAAGGAGCCCAGCTCCTGACCTCTCCTCTCGAGAGTCACCACTCAACTGACTGTCTCCTGACACTCCTGAATAGAGTTGAGCGCTGTTCGATTCGAACGGTTTGCCAGTTTCAAATTCGAGTGATTGTAGGCGGTGTTCGAGTCGTTCGACGAACTCAAATGATTTGCTTCAAGTTCGGTAGTTTGAGTTACGTTAACGGTTCGATCACCAAAAAGCGTAGCTAGTTACTAGCTGGCTTTTCACTGTAATACTGTGAGTCACTGTGAATCACGCTATTATCAAAATTCAGCGTATAGTGTGCGGGGAGGGATGGGGTTTAGATCAGTGCTGCTGATGAGTGCAGAAAGAATGGTGATCGACATTTTTTTTTCCTAACCGCGCGTACAGTGGTGTGGGCCAGGTTGTCAGCCAATCACAGACACACACGGCAAAGTGGATTTTTGCCAAACAAGCAAGGGCATATGTCATTGGCTGTGCATGTCACATGTCTTTGCCCTATAAGACCCGGCCAATTTCCCTGTCGCCGCCATTATCTCTCTGCTGCGGGTGGGTGACAGTCACTGCTCCCGCTCCCGCTGCTGCTGCTGTGTGCGCTATAGACATACAGTGCAATCTACACATTGCTTTAGGGATTAGGGACTACTTGTAATTACAGCCCTTTTCAGGGCTATATTACAGACGTTCATAGCCATTTTTGCTAGGCAGGTCTGTGCCAGCGCTGTGCAGGAGCTTATATCACAGCGCCTGGCTAAATCAGCTCAGGCAATTCCTTGGGGCATTGTTTCATTGGCAGGGATAGAAAGTGAGGCTTCCTCTGCTGACAAGCTAGCTACAACACCTGTGCATTCTACACACCTCTCCATTTTTGCTTTTTGCTTTGCAATTTTTATTGCAAAAAGTGCTGCCACTTTTAGAGGCATACTAAAACTGTCTGGGATACTAACTTAGGGTTCCTCTGCTGTCTAGCAAGGCACACCAACTGTGCATTCTACACACCTGTCCATTTTTGCTTTGCAATTTTAATTGCAAAAAGTGCTGCCACTTTTAGGGGCATACTAACCCATACAAAGGCAATGGCGGTGTCACCAACCATCACCGCAACCCACGGGTGGCGTCACTGACAAACTCTCCCCTGTAAATAAGCCCTTTTCACTTGCGGGTGCTCAGTCCCCAGATCCGGTTCCCCCCTCGAGCCACCGCAACGAACCCATATCCGAGTGTCCCGAGCAGCCCTTCCCCCTTTGCCACGGTCTGTCCCCTGCCCGCAACATTAGTGTTACCCAATTCTTATTAATACTTTTTATTAATACTTGGTGTCAGGGGCACTCCTTGTGCCTCAAGGCCAGTACCTTCCGATCAGCCACCTAGTGTAATTTTGGGGGCTTCATATTTTACAGAACCTACCTAGTGGCTTGCTCTTACTAAAACACAGTCATAGTGTTACCCAATTTTTATTAATACTTGGTGTCATGGTCACTGCTTGTGCCTCTAGGCCAGTACCTTCCTAGCAACAACTTTGCATAGTTTTGGGGGCTTCATTTCTTACAGAAAGTAGATAGTGGCTTGCTGCAACTAACACACAGTCTTAAGGGTGCTTTACACTCTGCGACATCGCTACAAATGGGATATCGTCGGGGTCACGTTGTTAGTGACGCACATCCGGCAGTGGTAGCAACATCGCAGCATGTGACACCAAGGAGCGACGATCAATGATCGAAAAATCGTTCAAAAACGGTGATCGTTGACACGTCGCTCCTTTCCTTAATATCGTTGCTGCCACAGGTACGTTGTTGTTCGTCGTTCCTGCGGCACCACACATCGCTGTGTGTGACACTGCAGGAACGACAAACATCATCTTACCTGCGTCCACCGGCAATGCCGAAGGAAGGAGGTGGGCGGGATGTTACGTCCCGCTTATCTACGCTCCTCCTCTTCTATTGGCCAGCCGCTTAGTGATGCCACAGTGACGTCGCTATGACACTGAACACACCTCCCCCTTGAGAGAGGGATTGTTCGGCGGTCACAGCGACGTCGCTGACAAGGTATGTGCGTGTGACGCTGACGTAGCGATAATGTTCACTACGGCAGCGATCACCAAATGTCGCACGAGTGACGGGGGCGGGTGCTATCGTGCTCGACATCTCTAGCAATCGCTAGCGATGTCGCAGCTTGTAAAGTACCCTTTAGTGTTACCCAATTTTTATTAATACTTGGTGTCAGGGTCACTACTTGTGCCTCAAAGCCAGTACCTTCCTCGCAACAACCTAACATACTTTTAGGGGCTTCATATCTTACAGAACCTACATAGTGGCTTGCTGCAACTAACACACAGTCCTAGGCGGGCTTTACACGCTGCGACATTGCTAGCATCGGCTAGCGATGTCGAGCGCGATAGCACCCTCCCCCGTTGTACATTCGATATCTGGTGATAGCTGCCATAGCGAACATTATCGCTACAGCAGCTTCACATGCACATACCTGGTCGGCGACGTTACAGTGACTGCCGGACAATCCCTCCCTCAAGGGGGAGGTGTGTTCGGCGTCACCGTGACGTCACTAAGCGGACAGCCAATAGAAGCGGAGGGGCGGAGATGAGCGGGACATAACATCCCGCCCACCTCCTTCTTTCCGCATTGCCGGTGGACGCAGGTAAGGAGATGTTTGTCATTCCTGCGGCTTCACACACAGCGATGTGTGCTGCTGCAGGAACGACAAACAACATCATACCGCCGGCAGTAATGACATTTTGGAAATGAACGACGTGACACAGCGATTTTTTTATGCTTTTGCGCTCGTTCATCGTCGCACCTAGGATTTACACATTGCAATGTCATTACCGGGGTCGAATGTGCGTCACTAACGACGTGACCCCGTCAATATATTGGTAACAATGTCGCAACGTGTAAAGCCCGCCTTAGTGTTACCCAATTATTATTAATACTTGGTGTCAGAGTCACTACTTGTGCCTCAAGGCCAGTACCTTCCTAGCAACAACCTTGCATAGTTTTGGGCGCTTCATATCTTACAGAATCTACATAGTGGCTTGCTGCAACTAACACACAGTCTTAAGGGCACTTTACACGCAGCGATATCGCTATCGATATCGCTAGCGAGCATATCCGCCCCTGTCGGTTGTGCGTCACGGGCAAATCGCTGCCCGTGGCGCACAACATCGCTTACACTCACCACACATACTTACCTGCCTAGCGACTTCGCTGTGGCCGGCGAACCGCCTCGTTTCTAAGGGGGCGGTTCGTGCGGCGTCACAGCGGCGTCACTAAACGGCCACTCAATAGAAGCGGAGGGGCGGAGATGAGCAGGACGAACATCCCGCCCACCTCCTTCCTTCCTCATTGCGAGCGGCCGCAGGTAAGGTGATGTTCCTCATTCCTGCAGTGTCACACGTAGCGATGTGTGCTGCCGCAGGAACGACGAACAACCTGCGTCCTGCAACAGCAACGATAATCGGAAAAGGAATGACGCATCAACGATCAACGATTAGGTAAGTAATTTTGATCGTTAACAGTCGTTCGTGCGTTTCACACTCAACGACGTCGCTAACGAGGCCGGATGTGCGTCACGAATTCTGTGACCCCAACATCATCTCGTTAGCGATGTCGTTGCGTGTAAACCGGCCTTTAGTGTTACCCAATTTTTATTAATACTTGGTGTCAGGGTCACTACTTGTGCCTCAAGACCAGTACCTTCATGGCAACAACCTAGCATACTTTTGGGGGCTTCATAGCGATGTGTGCTGCCGCAGGAACGACAAACAACATCGCTAAAGAGCAGTAAACGATTTTTTATTTCAGAACGACCTCTCCGCGGCAAACGATTTTGCCCTCTTTTGCGATCGTTGCAGATCACTCTTAAGTTTTACACACTGCGATATCGTTAAGGACGCCGGATGTGCGTCACAAACAACGTGACCCGGACAATAATTCATTAATGATATCGTAGCGTGTAAAGCCCGCTTTAGTGTTACCCAATTTTTATTAATACTTGGTGTCAGGGTCACCACTTGTGCCTCAAGGCCAGTACCTTCCTAGCAACAACCCAGCATACTTTTGGGGGCTTCATATCTTACAGAACCTACATAGTTGCTTGCTGTGCTAGAGTTTGTCTCCTTTACTGGAGAGACAATTTGAATATTTCCTAGAGGGGCGTGGCAGCTATAAGTCCCCTTACCTGGCAGCCAGACTGGCTTGCAAAGTCTCCTTAAGGAGAATAGTGTTCCCCCATGGTCCCCACATAGCTTTCTCATGAGCCAGATCAGACACCCCCCATACTTTGCACTGACGAGGGGCAAGCACCCCGAAACACTGTGTCTGCAAATTGGGATTCTGATCTGGCTTATATATCCTGAGTCATATTGCAAAGGATTGTTGAAAATCCACTTGTGACTTTTAGGATCGCTACTTCCAATAGGTGGCGCTGTGCTAGAGTTTGTCTCCTTTACTGGAGAGACAATTTGAATATTTCCTAGAGGGGCGTGGCAGCTATAAGTCCCCTTACCTGGCAGCCAGACTGGCTTGCAAAGTCTCCTTAAGGAGAATAGTGTTCCCCCGTGGTCCCCACATAGCTTTCTCATGAGTCAGATCAGACACCCCCATACTTTGCACTGACGAGGGGCAAGCACCCCGAAACACCGTGTCTGCAAATTGGGATTCTGATCTGGCTTATATATCCTGAGTCATATTGCAAAGGATTGTTGAAAATCCACTTGTGACTTTTAGGATCGCTACTTCCAATAGGTGGCGCTGTGCTAGAGTTTGTCTCCTTTACTGGAGAGACAATTTGAATATTTCCTAGAGGGGCGTGGCAGCTATAAGTCCCCTTACCTGGCAGCCAGACTGGCTTGCAAAGTCTCCTTAAGAAGAATAGTGTTCCCCCTTGGTCCCCACATAGCTTTCTCATGAGCCAGATCAGACACCCCCATACTTTGCACTGACGAGGGGCAAGCACCCCGAAACACCGTGTCTGCAAATTGGGATTCTGATCTGGCTTATATATCCTGAGTCATATTGCAAAGGATTGTTGAAAATCCACTTGTGACTTTTAGGATCGCTACTTCCAATAGGTGGCGCTGTGCTAGAGTTTGTCTCCTTTACTGGAGAGACAATTTGAATATTTCCTAGAGGGGCGTGGCAGCTATAAGTCCCCTTACCTGGCAGCCAGACTGGCTTGCAAAGTCTCCTTAAGGAGAATAGTGTTCCCCCGTGGTCCCCACATAGCTTTCTCATGAGCCAAATCAGACACCCCCATACTTTGCACTGACGAGGGGCAAGCCCCCCGAAACACCGTGTCTGCAAATTGGGATTCTGATCTGGCTTATATATCCTGAGTCATATTGCAAAGGATTGTTGAAAATCCACTTGTGACTTTTAGGATCGCTACTTCCAATAGGTGGCGCTGTGCTAGAGTTTGTCTCCTTTACTGGAGAGACAATTTGCTCTTATTAAAACACAGTCTCAGTGTTACCCAATTTTTATTAATACTTTGTGTCAGGGTCACTACTTGTGCCTTAAATCCAGTACCTTCCTTGCAACAACCTAGCATACTTTTGGGGGCTTCATATCTTACAAAACCTACATAGTGGCTTGCTTTTGTTAAAACACAGTCTTAGGGGTACTTTGTACGCTGCGACATCGCTAGCCGATGCTAACGATGCCGAGCGCGATAATTCCCGCCCCCGTCGCAGATGCGATATCTTGTGATAGCTGCTGTAGCGAACATTATCGCTATAGCAGCTTCACACGGACTTACCTGCCCAGGCGGCCAATAGAAGCGGAGGGGCGGAGATGAGCAGGACGTAAACATCCCGCCCACCTCCTTCCTTCCGCATACAGCCGGTGGACGCAGGTAAGGAGATGTCCCTCGCTCCTGCGGCTTCACACACAGCGATGTGTGCTGCCGCAGGAATGAGGAACGACATCGTAACAGCGGTCGTTCCGACATTATGGAAATGACAGATGCTACACAGATCGCCGATTTACGGCGCTTTTGCGATCGTTTATCGGCGCATCTAGCCTTTACACGTTGCGACATCGTTACTGGCGCCGTATGTGCGTCTCTTTCGATTTGACCCGATATCGCAGGTGCGATGTTGCAACGTGCAAAGTACCCCTTAGTGTTACCCAATTTTTATTAATACTTGGTGTCAGTGGCACTACTTGTGCCTCAAGGCCAGTACCTTCCTCGCAACAAGCTAACATACTTTTGGGGGCTTCATATCTTACAGAACCTACATAGTGGCTTGCTGCAACTAACACACAGTCTTAGGGGTACTTTGCACACTACGACATCGCAGGTGCGATGTCAGTGGGGTCAAATTGAAAGTGACGCACATCCGGCGTCACTGTCGATATCGGAGTGTGTAAATCGTTTTTGATACGATTAACGAGCGGAAAAGCGTCGAAATCATATCATCGGTGTAGCGTCGGTCATTTCCATAATTACGGAAGGACCGATGTTACGATATTGTTCCTCGTTCCTGCGGCAGCACATATCACTGTTTGTGAAGCCGCAGGAGCGAGGAACATCTCCTACCTGCGTCCTGCGGCTCACGCCGGCTATGCGGAAGGAAGGAGGGGGGCGGGATGTTTACGTCCCGCTCATATCCGCCCCTCTGCTTCTATTGGCCGCCTGCCGTGTGACGTTGCTGTGACGCCGCACGACCCGCCCCCTTAGGAAGGAGGCGGTTCGCAGGCCAGAACGACGTCGCAGGGCAGGTAAGTGCATGTGAAGCTGCCGTAGCGATAATATTCGCTACGGCAGTTATCACAAGATATCGCAGCTGTGACGGGGCCGGGGACTATCGTGCTCGGCATCACTATTATCGGCTTGCGATGTCGTAGTGTGCAAAGTACCCCTTAGTGTTACCCAATTTTTATTAATACTTGGTGTCAGGGGCACTACTTGTGCCTCAAGGCCAGTTACTTCCTATCAGCCACCTAGTGTAATTTTGGGGTCTTCATATTTTACAGAACCTACCTAGTGGCTTGCTCTTACTAAAACACAGTCTCAGTGTTACCCAATTTTTATTAATACTTGGTGTCAGGGTCACTACTTGTGCCTCAAGGCCAGTACCTTCCTAGCATCCTAGCAACAACCTTGTATAGTTTTGGGGGCTTCATATTTTACAGAACCTACCTAGTGGCTTGCTCTTGCTAAAACACAGTCTCAGTGTTACCCAATTTTTATTAATACTTGGTGTCAGGGTCATTACTTGTGCCTCAAGGCCAGTACCTTCCTAGCATCCTAGCAACAACCTTGTATAGTTTTGGGGGCTTCATATTTTACAGAACCTACCTAGTGGCTGGCTGTTACTAAAACACAGTCTGAGTGCCAAAAAACAATACTAAAATACAATTGTTGTCAAACCCTGTTTTCTTTTATTTTGGCTGAAAGACTTTTACAACTTTTGTCAACTCCTCCAAGTGGTAGTTTTTCCAATAAAGGTACCTATTGGTTTTTAGACTTACAGAAACAGCTATCGGGAGAAACTATTAACACAAGTTTAACAAACCGGCATAAGTGTTGTTCTACTGCCTGTAGAAAAGGTCACATTACATTACCTTCAATAATCAAATAAAAAAATGGAAAAAAGAGGGGGTAAGGGCTGTGGACAAGGTGGTAGTGACAGTGGTGGTCGCCCAAGCAGTGTGATCGAGCCAAAGCAAAAGGTTTCTGCTTTATATACCTCTGCCTTCCTTTACCAATTTTCTTGTCCACGTGGGAAAGCACTCTTGCGCCCTGAACAGTGCAGGTAACGAGTTGGCTAGCAGAAAATGCCTCCAGTTACTTGCTGAGTAGCAAATCCCAAGGGTCCACACAGACAGACTTGAGTAACCCAGAGGCTGGCACATCGAATCCTCAGCCTGGTCCTCCTTCCTCACAACATCAGTATTCTGAGAAAACATATGACACCAAAGCAGGTAACTCTGAGGAACTGTTTACGGGACCTTTTGACCTTTCTTGCCTCTCACCGCACAACACCACCAACGCAGGTGAGGCCGTGGTGTGCAGTGATGCACAGATCTTTGAGCACCCAAGGCCAGAAGAAAGCCGTGTTGTTTGCTGTGACATACTGGGCAATCAGGTGGAAGTGTTGGAAGATGATGAGACACAGTTGCCCTCAGGTCAGCCTCAAACCTCCATTACCAAAGATGTTGACCTTCAGGAATTTGAAGACGACCTAGTCGATGAAGAGGTGACTGATCCAACATGGACAGCTGGCATGGATTGCGAGATCAGCAGTGCAGAGCAGCATGTGCCCATAGTCCGTAAAAAGGCTTTAAGACATAGGGTTTCGACCACTGCCAGAGGTCAATCAACTGTGCACATGACACCACCACCTGTGGTATCTCAGAATCCAAGGGTCTGTGCACCACCTGGCCATCTCAGAGTCCAAGGGTCTGTGGACCACCTCAGCCATCTCAGAGTCCAAGGGTCTGTGGTGCGATTGTGTGGGAGTTTTTTTCCAAGAGTCCTTCGGCCTAAACTGTTGCCATTTGTCAAATCTGTCAGACCAAGCTTAGCAGAGGCAAAAATACTTCCAGCTTGGGAACCTCCAGCATGAGAAACCATATGTTAGCCAAGCACACCACTAGGTGGTTGACAGCTGTAGGTGAAAAACACGATTTCCAGACCCAAAACTCTGCCACTTCCGCTGGGCTGCCTGCTTCCCAAACTGGTGTGCAAGAAGGTGGCACTGATGCCTCCTTCTCCCAACCTGATGTTGGCCAAACTCAATCATCAACAACATCAGCTTTGATGTCCGAGCGTTCCGTTCAGTTGTCCTTACCACAGACCTTCGAAAAGAAGCGAAAATACCCCGTTATGCACCCAAGGGCAGAAACCATAACTGCACACATTGGACGAATGATAGCCCTTGAGATGTTGCCGTATTAGCTTGTGGGAACAGAGGCTTTCCGTGACCTTTTGGTGGTGTTAGAACATCGGTACTCTGTGCCTAGCCGCCACTATTTTTCTCGTTGTGCTGTCCCCGCACTCCACAATCATATGTCTGTAAACATCAAATGGGCTCTCACCAACGCCATAACAGGGAAGGTCCACTTAACCACAGACACGTGGACAAGCGGAAGTGGACAGGTACGCTACATCTCACTGACGGCACACTGGGTGAACCTGGTGGCGGCCGGTAAAGAGTCTGAGTCGGCAACATCCCATATAATTCCCACACCCAGAATAGCGGGGCTCACTTCAATCACAGTAGCCTCCTACACAGCAACAACTCCCTCCTCCTCCTACTCTTCATCTGGCTCCCGTGCATCCTCCTCAACATCCGCCGGTGTCCAACCGTCTACATCATTCCCCAGCTGGGATCTCTGCAGCACTGCCTTGGCTAAGCGTCAACATGCTCTACTGAAGATCATCTGTATCGGTGACAAATCTCACACGGCACCTGAGCTTTTGAAAGCAATAACTGAGCAGATAGATGAGTGGCTTGAGCCTTTGGATCTCCGTCCATGGATGGTAGTTTGCAATAATGGTTGTAATCTGATGGCGGCTTTAAAGCAGCAGCGCTTACACTTGCCTTGTCACAGACTAATATGTGACCTCCCTACGAGATGGAATTCAACCTATCATATGTTGGCCAGGATCCATGAGCAGCAGTGGGCAGTATCCCAATTCCAGCTGGAACATGCCCGTCAGTCACAGCTGCCAGACATAAGTACTGCCGAGTGGGTGTGGATTGCAGACATTTGTCAGGTCTTGGAGAATTTTGATTACTGTACCAACATTGTGAGCAGTGAGGATGCTGTTATCAGCATTACCATTCCACTGATTTGTTTATTGAAACGCTCTCTGGATGGTCTGACTGACCAACGTGTTCAAGCACCCGAGATGTCTGTGGATCCAGACTTCACAATGGTTGCTAGTAATCCACACAACCTTGGCTAACAAGCTCAGGCCACCTTTGCTCAGCATCATGAAGATGAGGATGAGGAGGATGATGAAGAATAGGAATGCTTTGAAGTTGGTAACCAAGGGATTGACAACCCAAGCTTCAGGGCTGTCCAGCATGGATGGCCTGAGGAGGAGCAGGAGGAGGAGAGAGAGTCTGAGGAGGAGAGGAGGTTTAGGGAGACAGAATGAAATCTTAGCAGTGACACACAAAGGTTTCTAGTTCGAAGTCTGGCAGTTCATGTCACACTGCCTTTCTCATGACTGTCGGCTAGTCCACATTTTGGCCGACAACAAAGACTGGTTATGTACCTTCCTTGACCCACGCTACAAAGACAAATTTGCTTCGCTACTTGTGGAGGGAATTAAAGATTGTACTATGGAAACATTCAAGAGGGCTGTAGTGGAGCAGTCGATGAAATGATTACCCTTGGCATCAGAGGTTGCGTGTCATCTCACGCAACAGGATTACAAGAGAGGGCTATGCATAGTAGGAGCAACACAGGGGGGGTCCTAATGTGCCAAAACTGGTCAATTTTCCACAAACCGTCAACTGCGAATCAGATACTGGTTGGGGGAATGATGACAAGGAGGGAATAGTTAAGTAAGATGGTGAGGGACTATGTAGGTGTCCATATCAGCGTGCTTTCCGAGTCTACTGTTCCCTTTAACTATTGGGTTTCCAAGCTCAACACTTGGCCAGACCTAGCGCTATACACTGTGGAAGTGCTAGCTTGCCCTGCTGTGAGTGTGTTGTCTGAGCGTATTTTCAGCTCAGCGGGGTCAATAATAACAGATAGTTACACACAACTATGCACGGAAAGTGCAGACAGTTTGACGATGATCAAAATGAACCATAGATGGATTGCATCAGAGTATCTCAAGCCACCTGTTAGCAAGAAGCAATATTAAGTGTAGCCCTAAATTTGGATTTCTTAACTTCAAATAAGGTCCATTGTTTCTCATTCAAGACTATTTGTCTTCTATCATCTAATGACACCACATATCTAATGTAACTTGTTATGCTGCTGCCATGTAATTGTTTGGCCCAATCACCCAGGGCAATGTTTTTCAAGCCTTTGTACATTATGCACTGACACAAGCACTGTCGAGGCTACACTGTCTAGAACAATTATTCAAATTATTCAAATTACTAACACTGACCTACAAAGCTATCCATAATCTGTCTCCTCCATATATCTCTGAACTAATCTCTCGCTACACTCCAAAACGTAACCTCCGGTCCTCCCAAGATCTCCTTCTATCCTCCTCTCTCATTCGCTCCTCATGCAACCGACTCCAAGACTTCTCCCGAGCATCCCCAGTCTCCTGGAACTCACTGCCTCAACACGTCAGACTATCTACTACACTCGCAAGCTTCAAACGGAACCTAAAGACTCATCTGTTCAGAAATGCCTATAACCTTCAATGACCTCACTGCTTCACCACCGTGCGGAGCTGCCGCCCCACCACCGTGCGGAGCTGCCGCCCCACCACCGTGCGGAGCTGCCGCCCCACCACCGTGCGGAGCTGCCGCCCCACCACCGTGCGGAGCTGCCGCCCCACCACCGTGCGGAGCTGCCGCCCCACCACCGTGCGGAGCTGCCGCCCCACCACCGTGCGGAGCAGCCGCCCCACCACCGTGCGGAGCTGCCGCCCCACCACCGTGCGGAGCTGCCGCCCCACCACCGTGCGGAGCTGCCGCCCCACCACCGTGCGGAGCTGCCGCCCCACCACCGTGCGGAGCTGCCGCCCCACCTACACCCCACCTACTGTCTCCTCCCCAAAATCCTTTAGGATGTAAGCCCGCAAGGGCAGGGCCCTCTTCCCCCTGTGCTAGTCTGTCTATTGTAACGTGTACATGTATTCTGTATGTAACCCCCTCATGTACAGCACCATGGAATCAATGGTGCTCTATAAATAAACAATAATAATAATAATAATTGGTCAGGTAGTCTCTATTTGTGTTCTTTATTGATGCTGTGCTCCACGGTGTGTTACACATGGCCCCATGCAAAATCAGATTTTTTTTTTAGCTTCTTGGCATGTTATGCCCTGTTGCTTATCCTACCAATTTTTTTTTAAAAAGCTGATGGGAGCTGTTGGGAGTACCTTGTGATGCTTTGCTTCATGGTGTCTGAAAAACTACACCCTAGGGCAGTGTTTCTCAACTCCAGTCCTCAAGACCCACCAACAGATCATGTTTTCAGGTTTTCCTCAATCAGGTTTTCAGGATTTCCTTAATGTTGCACAGGTGATGGAATTATCCCCTGTCTAATATTGAGGAAAACCTGAAAACATGATCTGTTGGTGGGTCTTGAGGACTGGAGTTGAGAAACACTGCCCTAGGGGAACTGAATGTATTAATCTCCTTGGCAATGTCCATGCCCTGTTGCTTATCCTACCAATTTTTTTTAAAAAAAAAGCTGTTGGGAGTATATACTGATGTAGTGCTCCATAGTGTCTGAACCATTATCACCTGGTGGAACTGAATTTATTAAACTCTTTGGCATGTTATGCCCTGTTTGTATCCTACATTTTTTTTTAAAAAAGCTGTTGGGAGTACCTACTGATGCAGTACTCCATGATGTCTGAACCATTATTCCCTGGGGAAACTGAATTTATTAAACGTCTTGGCATGTTATGCCCTGTTGCAAATCCTACCAATTTTTTTTAAAAAAGCTGTTGTAAGTACCTACTGATGCAGTGCTCCATGGTGTCTGAACCATTTTTCCCTGGGGAAACTGATTTTTTTAAAATCATCGGTGTTAGCTAGTGTAATAAAGCCTGAGTTCCAGAGTGAAACAACTGCCACTTCCCCTGGGCTGTCTGCTTTCAAAACTGGTGTGCAAGAAGGTGGCTCTGATGCCTCCTCCCAACCTGATGTTGGCCAAACTCAATTATCAACGATCACATCCGTTTCGGTGTCCCAGCATTCTGTTCAGTTGTCCATACCACAGACCTTTGAAAAGAAGCAAAAATACCCCGTTACGCACCCAAGGGCAAAAAATATAACTGCACACACTGCACGATTGATAGCCCTTGAGATTTTGCCGTATTGGCTTGTGGGAACAGAGGCTTTCTGCGACCTTTTGGCTGTGTGAGAAAATGAATGTATTAAACTCCTTGGCATGTTATGCCCTGTTGCTTATCCTACCATTTTTTTAAAAACAAAAGCTGTTGGGAGTACCTACTGATGCAGTGCTCCATGGTGTCTGAACCATTATCCCCTGGGAAAACTGAATTTATTAAACTTCTTGGTATGTTATGCCCTATTGCAAATCCTACCAATTTTTTTTAAAAAAAGCTGTTGGGAGTGTGACGACATGGACTCTCATGGGTTAAAGTTTCTTAAAATTCAGCCAGACAGCATGATAGATTGTTTATAGACGGGGGAGAAGTCCCTCATTGTTTTTACAAGACTCTTGTTGACTCAATGTAATTGTGTTGGCCACTGAAAGCCAGACGGATTGTTCTCCAGACTTTTCCAGTAACCATTGTATTGTAGTTGTGTATTGCTAATGTGATTACCTTAGTAGCCATTGTTGAGTCTGTGACTTGCAGACTCCATGTAGAAATCTTCAGTCTTTCTGTAGACATCATTTGGATGAACATTGTCCATGCAGCTTGAGATTCATCCAATGGGAGAGGCGCTCTTGTCCAACCAATCGATGAGGACGCAGTGTATCTAAGTGGAAGGCTGTGGCTATAAAAGGGACTTCTTTAAGCCACCAGGTTGTTGTTGGATGCTGATGGATCCAGTCTAAGCTTTTTGGAGCTGACTAGAGGATCAGGATATCTTATGGCTTCAATCTAGGGACTCCGGTTCCGGTTGGAGACCATATCCACAGCCTAGGGATTTTGACTCCGGCTGCCAGGATTGTAACATCATATCAGGACTACCTAAGGAGGACACTCAGGTTAGAGACCATATCCACAGCCTAGGGATTTCGACTCCGGCTGCCAGGATTGTAACATCATATCAGGACTACCTAAGGAGGACACTCAGGTTGGGACAGTTCAGTCACCTGGTACAGACTTTGCAGACCTCACACAGCTTCCTAAATCTGGCGCTATTCCTTTCTCGGTGGGTGCCCGCCAAAAGCGGGGTGCTGCTGGATTGGAGTAAGTGGCCCTGGAAGCTCTGAGGCATGGACATTCTAAATCCCTGGTGAGCCAGCGGAAGGGTGAGACTCTGTTGCCTGTTACATTTGTGTGTTTTGCTGGTTATGTGTTATGTGCCGTTAATTGTTTGGGGATCCAATAAAGTCTAATTATTGTGGTTCTCTCACCCTGTGTTGTCTGAGTAGTGTTCCGCCCACAGTTAAGGAGGCCGGTGTTCAGTTGGGATGAGCCCTGAGCCACGCTGCCTTTCTAAAGGCGGCGGGTTTTAGTGGACGAGAGCACCCACTGAGCCCCGTGTCTCCACAGGGAGTAGCTACTGATGCAGTGCTCCATGGTGTCTGAACTATTATCCCCTGGGAAAACAGAATGTATTAAACTCCTTGGCATGTTATGCCCTGTTGCTCATCCTACCATTTTTTTTAAAATAAGCTGTGGGAGCTGTTGGGAGTACCTTGTGATGCTGTGCTACATGGTGTTTGAACTATTCCCCCCTGGGAAAAGAGAATGTATTAAACTTCTTGGCATGTTATGCCCTGTTGCTTATCCTACCAATTTTTTTTAAAACAAGCTGTTGGGAGTACCTTGTGATGCTTTGCTACATGGTTGTCTGAACCACAACACTCTAGTGTAACTGAATGTATTAAACTCCTTGGCATGTTATGCCCTGTTGTTATGCTCCATGGTGTCTGAACCATTATCCCCTGGGGAAAGTGATTTTTTTTTAAATCCTCGGTGTTAGCTAGTGGAATAAAACCTGAGTTCCAGAGTGAAACAACTGCCACTTCCATGGTGCTACATGCTTCAGAAACTGCGGACTAGGAAGCAGGCGATGATGCCTCCTGCTCCCAACTTGCTTTTGGTCTGATGCAATCATCATCGATGACATCACCTTCGATGTCCAAGTGTGGCTTTCGTTTGTCAATAAAACATACCTTTCTGAATCATTTGAATAGAATTTGAATAGAGGGCCACTGGAGTCGGTGATATTGGTGGAGGAGGAAGAGGAGGAGGGTAAGGCCAGCACCCAAATGGCCACATTGGCAATAGCACTGGAAAGTGTTATGGAGTACATATTCCAACTTTCACATTAATTTTACCGCCCTGAGAGGGCTCGGCCGCTCCCCTTGTCTCGGGGCCGAGACGCTCGAGGTCTGGGCTCGGGTTGTCGGTGGCTCGAGCGCCTCCGGACCGGGGACCACGTCGCTCTGTTAAGGTGAGGCAGTGGGGTGGTGGTGTGGAACGAGGATCATAGCCGGGGGCCGCGTTGTCGTCAGACGGGTCGTGACACCACCCACGGGTCGTGGTCACGGGATGCACCACCGCTGCGGCTGGAGTGAAGGGGGCTCCCGGGATCGGTGTTGAGGGCGCAGCCTGGATGTTAGCCCCTCTGTGGGTAGGGGCGGTGTGTCCCGGGGCCCGGTGGGACGGGCGGTGATGTCGGGGTGCAAGGTGCCGTGCTACGGTGCGGTGTCGTGCCCGGATGGCACTGGTGTACTCACGATTAATTCACAGTCAGAGTCACTGGTAAACCAAAGTTCGGGTATGGTCGGGTTCCGCAGCCGGCTGCTTGTGTCCCTTGTGAGGCTGATGGTGGTCACTTTCCCTTGCACCTCTTGTTTTGACTTTTGGCTCCCCTGCCTGGGCAGTGGTAGCCTGCTCCCCGGCGTTTAGCTGCCGGAAGAGCCCTCGGTTGCCTGCAGGCACTGGCCCGTCGGATGTTTGGCCCTTGGCGGTGGCTCTCACCCGGTATAGGTGGGCTGTTGCCTTCTTTCGGGACTTTGGGTGAGGATGAACCCGTGAGGTCCAGACTGCAATCAGTGAATTTGCCTAAACTCAGTGACTTCTAAGCTAGGACGGGGTCTGAGTACCCGTTTGCTGGTACTCCGATTAGCTGTTGACTCCCCGGTTCGGGTCCGGTGGGCTCCAACCTTGGCTCGGTCCCTACGGTTCCGCCGGTCGCTATACCGGTTCTCCTGCAGGCGGCCACCACCGTCTGCCTGCCTGATGTTTCGGGGATCCCAGGCTCCAACCCGGGTCCCTGACAGCTTCTCTTTCCTCTACACCTCCTGTCACTGTTACTCTCTCCACTCCACTCTCAAACTTTGACTTAAAACTAACTGTATTTCCTGCCTCAGAACAGTAGTCTCCTTGGTGGGCATGCTTTTTCGCCTGACTCCGCCCACCTAGTGTGCCCTACTTACCCTGAGGGAGGCATCAGGTCTCCCTTTCGGGTGACGGGTGTGTCCTCTCAAGGGATGGAGGTGTGTGTGTGGTGTTGGTGGTCTTGTTACCTGTGACCCCTGGGGTCCAGGGCGTCACATAATGATATAGGGGATGCAGAAAACTACAAATGACTGCCATCCCTCCCCAATATATGTTACAGGGCCCACCTGAGAGCCCTAAAAAGTCTGAGATTTGAGGACAGCCAGTGGCCCTTTCTACATTTGAATAGAGGGCCACTGGAGCCGGTGGTGTTGATGGAGGAGGAGGGCAAGGCCAACATCTAAATGGCTACATTGGCAATAGCAGTGTAAAGTGTTATGGAGTACGCATTCCAACGTTCACACTAATGATATAGGGGACGCAGAAAACTACAAATGACTACCATCCCTCCCCAATGTTACAGGGCCCACCTGAGAGCCCTAAGAAGTCTGAGATTTGAGGACAGCCAGTGGTCAAGGTCACCATCCCAACGGGCACATTGTAGCTGACCTTTTAAAGTGCTGTCAAATATGTCCCAAAAAAGGAGGTGTGAGACAGACACCAATATAATGTAGAAGGTACAGCCCTTTATAATCGAAAAAGGAAAAATGTAAAAAACGAAACGTGTGAACATATGCTAAAGTGGGTTTTTTTGGGAGGTCAGGGCTTCATTTGACTTTTTATTACAGTGTTTAGGCACTAGAAACTGTTTCTTAGCAATTTCCCCTCTTTTACTTTGGTTTGAGAGCTGTTCTGGAAACTACGTAAACGCCGTGTGCTTCTCTGACCAAGTTATTCAAAGACACCAGAAATGCAGTCAGGCACCTTCTACAGGCTGTGCCCATACTGTTTCAGCCTTTTCCCATCCATTTCAGCCTTTTCCTCAGTCACCACAGGTCACCGACAGGTCTGACGTAAAATTATTCTGGTTTCCCATAGACTTACATTGGGGGTCGAATATTCGCAAATACTCAAATAGCGGCGAGGTATTCGTCGGATAGCCATCAAAATGAATAATAGGGTATTCAATCATCCCTATTAAATAATTAAAAAAAAATGCATGGTTTCCCTTGTATTTTTATGCACAGCCAAGATAAGCACACAGCTGGGGGCTGCAGATTGTAGCCGTCTGCTGTATCTGCACTGGTATCAATATACGGGGACCCTACATCAATTTTTTTTATTTATTTGTTTATTTTTACACTCAATTGGGGGATCCAGACAGTGTTTATGATTCCGACCAATCACAGACGCGGTCACACAGGTTGGGGCGCGGTATGCATGAGGGTTAAAGAATGTCCCCGGAAGTAGTATGACAGCTGTGCGGGATACTCGGTAAGTATAACTGTCCTGCTTTATTTCTTATTTTCTTTCTTTCCCCCTAGCCTTTACTAACACCAGCCCACCCCAGCCCTTATAAATACCAGCCCTCCCCCTACCCCCTAGCACTTCTAACACCAGCCTCCCTAGCACCTACTAACACATATGTTTTAACTCCCTTTTCATTCAATGGTATTTGGATAAGTTTGTGAGTTGTTCAGTGAACACCAGGAAAGTCAGCAAACATGAGCCGAACAGAACATTAATAGGTTTGCTCATCTCTAGCCAGTACACATTTTTACAGTGCCTCTCTTACAGTAAAAGATTTGTCATTAATATGTTGTTAAATTACAACTATCAGCACATCCTGGGAACTATTCTGTCAGGGCACGCAGATGTGGCGCTCCTGAGGCTTCAGTCGACACAGGGTATTGCATCTCGCTTAAGGTGTAGTACTCATCCCGGGTTCGGAAGAGGTCAGTGCCGGTTCCACTTCAAAACACAGTAAACACACAGCAGTAGCCCTCTCTACTGGGCATTGGGCTAGGGTAGGGTCTTAAGGTCACCACCAAACACTATAACTTCCACCCACTAGTGATAGGAACCCAGGGTAGGGGAGGATCTGCAGCCAGAGGGGAGAGAGGAGCGACACACACAGTACAGGGGAAGGTCTGCAGCCAGCAGATGGGGAGGTTGTGCCTGGACGAGGTACAGGACAACTAACCGACAAGAGAGGAGAATCACTGGTGAAGTCTGTGGGACAAAGAAGTCTATACGATCGCCGAGGGGTGAGCTTGATAGCTCCCTTGGGACAGGTGCAGTCAGGGTGCGGAGCCCTAGGGTGGCGTACATGTGGCGCCCCTGAGGCTTCCATCACCACAGAGGTAATGCACCTCATCCAGAGGTGTAGTATCCCATCCCAGAGTAAGCAAGGGGTCATCCACTGGTTCACACAACACACGCACACAGACAGACTCATCACAACACTACACTAAACCGTAGTTAGGGCCTAGTGCAGCTGGACTTGTATAGTGGCTTGCACCGTCCCCGAAGCCAGTCTGGGGGTGGAGCTTAGTGGGTGAGGTGTCTGAGGTGAGTGGGCGGAGCTGAGTTTACAGTTTACAGTTGACAGTGTCAGTGAGTGGTGTGGCGAGGAGGTGACCGGAGAGTAGAGACCCAGGGGTCCTGCACGACCTGGGTCACACAAAAGAAGGGATCCTAGAGACACGGGAGTGCAGGAAGCACCCATGGGCTTGCTCCACAGAACACTGGGTGGAAGGATCTGGCACTAAAACGGGGACCCAGTCCCTAGACTAAAAGAAAACTAACGTACTCTTTAGTAACACTGGGGGCCTGAGTGGCTGCAAGCATCCAGGGCCAAAAATCAGCCCACTAATCCGCTGGAAGGGGGTCACAGAGGATCAGGGGGCTAAGCAGGCAGAAAATCCGTTGAAGGTCTGCGGCCCCTGGCTCAGGGCACTATGTGCGGAGGCGCGGAATAGGAGGGCAAAAGTCAGCGCAGTAGAGACAACCAGGAAAGGCACATCTGAGGGGTGCACTGGTATTGACATCTGACCTGCCCAGGATTAGCGGGAGCCCATCATGGTGGATCCCAGCATACCGCGGGTGATTGGCAGCTTACTATACAACTGTGGAACTGAGTGAGTAAAGACTTTGACTGCAACCCCCAGTGTCTACGTCCTTCCCATGCTCTCTCATGATCCCCGGGCCTCAAGCTTTACCTGTGGGGAGCAATTTCACCTCAGCTGCGCCATCAACATCTGCCCCAGATAATACAAAGCGTAGCGGTGGCCCACATAGCCGCAGTACCACAGGTGGTGTCACAAACTTATAATCTTAACTACAACTCCCGTGATCACAATCATCATCCCTTTATTATCAAAAGACACCACCAGGGTCACGGAACCGGGCCACGCCGCCGCGACATCACAGGACTAGTCCGGCCCGGTAACGAGTACCACTCGGCCCTGGAGCTGGGCGTGTCAACTTCGGTGTCATGAACAGGATAACGTGCCCGGTACCACCAGGTACTGTGTGCCTAAGTACTGTGTATTTTTGAACTGTTGAATTGTGCAGTAGTGAACTGTCACCGCCATTAAATTAGCCGTGAGGAGAAAGGGGGCGTGCCAGAAAAAGAGCGCAAAGAAAGTCCGCCATCAGAGCGACGCTTAATTAACCCTGTACTCCCTGAAAGAGAAACGCGGAGCCTGGTAAGGTCCACTAAGGGGGAGGAATATGTCTAGCCCAGGTAGAGTTGATGCTGCTGCTGCAGCTCCAGTTGCAGCGCACGTTATGCGGCACAATGTCATACATCCCGGGAGCGGCCTGGCTACCACAGTACTCAGGAGAGTAGTATACCCTCAGTGACTTTAGAGAAAGGCTGCACAGTCTGAAGGGTAGGCCCTGCCGGTTTGTGCTGGCTTCACTTCGCTCCCCGGTTAGGTACCGGCGGGCCACCATCCGACCCCGGTCCTACGGTTCCGCGTCGATCTGTCTCTCCTGCAGACGGCCACCACCATCTGCCAACCTTGCTCTTGGTGCCCGGGCCACGTACCCGGACACGGTCAGATTGCTCCTCCACTACCACTTCACTAACTCTGACTGCCCTGACTTCCTCTTCCCGCCTCCAAGACTGTGAACTCCTCAGTGGGTGGGGCCAACCGCCTGGCTCCACCCCACCTGGTGTGGACATCAGCCCCTGGAGGGAGGCAACAAGGATTTGTTGTCTGGCTGATATGCCTATCTCGGGGTGGGGGGTGTTGTGTGTAGTACCTGTGACGACCAGGTTAGTCCAGGGCGCCACAAAATCAGCACAAAAATCCGCTGGAAGCGGGTCACAGAGGATCAGGGGGCTAAGCAGGCAGAAAACCCGTTGAAGGACCACGGCCCCTGGCTCAGGGCACTGTGTGCAGAGGCGCGAGACAGAAGGGAGAGAGTCAAAGCAGTAGAGACGACCAGGAAAGACACATCTGAGAGGTGCACCAGTATTGACCTCTGACCTGCCCAGGATCGGCGGGAGCCCACCACGGAGGATCCCAGCATACCGTGGGTGATTGCCAGCTTACTGTACACCTATGGAACTGGTACAGTGAGTAAAGACTTTGACTGCAACCCCCAGTGTCTTCTACGTCGTTCCCGTGTTCTCTCATGATCCCCGGGCCTCAAGCTTTTCCTGTGGGAAGCAATTTCACCTCAGCTGCGCCATCAACATCTGCCCCAGATAATACACAGCGCAGCGGTGGCCCACATAGCTGCAGTACCACAGGTGGTGTCACGAATTTACACTCTTAACTAAAACTCCCAGCATCACAATCATCATTCCCTTTATGATGGAAAGACACTGCCAGGGTCACAGAACAGGGCCACGCCGCCGCGACGTCACCGGACTAGTCCGGCCCGGTAACGAGTACTCCCCAGCCCTAGAGCTGGGCGTGTCATACACTTCACATTGTGCCATCAGAAACCACCAGGTAAGGGGATTGCAGGTCCCTTTGCCCCCTCAAGTTCCCGGGGCACAGTAGCAGATAGAGCCAGGAGTTGTTATCATGGTCCAGCCCAGCACGGACTCGCGCTGCCTGCTAAACGGGAAGAAAACTAACAAACAGAACAAATGGAAACCGGAGTTCCTGGAGGACTTCAGGTTCCAGGCATTCATCTTACATCGCGCAGCAAGGGAAGGGCTCACACTTCACAACACCGGTTCTGGCCTCTGAACTATGTGGGATCGGCTAGAGCCAATTAGTGGAAACTGGCACTCCAAGGGCGACGACAGTTGCAGTGAGTAAAGAGAACTTGAACCGCAGCCCCGTGTCGTCCCTGTCATTGCCGGCGCCAACGTCCCAAGCTCTAGTGTCATCAGCCACTACTACACATCATCCTCCCCGGGACCCCTAGCTCTACATGAGGACAGCGACATCCCACAGTGGCAGCTTCCCTCATAGCCGCATACCTCAGGTGACGTCAAGAGACAACTACCCCCCAACTCGGGGCCACGAAGCCATGCCAGGCCGCCGTGACATCCCAAAAGACCCCTCCATCACCGGTCTGGTGACGAGTAAAAAAAACCCCGGCCAAGTGGAGTTCCTCACAGAAGGTTGTTTGCCTGGATGAGATAACAATAAATAATTGTACATCAGTTAATGGGACAGTTTCTATAATGCCATAGCCAGACAACAATGACTGCCGATGGTGGTAAAAATTTAAGATAATGCAGTTTGGGCAGCCATGCTATGCTCTCCACCCACTAATGCATCCTATTCTTTTGGGCCATTTGCCATAGACAGCCTTCCAAATTACAATTATTAAAAGCCACCATTGAGGACAAACAATAACTAAGTAACCCCAAATGAGTTTCCTCAGAGTGTAATGGAAAGAAATCAGGGAACAGAAAAGCGCAGTATGGCCTTATCCGAGATAATTGTGCTGTTTCTATTTGTCTTAGTTAAAACTGTTATTTAATGTTTTGTCCTGTCTGCCTCACCTATAGGAAAAACGAAGGTAAGATTCTCACAACCTCTCACAACTACGCGCCTTCCATCGCCTTTAAGTGGGGACAGAACAGTCAGAAGACTGCTTAACAGCCCAACAGTCAGAAGACTGCTTTACAGCCCAAAGCAAAAACTTCCTTGAGAGCCCAATCAGTCAGAAGACTGCTGAACAGCTCAATACCCCGGCTACAGATCCCTAAGAACCCTGTAACTTCCCATGTAATCTGCCTAGCAACAAGCCTTGTGCACTAGTCTGCCTGCACAGTGCATGCCTGGACAAGCCTAATGGGAAGCTCTCCCATCTGCCACGTCCTGTGTCATCTCTGCTTGCATTGTAAAGGGACAGTTTATGCACCTGCTGTTTCTCTCTTGCTATACTCCTTCTATAGACTTGCAGTACATTATACCTCATTACTGCACATTGCTGGACTGCGAACCCCAAGTTTTGCTAAAGACACCTTGGGAATCTCATCAGGGAGTCCTTGCAGAGCTGCACAACAATTTTCGGACCCCTATTCAAAAGTCAAGTTTTTTAAAGAGACAGTACACCTTAAATCAAAATGGCCGAAAAAGACCTTGGACAGTTCCCCACTGCTGAAACAGAGCAAATACAATCTGATACTGTCCATTATGAAGCCCAGGAGGCAGAGCCCACGCTTCCAGCAGACCAAGTTGTCCGACCGAAGCGCTCTTCCAAACTCACGATAAAGGCCACTGAAAACTATCACACTATGAAAGATGAGTCATGTGAACACCTGGAGGAACTGTGGGAACGAGTCACCTATTACATGACAAGACTTGAATCCTCATCAGGTGATGCCACATGCTTACAAGCCGCTATGGAACGGCTGAACACAGCTCATGAAAGATACAAGAGACTATCAACAAGGTACATTACCTTTCTAAAAGACTCTAAAATTGATGAAGCTCTTTCAGACCTGAACAAGGCAGAAGAGGTGGACAAGGAAAGAGATGCCAAGGTGCAAGATGCCATAGACAAGGCCGAACACCGTATCTCTCACCAGCAAGAAACCAGATCACACCGATCAATCTCATCTAGACGTTCCTCTCGGTCATCCGGGTCGTCATCCTCAAGAAGCTCAGCCCTGAGCGACAGGATACTAGAGGCCCGCATAAGAGCAGAGGAATCCAAGGTGAGACGTTCCTTCACAGAAAGAGAAGTAGAGGAAGAAGCCAAAAGGACAGAAGCAGAAGCGAAAAGGGCAGAAGCAGAAGCCCTTGCAAAAGCAGAAGCCGCTAAAGCAGACGCCCTTGCAAGAGCAGAAGCTGCTAAAGCAGAAGCCAAAAGGGCAGAAGCGGAGGCTCGGATAAAGATTCTTCGGCCACAGATGGAAGAGGAAGTTGCCCTAGCTAAAGTGAGACTACTTGAGCAAGCATTGATCTAAGGTCCTGATTCAGCTCACTCGCCACTACTGTAAGCAGACAATCCAGTTGATCGCACAAGAAACTATGTACTGAATCAGTTACCTGTAGCAACCCCGATTTGCAGTACCGTCCAAGCCAACAACACCGAAACCTCCAACTTACCTCTACCAGTGCCAGTGCCACCTAAAGCACCCGAGCAAATTAATAACAGTCACCAAGAGGTGCCCTCTCAAACACAGTCACCATGGCAAGATGGCAACCAAGTGTTTCCTGACCCACTTCCACAGCTCAAGCAGCGGTCATCAGAATCTACAGAGGCTAAACCACAGCTCAACCCTGCAGCAACGTCATTCTACCCGGGAACATCTCATCCATTCACGCCAGGCAGCCCATACGCCCCAGGGGCATCACAAGTCGTCGTGGCAACAAGTGGTGAGAAATCAGATATGTCTGAGTTTGCCAGGTTCATGGTGAGCAGAGAGCTAATCAACACTAGTCTCACGAAATTCGATGATCGTGCAGAGAGCTACAGGGCCTGGAAAGCAACTTTCAAGGCAGCCATCGCCAATCTCAACTTAACTGCGGAAAAGGAGCTCGACCTCCTGATCAAGTGGTTGGGCCCAGGCTCTACAAACTGTATTAAGAGCCTCAGAACCGTCTATGTAGGACAAACAGAAGCAGGTCTGGCTGCTGCATGGCAAAGACTGGAACGCACCTTTGGCAGCACAGAAGCAATAGAGAAAGCCCTATTCAAGAGACTGCAGGACATCCCAAAGATGAACCTTAAAGAAGTCCACAAGCTTCAAGACTTAAGTGATCTGCTCATGGAGCTGGAGCTCGCCAAAAGAGATCCTCGTCTGTCTGGGCTGTGCTACCTGGATACAGCCCATGGAGTGAACCCAATCGTGATGAAGCTGCCATACAGTCTGTAGGAGAAATGGGCAACGTCAGTCTCAAGGTACAAAAGAGTGCATGACGTCACCTTTCCCCTATTTATTCAGTTCTGCAAGTTCATTGACGAGCAGGCCCAGATGAGGAACGACCCCAGCCTCGACTTCCTAGAGTTCAACACTTCGGCAGCTGCAACATCATCATCATCAAGGTATGAAGGTGCCATACACAAACGCAGAGACATTAAGAACACTGTGAGTGTCAGGAAGACTGAGCTTCCATCACCTGCAGCACCCACAGATAAACAGTACACCATCTCATCACGAGATAAGTCTTGCAATCAAGAATGTCCCATCCATAAAAAACCGCACTCACTGAACAAGTGCAGGGGGTTTAGATCCAAAACCCTACAGGAGCGCAAGAAAGTCCTCACAGAGCTTGGGATCTGTTTCGAATGCTGCGCATCACTTGAGCACATGGCCAAGGACTGTAAATTCATCAAGTGTGAGGAGTGTCATAGCGAAAAACACGTTTCAGCCATGCACCCAACCCAGCTAGCTAGAGACACACCGGCTGCAGTCACCACCACTCCCACTCCAAGTCATGGTGGGGAGTCCAAGAATCAGACTGACACCACCACAACCGTATCCTGCTCATGCTCAGAGGTATGTGGAGAGGGCCAAATGCAGAAATGTTGTGCCCGAATATGCCTCATCAAGGTTTATCCCGAGGGACATCCAGAAAAGGCAATGAAGGTGTATGCCATCATAGATGACCAAAGCAACCGGTCCCTAGCAGGAACCAAATTCTTTGAAGCCTTCGGAATTAATGAACCATCAGAACCCTACACCTTGAACACCTGCTCGGGTCGCATAGAGACTAGTGGCAGAAGAGCCCAGGGATTCATTGCTTCTCCTATCAATGGGAAGACTGAAATACTTCTACCAACGCTCGTTGAATGTGACCAAATACCCAGCCACAGGAATGAAATTCCTACCCCAGAAGCTGCATTTCATCAACCACACCTAAGACACCTCGCTAGTGTTATCCCACCTCTGGACAATAACGCAGAGATTCTACTCCTGCTCGGCAGAGACAATCTAAGGGTACACAAGGTGCGACAGCAGTGTAATGGGCCTGATTATGCACCATACGCCCAGAGACTGGACTTGGGATGGGTAGTCATAGGAAATGTGTGCATTGACCGATCAGGAATTGATTCCTTCAAGACTTACGTGCATGGAGATGGGCGCACAGCACAACCTGCCTAAAGCCATATCCTCATCACTATGGAGTGAAAGAGAAGTCTCCAGACACAATACAGCTACCTGACATCGCTTCTTCTCTGCATATCGACAACTTGGGAAGATCAGTCTTTCACACAACCAAGGACGACGATAAAGTAGCCTTGTCAGTAGAGGACAGAGAATTCATCGATATAATGGACGGTGAGTTTTCTAAAGACAAAACCAACCACTGGGTCTCTCAATTACCCTTCCGATCTACCAGGGTAAGACTTCCAAACAACCGAGATCAAGCTCAGACCAGATTTAACTCTCTTCAGCGTTCCATGAACAGCAAGCCTGAAATGAGAGAACACAGCGTCGTCTTTATGGACAAGGAAATCTGCAACAACCTAGCAGAACCTGTACCATCTGAACTGAATCCAGCAGATCACGCAACCAGACCTATGTCTATAAGTTCTTTTGCTAACTCTTCTTGGCTTACAGGTCCAGAGTTCCTGCTGAGACAGTCAGAAGAAGGTGTCCAGGAAGCCTTCAGCATCCTAGATCCAGACAATGATCCAGATGTCCGAGCTGAAGTTAATACCCTGGTCACCAGTGCAGAAAAAACTTCCAACCTCGGTTGCCAACGTTTTGAACGTTTCTCCAGCTGGATGAGGCTTGTCAGGACTGTCGCTAGGTTAGTGCACATCGCCAGATGCTATCATACGGACCTTAAAAACAAAGACTGTCATCGCTGGCATGCCTGCCACAAACCCCTTTCTGCTGAGGATATCTCCCATAGCGAGTCCCTCATAATACGCCACCTCCAACAGAGTGAATTCGCCATAGAATGGAAGTGTTTACACAACAAACAGCAGATTCCATTAAGAAGCTCTCTCGCCAATTTAAAACCAGTTACCGACAGTTTCGGCTTACTGAGAGTTGGTGGTCGTTTAAACCACGCTCATCTCGGAGTTGCAGAACAAATTCCTCTCATCATTCCCAACAAACACCATGTTAGTGTCTTGCTGAACATCGACACCAAACCTATCCAAGATCAGCTGGCAGAGAAAGGTTGCACCTGGATCTTCAATCCCCCTCACAGTTCTCACATGGGAGGCTCCTGGGAGAGGATGATCGGGATTTCACGCAACATTTTGAACTCCATGCTAATGGACGTCAATTCCTCAAGACTCACACATGAGACTCTAGTCACTCTTTTAGCTGAAGTCTCAGCCATTATCAATTCAAGACCCCTTGTGCCGGTGACCATGGATCCAGAAACACCAACCATATTGACTCCTACTATTCTTATTACCCAAAAAACTGACAACGCGGTAATGCCCAGCGGAGAGTTCACCCACGCGAAGGCTTATCAAAAACACTGGAAACGGGTTCAATACTTGGCTGACTACTTCTGGAACCGATGGAGGAAGGAATACCTCACCATTCTTCAAGGAAGAAAGAAGTGGCGACATCCCAAGCCGAACCTCAAAGAAGGAGACCTAGTCCTCAGGAAAGACCAGACCACAGAAAGGACTGACTGGCCTATGGGACTGATTACTAGGATACTGCCTAGTCAGGATGGCAATGTTCGGAAGGTGGAGTTAAAGGTCATCAGGAAAGGTGAGACGAAGACCTTTGCAAGGCCAATCCACGAACTTGTTCTGTTGCCCATAGAGAGCGTCCCTACGGGATGAAAGCTACCGGACCTGAACTTTGAGCCATCCTTCTTGTTTTGGACTCAATTGATCTTGTTTTTGCATTTAACATGCCTTTCCTTTCAGGTTGTATTATGGACTCAATAGGGAAATCCCCAAAGTGAATTTCAGACGGGGAGTGTGCTGTTTCTATTTGTCTTAGTTAAAACTGTTATTTAATGTTTTTCATGCTTGTCTCTGCTGCCATCTACTGGTCAGACCTTTCGGCTCCTCTGTTTCCTTTGTCCAGCCCATGGGAGTGTCTGATGACCCTCTTGAATCACATCCTGGTATGTGCATTCCAAACCAGAGTTTGTGAGAACAACATCCCTTATTGGAGCTACTAGGAGCAAAGTCTTCTGACCATGTAGTAGCTTCAGAAACAAACATCGCAGGAGAATTACAATGCCAAGTACTTGGATTACTGCACTCTGCATGTCATAACCCTTGGAGAAAATAAACCACCATTGTTTCATCAGCATGTGCATGTTTCACTCTGGAGCGCTCTGGTCCTGTTTGCCTCACCTATAGGAAAAACAAAGGTAAGATTCTCACAACCTCTCACAACTACGCGCCTTCCATCGCCTTTAAGTGGGGACAGAACAATAATCGGTACTAAACAGAACAGAGATATGCTCACCTGGAAGGGTTATGTAGTGCACAACACAAAATGAAGCTTAGAGAACAGCTGTTGCAGACCCACGGGTTACAAAAATCAAGGAAAACCAAAAGGAAAATAGATGTGGTTCCTCTGTGCTGCTAATGTTATGTAAAGGGCAGATAAATGTATACAGCCAATCAACTGTGTCATGATGATAAATTACACAAATGTGACGCCCTGGCCTATCAGGTCGTCACAGGGTATTGTGCAATCTGCCCTTCTGCACAGTATCCACCCTCCTTGGTTACGGGTCCTGGTTCTTTGGTGTTGCTAACAGCTTAGCCAATCAAAATCCTAGGAACACTTTGCACTTTACCCACCAGACACACCATTGGGGGGCCTGAAGGGAATAGGGCCGCCCACATTGGGGGTTGGTGAGGGGAAAGTGAAGAAAGTGACAGTTGAGCTAGAGTTGAGCTGAAATTGAGCAAGGGAGAGGAGTGTGAAGCGGTGATTCTCTGAGAGGGAGAGGTCACCGGCTGGGAGCAGGGCTCCTGTAGTACTAGGTGGCAGATGTTGGTCTGGGCCTGGTAAGAGCTGGAACCCCGGTCGCAGGGGATACTGTCAAGGGCCAGGGACAGCCGAGGAGGGCAGCCAGCGGCCTTGAGCTATCACCGGGCAGGAGCTAGGGCACGACTGGGTACGTGGACCCCAGGCCGGAAAGTAGCTTCACGTGTTCCGGTATTTTACCCGACGGGGGTGAAGACTTCAAGATTCATCCCTAACCCGCTCCAAAATCAGGGTACTAACACAACGATGGGATAGGACTTTCCCAATACAGTCCAAAGAAATCCTACGTGTGAAACCTGAGAGCAAGCTCACTCCATATGGGTGAGAGGGACCCGAAGAGTTTTATACCCAAGGGTCCAACAGAGACAGAGGTGCCAAGGACAGGGCCACAGGTTAACAGCAACACCAAGGGCACGGACCCAAGCGTGCTCCCTACAAGCTGCAGTGGTGCTCAGAATTCTGGTTTACAAGCTGTTGGTGTTGTTATTTCCTGGACTGAGTGAGTACACTGAAAATCCCTGTTCTTATCACCCCACGGCACCCGAGCACCAACCATCCAACGGGCCCCGGGACACAAACCCACGTAGGGGTTAAACATCAGGCTGCTACACCATCGTCACCGGGCTCCCCAACGGCAGTGGTGGTCCCTCACATTACCACACACCGTGGGTGGCGTCACAAACTTTCCATTCCCCCTGTAAATAATCCCCCACTTTTTTCTGAGTGGCCGCGCGACCTCCGGGTCCGGAGACCCCTCGAGCCACCGCGGATCCGGATCCGAGCAGCCCGGCTGCTGGCACGGGGGCGGCACACAAGTATTATATTAATTTCTTTATGAGTGATTGGGCAGCTCTAAATTTTTAGGATAGTTCACACTTTGCTATTGCACAATATACTTGTAGAAGTTTTGATTTTAAGTTACCATATGGTACTATGTAAGGTCATATCAAGCATTAATGAATAATAACAAATATGCGGAGGAAGATTATTGTGGAAAGATTTTAGTGGCTGTTAAAATCTTAGGGGTATTTTATGAAATTATTTATTCAGCATCATCCAGCTGGCTGTACTCAACACAGTTATAGACGTTTGCCTACTGGATTTGCTTAAATGTTTGTTAAGGAAGTTATGAGAAGCATTTTTATATCCTCTTAAATGTGGTAGCTCAGCCAATTTAAATAAATAGGGTCTTTTAGCCAAAGGCACAGTCAGCTTACCCAATGTAATGGGTAACTTAGGCTGGAAACACACTTATGCGCGTAAAATCGGTCCGACTAGGCTGAAATAAACTCTTCTGATTTTAGTTCATGCTAGGTCTGAGTGCAACGCAAGTGCGATGCTTGTTGTGAATAATTTAATGATTTGACTCGTGTGTGTGATGCGATTAAGATGCATGTTTCCTGCAACATCTTAAAAAAATTAATTCGATTACACGTGTCAGATAATTAACCTTTGGAAATGTGATGTCACATTTGTGACGCCCTGGACTAGCCAGGTAGTCACATACATACCAACATACACACCCCCACCCTAGGCAGTTACAACAGTCAGACAAAAACCCTTGTTGCCTCCCTCCAGGGTCTGATGTCCACACCAGGTGGGGCGGAGCCAGGCGGTTGGCCACACCCACCGAGGAGTTCACAGGCCTGGAAGCGGGAAAAGTGGGAGTTCAGTCTTGGAGGTGAAAGTGAGAGGAGTGAACACTTGAGGTGTATGGGTAGGGGCCCAGGCACTGACAGCAAGGCTAGCAGATGGTGGTGGCCATCTGCAGGAGTTGGTGGAACTCCGCAGAGCCGTAAGGACCGGGGTCGGGCGTCGGCCCGCCGGTACCGGACACGGGGAACGGAGTGAAGCTAAGCACACAGGCAGGGCCATCGGACCCCAACCAGACTTGGAGCCGCCGTCAATAGTCAAATCCGAATGTGACAGGAACCCCCGGGGTTCCCTAGCAACCAAGTCCCGATTGAAGGCAACCGCTCACACCGTGAGGATATACAGCCACCGCCACGGCCTAGAGATCCAAGGGCCAGCACCTGCGGGCAAAATGGGCTCCTACGGCACCTATACGCCGGGGAGCGGACTAGCGGTGGGCAACCACAGGAGTCAGAACATTTCTAAAAGGTGCAGGGAAAGACAGCCACCATCAGCCGTCCGGGGAGAGCACAACATCAACACTGCAGCCGGCTACGGGACCCGTCCATCCGGCCGTTTTGGTTTACCAGAGACTTTGTCAGTGATTGTCTGAGTGAGTACACCAGTGCCGTCCGGCACCACGCCGCGCAGTCCCTGCACCCCAGCCATCCAGCCTCCCCGTTACACCACCGGGCCCCAGGATCACCAAACCCCCTACCCACGGAGGGGACAACATACCAGCTGCACCCCACCATCTTTCCTGGGATCCCCATCACCAGCAGCGGTGGTGCCATCATCACCACGTCCCATGGGTGGTGTCACGAACAATCTCCCTAACCAAAACCACCCCTTTTCACTCACGGGCGAGGAGCGCTGCTCGAGTCCCCGGGTCCGGTCCACCGCTCGAGCCACCGAGCAGCAGCAGCAGAAGCTCCGGACCTGAGCGTGGTGAGCGCGTCCCCTCCGCCCGTGACACATTCATTTGTTGAATATTGAATGAGCGAAGTTACTGCCGCACTCGCAAATTGGAACGCTGGTGCGCGTGTGTGATCCTTCTTTAAACACGCTTCCATAGGAAATCATTGAGAAAAATGGTGTGAGAAACTCGCAAAAAAACAGCATGCTGCGATTTTTTTCTCAGTCCGATTTGGACTGAGAAAAAAAATCGAAAATGCGAGCTGAATCATTCACTAACTTGTGTCCGATTCCAATGCGAGATTTTCTTGCATTGCACTGCTGCGAGAAACTCGCAAGTGAGAAGCCGGCCTTAAAGGGGTTGTCTACTACTCGGACAACCCTTTATCACCATGTTCACACTTATAAAATATTACCAGTTATAGTCATCTCTTGTGTGGGTGCTGTTCCAGTGCTGTTCCAGTGGTGTCGGCACTGGATCTCGAGGCTCATGTGACATTTTGATGTCACATGTGCCCTGCAGCCAATCAGCAGCCACTTCACTCTCCTTCTCTTAGGACACATCAGACATCTGGATGAAGTGAGTGCAGCTGCCACTTTCACTTATTCTGGATGTCAGTTACGTTGAAGAAGTAGACAACCACTTTAAAAATGTTATCCTCAGTGAGAAACTGTTATCCCCATTACAAAATGGTTGGACAGGTTGGACGTCTGACTGCTGCTCTGTTAATTTTCTATGTGGCTGCTGGAAAAAACCTGGTGCAGCGCTCTGCAGCCTGTAGAGAATAAATGTAGGTAGCAACTGTCAATTATGTGCACTGAAGCTCCATTCTAACAGGGATAAAAGTGCCCCCACTGTTAAATAAGTTATCATTTGTCTTCTGGATAGGGAATATATTGTTTTAACCAGAAAACCCATTTAAAGGGAATCTGTCAGAAGTAAGTAATGAGCGGTACTTGAATTGAGCAGGTCAGGTGCTCAGACGAGCTTAAACTGAGTACTGAATATGATGGAAGACAATAGGAAACTCAAATATTTGACGGAAGGCCCTAACAGGAGGGCTGGGAGGCAGAAAAATTGGTGAAATGAGCACTCAAATGGAATAGAAACAGCATTGGAAAGAGGCCTGGCTGCATCTCTGACTCCCAGGTCGCTGCTGTGCACTAAATAAATAAAAAAAAACAACTTGGGGTTCCCCTATTTTTGATAACCAGCAGAGGTAAAGCAAACAGTTACTGGCTGATTATTATCAGTCCATGGTAATTTGGCCCTTTCCAGTCTAAAAATACCTGTCTGCAGCTGTGACGCCCTGAACTAGCCAGGTAGTCACAAATAGCGCCCCGCATAACACCTATCCCTCACTATGTAACACCAGCCAACCACATTAAACCCTAGTCCCCTCCCTCAGGGTTTGATGGACACACCAGGGGGCGGAGCCAGGCGGTTGGACACGCCCACCGAGGAGTTCACAGGTCCTGAGGCAGGAAAACACAAAGCAGTCAGTAGTTGTAGTCTGAAGTTCAAGTCTAGAGGCAGGCCTGTGCCCAGGTCTGCAACTCTCTGTGACAGGTGTCTGGGTTGTAGCCTGGGCACCTTTGGCTAGGAGGCATACGGTGGCCTCAGCCTGCAGGAGCCGGGAAGACGGCTAGGTGGAATCGTGGTGGACCGGGACAGGGTAGTGGCCCGCCGGTACCGACCCGGGAAACCGACACGGAAACAGGAGCACAAAGGGGGGTACTCAGACCCTGAAGCTAGGTCCATAAGCTACTGGGGTCTAGCTAATTAACTGATTGAGGCTAGGACTTTAGGTCCTTTCCCACCCAAAGTCCCGACTGAAGACAACAGCCCAACGAGGGGGATAGAAAGCCACCGCACAGGCAGAGAGATCCCACGGGCCAGCGTCTGCGGGCAACAGGCTCTCCTGACATCCACAAAGCCGACGAGCGGGCTACCGACGGGTGGGGGACCAGACTGCAGCTGGCTGCGGGCACCGACCACCATCATCTTGGTTTACCAGAGACTTGTGTGTGTTACTAATCGTGAGTACAACAGTGCCCTCCGGCCGCGCACCTCCCATCACCCAAACACCCCAACGGGTCCCAGGGCCACCACCCCAACCCACGGAGGGGTTAACATCTTGCTGCGCAACATCTCCCCCGGGTGCCCAGTAACTGCAGCGGTGGTGCCCACCTTCAGCATAACCCGTGGGTGGCGTCACGAACTCAAACACGGCTCTGGCAGTACACCTACGTCCCCATAAAGTGCCAGTCCCCCTTCAGATCGAAGTGGACCACGGGGCCCCCGGGTCTGGAGACGCTCGAGCCACCACCCGGCAGGTCCAGACCCGAGCGGCTCGGTTGCAGCCGAGTGTGGGGCGGTACACATCGACTCTTCTGGCGTCACGAACAGGATACTTACCCATTCACTTACCTAGTGAAGTGTGCCTTGAAGTTGAAGTCAGCGGTGACCCGTTGTGGAATTTTCAAACACCGCCATCTTGCCGCCATCTGTTGGCGCGAAGATTCCCGACAAAGCCGTCTTCCCCGCGAAAAGAGCGCGAGAGTTGAAGAACCGCCCCCTGGGAACGTGGTCGTAAAGAAAAGCCGGAAGTCGCAAAACGAAACTTACCGGCCCGAGAAGGGAGTGCCACGAAAAGACCAAGGGTGAGCGGGAAGATGTCCGCACCTAACCTCGACGGAGTGGCGCCAGCCGATGGAGCGGCGGCGCCCGCAGGTGCGGCTGACGACGGAAACGTGGCGGCGCTCGCAAGAGCGGGGGGAGGCCGTGGCTCCGACGGTCACTAGGTAATGCCAATCTCCTTGCCCTACATGCCTGGTGCTGCTTGGCTACCCCAGTACGATGGGAAGCCGGATGCCTTGCAGGTGTTCCGGAAGAAAATATGCACAATCCTTGATTTATATGCCATGATAGGCAAGCAGCGTGCAGCGGTAGAGCTAGGGCAGCTGATCGGTGCCGCCAAGCAGGAGGTGGGGACCTGGACAGACGCTGACCGCGCCTCTGTAGCCGCCATTTTCGATAAACTCCAGGTCGCCTTTGAGACCCGCACCGAAGCGGAGTTGAGGATGCAGTTCTACCATTGCCGGCAATGACCAATGGACAGTATATGCTTTGCGGCTGCAAACGGCCTTGCGTACACTAAAGCGGGTGGACCCCATCAATGAGGCTGACAGCAACAAAATGCTAGTGGAACAGTTCCTGCAGGAACTGGGGTCTGCTGAAGACCGCAAACAACTGAGGCTGTGGTCTTTGGAGTGCTGAAGGAGCGGGCCATTAAGTCACTACAGACACCGAATGCCAGCACTTCTGATCCGCCATCTTGGCCGGTTGACACTGCTCCTGTCTCGGTAGCACCCTCCCTGCTTGACATGCCGGCCCCTGCTGCAGCCACCTGAGCTCTGGAAGATCTGTCATCGCAAGTCCGGTGCCTAAATGAGGACGTCACCTGGATCCTCGCCGCTCTCCAGCTACCGACGAGAGTCAAGCCCGCGGAGAAGATCCAGCTCGCCGACAGCCCGGAGGACGTCCCTTGGATGCAACGGAGGAGGAACAATGACCCATGGTATGGACCGCCTGTCTGCTACAAGTGTAACAAGACCGGCCATTACTCTAGGCGGTGTCCGTTAAACGAGCAACCCCTGAGGCCAAGGGACAATCCTCAAGAGTAGACCATCATGGCCCGGCTGATTGGCGGGATCAGTACGTAGGAGGCCGCCCCATCATCTCCCTGGCGGTGGATGGTATCCCGACCATGGCCCTGCTCGACACCGGATCGCAGGTAACGACTATGCCTTACACATTGTACCAACGATATTGGCCTGATAGCGAACTTGCCCCTCCGGACGATAGCTTAACCATCATTGCGGCCAATGGGCTTCCTATGACCCAGGTGGGGTTCAAGGAAGTGACCCTGACTGTGGGACGAACGGAGTTGAGACGCCAAGGGATGATTATGGTGCTGAATGATTCCTGTGACCGTAACCCAAAAGTGGTCCTCGGGACCAATGTGATTGAGCATTGTATGGGGAAAGTGTTGAGCCTGTTGCAGCAATTGTCTGCCACTGCGGGAGGGGGCCGCCAAAGGGCAATGAAGCGTGAGATCCGGGCTCTCCTGCAGCGGCAGCAGGTGAACACGACGGGTGGAGAGATTGGTGGTGTGCGGGTGACGGACGCAACACCTTTGGTGGTGCCGCCACGGAGTGAGATGATGATCTGGTGAATGGGCAGCAGTAGGCTCCCAAGGACAGGATTACACGGCAATGGTAGAGCCCTTGCCTTCAGAGCACTGGCCCACAGTAATGGCGACCAGGGGGGTGATTGATGTCAAAAAGGGGAGAGTGCCCGTGAGAGTGCTGAATTGTGGGGAGGAAGAGGTCAGGCTCCCCCGCTACGCCACCATAGCCAAGTGTTCATCGTAGATGCACACGACATCCACAAAACAACCCCCGCAACCACCACACCATACTCGGGTAGCGACCCTCCACCCAGACAATTAGAGGAGTGGTCTTGGGAGTTGCATGTTGGCACCGAGTCTACGCCTGTGCACCACAAGGAAGGGTACACACCAACCCATTAAAGAGAGGTACAGGCCAATCCCACCTGCACACTACCAGTGCGCCAAAGACATGTTGAGGAACATGAAGGAGGCAGGGGTCATCCAGGATAGTTGTAGTCCCTGGGCCACTCCATTGGTGCTGGTGAGGAAGAAGGATGGCACCATGAGAATGTGTGTGGATTACCGGAAGATCAACCAGATCACACATAAAGATGCCTACCCTCTCCCCCGCATTGATGAGTTACTAGCTGCGCTGAGGACTGCTGATTATTTCTCTACCCTTGACCTTACTAGTGGCTACTGGCAGGTGGTTGTTGCACGGGAAGACCGCAAGAAGACTGCGTTCGCTACTCCCATGGGACTCTGCGAGTTCAACAGTATGCTGTTCGGGCTGTGCAATGCCCTGGGAACCTTCCAGACGCTCATGGAGTGCTGTTTGGGACACCTCAACTTCGAGACTGTTCTGCTGTATTTGGACGACGTGATTGTGTATTCCAAGACATATGAAGCCCATCTGGAGCACCTGGCAGAGGTGTTTGCGGCTCTCTCCAAGTACGGGATGAAGTTGAAACCCTCAAAGTGCCATCTGTTGAAACCCAGAGTGCAGTACCTCGGGCATGTGGTGAGTGCGGAGGGCGTAGCCCCGGATCCTGAGAAGATTACCGCTATCCAGGGCTGGCCCCCACCAACCACGGTGAAGGAGGTGAGACAGTTCCTAGGCTTGGTGGGTTACTACCGCCGTTTTATCAAGGGATACACACAGATGGCCGCGCCTATGCAAGACCTCCTCGTGGGACAGACCAAGAATGGTAGATCTCTTGGACCCCCGTTTGTCTGGGGTAAGAAGCATGAGAAGTCCTTCCAACAGCCGAAGTCGGCCCTGACAGGGGAAGACGTTTTGGCTTATCCTGATTACGGCCTCCCGTTTGTCCTTTACACCGACACCAGCAATGTGGGCCTGGGTGCGGTCCTATCCTACGTATAAGATGGGAAGGAGAAGGTGATCGCCTACGCAAGCAGGAAGCTCCGGCCAACTGAGAGGAACCCCGAGAATTACAGCTCCTTCAAACTCGAGTTCTTGGCCCTCGTGTAGGCGATAATAGAAAGATTTAAACATTACCTCGTGGCGGCAAAGTTCACTGCCTACACAGATAACAACCCGTTGACACATCTGGATACGGCTAAGTTGGGTGCCCTGGAGCTGCGGTGGATGGCCCGGCTGTCCAATTACGACTTCACCATCAAGTACTGGGCTGGCCGCAAGAACACCAACGCGGATGCGCTGTCTCGGATGGCACACCTGCCCGATGAGGGGATTGGAGGAAGATGGCCTGGAGGAAATCGAGCTACCCACATTCCATCGGCTAAGGGATGAGAAGCCCTGCGTCAGTCAACAGCAGGCGAACATTGACCCGCTGCCAAGTCAGGGGTGGCAAGAGGCCCAGGATCGGGAGCCCGCAGTTCAATTGGTCAAAACAATGATTGCCCAGGGCTCTTCCAGGATGGACCCCACAGCCCCCTCTGAAGCTCAGCGGTTGTGGAAGGAGAGAGACCGTCTGTACCTGCATCAAGGGAAGCTGTACAGGTGGCTAATCAACCCGAAGACCCATGAGGAAGTCCGCCAGCTAGTGGTGCCCCAAGTATGCATACCCAAGATCCTGTAGGCCTACCATGATAGCGCAGGACGCTGGCTGGAAGAAGCTAGAGATGCTGCTAAAGGAGCGTTTTTACTGGAGCGGGATGTGAGAGTCCGTGGAAGCCTGGTGCCTAGAGTGCGGTCCCTGTACATTAAGAAGACCGGACGAATCCAGCCAGAAGGCCTCCCTGCAGCCGATCGTCAACCATCAGCCACTCGAGTTGGTCACCCTGGACCATGTCAAGCTCACGCCCAGCCGGAGTGGGTACACCTACACCCTGACTATTGTGGACCACTACTCAAGATTCATGGTGGTCGTCCCCGTTAAGAACTTGATTGGTCACACTGCAGCCAGAGCCTTCCAGGCCTACTTTTGCCGACCGCATGGCTACCCGGAGAAGGTACTCACGGATCAGGGTCCGGCCTTTGAAGCAGAGGTGTTCCAGGAGTTCTGCCACTTGTACGGGTGTAAGAAGATCCGAACCTCACCCTACCATGCCCAAACGAATGGGATGTGCGAGAAAATGAACCATCTGGTCCTGAACCTCCTCAAGACACTACCCCTGGAAAAACGGAATCTGTGGCCAGAGAAGCTGCCTGACTTGGTAAACATGTACAACAACATTCCCTGCAGCTCCACCAAGTGCACCCCTGCATACCTGATGAGAGCCCGGCCGGGGTGGCTGCCAGTGGACCTAGAAATGGATGTAGAGGTGCCCGAAACTCTTCCCCCCACTGCCAACTGGGATGCCAAGCGACAGACGCAGTACCGATGGATCCAGGAGTATGTGGAAAGGAATCTGCGTCAAACTCGAGAAAAGCAAGAGCAGCGCTTCAACAAGCGGGCTCATGCTCCCCCTTTTGGACCCCGGGATGTAGTGCTGAAGCGTAAGAGGAGGACACATAAGCTTGATGATCAATGGGAGAGGACCCCCTACGTCATACAGCCCACCAGATGGGAGAACGAGAAGACCTACTTGATCAGTCGCGACCAGGGGAGAACTACGGCCTCTGTTTCCAGGGACCACCTGAAGATATGCCCGGGTCCCCTGAGACTGATAGATGAGGTCCCGGTGCCCCCGCCGAGCGTGGAGGAGAAAGGTGTGATCCATACAGTGATGGGTGACTTTCCAGCTGATTGGCCTACACAGAACGGCACGGTGATTGTTCCCGTGATAATGTTCCCACAACCAGTGGAAGAAATGGAACTGGAGACGCCCGCCAGCGAGCCACCCAAACAAGCACCCAGGGATGCAACTGCACCACGCGCCCGTAGGTCTCTACCCGCCATACCTGACACTCGGGAAGAGGGGCCGGTCGTCCCCTGTCCCCCATTGCCTCCACCTGAGAATATTGGGCCCAGGAGGTCCACACGCCCTAATCTAGATCAGCCCCCACTTAGATACAGGGAGACTCGCCATCTAGGAGTGCTGCATGTCAATTGTGTAAATAGATGTGTGAATGAATGCCAATCACCCAAGATTCTCACCTGATTAAGAAAAGTTTGAGTAGGTAGCGGTTCCCGGCTACCATACTGCAAGTCCCAAGTTGGGACCATGTTAATATTCCCGTGTGTTACCCCCGTTTAAACAAAGACAAGGCCGAGAACTTGCAGGCCACCCAAACATTTTTGGGCCTTGTAAATAGCCCCTGGAACACCCTTTCACACCTACAGTCTCCGGAGAGGCTGGTTGAAGGAAGGCCTGCGGCAGAGTAGGCCGGCGTCCCGTCACCAAAGAACCCGGTTACTACCCTCCGGGTCAGGGGTCCCCTGGACGTGGGGCCTCTGAGAGACTGCCAGGTACGGAACTTTTTACCCGGCCCGTGTGGGCAACTCCTGGACCTGAACCCGTTTCCTGGACTGGGGAAAAGGGGTGCTGACCTGGTTTTCTTAGAGTCAGCATCAAGGTGTAGGTTTGCTTGGGTGGGCAAATGGAAGGACCCGGTCCCGTCCCGTTCCCGGTTAATAAAAATGTTTTTTTTTATTATTATTTGCAACATTAAAGTAAAATGCCTCCCGCAAGGGATAAACTTTGAACCTGCTTAAAATGTAAAAATGTTAATATACTTGTATATGTTTTTCCGTTTTATCTTTTTCAGTTCCAAAAATAAACGGTGGTGGTCGGACAGCCCGCGGACGGTCTGTAGTTTACCAAGGGGGAGTGTGACGCCCTGGACTAGCCAGGTAGTCACAAATAGCGACCCGCATAACACCTGTCCCTCACTAGGTAACACCAGCCAGCCACATTAAACCCTAGTCACCTCCCTCAGGGCTTGATTGACACACCAGGGGGCAGAGCCAGGTGGTTGGACACGCCTACCGAGGAGTTCATAGGTCCTGAGGCAGGAAAACACAAAGCAGTCAGTAGTTGTAGTCTGAAGTTCAAGTCTAGAGGCAGGCCTGTGCCCAGGTCTTCAACTCTCTGTGCCAACAACAGCCCAACGAGGGGGATAGAAAGCCACCGCACAGGCAGAGAGATCCCACGGGCCAGCGTCTGCGGGCAACGGGCTCTCCTGACATCCACAAAGCTGGGGAGTGGGCTACCGACGCTAAAGCACAGGCAGCCATAAAGACACAACACGGTACAGGAGATAGGCAGAGACCACCAGCCGGGTGGGAGACCAGACTGCAGCTGGCTGCGGGCACCAACCACCATCATCTTGGTTTACCAGAGACCTGTATGTGTTACTAATCGTGAGTACAACAGTGCCCTCCGGCCGTGCACCTCCCTGCACCACCCATCACCCAAACACCTCAACGGGTCCCGCAGCCACCACCCCAACCCACGGAGGGGTTAACATCTTGCTGCGCAACATCTCTCCCGGGTGCCCAGTAACTGCAGCGGTGGTGCCCACCTTCACCACCTGGTATTCATAGTTTCCAGAGCTGCATTCGCGGAATGTGGACTGCAACAGAACTTTGTGGGAACATTATTGATAATAAATTGGTGAATGAGGGATAGCATGGGGGAGTCTTTATTCAAATAAACAATGTTTTTTTGTGTATATACTTTTTTTATCAACCACTGGGCTTGATGCCAGCTGACATCATCCCCAAAAAATATTACCCCGATATCAGCCACAATAGAGAAATCAGGAAGAGCCAAGCAAAGAGCTTGAATTGGTGCATCTAATGTGATGCACCAATTCTGGGGTGGCTATAGGCTGATATTTTTAGTCTGGGTAGGGCTAAACAGCTATGGACCTTTGCAGTTTAATAATATCAGCACACAGCTGTCTGCTTTACCTTGGCTGGTTATCAAAAATAGGGGGGACCCCACGTCGTTCTTTCATTTTATTTGTTTATTCATTCATTCAGAAGTACAGTAAACTACAGTATACCACACATGCAAGACACGTAGCTATCTGCCAGATAAGCAATGAGTGCCTTGCATGTGTAGTTTACTGCAATTGTTAATAAATAAATAAATTAAAAAACACGATGTGGGGGTCACCCTATTTTCGATTAACAGCCAAGGTTAGGTAGACAGCTGGGGGCTGATATTATTAGGCTGTAAAGGTCCATGGATATTGGGCCCCTTTATAGCCCACCACCATCCCAGAATTGGCGCATTCATTAAATGCACCAATACTGCTGCTTTTCCTGGCTCTTACTAATTACCCTCGTGCAGAGGCAATTGGGGTAATATTTTTGGGGTTGATGTAAGCTATGTAATGTCAGCTGGCATCAAGCCCAAGGGGTTAATAATGAAGAGGTGTCTATCAGACACCCTCCTTACTAACCCAGTTATCCTAAAAAAAACCACACACACCGGAGAAAATAGTTTATGTGAATAAACATTCCCTCACACTCTCTCTCCCTCGTTCACCAATTTATCAAATATGTTCCCACAAAGCTCATCCATCGTAGTCCATGTTCCCCAAATGCAACTACAGTGACTGTGAATAGCAGTACACTACAGCTATTCACAGGCACCAGGTAGTGACAACATCCGAGCCACTGCTCAGCGAGTCAGCAACTCTGATGAGAGTTATCGTGACTGCCCAGCTCCTGTGAAAAGCTGTACTTTACTGCTATTCACAGTCACTGAGCTGCATTTGGGGAATGTAGACTAAGATGGAACTTCTTGGGAACATTTTTTATAATAAATTGGTGAACGAGGGATAGTGTGGGGGAGTCTTTATTCAAATAAACTATTTATTCCTGTGTATGTGTTTTTAATTACTGGGTTAGTAAAGGCATGCCTGATAAACGCATATCCATTACTAACATTAAAGCTTGATAGCAGCTGACATTACAAGGCTGATATCAGGTCAAAAAAATTACCCCTATTGTCACTGCACTAGGGCAATTGGGAAGAGCTGGCAAAGCGCCAGAATTGGCGCATTTAATGTGTTGTGCCAATTCCATGTGATCAAGAACACCAATGTGTTCGAAACGCGTATTGTGAGTCACGTTTTTATTGGAGATAGTGTATCCCCCTTTTTCCCCCTGATTTTAAATGATGAAATAAAGAAGAAACTCTAAATTTTATATGGTGCTGGATCTTCACCTTCTTTTTCCTCATTACTCCATGTGGACACCGCCCACATGTTTCCGTGCACCTGCCAATTGGAACCCGCTGGGCCTTTCTGTTTTTTTTTAGAAACTGAATTGGTGAGCTGGTACATAAATGCTAGTTTTATGTGACAATTCCAAAGCAGCTGCGGGCTGATGCTTTTAGGCTGCCAAAGGCTAAATAATAAAGGACCTTCCCAGCCTGATAATACCAGTTCAGAGCTGTCTGCTTTACCTTGACTGTTTATAAAAAATATGAGGGTCCCACATTGTTTTTTAAAATTATTTTAATTATTTACAGTCATATGAAAAAGTTTGGGCACCCCTATTAATGTTAACCTTTTTTCTTTATAACAATTTGGGTTTTTGCAACAGCTATTTCAGTTTCATATATCTAATAAATTATGGACTCAGTAATACTTCTGAATTGAAATGAGGTTTATTGTACTAACAGAAAATGTGCAATCTGCATTTCAACTAAATTTGACAGGTGCATAAGTATGGGCACCTTAACATAAAAGTGACATTAATATTTTGTAGATCCTCCTTTTGCAAAAATACAGCCTCTAGTCGCTTTCTGTAGCTTTTAATGAGTTCCTGGATCCTGGATGAAGGTATTTTTGACCATTCCTGTTTACAAAACAATTCCAGTTCAGTTAAGTTTGATGGTCGACGAGCATGGACAGCCCGCTTCACATCATCCCACAGATGTTCAATAATATTCAGGTCTGGGGACTGGGATGGCCATTCCAGAACATTGTAATTGTTCCTCTGCATGAATGCCTGAGTAGATTTGGAGCGGTGTTTTGGCTTGTCCAAATGGGCTTTTGCATACCTCAGGCGACTCTGTGGTGTGCTTGCAGAAACGGCTTCTTTCGCATCACTCTCCCATACAGCTTCTCCTTGTGCAAAGTGCGCTGTATTGTTGACCGATGCACAGTGACACCATCTGCAGCAAGATGATGCTGCAGGTCTTTGCAGGTGGTCTGTGCATTGTCCTTGACTGTTCTCACCATTCTTCTTCTCTGCCTTTCTGATATTTTTCTTGGCCTGCCACTTCTGGGCTTAACAAGAACTGTACCTGTGTTCTTCCATTTCCTTACTATGTTCCTCACAGTGGAAACTGACAGTTTAAATCTCTGAGACAACTTTTTGTATCCTTCCCCTGAACAACTATGTTGAATATTTTTTGTTTTCAGATCACTTGAGAGTTGTTTTGAGGAGCCCATGATGCCACTCTTCATAGGAGATTCAAATAGGAGAACTACTTGCAACTGGCCACCTTAAATACCTTTTCTCATGATTGGATACACCTGCCTATGAAGTTCAAAGCTCAATGAGGTTACAAAACCAATTTAGTGCTTCAGTAAGTCAGTAAAAAGTAGTTAGGGGTGTTCAAAACAAGAAATTGATAAGGGTGACCATACTTATGCACCTGTCAAATTTAGTTTAAATGCAGATTGCACATTTTCTGTTAGTACAATAAACCTCATTTCAATTCAGAAATATTACTGAGGCCATCATTTATTAGATATATGAAACTGAAATAGCTGTTGCAAAAACCCAAATTGTTATAAAGAAAAAAGGTTAACATTAATAGGGGTGCCCAAACTTTTTCATATGACTGTATCAGGTTAACCCCTTTACGACTGCCTTACGGATTAAAACGGCAGCAGTAAAGGGTACTTCTTTGTTATCGCTGTTTTAAAATGATGGTAAGAAAAATGTGAATCTCGCCCCCCCAGCATCAAAAAATCTCTGGGGTTTCAGATATCAGGGGTAGCTGAGACCCTGGAGATCAAAAATCCGGCTGTTTTTTTCCAGTCCCGCTCACGTGACCACCATTATACATCATATAAAGGTGGTAACGTTACAGTAAATAGAAGTGTGGAGCCCCTGACGCTTTAGGCGCCACAGGGTACTGCACCTGAATTAAGGTGCAGTATTCATCCCGGGTTCGGAGGAGGTCAGTGCTGTTTCCACACCACGCATTCCACACATACACATCATTGCCTTTTCCAACTGGGGACAAGACTAGGATCAGGTCACATGGATGGCTGCCTAATGGTAAGGGCCTTCACACCCACTAGTCTAGGGACCCAGGACGGGAGAGGAGGGGTGATGTAAGGGGAGAGAGGAGACAAACCCAGTTAGTGAGCAGTAGGAGTTCAGAGCCAGCCTGAGACAGACACAGGCTTGTGGAGTGCAGTTCCAAACAGAAGGACCGCAACACCGGTGGATCTGGTGGGATAAAAGAGAACACAGTTGCTGACGTGATACAGAGTCAGTTCCCCCAGGGCCAGTGCTGCAGAGCCCTAGATTAAGGGGAACTTCAAGTCCTTTTAATAATTCTGCCGGGCTGAGGATTTCAAGTCTTCTGTCCCACAACAGCGCCCAGGGCAAAGCAGCATATAGAGCCAGGAGTCGTGACCGTGGGGCGGCCCATCAAAGGACTTGTGCTGCCTGCTAGACAGGATGGTACTTAAACACCACAGAGATGGGACCCTGTGTAGCTTTATACCACGGGAGCCCATTTGAAACCATGCATGGAGGAAGGGCTCACCATCCACAACACCGGCACTGGCTTCTGAATTATCCCGGATCGGCTGGAGCCCATCTTGGCGGAAACCGACACTCCAGGGGCGATAATCTGACAGTGGGTAAAGAACTTGAACCACAGCCCCTGTGTCGTCCCTGTCCTTGCTGGCGCCATAGCCCCTGCAATCTTATGTTTTAGACTACCGCACTCATCATCCTCCCTGGGGCCATAGCTCTACCTGTGGGGAGCTGAAACACCCGAGCTGCGTCACACCATCAGCCCCAGAAGTGAGCGGCATCCCTTAGCGGCGGCTCCCCTCATAGCCACATACCACAGGTGGCGTCACGAAAGACAACTACTCCCAACATCCCCATCCCCTTCTTTATTGACACCTCGGTGCTACGAAGCCGGGAAGACCACTGTGACATCCCAAACCACCACCACCTGCCCGGTGACGAGTACAACCCCTGGCCCCATGGGGCACGTCAAAAGCACCTGTAAAAAATGATTTATCTCCCACTTGTCATGATCAAGCATGTCAGCTGAGAGATAAATGTCCTCTCCCGATTGCCTCTGGTCCCCCGATGTGGACAACCCACCCCTCCAGTCATCCTCCCTGTCCCGATCATCTAAAATGTTGGACGTGTGAGTGGCAGATGAGGTGGAAATGTCCTCCCCAGGTCCAGTCAGGTCATCTCAACCTCCTCCCCAACCTCACCACTATCCTAATTCCAGCCTTAACCCATCTCTTCAACCTATCTTTATCAACTGGTACCTTCCCTTCTGCCTTTAAACATGCAACAGTCACACCCATCCTAAAGAAACCTTCCCTCGACCCAACCTCTGCTGCCAGCTATCGCCCCATATCGCTACTCCCATTCGCCTCAAAACTCCTGGAACAGCACGTCCATGCTGAACTTTCCTCCCACCTCTCCTCTAACTCTCACTTTGACAACCTACAGTCCGGCTTCCGTCCACATCATTCCACTGAAACTGCCCTGACAAAAATCACAAATGACTTACTTACTGCCAAAGCTAACAACCACTTCTCTATACTCCTACTTCTAGACCTATCCTCAGCTTTTGACACTGTTGACCACTCCCTCCTACTACAGATCCTCTCTTCCCTTGGTGTCAGAGACCTCGCCCTCTCTTGGATCTCTTCATACCTCTCCAACCGCACTTTTACTGTCTCCCACTCCCACACAACCTCTTCATCCCGTCCTCTCTCTGTTGGTGTCCCTCAAGGCTCTGTCCTGGGACCATTACTTTTTTCTATCTATACATTTGGCCTGGGACAACTCATAAAGTCCCATGGCTTCCAGTACCACCTATATGCCGATGACACTCAGATCTACCTCTCTGGTCCAGATGTCACTTCTCTGCTGTCCAGAATCCCAGAGTGCCTATCTGCTATATCTTCCTTCTTCTCCTCTCGCTTCCTAAAGCTCAATGTGGCCAAAACTGAGCTGATCATCTTTCCTCCATCTCCCCTACACTCTCTACCTGATCTATCTATTACAATAAATAACATCACGCTCTCCCCAGCACCCAAAGTTCGGTGCCTCGGAGTGACCTTTGACTCTGCCTTGTCCTTCATACCACACATTCAATCCCTCACCACCTCCTGTCGTCTTCAACTCAAAAATATTTCCAGAATCCGTCCCTTCATCAATTCTCAATCTACAAAAATGCTAGTGCATGCTCTCATAATCTCCCGCCTCGACTACTGCAACATCCTCCTATGTGGTCTCCCTGCTAACACGCTCGCCCCTCTCCAGTCCATCCTTAATGCTGCTGCCCGACTGATCCACCTCTCGCCTCACTACCACCCCGCTTCTCCTCTCTGCATGTCCCTTCACTGGCTCCCAATCTTCCATCGTATCCAATTCAAACTACTAATACTGACTTACAAAGCCATCCACAAATTGTCTCCTCCATATATCTCTGAACTAATCTCTCGCTACACTCCAAAACGTAATCTCCGGTCCTCCCAAGATCTCCTTCTATCCTCCTCTCTCATTCGCTCCTCATGCAACCGTCTCCAAGACTTCTCCCGAACATCCCCAGTCTTCTGGAACTCACTGCCTCAACACGTCAGATTATCTACTACACTTGCAAACTTCAAACGGAACCTAAAGACTCATCTGTTCAGAAATGCCTATAACCTTGAATGACCTCACTGCCCCACCACCGTGCGGAGCTGCCGCCCCACCCCCGTGCGGAGCTGCCGCCCCACCACCGTGCGGAGCTGCCGCCCCACCACCGTGCGGAGCTGCCGCCCCACCACCGTGCGGAGCTGCCGCCCCACCACCGTGCGGAGCTGCCGCCCCACCACCGTGCGGAGTTGCCGCCCCTCCTACACCCCACCTACTGTCTCCTCCCCATAATCCTATAGAATGTAAGCCCGCAAGGGCAGGGCCCTCTTCCCTCTGTACTAGTCTGTCTACTGTAACTTGTACATGTATTTTGTATGTAACCCCCTTCTCATGTACAGCACCATGGAATCAATGGTGCTCTATAAATAAATAATAATAATAATAATAATAATAATAATCTATCATCCTCCGGTCTCCCCGGGTCCCCTCGGTACCTGCTGTAGCGCCGATCCCCCGCGATCCCTCCGCCTCCTCTGTCGGCCGCATGCTCAGAGAGTGGCTCTCAGCCTGTTCCCTGCACTCAGGGAAACTGCTCTTGGTTGGACCCGGGAAGTGCCTGCACTTCCAGAAAATGGGGGATTTGTTCACTGAGCTTCCCCCCATTATCCTGGAACACAGAGTCATCATGGAACCTCCAAAATGGATTACGACAGATGGAATTTTTTTATTTTCAATAAATTGGTGAAAGAGGGAATGTGTTGAGGAGTGTTTTTTCAAATAAACTTTTTTTCATCATCTATCTTTTTTTTATTACTGACTGGGTTAGGGATGTTGGGTATTTGATAGATGCTTGGACATTACTAACTCCTGGGCTTGATGTCAGCAGACAATACAGCTGGTAACAACCCCATATATTACCCCGTTTGCCACTGCAACAGGGCAACGGGATGAGCCAGGGTGAAGCACCAGAATTGACGCATCTAATGTTGCGTCACTTTTGGGGCAGCTGCAGCATGCTATTTTTAGGCTGGGAATGGCCAAATAACCATGGCCCTGCCAACCCTGAGAATACCAGATCACAGCTGTCAGCTTCACCTTGGCTAGGAATTCAATTTGGGGGGGACCCCACATTCTTTTTTAATTGTATCACTAGCTGAGGTGCAGCTGCCAGCTGTGATCTGCAAGTTTTAGCCACCTGCTTTACTCTAGCTGGCTATCAAAAAGGAAGGGGACCCACATCTTTTGTTTAAATTATTTATTTTTTTGCTCAATACCCTTTAGTGCCACAGGAAAGTCACTGTAATACCTGATAGGAGCCACAGACTCAGACTGGCTGTAAGGGGAATCTAGTGAAAAGCCACTCACAAAGCAGGACCCCAAGAACTCTGCAACCCTTTAACCCCTGTACAGGGATTTGGAATTACACAGAGCCTCAGAGATCGCTACTAGTGATGAGCGAGCATGCTTGTTACTACTCGGTACTCGCACGAGTATCACTGTACTCGGTCTACTCGGCGGGGACCGAGTAATCTCGCGATACTCGTGCTGTACTCGTGGTCTTCATCCCTGCATGTTGGCGCTCTTTTGAGAGCCAGCCCTCATGCAGGGATTGGCTGGCAGACCACTGCAATGCCACAGCCCTGTTAGTTGTGGAATTGCAGTGATTGGCCGGCCTGCACAGCGTGACCGAGCCTTTATACCGGCGGGCGCGCTGTGCTCTGCTCACAGCTATCCAGACAGTCAGTGCAGGGAGAGGGTCGCTGCTTCAGGGAAAGGTTTGCGGCCCTTTATAGCTATTTCCGTAGCAGGGCTGCAAACAGTGTGACCAAAAGTCCTTCTCAGGACTATTCTAGTTGTATACAGGCAGGCAGGGTATAGCCAGGTTGGAGTACAGTAGCAGAGTCCTTCTCAGGACTATTGTTGCTGTATACAGGCAGGGTATAGCCAGGTTGGAATACAGGCTAGTGACCAAAAGAGTCCTTGTCAGGACTATTGTAGCAGTATACAGGCAGGCAGGCAGGCAGGCAGGGTATATAGCCATTCCTAGTGGTGACCGTATACCAGCCTTCATCATATCTGGGGCTGGTGTACACAGTCTAAAACAGTCCTGATAGTGTCAGACTTCTCAGCAATTGTCGCTCCTAAAACCTGTTAGGTTCTTAGTGCGTCCGTGCTTGCATTTAAAAACCGCACGTGTGTGCCTGTCGGTGGAAGCGTACAGGTGCACTTGTGTGCGTTTTTACCAAACTATTATATAACGCACAAGTGTAGTGTATAATACACGTCAGTCAGCAGTGGCTGATAGTGTCAGAGTTCTTAATTTTTGCTCCTAAAACCTGTGTTAGGTTCTTAGTGCGTCCGTGCTTGCATTTAAAAACCGCACGTGTGTGCCTGTCGGTGGCAGCGTACAGGTGCACTTGTGTGCGTTTTTACCAAACTATTATATAACGCACAAGTGTAGTGTATAATACACGTCAGTCAGCAGTGGCTGATAGTGTCAGAGTTCTTAATTTTTGCTCCTAAAACCTGTGTTAGGTTCTTAGTGCGTCCGTGCTTGCATTTAAAAACCGCACGTGTGTGCCTGTCGGTGGCAGCGTACAGGTGCACTTGTGTGCGTTTTTACCAAACTATTATATAACGCACAAGTGTAGTGTATAATACACGTCAGTCAGCAGTGGCTGATAGTGTCAGAGTTCTTAATTTTTGCTCCTAAAACCTGTGTTAGGTTCTTAGTGCGTCCGTGCTTGCATTTAAAAACCGCACGTGTGTGCCTGTCGGTGGCAGCGTACAGGTGCACTTGTGTGCGTTTTTACCAAACTATTATATAACGCACAAGTGTAGTGTATAATACACGTCAGTCAGCAGTGGCTGATAGTGTCAGAGTTCTTAATTTTTGCTCCTAAAACCTGTGTTAGGTTCTTAGTGCGTCCGTGCTTGCATTTAAAAACCGCACGTGGGTGCCTGTCGGTGGCAGCGTACAGGTGCACGATTTGTACAAACTTTGATATAACGCCCAAGTCTAGTGAATACACGTCAGCACAGCATTGCAAAATGCGCAAGGGCGTTGGCAAAGAACAAGGAAGTGGACGTGATGGTGGTGCAGGCAGAGGCCGAGGTCGTGGGCAAGCTCTAATTTTGCCACAACAAAGGGCCACATCTAGTCGCTCGCACGTCCTGTCCCAAATTCTTGGGGACCGCAGCAGTACACCGCTCTTGAACCAAGACCAGTGTCAACAGGTTGTTAGTTGGATAGCGGATAATGCTTCCAGTCAGATTGGCACCACCACAAACACTCTGTCTTCCACACGGTCAAGTGTCAGTAGCCGTGATACTGCACCGCACATTTCAGAACCTGATCCTCCTTCCTACCACAAGGCTGAGTACACGTCCTCGGACATTAATGATCCCACACTTGGACACTCGAAAGAGCTGTTCACGTTTCCATTCGCACATTCTGGCCTCTCGCCAGCTCATGTTGAAGTGGGTCATGAGGAGATCGTATGTACAGATGGCCAAATATTTGAGCAGCCACGTTCTCACGAAGTTGGCAACGTGTCTCAACAAGGGGTGGACGATGATGAGACACAATTGTCAGGAAGTCAGGAGGAGGAGCAGGGTGCGGAAGAGGAAGACGACGTGGTGGATGATCCAGTAACTGACCCAACCTGGCAGGAGGATATGCAGAGCGAGGACAGCAGTGCACAGGGGGAGGGAGGCGTAGCATCCCAACAGGCAGTAAGAAGCAGGGTGGTGGCTCCAGGCAGAAGTCAGGCAACTGTTCCCCGGAACAACAACACGACACAAGGTGCCTGTACAAATGTTAGGTCTTCCCGAGTCTGGCAGTTTTTTAAGTTGGATCCAGATGATTCTAAAAAGGCCATTTGCAACACCTGCCGTGCCAGCATCAGCAGGGGTACCAAAACTAGCAGCCTGACCACCACCAGCATGATCAGGCACATGTCAGCCAAGCACCCGACTTTGTGGGAAGTACAACAGAGTCGAGGAGCAGTGCTTGCTAATGTCACTGCTACGTCTTCGCTGGTTGTGCATGCGAGCCAATCCCCTGTCCATGCTGCCTGCGAACAAGCCTCCTCCGGTCCTGCACCTGCAGTTGCCTACGCAGAAATAACACCATCATCAAGCACGTCCTTGTCCCAGCGCAGCGTTCAGTTATCCATTCAGCAAACCTTTGAACGCAGGCGCAAATACACTGCCAACACCCCACATGCCACAGTTCTAAATGCTAACATTTCGCGACTGCTTGCGCTGGAAATGTTGCCTTTTAGGCTGGTGGAGACAGAAGCATTCCGCGACCTGATGGCGGTAGCTGTCCCACGTTACTCGGTCCCCAGCCGCCACTATTTCTCCCGGTGTGCCGTCCCCGCATTGCATAACCACGTGTCACAAAACATCACACGTGCCCTGAACAACGCTGTTTCACCCAAAGTCCACCTAACCACAGACACGTGGACAAGTGCTTGTGGGCAAGGCCGCTACATCTCGTTGACGGCACACTGGGTTAATATTGTGGAAGCTGGGACCCAGTCTGAGCGAGGGACGGAACACGTCCTTCCCACACCAAGGTTTGCAGGCCCTACCTCAGTCAGTGGTTCACCCACACTCTACAGCTCCGGAATGTCATGCTCTTCAGCCTCCTCCTCCTCCTGCGCATCCTCATCCACTGTACCCTCCACACCAGTCCCAAGCTGGAAGCACTGCAGCACTGCCTCGGCGAAGCGGCAACAGGCTGTGCTGAAGCTAATCTGCATAGGTGACAAACCCCACAATGCAGAAGAGCTGTGGACAGCTCTGAAACAGCAGGCAGATCACTGGCTCACACCTCTGAACCTAAAGCCAGGAAAGGTCGTGTGTGACAATGGCCGGAACCTGGTGGCGGCTTTGAGGCGAGGCCAGCTGACACATGTTCCATGCGTGGCCCATGTGCTCAACCTCGTGGTTCAGCGGTTTCTAAAGTCATACCCAGAGCTGTCTGATCTGCTGGTAAAAGTTCGCCGCCTGTCTGCACATTTTCGAAAGTCACCTACTGCTTCAGCCGGCCTTGCCGGCTTTCAGCGCAGTTTGCATCTTCCGGCTCACAGACTGGTGTGTGATGTCCCCACGCGTTGGAATTCAACTCTGCACATGTTGGTCAGGATATGTGAGCAGAAGAGGGCAGTTGTTGAGTACCTGCATCACCTAAGCCGTCGGGAAATGGGTCAAACTCCACACATAACACCTGAGGAGTGGAGATGGATGTCCGACCTATGTACCATCCTCCAAAACTTTGAGGACTCCACCAAGATGGTGAGTGGTGATGACGCCATTATTAGCGTCACCATACCGCTACTCTGCCTTCTAAAACGGTCTCTGCTCAAAACCAAACATGATGCATTGCAGACGGAGCGCGATGAGTTGCAGCAAGAAACAGTAGTGGGTGTGGGTGATAACACACAGCCCAGCCTCGTCTCATCACAACGTGCAGTGGAGGACTATGACGAGGAGGAGGATGAAGACATGGAGCAAATCTCCGGCCAAATTGAGGATATGACATGCACACCAGTCATATCCTCGGTTCAGCGTGGCTGGCCAGAGGACAGGGTAGATGAGGAGGAGGAGGAGGAGGAGGAGGACAGCATGTTAAGTCAACGTGTTGGTCAGGCTACTGAAGTCCTGGCTGTTAAGAGTCTGGCGCACATGGCTGACTTTATGGTAAGCTGCCTGTCTCGTGACCCTCGCGTTAAGAACATCTTGGCCGACAATCATTACTGGTTGGTAACACTGTTAGACCCACGCTACAAGGAGAACTTTATGTCTCTTATTCCCGAGGCGGAGAGGTCAACCAAAATGCAGCAGTTCCGGAAGGCCTTAGTCACGGAAGTAGGCAAAGCATTCCCCTCACAAAACGCTAGCGGCATAGGTCAGGAATCAGTGGACAACCAAGGCGTACAGCCGAGAGAGGCACAAGTCCAATCCGCCAGAGGTAGGGGAACAGTCTTTAAGATGTGGGACAGTTTTCTCAGCCCCTCACGTACCACAGCCCCTGAGGTGCGGGGTAGTGCCACAAGAAATCCTAAGTTTGCCCAGATGCTCAAGGAGTACCTTGCAGATCGAACAACTGTACTCCGACATTCCTCTGTGCCTTACAATTATTGGGTATCCAAGGTGGACACGTGGCATGAATTGGCTCTCTACGCCTTGGAAGTCCTGGCCTGACCTGCCGCTAGCGTTTTGTCAGAGCGTGTTTTTAGTGCCGCAGGTGGAATCATTACAGATAAACGCACCCGCCTGTCAACTGAAAATGCTGACAGGCTGACTCTGATCAAGATGAACAAGGGTTGGATTGGGCCAGACTTCACCACACCACCAGCAAATGAGAGCGGAATTTAAAGTTTGTAACGGGAATTTGCCATGTACCTCCAGTCACCCATGGGTACACACTTCTGGACTTTGGATAATCGCTGGACTGCTTAGTCTGAGTTAGGCCTTTGTTTCAGGTATACCCCCAGTGGTAAATTTTTTCGCCCATTCTTTGCAGAATGGACATTACAACGACAGGAGACCCGCTCCTTTGCAATGGGAACAATGTTTTGAGGCCCTCATGCACGTCTCTATGCAGGGACAACGTGGAGCCTCCCAATTTTTGGCTGCCCTGCCAAAGGGCTATACTACAAAAGACCCACTTCCTTCCAATGGGCACTTCAGGTTTACAGGCTCTCATGCACGTCTCTATCCAGGGACAACGTGGAGCCTCCCAATTTTTGGCTGCCCTGCCAAAGGGCTATACTACAAAAGACCCACTTCCTTCCAATGGGCACTTCAGGTTTACAGGCCCTCATGCACGTCTCTATCCAGGGACAACGTGGAGCCTCCCAATTTTTGGCTGCCCTGCCTAAGGGCTATACTACAATAGACCCACTTCCTTCCAATGGGCACTTCAGGTTTACAGGCCCTCATGCACGTCTTGTTACGGTTGCTGCGAGCACTGGAGACTATGTCCAGATTTCTTGCTACTGCACATGTGCGAGCGCTGGAGACTAAGTCCAGATTTCTTGCTACTGCACATGTGCGAGCGCTGGAGACTAAGTCCAGATTTCTTGCTACTGCACATGTGCGAGCGCCGGAGACTAAGTCCTATATTGGAGCCATTGCACATGTGCGGGTGACATCATCGCTGACACGAGGTCACAAGTCTCTGACACCTTCTATGCCGATTGGTCGCTGGTCATGTGCTTGTGATGCCTTGCTCGGTGATAGGCCAGCATGACGTCACTCCTGTCGTTCTGGCAGCGGATTGGCTTTGGTGTCCTCCATCTTGGATGAGGCACAGAGTCTATATAAGACCCTGACACATGCCGCATGGCGCTCAGTCCTCTTGGTTCATGCATAAGAGTAGACGCTCTGTGCGCGTTCCTCTAGGCATTCCTCTGTCTATGCTAGGTGAGCGCTACCGGCAGGGTAGCGTTCTTATACCTTACAGCTTCGGCTGCTGTCCGTATCCTTACCTCTTAGGGGAGCGGACATAGGCAGGTGCCTGAGGCACATGGTCTGGCTGGGCCTTGTGGTTCGACTCGTAGGTGGACATTGCCGCTAAGGTAACGTTCCTTATACTGCGTCTGGCAGTTGTTCGTATCCTCGCACACTAGGGGAGCGAACAGAGGTAGGAGCTTTGTGCGGCTTACGCTGCTGTTCGTCTCTTTTGCACCACTAGAAGAGCGGACCTAGGTAGGTGCCATATCTAGTGGTTCATGTCCTCGCACACTAGTGGAGCGAACGCAGGTAGGAGCTTTGTGCGGCTTACGCTGCTGTTCGTCTCTTTTGCACCACTAGAAGAGCGGACCTAGGTAGGTGCCATTTCGCACACATTGTCTTTGTCTCTGTGATTATTAACAGAGATCATTCCACACACCCTCCAAGTAAGGGAGGAATTGCTTTACTTTCTTATTATATCCTTCTGTGAGTTAACAGAGGTATTGCACTCTGCCATAGTCTGCAGCAGAGTCTTTGCACGGTGGACCCTGACTGTCTGATACTCATTTAGGTTATTATCAGACAGCCCCCCGTAACATTAGGACTGAGCCAAGGGTCTGGCAGTTATGGCAGAATATCAGCAGTTACACCGTTACATACAAGTACTTGAGTCACGGCTCAAGAGTATAGAGGATAAACCTCAGACCATGGTGAAATCTGCACATGATCCTCGACTTGCTCTGCCAAACAGATATTCTGGTGATGCCAGATCATGTCGTGGTTTCATTAGTCAGTGTCAGATACACCTAGAGGTCAACTCTTCTCGCTTCTCTACGGAGAGGTCCAGAGTAGGCTTTATCATCTCCTTACTTCAGGACAAAGCCTTAGAATGGGCGACTCCCCTATGGGAGCGCTCTGATGTGGTTACTCTGAGACATCAAGACTTTCTTGATGCTCTTAAGGCGGTATTCATGGGTCCGCAGGTTACCCATGATGCGGCCCTGAGACTGTTAGATCTATCTCAGGGTTCGGTATCCACTAGTTCTTATGCCATTGCTTTTAGAACTCTGGTGGCAGAACTAGATTGGCCAGAGAAGGTGTTGATTCCTATCTTCTGGAGAGGGTTGGCAGGCTATGTCAAAGATGCTCTTGCTACTCGTGAGGTCCCTGCTTCTCTGGAGGAGTTGATCACAGTAGCAACGAGGATCGATGTACGCCATAAGGAACGTAGACTCGAGGTCTCTTCCTCACGCCCTAAGCATCGGGCTATTCCAGTTGTTGACGGTCCACTACCATCTTCCTCAGCATCTGAAACATCTCCCACTCCTATGGAGTTAGGTCATACGTCTTCCAGATTACGCAAGTCTGGTCCTCCTATATGTTACGTATGTCGTCAGGCTGGGCACTATGCCAACAAGTGTCCTAGTCGTCAGGGAAACTCCCTGGCCTAGTAACCATTAGAGGGGGGTTACTAGAGACGTCTTCTGCACCCTCTAAGTGTTGTATCCCAGGTCAGCTCTCGTTATCTGAGAATACATGGCCTATTATGGCTTTTGTGGATTCCGGAGCTGACGGGACTTTTGTGTCCTCAGGATTTGTAAAGGGACACAATATTCCCTCTATCATGTTAGAGGCGCCTATTCCTGTCCGTGTTGTTAATGGAACTATGTTGTCTGACTCCATTACATTGAGGACAGTTCCCTTGCGCCTTTCCCTGTCTCAGGGTCACATAGAGGAGATTTCTTTTCTTGTTTTGCCTGAGGGTATAGACGACGTCCTTCTGGGTCTCCCATGGCTTCGGACTCATGCTCCTCACATTGACTGGGAGTCTGACAGCATTATTAGTTGGGGTTCAAAATGTCAGTCCCGATGTCTTCCCTTACCACCTAAGGTCATTGCGGTTGCATCTACTGATCTCTCTCCCATACCTACACCCTATCTGGATTTCGCTGACGTGTTCTCCAAACAGGGTGCTGAGGTTCTTCCACCCCATAGGCCGTATGACTGTGCCATAGACCTTATCCCAGGTTCGGTTCCACCTAAAGGCAGGGTTTACCCCCTGTCGATACCTGAGTCGGAGGCCATGTCGACCTATATAAGAGACTCTCTCTTAGAGAAGGGGTTCATTCGTAAGTCTGTCTCTCCCGCGGGAGCTGGGTTTTTCTTTGTTCAGAAGAAAGAGGGTGATTTGCGTCCTTGCATAGATTACAGGGGTCTCAACGCAATCACAATAAAGAACAAATACCCGTTACCTTTAATTTCAGAGCTCTTTGACAGACTGAGAGGAGCTCAAGTTTTTACGAAGTTGGATCTGCGGGGTGCGTATAACTTGGTACGAATTCGAAAGGGTGACGAATGGAAGACCGCTTTTAACACCCGAGATGGTCACTATGAATACCTCGTCATGCCTTTTGGGTTATGTAATGCACCCGCAGTATTTCAGGACCTCGTAAACGATGTGTTCAGGGATTTACTGTTATCCTCAGTAGTGGTGTATCTGGACGACATCCTGATTTTTTCTCCTGATCTGGAGACTCATCGTCAGGATGTCGTTCGTGTCCTTTCCCGTTTAAGGGAGCACTCATTGTTTGCTAAACTCGAGAAATGTGTATTCGAGCAGTCCTCATTGCCTTTTTTGGGTTACATTATCTCACAAGAGGGCCTGGCTATGGATCCTGCGAAGCTCTCTGCTGTCCTGCAATGGTCCGAACCTCATTCCTTGAAGGCGGTGCAACGCTTCTTAGGATTCATAAATTATTACAGGCAGTTCATACCCCATTTTTCTACTTTGGTGGCTCCTTTGGTGGCCTTGACTAAGAAAGGTGCTAATCCCAAAGCCTGGTCTACTGAGACATCTCAGGCTTTTGAGGCAGTAAAAAGACACTTTTCAACTGCTCCCGTTCTTCAAAGACCCGATGAGAGTAAGCCCTTCCTCTTAGAGGTTGATGCCTCTTCAGTGGGTGCTGGTGCGGTCTTGTATCAAAAGAACGGTGCAGGTAGAAAAAGGCCGTGTTTCTTCTTTGCGAAAACCTTTTCACCGGCAGAGAGAAACTATACCATTGGGGATAGGGAACTGCTCGCCTTGAGATTAGCTTTGGAGGAGTGGCGTCACTTGCTGGAAGGAGCGAAACATCCTTTCCAGGTCTATACAGACCATAAGAATCTGACGTACTTACAAACCGCTCAGCGTCTGAATCCTCGCCAAGCCCGCTGGTCCTTGTTTTTCTCCCGCTTTCACTTCTCCATCAACTATCTGTCTGGGAGTAGGAATAACAAGGCAGACACCCTGTCTCGCTCTATGCTTTCTACCCAGGAAGAGATTGACGAACCTCGTCTTATCCTTCCCTCCAGGGTTTTTCATACGCTCTCCCCTGTGACGTTAGACCAAATCCCACCGGGCAAGACCTTTGTTCCGCCTGATCGACAGAATGATATACTATCATGGGCCCACACCTCAAAGGTGGGTGGGCATTTTGGTATTAGGCGGACACGAGAGTTACTGGAGAGGTGGTATTGGTGGCCACACTTAGCCAGCCACGTCAAGAGATATGTCGGTTCCTGCTACTCGTGTGCTCGCAACCGTCCATTACGGCAGAGACCGGCTGGGCTCTTGCAACTTTTACCAGTGCCAGATAGACCATGGGAGGTGGTAGGCATGGACTTTGTGGGTGATCTTCCATGTTCACAGGGACATAGATTTGTGTGGGTCATTACGGACCATTTCTCCCGGATGGTTCATCTCGTACCGTTATCGAGAATCCCATCTTCCAGGGTACTAGCCAAACTATTCCTCAAGCATGTCTTTAGGCTTCACGGGATGCCAGATCGTATCATTTGTGATAGAGGCCCTCAATTTACTTCCCGTTTCTGGCGAGATCTTTGTAGCCTTCTGCAAATTGAGTTGAATCTCTCTTCGGCATACCATCCGGAGACCAATGGTTTGGTTGAGCGTACCAATCAATCTATGATTATATACCTTCGACACTTTGTTGCTGAGAACCACGATAACTGGTCCTCCCTCCTACCCTGGGCAGAATTTGCCCTTAACAATTCGCTGGCTGAGGCCACTGGGCAGACACCGTTCATACTCAATAATGGGCAACACCCTAGGGTACCGGTACCGTTTCCCGCTGCTGCACCTCCTCCTCTTGTGGCCGACTGGGCAACTAATGCCAGAGAGGTTTGGGATCGGACTCAAGAGTCGATCCAAGCAGCTAAGGACCGTATGAAGACGGTGTCCGATCGGTTTCGTCGCCCGGCTCCTGTCTTTTCTCCAGGGGACTTTGTGTGGCTCTCTGCAAAACACGTGAGACTTAGAGTGAGCTCTGTCAAATTTGCTCCTCGCTTCCTGGGTCCTTATGAGGTTCTTCGACAGGTAAATCCTGTAGTCTACCAATTGAAGTTACCCGTCCATCTTAGGATTCATGACAAATTCCATGTCTCACTGCTAAAGCCGGCTATTTTACCTCACGCTCGTGAAGTGCACTCTCCTGCCTCTGATTCCTCTCGCTCTAGCTATGAGGTACGAGCCATAGTTGGTTCTAAGATGATTAGAGGGCGCAGGTTCTTCTTGATAGATTGGGAGGGTTACGGCCCGGAACATCGCTCTTGGGAGCCTGAGGAGGCTGTCCATGCTCCCGACTTAGTTGCCGATTACCTGCGTCGCCGGGAGGGGGGCCCTTGAGGGGGAGGTACTGTTACGGTTGCTGCGAGCACTGGAGACTATGTCCAGATTTCTTGCTACTGCACATGTGCGAGCGCTGGAGACTAAGTCCAGATTTCTTGCTACTGCACATGTGCGAGCGCTGGAGACTAAGTCCAGATTTCTTGCTACTGCACATGTGCGAGCGCCGGAGACTAAGTCCTATATTGGAGCCATTGCACATGTGCGGGTGACATCATCGCTGACACGAGGTCACAAGTCTCTGACACCTTCTATGCCGATTGGTCGCTGGTCATGTGCTTGTGATGCCTTGCTCGGTGATAGGCCAGCATGACGTCACTCCTGTCGTTCTGGCAGCGGATTGGCTCTGGTGTCCTCCATCTTGGATGAGGCACAGAGTCTATATAAGACCCTGACACATGCCGCATGGCGCTCAGTCCTCTTGGTTCATGCATAAGAGTAGACGCTCTGTGCGCGTTCCTCTAGGCATTCCTCTGTCTATGCTAGGTGAGCGCTACCGGCAGGGTAGCGTTCTTATACCTTACAGCTTCGGCTGCTGTCCGTATCCTTACCTCTTAGGGGAGCGGACATAGGCAGGTGCCTGAGGCACATGGTCTGGCTGGGCCTTGTGGTTCGACTCGTAGGTGGACGTTGCCGCTAGGGTAACGTTCCTTATACTGCGTCTGGCAGTTGTTCGTATCCTCGCACACTAGGGGAGCGAACAGAGGTAGGAGCTTTGTGCGGCTTACGCTGCTGTTCGTCTCTTTTGCACCACTAGAAGAGCGGACCTAGGTAGGTGCCATATCTAGTGGTTCGTGTCCTCGCACACTAGTGGAGCGAACGCAGGTAGGAGCTTGGTGCGGCTTACGCTGCTGTTCGTCTCTTTTGCACCACTAGAAGAGCGGACCTAGGTAGGTGCCATTTCGCACACATTGCCTTTGTCTCTGTGATTATTAACAGAGATCATTCCACACACCCTCCAAGTAAGGGAGCAATTGCTTTACTTTCTTATTATATCCTTCTGTGAGTTAACAGAGGTATTGCACTCTGCCATAGTCTGCAGCAGAGTCTTTGCACGGTGGACCCTGACTGTCTGATACTCATTTAGGTTATTATCAGACAGCCCCCCGTAACATGTCTCTATCCAGGGACAACGTGGAGCCTCCCAATTTTTGGCTGCCCTGCCTAAGGGATATACTACAATAGACCCACTTCCTTCCAATGGGCACTTCAGGTTAACAGGCCCTCATGCACGTCTCTATCCAGGGACAACGTGGAGCCTCCCAATTTTTGGCTGCCCTGCCAAAGGGCTATACTACAAAAGACCCACTTCCTTCCAATGGGCACTTCAGGTTAACAGGCCCTCATGCACGTCTCTATCCAGGGACAACGTGGAGCCTCCCAATTTTTGGCTGCCCTGCCAAAGGGCTATACTACAAAAGACCCACTTCCTTCCAATGGGCACTTCAGGTTAACAGGCCCTCATGCACGTCTCTATCCAGGGACAACGTGGAGCCTCCCAATTTTTGGCTGCCCTGCCAAAGGGCTATACTACAATAGACCCACTTCCTTCCAATGGGCACTTCAGGTTTACAGGCCCTCATGCACGTCTCTATCCAGGGACAACGTGGAGCCTCCCAATTTTTGGCTGCCCTGCCAAAGGGCTATACTACAAAAGACCCACTTCCTTCCAATGGGCACTTCAGGTTAACAGGCCCTCATGCACGTCTCTATCCAGGGACAACGTGGAGCCTCCCAATTTTTGGCTGCCCTACCAAAGGGCTATACTACAAAAGACCCACTTCCTTCCAATGGGCACTTCAGGTTTACAGGCCCTCATGCACGTCTCTATCCAGGGACAACGTGGAGCCTCCCAATTTTTGGCTGCCCTGCCTAAGGGCTATACTACAATAGACCCACTTCCTTCCAATGGGCACTTCAGGTTTACAGGCCCTCATGCACGTCTCTATCCAGGGACAACGTGGAGCCTCCCAATTTTTGGCTGCCCTGCCAAAGGGCTATACTACAAAAGACCCACTTCCTTCCAATGGGCACTTCAGGTTAACAGGCCCTCATCCACGTCTCTATCCAGGGACAACGTGGAGCCTCCCAATTTTTGGCTGCCCTGCCAAAGGGCTATACTACAAAAGACCCACTTCCTTCCAATGGGCACTTCAGGTTAACAGGCCCTCATGCACGTCTCTATCCAGGGACAACGTGGAGCCTCCCAATTTTTGGCTGCCCTGCCAAAGGGCTATACTACAATAGACCCACTTCCTTCCAATGGGCACTTCAGGTTTACAGGCCCTCATGCACGTCTCTATCCAGGGACAACGTGGAGCCTCCCAATTTTTGGCTGCCCTGCCAAAGGGCTATACTACAAAAGACCCACTTCCTTCCAATGGGCACTTCAGGTTTACAGGCCCTCATGCACGTCTCTATCCAGGGACAACGTGGAGCCTCCCAATTTTAGGCTGCCCTGCCAAAGGGCTATACTACAATAGACCCACTTCCTTCCAATGGGCACTTCAGGTTTACAGGCCCTCATGCACGTCTGTATGCAGGGTCATTGGTGAACCTCAAAATTTTGGACTGCCCTGGCAAAGGAAAATACTACAAAGACTCAGTTCCTCAAAATGGGCACATTAGACTCAGATGCCTTTATGTACGTCTCTTCTCAGGGACATCGGAGTGCCACACAATGTTTTACGTAAAATCTTTCATGTATTGATCTCAAAAAGTAACATACATTAGCTCTATCTCACTATTGGGTATGTGCCCTTAACATTTCCGCCATGAAAATTCATTTTGGTGTCATTTTGGAAGGTTTTCTGGTGAGTCCGTAAAAATGGCGTAAAACGCGGACAAAATTGTTCATAGCTGTGACTTTTGAGTGATAAATGCTTCAAGGGGTCTTCCCCATGCTGTTGCCATGTCATTTGAGCACTCTTCGGAGACTTTTGTGCCATTTTTAGGGTTTCTACATGCTGCCGGTGGTCATTTCACAAAAATACTCGGGTCTCCCATAGGATAACATTGGGCTCGTTGCTCGGGCCGAGTACACGAGTATCTTGGGAGGCTCAGCCCGAGCTTCGAGCACCCGAGCTTTTTAGTACTCGCTCATCACTAATCGCTACCTGTGGTAGACTGTAGTCCGTGGTCGTCAGGCAGGGTCAAAATCCAGGAGATGCAAAACAGGAACAGAATCAGCAGGCAAGGGCGTAGTAAGGAGACAAAGCAGGGGTCAAATCCGGAACTGGCAGCAAGGTATAAAAACGACAGGCAGGAGGGTAGTCAAACACAAGCAAGGTCAGCGCACAGGAATCACAATACAAACAGCACATGAGCCAAGAGAACAGAACTATCACTGGCAGTGATCATGTGACAGGAGAGGGAATAAGAAGGGTGTGGTGTCTTCCCATAGGCTGCAGGTGAATGTTGGCCACTTCAGCCGGGAGACACACGCCACCTACAGTCAGCCAGTGGTACTACAGGTTCCAGGGAAACCCATCCTAGTGGATGAGCGGAGCCTGTGCTCCGCAGAACCACCGGCACCGACTCCTCTCCCATCACCACCACTATCCATGGTGGGAACATGGCGTCATCTGGCGATCAGAGCAGATGTCGCAGGAGTGGACTCCGGTGGGGACGTGACACTGTGCTCCGCAGAACCACGGGCACCGACTCCTCTCCCATCACCAGCACTATCCATGGTGGGAACATGGCGTCATCTGGCGATCAGAGCAGAAGTCGCAGGAGCGGACTCTGATGAGGACGTGACAGTACCCCCCCCTCTACGAGGGGCCACCGGACCCTCAAAACCCGGCTTGTCAGGGAACTGGAGGTGAAATTGCCTGACAAGACCTTTAGCGTGGACCTCACTTGCTGGGACTCATGATCGCTCCTCAGGGCCATACCCCTTCCAATGTACAAGATACTGCACCGTCCCTCTGACAATACGGGAGTCAAGGATTCTCTGTACTTCATACTCCAGGTTAGCCTTGACCAAAACAGGAGGAGGGGGGGGGGCCCGACTGGGTGAATGGGAACACGATACAACTTGAGTAGGGATTTATGGAACACGCTCGATATTTTGAAGGACTGAGGGAAGTTCAGGCGGAAAGCTGTGGGATTGATGACCACAACTATCTCGTAAGGTCCAATAAATCTGGGACTGAGCTTAGCAGAAGGGACCTTGAGTTTAATATGACGGGTGGACAACCATACCTTATCCCCAACTCCAAGGCTTGGGCCCTTGGAACGCCTCTTATTAGCAGCTGAGGCTTGACCACCCTGTGCCCTCTTCAAGTTTTCTTTCACCTCAGACCAGATAGCCTTCAGTTTGTTCACAGTGCTTTCAGCCTCAGGAGTATCCATCATAGCGGAAGAAAAGGAGCCAAAACTTGGATGCAACCCGAAATTGCAGAAAAAAGGGGTAGTCTGGATAGACTCCTGATACTGGTTATTACTGGCATACTCAGCTAGTGGTAGATATTCCACCCAGTTAGACTGATGATCAGACACATAACACCGAAGATATTGTTCTAAGATTTGATTAGAACGTTCAGTCTGACCATTGGTCTCTGGGTGGTAGGCGGAAGAAAAAGATAACTCTATATTAATCTTTTTACAAAAAGCCCTCCAGAATTTCGAGACGAACTGCGTTCCTCTGTCAGAAACAATATTTTCAGGAACTCCGTGTAACCGCACAATATGCCTAATGAACAACCTGCTAAGCGTTTCAGAATTAGGTAAACCGGACAATGGAACAAAATGGCACTGTTTACTAAATCTATCCACTACTACCCAGATACAAGTCTTCCCTTCTGAGGGTGGAAGGTCAGTGATGAAGTCCATGGAGAGGTGGGTGCAAGGACTTTCTGGAATAGGTAGGGACTGGAGAAATCCAGCGGGACGGGTACGGGGTGTCTTGGCTCGAGCACAAGTTTCACAGGCCAGGACGTATTCCTTACAGTCTTTTGCTATGGTTGGCCACCAAAAGCTCCTAGTTACAAGTCGGAGGGTATTGCCTATACCAGGGTGACCTGCAAGGACAGAATTATGGGTCTCCTGAAGTACCCGTAGATGAAGTGGGGGAGCGACAAACAGTTTACGGTCAGGAGTGGTTTCAGGTTCCTGGTCTTGGGCATCACGGATTTGTGCTATCAAATCTATGGATACCGATGATACCACAATGCCCTTACCTAAAATAGGGACTGGTTCGATGTTGTCTGACTGAGAGGGACAGAAGCTACGGGAAAGTGCATCAGCTCTTATGTTCTTGGTACCAGGCCGAAACGTCACCACGAAATCAAATCTGGAGAAGAACAATGCCCACCTAGCTTGCCTAGGATTGAGTCTCTTAGCAGATTCCAGATAGGTGAGGTTCTTGTGGTCTGTGAGAACTGTGAGCTTATGTTTGGCACCCTCGAGGAAGTGGCGCCATTCCTCGAAGGCCCAATAATGGCCAACAGCTCACGATTACCAATATCATAGTTTGTCTCGGTGGGGGAAAATTTGCGGGAAAAGAAGGCACAAGGACGAAGTTGAGTGAGAGACGGAGTACCTTGTGATAGCACCGCCCCCACTCCAACTTCGGATGCATCAACTTCTACAATAAATGGATGCATGAGGTCAGGCTGAACCAGAATCGGGTCTGAGGAAAAACAGTCTTTTAATGTAGAGAAGGCATGGATCGCCTCTGGCTTCCAATTTACCACATCAGCCCCCTTTTTAGTCAAATCAGAGATGGGTTTGGCAATCTTGGAAAAATCCCTAATAAATTTGCGATAGTAATTTGCAAACCCAAGGAAACGCTGCAAGGCTTTCAGAGACTTGGGTTGCACCCACTCCCTAATCGGCTGTAGCTTAGAGGGATCCATACGGAAGCCTCCTGCAGACAAGATAAAACCCAGGAAATTAACCTTATCAACAAAAAAAAACACATTTTTCATACTTAGCAAATAGGGAGTTCTCCCTGAGTCTCTGGAGTACAGTGCGGACATGTTTGACATGTGACTTAGCATCAGGAGAATAAAACAGGATGTTATCCATATAGACCACCACATATTGACCACAGATATCCCTGAAAATATCATTGACAAAGGCCTGAAAGACCGCCGGCGCATTACTTAACCCAAACGGCATTACCAAGTATTCATAGTGTCCCTCTGGAGTGTTAAATGCTGTTTTCCATTCATCCCCTTCTCTGATGCGGATTAGGTCATATGCACCCCTGAGATCCAGCTTAGTGAAGTATCGGGCTCCTGTGAGCTGGTTAAAGAGATCGGGGATCAGTGGCAGAGGGTACTGATTCTTTACGGTAATGAGAAAAGCAGACCTGCCAACCGGCAAGGAGATGCAGCCTAAATCCTGAATGTAATATTAGTATAGCAAGGATTTAAAATATAACTTTTAATAAATATGATAATAAAATCATGATAGATCAAAGTGCAATGTGAAGTATAATAAAAGGAAGGATCTCACCCAGTTCTTCTCCTGAGAGATCCACACCACTGTACAATCCAAGGCGGGCGGGCACCAGACCAGTGACGTAATGCAAGGGATGAATAATACAATTACATTACCCCTGTCGTGCCCCTGCGATAGCTTCCGCCCTTACAAGGGCAGCACCCAAGTCAGGATAACTACCCCAATATATACACAATACCCCTCCCAACGCGTTTCCCTCTCCGTGTGACCGGAGAGTTCTTCAGGGGAGAAATGAAAAGTAAAGCCTGCAGTGGCAGGTCAATACAACACACTACTCGCTTTCTGTCAGTGTGTTCACACACCACTTTCAGTATATGTGCTAATGGCCAGTGGGACGCTGTATACTGCCAGAACCCTACCTTATATATCTCTCAGCACTCCTATACCACCTGCAATCAGTGGGAGCACATGTCTCAGCAGCCTTACTAGTCGATCACCGATTACAGACGTAAATAGATCTGCCCAGATCCTTATTCGGCAGAACAGGTATAGTCATCCTTATGTTTATACAAGGCGGATCATATCAATTTCACCCATCCTATCCGTTGACTTACAGTTCGCCATGTGGACCATAGTGGCTGCATCCGTGCGATCCGCCATCCATCTATCGGGTCTAGGTTGCCCGGGCGGCCGCTCGTGCGCACGCGCGGCTGACACATAGTTCTTCAGCGTTCCAGCGTGGAGCGCACATATCGCGCATGCGCGGGTCACGCTCCAGTGTTATTAGCCGATAGGTAGTACTTCCGCGTTTCACTCTGGAGCGCACCTATCGCGCATGCGTAGCGCATAAGTGGACATCCAAAAGAGGTCGCGATAAAAAAGTTTTTTTTAAAAACATAGTATTCTATATAGAATCGGCTATCTATCACTGCCACCACTGGTAACGCCTAGTATGTAGGAGTATAAAAATAACAATGGCACCTATAGAACATAGCACCTTCATCAGCATCTTAATCAAAAATTGATTATATTATGAAATACATTGGAGCCTCTAATCAATATCCACATTAAAGTATAAGGACCTAAGGGATCGAAAAAGGACAGGGTCGGCATAAACTAAACTAACACTGCACAATAATGGGAGAACGTGATGGGAAAACCCATCCATAAATATATCAAATACTAGAGGATCTGTAAGGTGCAAACTCACTGCCCCCCAGAACATCCATAATAACTCCCACAAGCCTACTTTTTATCTCAAAAACCTCGGTCCGGTGTAGGCTAACAAAAAAGCTCCATATACCTGATCAAATGGCATGGTTAAAGGACGAATACCACCATCAACCACCACAACGCTTACCTCAGCCAAAATCTTAAATAAAGCAGCCATAATTAATCTGGTCATTAAGACCCTCAGGACGACAAGTCCGCAGTCTAAAGATCATCCTTGCTTCCTTTTGAAGGAGCAGTCTATCCAGATTACCCCCTCTTGGGGATGGATTCACTCTCAAGATCCCCATGAAGGTAATTGCCTCTCTGTTACCAGAGTGTTGTGTATTCATGTGCCTGGAGATAGGAGTTTCGCGTTCATTCCTTATATCGCCTAGGTGCTCACCCACCCGTCGGCGAAACTCCCTGATAGTTTTTCCAACGTATTGCTTACCGCAATGACACGTAGCTAAATACACAACACCCTTCGTCTTGCAGTTTACAAATTCCTTCAATTTTAGACATTCACCCGTGACCGTACTCGTGTACGTTTTGCCTGTCTGGATGTGACTACAGGCCACACAGGACCCACATCTAAAGCACCCAATAGGTTTATTTGGGAGCCACATTGTTGGTTTGTCTGGGGCCACAAAGTGACTGTGCGTCAGACGGTCACGTAAGGAACGGTTCTTTCGGAATGTTATAGACGGTTGTGTACCAATTGTATCAGCAATATCACCATCCATCTTCAGGATCCCCCAATGCTGTTCCAGTATCCGTCTCACTTGGCTCGACCCCTTTGTAAAGGTCGTAATAAATCTCACCAAGTCACCATTCTCCTCCTTTTTTGGTTTCGGAACAAGGAGTCGGTTCCGATCCTGGCTCAGAGAATGGTGGTAGGCATCCTTGAGAATATAGTTCGGATAGCCCTTTTCAAGGAAGCGCTCCCTCAGGTCTTTAGCCTTCTCCACAAATTCATCCCTCGTAGAGCAATTCCGTCTCAGACGCAGGTATTGACCTTTCGGAATACCGCGTCTCAGAGGGAATGGATGGTGACTTCTCCAGTTTAGGAGAGAATTGGTTGCAGTGGGTTTCCTGAAGATGGTAGTCTGTAGTCCCCCTTGAGAGTCTATCGAGACCATTAAGTCCAGAAAAGATAATTCACTGGGATGAATAACAAACGTGAAATTTAGACCTATCGAATTACAGTTCAGATCTTCCACAAAATTCGTGAACTCATCCCGGGGCCCCTTCCAAAGTACAAAAACATCGTCTATAAATCGAGTCCAGATTTCAATCATAGACGTATACCTGGACATTCTTTCGGAGAACACACACGTGTCCTCCCACCAGCCCAGGAACAGGTTTGCGTAACAGGGAGCACAGGGGCTCCCCATTGCAGTGCCCCTGAGCTGGTGGTATACCGAACCGTCAAACATAAAGAAGTTGTTATACAGGACAAAATGTAACAGGGATAGGACAAACTGGTTATGAACCTCAAACTGCTGACCCCTTGTTGACAGAAAGTACTCCACGGCCCTTATTCCTTGTTCATGGGGTATTGAAGAGTACAGACTCTCCACATCAATACTTGCCAGGAAAGTCTCCGAGTCCACCGTGACCCCCTCTATCCTCTTCATGAAGTCCATACTGTCACGGACATAAGAGGGTAGTGATGTCACAAATGGACTAAGGATTTCATCTAGGTAGATGCCCACATTCTGTCCTATGCTGCCGACACCAGAGACTATGGGTCGACCTCTTAGGGGTGTGGTCCCCTTGTGAATTTTAGGCAGGACATAGAATGTGGGCATTACCGGACAGTCAGAGAATAAGAAGGAAAATTCATCAACACCAATTAGCCCATCTGCCTTTGCTTTACCAAGCAAGTCTCTCAATGTTTTTTTAGAGAGTTCCAGCGGACTACCAGAGACTCTCTTGTATGTAGCCATATCCTTTAGACCATCCAGACATATTTTACGATAGTCTTGAGAGTCCAAAACAACCACATTGCCCCCCTTATCGGAGGGCTTAATAGTAATTGTCGTGTCCTTCTCCAAGGTACAGAGAGCCTTCATCTCCAGTTTAGTAAGGTTATTACTTTGTGTTATGAGATTGCTGGCTCTAGATTTTGACACGGATGCCAGTTGGTCTGGAGGGCTTCCAAACGATTCACACACATCACGAGTCACCAAATTCAGAAAAATGTCTATGGCTGAAACATCAGTGGTATTTGGAGGCATTTTGGTACTCGGATTCTTAAGGTTGGTGAAAGGACCCATTCCAGTGTTAGTAGTAATAGGCATATCCAAATCAGCCAGCAATCTAACATCACCCAACATATCAGAGGGTATATTTAGCTCCTCACACAATCGATTATCCTTCAGTTTAAAGAACTTTCTCCAACGGAGTTTCCTGATAAACAAGTTTAGGTCAACAATGAAGTAAAAAATGGACATGTCGCTAGTGGGCACAAACGAAAGTCCTTTGCTTAGGACCGACATTTCCGAGCTGGTGAGAGGTCGCCTAGACAAATTAATAATTTGGGAATCTACTCTTTGCCTTTCGTTTTGTGGCTCCTGAGAAAATGTTGTCTCTCTAAAAAAGAACCGTTATTTGAGCCAGTAGAATATTGGCGATTCCCTCTAAAATTACCTTTATAGAACTTTCTCCCTCTCTGTTGGTTAAATGAGTTGGGATGTCTACTCTCTGAGTCAGAGGCCTCTGTCTCAGTAGAAGAGAGGTCCGATTCCCGCTCCCTGGTGGTCGTCCCCTCAGTTGGAACAAACTGGTAGACCTTATTTTCTTTGAAATCCTGGAGATCCCGCACAAATTGCTTGTGCTTCCTCTCCTTAATTCGATATTGGTATTTCTCTACCGTACTCTGTAGAAGGTTCTCTTTGGCCACAAAGTCAGCCTCTCCCTGAAAGGTCTTAATATATTCAATCTGTTCTTTCAGTTTATTATCAAGAGCCTCAAGACAAACCCTCTCCTCTGTCAGCAGAATTTTCATCAGCCTCAAGGAGCTAGCAGTTGCTTCTTTTTCCCATGCACTAACCAGCTGAGGGGTACGACACCTCGGTGCTGGTAGTAGAGAAATACGTAGGCCCCTTGGTACTATTCCGTTTTTTAGATAATTGTCTAAGCTCTGCACTTCCCACCAGCTCGTTGTTTGTTCTTTATAAGTCTTAGTGATCTCTTTAAATGCCGTCGTATATGAAGGCAAAAACTTTTTCTGAGCAAACTCTTTCTCAGAAAAGATATCTCTCGCCTCGGTAAGCCACGAGGTAGTGTCCGGCGCTGACGCCAAGAAACCAGCCATGCCAGGTATTCAAATACAAATAAGAAAAGCAGACCTGCCAACCGGCAAGGAGATGCAGCCTAAATCCTGAATGTAATATTAGTATAGCAAGGATTTAAAATATAACTTTTAATAAATATGATAATAAAATCATGATAGATCAAAGTGCAATGTGAAGTATAATAAAAGGAAGGATCTCACCCAGTTCTTCTCCTGAGAGATCCACACCACTGTACAATCCAAGGCGGGCGGGCACCAGACCAGTGACGTAATGCAAGGGATGAATAATACAATTACATTACCCCTGTCGTGCCCCTGCGATAGCTTCCGCCCTTACAAGGGCAGCACCCAAGTCAGGATAACTACCCCAATATATACACAATACCCCTCCCAACGCGTTTCCCTCTCCGTGTGACCGGAGAGTTCTTCAGGGGAGAAATGAAAAGTAAAGCCTGCAGTGGCAGGTCAATACAACACACTACTCGCTTTCTGTCAGTGTGTTCACACACCACTTTCAGTATATGTGCTAATGGCCAGTGGGACGCTGTATACTGCCAGAACCCTACCTTATATATCTCTCAGCACTCCTATACCACCTGCAATCAGTGGGAGCACATGTCTCAGCAGCCTTACTAGTCGATCACCGATTACAGACGTAAATAGATCTGCCCAGATCCTTATTCGGCAGAACAGGTATAGTCATCCTTATGTTTATACAAGGCGGATCATATCAATTTCACCCATCCTATCCGTTGACTTACAGTTCGCCATGTGGACCATAGTGGCTGCATCCGTGCGATCCGCCATCCATCTATCGGGTCTAGGTTGCCCGGGCGGCCGCTCGTGCGCACGCGCGGCTGACACATAGTTCTTCAGCGTTCCAGCGTGGAGCGCACATATCGCGCATGCGCGGGTCACGCTCCAGTGTTATTAGCCGATAGGTAGTACTTCCGCGTTTCACTCTGGAGCGCACCTATCGCGCATGCGTAGCGCATAAGTGGACATCCAAAAGAGGTCGCGATAAAAAAGTTTTTTTTAAAAAACATAGTATTCTATATAGAATCGGCTATCTATCACTGCCACCACTGGTAACGCCTAGTATGTAGGAGTATAAAAATAACAATGGCACCTATAGAACATAGCACCTTCATCAGCATCTTAATCAAAAATTGATTATATTATGAAATACATTGGAGCCTCTAATCAATATCCACATTAAAGTATAAGGACCTAAGGGATCGAAAAAGGACAGGGTCGGCATAAACTAAACTAACACTGCACAATAATGGGAGAACGTGATGGGAAAACCCATCCATAAATATATCAAATACTAGAGGATCTGTAAGGTGCAAACTCACTGCCCCCCAGAACATCCATAATAACTCCCACAAGCCTACTTTTTATCTCAAAAACCTCGGTCCGGTGTAGGCTAACAAAAAAGCTCCATATACCTGATCAAATGGCATGGTTAAAGGACGAATACCACCATCAACCACCACAACGCTTACCTCAGCCAAAATCTTAAATAAAGCAGCCATAATTAATCTGGTCATTAAGACCCTCAGGACGACAAGTCCGCAGTCTAAAGATCATCCTTGCTTCCTTTTGAAGGAGCAGTCTATCCAGATTACCCCCTCTTGGGGATGGATTCACTCTCAAGATCCCCATGAAGGTAATTGCCTCTCTGTTACCAGAGTGTTGTGTATTCATGTGCCTGGAGATAGGAGTTTCGCGTTCATTCCTTATATCGCCTAGGTGCTCACCCACCCGTCGGCGAAACTCCCTGATAGTTTTTCCAACGTATTGCTTACCGCAATGACACGTAGCTAAATACACAACACCCTTCGTCTTGCAGTTTACAAATTCCTTCAATTTTAGACATTCACCCGTGACCGTACTCGTGTACGTTTTGCCTGTCTGGATGTGACTACAGGCCACACAGGACCCACATCTAAAGCACCCAATAGGTTTATTTGGGAGCCACATTGTTGGTTTGTCTGGGGCCACAAAGTGACTGTGCGTCAGACGGTCACGTAAGGAACGGTTCTTTCGGAATGTTATAGACGGTTGTGTACCAATTGTATCAGCAATATCACCATCCATCTTCAGGATCCCCCAATGCTGTTCCAGTATCCGTCTCACTTGGCTCGACCCCTTTGTAAAGGTCGTAATAAATCTCACCAAGTCACCATTCTCCTCCTTTTTTGGTTTCGGAACAAGGAGTCGGTTCCGATCCTGGCTCAGAGAATGGTGGTAGGCATCCTTGAGAATATAGTTCGGATAGCCCTTTTCAAGGAAGCGCTCCCTCAGGTCTTTAGCCTTCTCCACAAATTCATCCCTCGTAGAGCAATTCCGTCTCAGACGCAGGTATTGACCTTTCGGAATACCGCGTCTCAGAGGGAATGGATGGTGACTTCTCCAGTTTAGGAGAGAATTGGTTGCAGTGGGTTTCCTGAAGATGGTAGTCTGTAGTCCCCCTTGAGAGTCTATCGAGACCATTAAGTCCAGAAAAGATAATTCACTGGGATGAATAACAAACGTGAAATTTAGACCTATCGAATTACAGTTCAGATCTTCCACAAAATTCGTGAACTCATCCCGGGGCCCCTTCCAAAGTACAAAAACATCGTCTATAAATCGAGTCCAGATTTCAATCATAGACGTATACCTGGACATTCTTTCGGAGAACACACACGTGTCCTCCCACCAGCCCAGGAACAGGTTTGCGTAACAGGGAGCACAGGTGCTCCCCATTGCAGTGCCCCTGAGCTGGTGGTATACCGAACCGTCAAACATACAGAAGTTGTTATACAGGACAAAATGTAACAGGGATAGGACAAACTGGTTATGAACCTCAAACTGCTGACCCCTTGTTGACAGAAAGTACTCCACGGCCCTTATTCCTTGTTCATGGGGTATTGAAGAGTACAGACTCTCCACATCAATACTTGCCAGGAAAGTCTCCGAGTCCACCGTGACCCCCTCTATCCTCTTCATGAAGTCCATACTGTCACGGACATAAGAGGGTAGTGATGTCACAAATGGACTAAGGATTTCATCTAGGTAGATGCCCACATTCTGTCCTATGCTGCCGACACCAGAGACTATGGGTCGACCTCTTAGGGGTGTGGTCCCCTTGTGAATTTTAGGCAGGACATAGAATGTGGGCATTACCGGACAGTCAGAGAATAAGAAGGAAAATTCATCAACACCAATTAGCCCATCTGCCTTTGCTTTACCAAGCAAGTCTCTCAATGTTTTTTTAGAGAGTTCCAGCGGACTACCAGAGACTCTCTTGTATGTAGCCATATCCTTTAGACCATCCAGACATATTTTACGATAGTCTTGAGAGTCCAAAACAACCACATTGCCCCCCTTATCGGAGGGCTTAATAGTAATTGTCGTGTCCTTCTCCAAGGTACAGAGAGCCTTCATCTCCAGTTTAGTAAGGTTATTACTTTGTGTTATGAGATTGCTGGCTCTAGATTTTGACACGGATGCCAGTTGGTCTGGAGGGCTTCCAAACGATTCACACACATCACGAGTCACCAAATTCAGAAAAATGTCTATGGCTGAAACATCAGTGGTATTTGGAGGCATTTTGGTACTCGGATTCTTAAGGTTGGTGAAAGGACCCATTCCAGTGTTAGTAGTAATAGGCATATCCAAATCAGCCAGCAATCTAACATCACCCAACATATCAGAGGGTATATTTAGCTCCTCACACAATCGATTATCCTTCAGTTTAAAGAACTTTCTCCAACGGAGTTTCCTGATAAACAAGTTTAGGTCAACAATGAAGTCAAAAATGGACATGTCGCTAGTGGGCACAAACGAAAGTCCTTTGCTTAGGACCGACATTTCCGAGCTGGTGAGAGGTCGCCTAGACAAATTAATAATTTGGGAATCTACTCTTTGCCTTTCGTTTTGTGGCTCCTGAGAAAATGTTGTCTCTCTAAAAAAGAACCGTTATTTGAGCCAGTAGAATATTGGCGATTCCCTCTAAAATTACCTTTATAGAACTTTCTCCCTCTCTGTTGGTTAAATGAGTTGGGATGTCTACTCTCTGAGTCAGAGGCCTCTGTCTCAGTAGAAGAGAGGTCCGATTCCCGCTCCCTGGTGGTCGTCCCCTCAGTTGGAACAAACTGGTAGACCTTATTTTCTTTGAAATCCTGGAGATCCCGCACAAATTGCTTGTGCTTCCTCTCCTTAATTCGATATTGGTATTTCTCTACCGTACTCTGTAGAAGGTTCTCTTTGGCCACAAAGTCAGCCTCTCCCTGAAAGGTCTTAATATATTCAATCTGTTCTTTCAGTTTATTATCAAGAGCCTCAAGACAAACCCTCTCCTCTGTCAGCAGAATTTTCATCAGCCTCAAGGAGCTAGCAGTTGCTTCTTTTTCCCATGCACTAACCAGCTGAGGGGTACGACACCTCGGTGCTGGTAGTAGAGAAATACGTAGGCCCCTTGGTACTATTCCGTTTTTTAGATAATTGTCTAAGCTCTGCACTTCCCACCAGCTCGTTGTTTGTTCTTTATAAGTCTTAGTGATCTCTTTAAATGCCGTCGTATATGAAGGCAAAAACTTTTTCTGAGCAAACTCTTTCTCAGAAAAGATATCTCTCGCCTCGGTAAGCCACGAGGTAGTGTCCGGCGCTGACGCCAAGAAACCAGCCATGCCAGGTATTCAAATACAAATAAGAAAAGCAGACCTGCCAACCGGCAAGGAGATGCAGCCTAAATCCTGAATGTAATATTAGTATAGCAAGGATTTAAAATATAACTTTTAATAAATATGATAATAAAATCATGATAGATCAAAGTGCAATGTGAAGTATAATAAAAGGAAGGATCTCACCCAGTTCTTCTCCTGAGAGATCCACACCACTGTACAATCCAAGGCGGGCGGGCACCAGACCAGTGACGTAATGCAAGGGATGAATAATACAATTACATTACCCCTGTCGTGCCCCTGCGATAGCTTCCGCCCTTACAAGGGCAGCACCCAAGTCAGGATAACTACCCCAATATATACACAATACCCCTCCCAACGCGTTTCCCTCTCCGTGTGACCGGAGAGTTCTTCAGGGGAGAAATGAAAAGTAAAGCCTGCAGTGGCAGGTCAATACAACACACTACTCGCTTTCTGTCAGTGTGTTCACACACCACTTTCAGTATATGTGCTAATGGCCAGTGGGACGCTGTATACTGCCAGAACCCTACCTTATATATCTCTCAGCACTCCTATACCACCTGCAATCAGTGGGAGCACATGTCTCAGCAGCCTTACTAGTCGATCACCGATTACAGACGTAAATAGATCTGCCCAGATCCTTATTCGGCAGAACAGGTATAGTCATCCTTATGTTTATACAAGGCGGATCATATCAATTTCACCCATCCTATCCGTTGACTTACAGTTCGCCATGTGGACCATAGTGGCTGCATCCGTGCGATCCGCCATCCATCTATCGGGTCTAGGTTGCCCGGGCGGCCGCTCGTGCGCACGCGCGGCTGACACATAGTTCTTCAGCGTTCCAGCGTGGAGCGCACATATCGCGCATGCGCGGGTCACGCTCCAGTGTTATTAGCCGATAGGTAGTACTTCCGCGTTTCACTCTGGAGCGCACCTATCGCGCATGCGTAGCGCATAAGTGGACATCCAAAAGAGGTCGCGATAAAAAAGTTTTTTTTAAAAACATAGTATTCTATATAGAATCGGCTATCTATCACTGCCACCACTGGTAACGCCTAGTATGTAGGAGTATAAAAATAACAATGGCACCTATAGAACATAGCACCTTCATCAGCATATATATAGTATATACTAAGTACCCTGTTTATTAAGCACTTGCAATTTATTTATTTATAGTCAGGGTATTTTTTCTACAATTTTCTCCTTGGGTTTTTTTCTAGTCTTGAGGCTGCAATTCACATGCTTGTAATGTTGCATGTTTATTGAACATTTGTCACAGCTCAGTTTTTTGTTTTTTTTGTCTGTTATCTTGCTTTAATGCAAGTTGGGGGTGCAGCCCTCCTGATACTGAGGCTGAACAATCACCTGCTTCTCACTTTTTGCTGTGTATTTAATCTGGGACCCAGCTAACCACTTTACCATCCATATTGAAGTTTTTGACATGACACTAGTCAGGTACAGAATATGTTTTTAACTTTAGTAGGTTAGGGACTGTCTCAGATGGGTACACCGTGACGAGGTGAGACAGCTTCTTACCTTTTTGCAAAAATGTATATACTAAGTACCCTGTTTATTAAGCACTTGCAATTTATTTATTTATAGTCAGGGTATTTTTTCTACAATTTTCTCCTTGGGTTTTTTTCTAGTCTTGAGGCTGCAATTCACATGCTTGTAATGTTGCATGTTTATTGAACATTTGTCACAGCTCAGTTTTTTGTTTTTTTTGTCTGTTATCTTGCTTTAATGCAAGTTGGGGGTGCAGCCCTCCTGATACTGAGGCTGAACAATCACCTGCTTCTCACTTTTTGCTGTGTATTTAATCTGGGACCCAGCTAACCACTTTACCATCCATATTGAAGTTTTTGACATGACACTAGTCAGGTACAGAATATGTTTTTAACTTTAGTAGGTTAGGGACTGTCTCAGATGGGTACACCGTGACGAGGTGAGACAGCTTCTTACCTTTTTGCAAAAATGTATATACTAAGTACCCTGTTTATTAAGCACTTGCAATTTATTTATTTATAGTCAGGGTATTTTTTCTACAATTTTCTCCTTGGGGTTTTTAATAGTCTTGAGGCTGCAATTCACATGCTTGTAATGTTGCATGTTTATTGAACATTTGTCACAGCTCAGTTTTTTGTTTTTTTTTGTCTGTTATCTTGCTTTAATGCAAGTTGGGGGTGCAGCCCTCCTGATACTGAGGCTGAACAATCACCTGCTTCTCACTTTTTGCTGTGTATTTAATCTGGGACCCAGCTAACCACTTTACCATCCATATTGAAGTTTTTGACATGACACTAGTCAGGTACAGAATATGTTTTTAACTTTAGTAGGTTAGGGACTGTCTCAGATGGGTACACCGTGACGAGGTGAGACAGCTTCTTACCTTTTTGCAAAAATGTATATACTAAGTACCCTGTTTATTAAGCACTTGCAATTTATTTATTTATAGTCAGGGTATTTTTTCTACAATTTTCTCCTTGGGTTTTTTTCTAGTCTTGAGGCTGCAATTCACATGCTTGTAATGTTGCATGTTTATTGAACATTTGTCACAGCTCAGTTTTTTGTTTTTTTTTGTTTTTTTATTAGCCGATAGGTAGTACTTCCGCGTTTCACTCTGGAGCGCACCTATCGCGCATGCGTAGCGCATAAGTGGACATCCAAAAGAGGTCGCGATAAAAAAGTTTTTTTTAAAAACATAGTATTCTATATAGAATCGGCTATCTATCACTGCCACCACTGGTAACGCCTAGTATGTAGGAGTATAAAAATAACAATGGCACCTATAGAACATAGCACCTTCATCAGCATCTTAATCAAAAATTGATTATATTATGAAATACATTGGAGCCTCTAATCAATATCCACATTAAAGTATAAGGACCTAAGGGATCGAAAAAGGACAAGGTCGGCATAAACTAAACTAACACTGCACAATAATGGGAGAACGTGATGGGCGTAAGGGCGGAAGCTATCGCAGGGGCATGACAGGGGTAATGTAATTGTATTATTCATCCCTTGCATTACGTCACTGGTCTGGTGCCCGGCCGCCTTGGATTGTACAGTGGTGTGGATCTCTCAGGAGAAGAACTGGGTGAGATCCTTCCTTTTATTATACTTCACATTGCACTTTGATCTATCATGATTTTATTATCATATTTATTAAAAGTTATATTTTAAATCCTTTCTTTACGGTAATGGCATTAAGTTCACGGTAGTCAATGCACGGTCTGAGGCCACCATCTTTTTTCTCCACAAAAAAGAATCCAGCGCCGACTGGTGACCTGGAGGGTCTAATAAACCCTCTCTGCAGACTGTCTGCTATATAATCTGGACGTTCTGGACCAGAAAGATTATAAATCCTACCCTTGGGGAGTCGGGAATTGGGGACCAAATCTATGGGGCAGTCATATTCTCTGTGTGGAGGTAATTTTTCAGAGTCAGAAACAGAGAACACGTCAGCAAAATCCCTGAATGCATGAGGTATAAGGACAGGTTCAGCTTTAGTCAGGTTAACAGATAAAGACATACACATCTCCTGACACTCAGGGCTCCAGTGCACAATCTCACCCTGGTGCCAGTCTATGACAGGGTTATGTTGCGCAGCCATGGCATACCCAATACCACTGCTGCTGTCAGGTTCTCAAGAACAAAAAATGACACTGAATCTACATGCAGAGCCCCCACAAGCATGGATATCTCTGGAGTTACAAAAGTAACCACACCCTGAGTGAGAGAGGTATTATCAATTGCAGAGATTTTAATGGGAGAGTTCAGTCTCAGCAAAGGCAAACCCAGCTCTCTTACTACATCAGAGTTTATGAAATTAGCTGCAGACCCACAACCAATAAAAGCCTGTAGCCACACAGCTTTTCCCTGTTGAGACAATGAGACAGGTAACATTAACTTCATAGGGTCTGCAGGGAGTGCCTGGGGACCTGAGTGAGTATCCTGGGGCTCAATCAGGTGTGGTTGCTGCTCTGGAGGCGATTGTCTCTGAGATCCAGGCTCTCCATGATGGTCTCCCCAACGTGATCTGCTCCCTTGATGTCGACGGGACTCTGGACATGATGAGGAAGGTGCTGCAGAAGCTTGGACCTGGGCAGACTGGAGCTCTTGCACCTGCTGTGCAAGTCCTTGCACCAAGCCAGACAGGGTCAGCACCTGGTCCATCACAGCTTGGAGAGGTTCCATTTTTTTTTTTGTCTGTGTTAGTGGGCCAGTGATAATGTAATGCCTGATAGGAGCCACAGACTCAGACTGGCTGAAAGGGGAATCTAGTGAAAAGCCACTCACAAAGCAGGACCCCAAGAACTCTGCAACCCTTTAACCCCTTGTTTTGCTATATTTTAGCACTAAGGTTCAGATACGGCTTTAAAGAAGGCAATTAAGTAATTTTATTATAAAGGTTTATATGAAATACAAACTTAAAGGAAAAGTATGATATTGCGTACACTTTTGTATATTGAACATACAAAGGTTAAGTACAGTTAAATACTTACATCACCAAGGACTTTTTACATCACCAAGGACTTTTGAACATCATCTGCCTGGAACATTAAAAATCAGAGAAGCACACCAAGGACAGAGAACTCCTGGAAATCCCAACACTGACCGGACGTCTCGGTACAGGAAACACGAGCTTCTGTCTGTGCTATATTTCATCTGATCTTATAGAGGCTTGAACAATATTACAAGCCTTGGAGTTAATGTGTTGTAGTCTTATTGATCCATGCCCTTTGATGGCCAGTCATTGGGCATAGATGAATCAGAGATACACCACACATCAGACAATGGGGTAATAAACCCACAGCATTCAAATCTTCCAAGAATACACATCAGGTATTTGAGCTAGGTAAATAGATATATTGTCTGTCTGTGTATATAGCAAACACATAAAACATCAGATTGTTGAACTAAAGTTTATCATAAGGATTCTCCTACAATGGTATATTGTCTGCCTGTATATTCAAGACAAACACACAGAAACCCTTAAGGATACAGAAGATTTTGTAACCATGTACACTTTGTCTGTCTGATTAAACAATATGTTATAGTATAACATAATGTATGTGCTCAAAAATAGACATTATTATATTTGCAATACATTCCACCCTTGGCTATTTTGAGCCAAACATTATTTATACCAGGTACCATACCCTAACGGCATAGTTTTAGCGAATGATACAACAACAAAAAGCAATGCATGCACAATAGCAAAAATTACTCCTAATATATAATGCATATATCCAAAAATCAGGTAACTAAGAAAGTACCCATTCCCACCATCTACCATTATCTTGTGTAATGTAATTAATCTAGTATATCTATCTCTACTTGTGGTATTTATAAATATAGCCACCAAACAAGAGCCTCGGCCTATTGCTTTAGCAGCATATGCCGCTACAGTGAGTGTTCCTACAATTATTATAGATAATCCTTCTATCTATGATTTTGTTAACAATTTTACATCTTGTGTATATGATGAAAAGGTCATTATATTGTTAATCTCATATTATTTCCTGCCCTCATACGTTTGCATTTTTTATTTGTATGAGAGCCACAAATAGCAATCTCCCAATGCCCTGTCTGATTCTGTATTTTTAATTGTTGACATCTGCCTATTTTGCTTTGACAAGTCCTCTGATAAATTAGCTGGTGTAACACTTTGAGTCCTTAGGGCAATCATCTCTTCTGTTAGAGAATGTTCCCCAGTGCAGTTCATATAGGCACAATACAGATTGGAGGTGAAGTTTTGGGTCACATCTTCTTCTTCTAGGTCTTATTCTGTTTGGTTTTCAATAAGGCCACATTTTCCATGGTTGGTCTCTGTTTTCGGTCTGAAGATTGCTTGGCTTCTGACGGAAGTAGAACCATGCAAATGGTGGCGCCAATGATGCAACATTTCCAGATTTTGATCTAAAGGGACAAAAATACACATTACTCATCTGTCAGTTGGGATGTATTCCCACTTTTCTTGTTTCATAACTGTCAGCACATTGCCTGCTCCTCGAGCAATGAGTTCAGCAGGGTCTGGAATACCTTTGTCACTCAATTGTTTCACCCACATTTTTGCACAATCATTGATAGGTTGTGAAGATCCAAATCATTTATCTTCTCTGCAGAACTGAAGGAGCCCTCCTTCTGACTATCTACATTTTAGAAATAGACAGTACCATCAACTGAGCTATTCTATCTCACTTCTGTCACTGTCTCCACTATTCATTAGAATTACCTTAATTAATAATCCTGATCTATCCCTTCTCTTATTAACTGAAATCAGTTGAAGGCCAAATCTGACCTTTGGACTATGAGACCATCATACTGAGATGGCATTTACAAGCCTGTTGTGGTCCTGATTGAACATACACATAAAACAAACAACAACCCTTAGGTAAATACAATACCCATTCATCACAGTGGGATGATTACTTGTTTCATTGTTTTAGCCTGATTGCTCTAATAACATGTAAAACTCTGGTCTCCAGTCTAAAAAGAAAGCACAAACATGATTACAATACAAGCTCAAATAATACACAAAACACAATTTTATCCAGTCCATTATTCATATGCTAAAAGATTCACATCTAATATGTGTCAAGGAAACCCACACAATGAACATATACAATTAAAAATATTTAAAAACACACACATTTGGACCACCAGAATATCAATACAAAACATCTAAGCATAATACAGGACTGGGTAATCAGAAAATCCGATGGAACAGACAGTATATAGAACACAATAATATGATCAACTGAGCAGGTTATATCTGTTGGCAGAGAGGGAAATAAGCCCACACATAAAATTAGGGTTTGGATAAATGGTCAGATGTTAACCAAAGTGAATCAACTGAGTCCTCTCTCCACATGAGTGAATTAATGACAGTAAGTCAAAATGCATGAATAAAGCAAGATCTTACAAATGCATAGAGGAAAACTGTCTAGGAGTCCAGAGGAGCACAGCAAAACACCTCCCCAATGTGGTTAAGTGCCCAGGGATAAGATTATTAATCCTGTATTATGCTTAGTTGTTTTGTATTGACATTCTGGTGGTCCAAATGTGTGTGTTTTTAAATTTTTTAATTGTATATGTTCATTGTGTGGGTTTCCTTGACACTTAGGGCGGCTTTGCACACTACGACATCGCACCTGGTGCGATGTCGGTGGGGTCAAATCGAAAGTGGCACACATCCAGCATCACTTGCGATGTCGCAGTGTGTAAATCCTAGATGATACGATGAACGAGCGCAAAAGCGTCATTATCGTATCATCGGTGCAGGCTCCGACATTTCCATAATGCCGGTGCTGCGACAGGTATGATGTTGTTCCTCGTTCCTGCGGCAGCACACATCGCTGTGTGAGAAGCCGCAGGAGAGAGGAACATCTCCTACCTGCCGCCGGCCACAATGTGGAAGGAAGGAGGTGGGCGGGATGTTTACATCCTGCTCATCTCCGCCCCTCCGCTGCTATTGGCCGCCTGCCGTGTGACGTCGCTATGACGCCGCATGACCCACCCCCTTAGGAAGGAGGCGTGTTGCCGGCCAGAATGACGGTCGCAGGGCAGGTGAGTGCATGTGAAGCTGGCGTAGCGATAATTTTCGCTACGCCAGCTATCACAAGATATCGTACCTGCGACGGGGGCGGGGACTATCGATTGCGAAATCGCAGCATCAGCTTGCGATGTCTCAACGTGCAAAGCCCGCCTTAGTGTTTGGTGAGTTTTTTTGCAAGCATCAATAAAAACTACTTTTATACACTTCTATATATTGTGTCTGGTTCATACCTCATTCTATGGCCTTCTTTCTTTTGTTTTTCACTTACCCTGTAAATACCCCCTTACATTTGAGTGGCCGCAAGCCCCCGTGTCCGGAGACCCTCGAGCCACAGCAACCCTGGATCCGAGCAGTTTGACTGCTGCAGGGGCGGCACACCTTAAATTTCTGGCATTACGAACAGGATAAGAAATGGATCCACTAACCCGGGTGACGTGCGTCTTGCAGAACTGTCCAAATCTGGATCGGGGCTGTTAATTTGCCTTGCTGCCATTTTGCCGCCATCTTGCCCGCCATCTTTGGCACCAAAAACAACAACTGCGCCATCATCCACAGCAAAAGGGCGCGAAGCCGAAGCCCCACCCCTCGTCCTGAAAGCGCGGCCGGAAACCGGTAGTGGCTGGACCCGGAAGTTTCAGAGATCCCCTGTTCCAGAAAGCTTGGTGACGAAAACCAAGGGGGAGCAGGAGGATGTTGGCGCCGGATGATGGTAGTAGCGCTTCCCCCGCCAGATCAAGGTAACGCGAATGCAGCGGGGGCCGCTCCGGTCACACGAGCGGTAACGCCCAAGGCTAAAGTAGCCGCGCCAATAATGCCGATCACCTTACCTTATGTGCCGGGTGCTGCCTGGCTGCCCCAGTATGATAGCTGACCGGACGCCCTGCAGGGATTCAAGAGCAAGATCTGCACTGTCCTAGATATGTATGCAATGACAGGCCGGCAGCGAGCGTCTGTGATACTCGGACAGTTAACTGGTGCAACCGAGCTGGAGATAGAGAACTGGACAGATCAGGACCAGGCCTCGGTACCCGCCATCTTTGAAAGACTGAAAGCTGCATTTGAGACCCGCACTGAGGCTGAGCTGAGGATGAGATGTTATGACTCGCCCACCCCAGGGCTATGGGACACCCGGTGCCGGGCTGGACTAGTCCGGGAGGGTTGTCAGTGGTGGCGGGTCCCGACTCCGTGACCCTGGTGGGAGTCAATTAATATGGCTTCAGTGGGGGTGATTATTAAAGTTTATATTCGTGACGCCACCTGTGGTTTGCGGCTATTAAGCCGCCGCTGCTGTATGGGGCTCTTCGGGGCTGATGTAATGGTAGCTTGGATGGTCCTGCTCCCCACAGGTGGAGCGGTGCCCCGGGGCAACAGTTGGTGCTTGTAAGTGTCAATGTAGTGCTGGCGAAATAACTGAGGCAACTCCAGAGGGTGCAATTTCAAGGTGTTTACTCACAGTTCCTGGTTGGTGCACATTGGTGCCTCTGGACTGCTGGGACTCTCTGTCAGGGACCTCCGCCGATCCTGGGTAGACCCGGGGGCAAAAGCCGGTGCACCCCTCTAACGTGTCTCTTTCTCGGTCGTCATCTAAGCCTCGCCTTTTATGGATGGACCTGGCTTGGCCTCCACTACAGCCTCCGGGCCGGGGGCTAGCCTAGTGGGTATTCTACGCCCTTTCCAGAAGTTCTGCTGTGGGCTGTAGCCATGGGCGCGTGCAGCTGCCCTGGGCCTCGGTTTTTGCCTTTGGATCTGATTTCGCGTCCTCCAGTTTCTAGGGACCGTCCCCTGTATGCAGCCTGATCCCTCCACCTGTTGACTTCGTGGAACAGGCCACTAGCCTGAAAGCTGTCTGTGGCCCTGGAAACCCTTCTGTTCTACTTGGTGTCACCTGGACCTACTGGGTCCCAGGATCTTCACCAGGAAGCGTCGCTTTCTTCTTCTTGCTCCTGACTGACTAGAGCACTTCTCCTTTTAGCTCTCTCCTCTGCCTCCCACAGACTCTCACTTCATCTGACTAAACTCTGACCTTCCTGTAACTACTCTGCTCTCGGGTGGCTCCTCCCACCTTCCCCGTTGCTAAGCTACCACCCTATGGGAGCAGGGATGGGTCTTTTACGGCCCCTCCCAGCATGCAGCATGGGAGGGTTGCTGCCACTGTCCCTGGTCCCTGTGTGTACCTAACAATGGTGTTGTGCAAATTTGCCTGTGGACCGGCGTTCACCCCTTTCCTTACCCAGGATGGGACATCACACCGCTGGCTGGGGTGCAATGTTCCTGTGGCGACGGAAGCCTCAGTGGCGCCACAGTTACAGATGCAAACAGCACCCCCAGGACAGCATTAGAGACTATGCCTTAAGATTGCAAGTGGCGCTGCAGACTTTGAAACTGGTTAACACCATCAGTGAGCAGGAGGGGAATAAGATGCTTGTCGAGCAGTTCATGCAGGGCCTGGGGTCAGTGGAAGACCACAAGCAGCTACGGCTGTGGGCCCTGGAACATCCTGCAATGGATTTTGCCATTTTGAAGGACCGGGCCATCAAGGCTTTGCAACTTCCAGAGGCTACTGACTCTTTCCCACCGTCCTGGCAAGCCGGCACCTCTCCTCTACAGGTGCAGCCTCCTGCCCTAGCATTGCCAGAGCCAAAACCTCCAGCAGTGCCTTCGGGCATGTCCAGTGATTTATCTTTGCAGGTGCAGCAGCTGAGCAACGACGTCGATGGATTCCTAAAGGCGATTCAGCTCCAACCAAAGACCAAGCCGGCGGAGAAGATCCAGCTCGCTGACTGCCCAGAGGATGTTCCCTGGATGAGAGGAAGGACCTCGACGTACAGAGGAAAGAACAGCGACCGGTATGGACAGCTTGTCTGTTATAAGTGTAATAAGACTGGTCATTATGCCCGGTACTGGCCTTTAAACGGGCAACCCCTGGGGCCAAGGGCCAATCCCCAGGAATAAACCAACAAGGCCCAGCAGACTGGAGGGAGTGGTATGTGGGAGGCAGGCCCATCGTTTCCCTCACCCTGGATGGGATCCCAACTTCTGCACTCCTAGATACCGGCTCTCAGGTAACCACAATACCCCATACACTGTACAAGAAATTCTGGTCAGATGACGAACTCACCCCGCCAGATCACGGCCTTACCATCTATGCCATCAATGGGTTACCAGTGACTCAGATTGGGTTCAAGAAGGTGACCATTAAGGTGGGCCAGGTGGAATTAGAGCGTCAAAGACTCATAGTAGTACAGAATGACCCTAGTGACCGGAACCCTAAAATGATTTTGGGCACAAATGTCATTGAGAATTGTATGGGGGAAGAACTGCTTTTGCTTCGACAGCTGGGTCCTGCAATGGGAAATCAGAGCCCTCCTGCAGTGGCAACAGGTAAATTTATCTGGTGGAGAAATTGGTGGTGTGCGGGTGATGGATGCAGCCCCTCTTGTAGTGCCCCCGCGGAGTGAGATGATGATATAGTTCAGGACAGCGGTAGGCTCCCGTGGACAAGATTACCAGGCAGTGGTGGAGTTCCTGCCCTCAGATCACTGGCCCACAGTCTTGACAGCCAGAGGAGTGGTTGATGTCCGTAAGGGAAGAGTGCCCGTGCGAGTGTTGAATTGCAGAGAAGAGGAGGTTAAGTTGTCCAGATATGCCACTATTGCCAAATTGTTCACAGTAGATACAGATTCCATTCAGAAAGTAGAGTCTCCAAGCACACCAGATCAGTCAACCAGTGACAACTCCCAGAATCAGCCAGAGAAATGGTGCCAAGAGCTACATGTTGGCACCGACTCCACACCTCTACATCAGAAACAAGGGGTTTACAGGGTAGTGCAGGAGTACGAACAAGTCTTTAGCAAACACCCATTAGACTTTGGGAGGGTGAAAGGGGTGCAACACCACATACCCACAGGTACTCATCCACCCATCAAGGAAAGGTACAGACCTATCCCATCTCCTTACTACCAATGTGCCAAGAAGATGTTGAGGAACATGAAGGAGGCAGGGTTCATCAGGGGTAGTTGTAGACCCTGGGCAGCTCCACTGGTGCTGGTAAAGAAGAAGGACGGCACTATGAGGATGTCCGTGGACTACCAGCAAATCAATAAAATCACCCACAAGGATGCCTACCCACTACCCCGTATTGAAGAGTCATTGGCTGCATTGAAATCTGCAAGTTATTTCTCTACCATTGATCTCACCAACGGCTATTGGCAGGTGTCTGTTGCCGAAGAGGACCGTGAGAAGACAGCCTTTGCCACCCCGATGGGATTATGCGAGTTCAATAGCATGCCATTCGGGCTGTGCAATGCACCAGGAACTTTTCAGAGACTCATGGAGTGCTGCTTGGGCCACTGCAATTTTGAAACTGTCCTGCTGTACCTGGATGATGTAATCGTATATTCCAAAACATACGCAGAGCATCTAGAACATCTGGCGGAAGTGTTCGAAGCCCTATCCAGGTATGGGATGAAGCTAAAACCATCTAAGTGTCACCTATCAAACCTAAGGTCCAGTACCTGGGACATGTGGTCAGCGCTGAGGGCATGGCACCGGATCCCGAGAAGATCATGGCTATCCAGAACTGGCCAAAGCCCAATACCGTCAAAGAGGTGCAGCAGTTCCTGGGTCTGATGGGGTACTACCGCAGGTTTGTGAAAGGCTACACCAAGATGGCGGCCCCCTTGCAAGATCTCCTGGTTGGACAACCAAAGCATGGCACAACTTCTGGTCTTCCATTCATGTGAGGTGAGGAACAGGAAGATTTCTTTAGAGGGAAGTCTGCTCTGACAGGAGATGAGATGCTAGCATATCCCGACTATGGTCTCCCGTTGTACACGGATGCCAGCAACATGGGATTGGGAGCTGTCTTGTCCCAAGTGCAAAATGGCAAGGAGAAGGTGATTGCGTACGCCAGCAGAAAACTACGTCCAACAGAGAGAAATCCTGAGAATTACAGTTCTTTCAAGCTGGAGTTCTTAGTAGAAAATGAATAAGAAAATGGGTAATTTTAATACCGCGCCAACGACCACTCATGCAGGAGATGAATTTAACGTAACTTTATTCCATGCTCAGGTCTACGCGTTTAAGGAGGCTCTGCTCCCTTCCTCAGGACAACACAAGCACAAGAAACATAAAAAATTTACAAAAAAATTACAGTTCTTTCAAGCTGGAGTTCTTGGCGCTTCTCTGGGCCGTGGAAGAGTGGTTTAAACACTACCTGGCTTCTGCAAAATCCACCGTGTACACAGACACCAACCCCTTGACCCACCTCGACATGGCAAAGCTTGGAGCAACATTGGGTCGCACGGCTGGTGAACTACGACTTCACTATAAAGTATAGAGCTGCTCGCAAGAATCCCAATGCTGATGTGTTTTCCAGAATGCCTCATTTGCCTGATGATGGGAGAGATGAAGACGACCTGGAGGAGATTGAATTACTCGCTTTTCATCGACCTGACAGTCTGGAGAAGCCTCACTCTCACAGCAGTCATCAGGAAGCAATCTTCAATCCACTACCCCATCATGGTTGGCAAGAAGCGCAAGATAATGATCCTGCCATTAGACTGATCAAGGCACTGATATCCCAAGCTGATTCAAGTCTGGAACCAACTGCCCCGGAGGAAGCACAGAGATTGTGGAAGGAAAGAAGCCGATTGTACCTGCATCGATGCAAGCTGTGCAGAAGTCTCATTAATCCCAAGACACATGAGAGGGTATGCCAGATAGTGATACCCCAATCGTATGTGCCGGTGGTCTTAGAAGCGTACCATGAAAGAGCTGGATATTTTGGTTAGAAGAAGATGGAGATGCTGCTGAGAAGTCAGTTTTACTGGGTCGGAATGAGAATCACCATTGAGAAACGGTGTAGAAACTGTGGCCCTTGTGCATTAAGGAGAAAAGATGACACCAGTCAGAGATCACCGCTACAACCAATGTTCACCAATCAGCCATTGCAACTCGTCGCTCTGGACCACGTCAAGCTCACACCAAGCAGGAGTGGTTACACGTATGCATAGAAAAAAAGATTTCCAGCATCGGAGAGACGGAGAGATGTATTAAAACTTAAGACATTTATTTAGTCCATTAAAAGCAGAATATTACATATGAGGGCATTGGGGCACACAGTGAGAGACGCAGAGATGGTCCTTGTCCTACGCTTTTCAACCTTGCGGTCTTAATCAAGGAGTGACTCCCAAAGTCACTTCCAAAAGTGAAAAATAACAGTTTTAAGCCAGGATGCAACTCTAGAAAATATATTAAAGGATGACATACAGTGTGTGCCAAAAATGGTTTAGAACTATTGAGAATATCTAAGCACCAAGCATTTATACAAGTGAGTCATCTCAGAAGCGATTTTTTTAAATAATGTAGTAACTGCTGTAAGGATTTGCTATAAAAATAATCAAATCATTGAAAAATAGATAATTGAAAAATAAGAAATATGAGTTTGGAACATTTATGTATTGTACCTCACATCTAGTATATGTCATACAGTGTGAAAATTATACAATCTTAAAGGGAACTAACGAGCAGGATATTCATATATCCACCCACAAAGCTCTCCACAGTGCAGCACCCCCCTACATCTCCACCCTCCTCTCTGTCTATCACCCCCCCCCCCCCCGTTCTCTACGCTCTGCAAATGACTTTCGACTAACATCCACACTAATTCGAACCTCCCACTCCCGGATCCAAGACTTCTTCCTAGCTGCACCAATCCTCTGGAATGCTCTACCCCAAAAAAGTTAGGACGAATCACAACTTACTCAGCTTCAGACGCACCCTAAAAATGCTTCATTTAATGGAGGTCTATCACACTCCCTAGCTGAACTAATTTCACATAGTCCCTCCACAACGTCTCAGAACATAACCCCACGTCAAACTCCATGGCACCCAAATGTATCTCAAGTTTCTGGCCAACTGGTCCAGGAAGCCATTATCTATTTACCATTTCCTTGAGGTAGCTGGATTGTCATTGTAAGTAAGCACTTGTACCTTGCCCCCCCCCCCCATCTCATTGTAGATTGTAAGCTCTCATGAGCAGGGTTGTCTTTTTTCCCTCTAAATATTGTATTTTCTATGACTGTATCTAGTTTGTATATGTTCCTCCTGAATTGTAAATTCAAACTGCGGAATATGTTGGCGCTATAGAAATAAAGAATATTATTATTTTTTTTTTATTATTATTATTATTATTATATATATAAAATAAAGACAGTGTTATACTTGTGCTAGGATGCTGAATGTAAGCATAGCTTTTATTCTGAGATTGGATGTTTTATTTTAGAAATATATGCATGTAAAGTTACAGAAATGCATTGTTATTTGATTGATAGGTGCAAAAGGAAAAAGGGAATATGTGGGTCAGGTTTTGCTATCTAATCTCGCACCTGTCTTCCTCCCCCTGTCACAGTCAAAGACGTTAACTTTACTTGCACATATTTCTGAAATAAATCATCCAATCTCAGAACATAATGTATGCTTACATTCAGCATCCTAGCACCGGTATAGCACTGGGTTTACTTTATATATGAAAATCCTGATGGTTGGTTCTCTTTAAATATGTTGGATGAACCACAGGAAAACTAAAAAACTGAATTGCAGAACACATATATGACATTAATAACAAAAGCACAGGAGTATTGGCAGCAGCTAGACATTTCATATATGTTCACAAAAGGAATTTAGATAACCTTAGTCTGTGTTAGAACACATTTCTAAATCATATTGGGGCGAAAAGTGCGTGTTAGAGAAGCACAGTGGATACTGTTGCTAAATACCAGAAGACCATATGTCTAAACTTGGAGAATGACCTGTTATATATACATTAAATGGATGCCATTTTATAGCCTAAATACTTAATATAAGTATATACTATATTTATGAACACTATAAAAAAGCTTATAATTATAGTAAAGGGGTATAAAGGGTACTTTACATGCTGCGACATCGCTAGCGATCTCATTAGCGATGTGAAATTCTAGATCGCACTTGCGATCTAGAATTTCACATCGCTAATGAGATCGCTAGCGATGTCGCAGCATGTAAAGTAGCCTTTAGTTTCAGCCTAGTACACACACAGGTGCTTTTGTCTGGTACAATCTCACAAGCAGGGAAAACCTAATCCAGTATAATTCCATTCATTGGCTGGGCCTTATCTTTTTATTTTGCACTTGTCCCATTGTATAATGTTCTATGACTAAGAGCAGTGTATGCTGGAAACGTGTCAGAAAACCGACATGGAACAGTGTACTATGTTTTAATCAATGTCAAATAAGGAAGGACGGAGCATGTGTGACGACCTGGACTAGCCAGGTAGTCACATACCAACATACACACCCCCACCCTAGGCAGTTACAACAGTCAGACAAAAACCCTTGTTGCCTCCCTCCAGGGTCTGTTGTCCACACCAGGTGGGGCGGAGCCAGGCGGTTGCCCCACCCACCGAGGAGTTCACAGGCCTGGAGGCGGGAAAAGTGACAGTTGAGTTTTGGAGGTGAAAGTGAGAGGAGTGAACACTTGAGGTGTCTGGGTAGGAGTCCAGACACTGACAGCAAGGTTGGCAGACGGTGGTGGCAGTCTGCAGGAGTTGGTGGAACTCCGCAGAGCCGTAAGGACCGGGGTCGGGCATTGGCCCGCCGGTACCGGACCGGGGAACGGAGTGAAGCTAAGCACACAGGCAGGGCCATCGGACCCCGACCAGGCTTGGAGCCGCCGTCAATAGTCAAATCCGAATGTGACAGGAACCCCCGGGGTTCCCTAACAACCAAGTCCCGATTGAAGGCAACCGCTCACACCATGAGATTATACAGCCACCGCCACAGTCTAGAGATCCAAGGGCCAGAGCCTGCGGGCAAAATGGGCTCCTATGGCACCTATACGCCGGGGAGCGGACTACCGGTGGGTAACCACAGGAGTCAGAACATTTCTAAAAGGTGCAGGGAAAGACAGCCACCATCAGCCGTCTGGGGAGAGCACAACATCAACACTGCAGCCGGCTGCGGGACCCGTCCATCCGGCCGTTTTGGTTTACCAGAGACTTTGTCAGTGATTGTCTGAGTGAGTACACCAGTGCCGTCCGGCACCGCGCCGCGCAGTCCCTGCACCCCAGCCATCCAGCCTCCCCATTACACCACCGGGCCCCGGGATCACCAAACCCCCTACCCACGGAGGGGACAACATCCCATCTGCACCCCACCATTTCTCCCGGGATCCCCGTTACCAGCAGCGGTGGTGCCATCATCACCACGTCCCATGGGTGGCGTCACGAACAATCTCCCTAACCAAAACCACCCCTTTTCACTCACGGGCGAGGAGCGCTGCTCGAGTCCCCGGGTCCGGTCCACCGCTCGAGCCACCGAGCAGCAGCAGCAGAAGCTCCGGACCCGAGCATGGTGAGCGCGTCCCCTCAGCCCGCGACACATGCTGGAGCAGGTTTTTATGGAACTGATATCAATGCCCACGCTCTTTGAATGTCTCCATAGTTATGATTATCACTATAAATAATTAGCAGTGTAGTGATTTGTTGCATCCCCAAAAGAGTCCGCAGCATTATGAGAGAAGTAAAATAAGAGCAAAAAGGTAAATATTTTCTTGAACAGAATCTTCTCCTCAACTATATCATACGCTGTAAACCAAAGATGTATCACAGATGATACAGAAAGCATCTTGGGCAACTTAGCTATCCACCCACTCTGACCCTGCTCTACCCTGAGGCCTCTAAGAGCTTTGACTGACATGTTACATGTATTGTCTGTACAAGTATGAATTGTCTGAGTGTGAGCAACCACCCTTATGTATATGATTTGATGTGGGAGTGAGTGCTGGGTCTGACTCTGGATGCCAGAGAATAGTGTCGCTGGCGGAGGAGGGGACGCTGCGCTCTCCCACTGCTCGGGTCCAGCTGCTGCTGCTGCGGCTGCTGCTCGGTGGTGGCTCGAGCGGTTGGCCGGATCCCGGGGACTCGAGCGGCGTTCCTCGCCCGTGAGTGAAAAGGGGGGAATGTTTGTGGTTTAGGGATATTGTCCGTGACGCCACCCACGGTTGTGGTGAGATTGGTGACACCACCACTGCTCTGGACGGGGATCCCGGGAACGATGACAGGGAGCAGCTTGGATGTTGGTTCTCCCCTCCGTAGGTAGGGCGGTTGGTTGTCCTGGGGTCCGGTGAGGGGGGTAGGGATGGATGGCAGGCGGGTTACAGGGCCTGGTGAGGTGCAGGGTCGCGGGGGCAGCACTGTGCCGCACGGCACGGTGGTACTCACTCAGCCAATGATGAACACAGAGTCTCCGGTAAAACAAACGGCTGGATGGACGGGTCCCAAAGACGGCTGCGGTGTTTCTCGTCCCGGCAGGTTGATGGTGACTGCCTTTCCCTGCACCTGTGTAGTGTGTACGGTTCCAATGGGTTCCCACCGGTAACCCGCTCCCCAGCTTGGATATGTGCTGAAGGAGCCCCTTTTGCCTGCAGGCTCTGGCCCTGGGAACTTTAGCCTTGGCGGTGACTGTGTTTCCCTCTCTCGGTTGGACTGTTGCCTTCTGTCGGGACTTGGCTGCTGGGAAACCCAGGTGGTTCCCTTCGCTAACGGATTTGACAAATTGCACGGCGACTCCTAGCCTTGTCGGAGTCCGTAAGCCCCTGCCGGATGGTGCTGGCTTCTCTTTACGTACCGGTCCGGTACCGCCGGGCCACCGCCCGTCCATGGTCCTTACGGCTAGCTCCAATAGGTCTCTCCTGCGGACAGTCACCACCGTCCGCCAACCTTGCTGATCCGTCCGGGCCACACACCCGGACGCCGTCAGACAGTTGCTCTCTTGCCACTTTACTCCTTCCACTTCAAACTCTAAACTCCATCTCCTTCCTTTTCCCGCCTCCAGGACGGTGTACTCCTCAGTGGGCGGGACCAACCGCCTGGCCCATCCCCTGGTGTGAACATCAGCCCCTGGAGGTAGGCAACAAGGGTTTTTGTTTGACTTTGGTGTGCCTGACCGGGAGTGTGGGGTGTGGTGGTGTAGTGCTTGTGACGTCCTGGCTTGTCCAGGGTGCCACATTAGCACCTGGCTATAGATTTGTGGATGTATTAGAGCCATCCTGACTCAATAAGTAAATAAGGACCTGGTACTGAGCCTAAGGGTATGCTCACATGAACGTGTGACTCGGACGATTGCAATGCGAGAAAATCTAGCATTGCACTCAGACCAATGTTAGTCAATGAGGGAGAGCAGATGGTCAGCTTTTTTCTCAGATTGTGGATGAACAAAAAGTTGCAGCATTCTGCAATTGTCAGCAAGAGACGTGTCACTTACACCCACACAAAGCTATGGGTGCAAGTGAAACAGCGGACTGCACTCAGATGACATCCAAGTGCAGTACAATATACACACAGGCTGACAATGGAGGAGATGGGGAGATTAATCCCTCCCTCTCCTCCACAGCTGTGATCCAATCACAGGATCAGATCACAGTTGCATGAGACTCGGCTCATGCTGGCAGCACAGCGGGAGCTGAGGGTCATTAGCATATCACCTCACTCACTTCGGATGCCATATGATTGGGTGAATCCAGCCTAAGGGTACCGTCACACTTTAGCGATGCAGCACAATCCCACCAGCGATCTGACCTGGTCAGGATCGCTGCTGCGTCGCTACATGGTCGCTGGTGAGCTGTCAAACAGGCAGATCTCACCAGCGACCAGTGACCAGCCCCCAGCCAGCAGCGACGTGAAAGCGACGCTGCGCTTGCACGGAGCCGGCGCTGGAAGCCGCGGACACTGGTAACTAAGGTAAACATCGGGTATGGTTACTCAATGTTTACCTTAGTTACCAGCGCACACCGCTTAGCTTAGCGTGTGCAGGGAGCAGGAGCCAGCAGCACAGGCAGCGTGAGAGCTGCAGCGGCTGGTAACGAAGGTAAATATCGGGTAACCACCTTGGTTACCCGATGTTTACCTTGGTTACAGCTTACCGCAGGCTGTCAGACGCCGGCTCCTGCTCCCATCACATTCAGGATTGTTGCTCTCTCGCTGTCACACACAGCGATGTGTGCTTATCAGCGGGAGAGCAACAATAAAAAAACGAACCAGGGCTGTGTGTAACGAGCAGCGATCTCACAGCAGGGGCCAGATCGCTGCTCAGTGTCACACACAGCGAGATAGCTAATGAGGTCACAAAAAACATGACTCAGCAGCGATCTCAGTAGCGATCTCGCTGTGTGTGAAGTACCCCTAAGGATCAATAATGGAGTTATCGAGTAATATAACACTTAGGAAGACATCTGGGTGATACATTTTGCTTATATAGTTCAAACATAATTCAAAAATTCAACCAATAAAAGTGAGGGCTCTGCCTACAAGTAAAGGAATGCAAATGTTAGGAAGCGAAATATATAAGACCTCATTCACATGTCTGTTTTTCACAAATCTGCTTTTCACATACAGAACATGTACCCTTTATAGACTGTCTGCTGTTTATCTATTCATTTATTTTTATTTTTTTTAGATAAAGTTTCAGGAAAAGGAAAAAAAATGGAGACATGTTTAATTTCATTCCTAGTCATGTATTAATCTTATTTATTCAGGTCTGCGGGTTCAAGAGAAACTCAGACAGAATTCTGAGCATACTGTATTTACTAGAATTAAACTAAGAAATCTTCATATTTTTTGTTTATGAGAAAAACTGATACTGACGGCAAGCTCTGACCAAACACTTATGAGAATTGTAAATGAACAAGTTCAGCTCACCGTGTCGATCAATCTCAAGCACCCTCTGGAGCCCGGACAGGGTGCTGCCACGCCTCACGCAAGATCCAAATGAAATAAAGTGCAGCTTCAACAGAAGGATATGTTATTTTTCTTTCTTTTATTTTCCTTTGGCACAAATAGAACAGCACATTGCAGTCAAGATGATAACATGACCGACGTCAGCGACGCGTTTCATGTGACACCGCACTCTTAATCATGATGTCGGTAAACTTACAAAGACCATATATATACTGATATAACAGGTGCATCAAACTTAATTAATTAAACAACACAGAAGTGCACCTAAACATAAAATATGTGTGTCACATTAATTTAACCCTTTGTTTGCCTATTGTGAGTTAACATGCAGCAGTATACATTGAGAGTATTGTATTTTCACTAATAATTTATATATGAACAGGTATATTTATTGCCTGTAAATTTAATCAAGAGATAAAAATATATACCAGATTTTCATAAATACTAACAATGGTTACATGAAACTATTATATTTATTCAACCCATAAAAATTGTAAAATATACACAACGGGTTAAATCATTCATTAGCCATTGTTAATAATTCGCATATTATCAATATTGGACCTTTAAATTTCTTTCACTTATCTTGGAATATTGACATCCAAATACAAAGCCTGTGGTATAAACAGACCACACAGTACTGCAAACATAAAATGCCACAGGGAAATCATTTTTCCATTCTTTTGGCTTAATTGGGTTCTTCATCACAGGTTATGATAATTATTTATAAGTCCTCCAACAGGGATAAACTGTTAATGAATCCCCATTCATCATTAGCGGTTCAGGTTACGTAGAAGCTGAACTGCAGAGTTCCTGCCAAGTTCAACATTAAGTCTATGGGGAATATCTGATTTAACATACCGTATTCTTCGGATTATAAGACGCACGTTTCCTCCCAAAAATTTGGGAGGAAAGTGAGGGGTGCGTCTTAAAATCCGAATGTAGCTTACCGTGGGCTTATTGAGAGGGGTCGCAGGAGGCAAGCGCTCTGTGCAGGGGCTGGCGGAGCTGCTGTGGTCGGCGGCGGCCAGCAGAGCTGATGTCTGCGGCGGAGCTGATGTCTGCGGTGGCTGGCGGAGCTGATGTCTGCAGCGGCTGGCGGAGCTGATGTCTGCGGTGGCCGGCGGAGCTGATGTTGGCGGTGGTGGCTGATGGAGCTGATGTCGTCGTCAGCCGGCGGAGCTAATGTGTGCGGCAGCGGCCGGCGGAGCTGATGTGTGCGTCGGGCAACGGAGCTACTGTGTGCGGCGGGCGGCGGAGCTACTGTGTGCGGCGCCCGGCGCAGCTGCTGTGGTCGGCTGCAGCCGTGGAGCTGCTGTGGTAGACGGCGGCCGTGGAGCTGCTGTGGTCGGCGGCAGCTGGCGAAGTACAGGTAAGGACTTCAAATAATGGCGCACAGAATCCGCGCGTGCGCAGATGGAGCTCTTGGCTCAGGAGCTCCATCTGCGCACCCCCTGCCTCTGGGCGCCATTTGTTTGAAGCACGTCTTCAGAATAACCCTTGCCTCGCCGCCCCCCTCACAGAACAGAGCCTGCAGAAAGCAGAACCAGCACAGGGCAGAGCAGAGCCAGCACGGGGCAAGGCAGAACCAGCATGGGGCAGAGCCAGCACAGGGCACAGCAGAACCAGCACGGAGCAGAGCCAGGGCAGAACAGAACAGAGCCTGCAGCCCCAGCACAGCGGTAAGTCACCACCGGATTATAAAACAGACCCCATATATTTTTTTTTTTTACCTATTTTTTTCCCCTGAATTTGGGGTGCGTCCTATAATCCGGTGCGTCTTATAAAACGAAAAATACGATATTGGTTTTAGTTCCCTTATATTTAGTTGATAAATGTAGGACCAAATATAAGTATATAATATTCCTCAAAATATAAGGAGTCCCCAAGTTCCATATAATATAGTTTCTACTATCATTTCATTCTTCCGATCAATTATGGGCTTAATTAACTATATTAAGATGGTGAGTTTTACATTTTTGCCCAGATTTTTATCCTTTAAAATTCGGTCAATATGTTTACAAGAAACCGCAGAGTCTGAACAGTGTAGCATCCACTACCATTCATTTAAATCATTCCATGTATCGTGATCCCAAGAAATATATTCAAATTACTTTCAGCCAATTGATTTTACATTCCTGCCCAGATTTTAACCCCTAAGATTTCAAATGCTTCATTTACAATAAAATTTGGACAATATACCGCAACTGTTATCCATCTATTTTCTTCCAACGAATTGTTACCCCTCTATAAATCACTTGTAAGGCCCCATCTGGAAAATGGGATCCAGTTTTGGGCTCCACATTTTAAAAAGGACATTCAGAAGTTAGGGGCCCTTTGCATACTACGACATCGCAAGTCAATGCTTGCGATGCCGAGCGAGATAGTCCCCGCCCCCGTCGCAGCTGCGATATCATGGTGATAGCTGCCGTAGCGAACATTATCGCTACGGCAGCTTCACATGCACTCACCTGCCCTGCGACGTCGCTCTGGCTGGCGAACCGCCTCCTTCCTAAGGGGGCGGGTCATGCGGCTTCACAGCGACGTCACACGGCAGGCGGCCAATAGAAGCAGAGCGGCGGAGATGAGCGGGGCGTAAACATCCCGCCCACCTCCTTCCTTCCACGTAGCTGGCCGGGATGCAGGTAGGAGATGTTCCTCGCTCCTGCGGCTTCACACACAGCGATGTGTGCTGCCCTAAGAACGAGAAACAACATCATAACATCGGTCTTTCCCAAATCATGGAAATGACCGACGCTACACCGATGATACGATTACGACGCTTTTGCGCTCGTTAATCGTATAAAAAATACTTTACGCACTACGATGTCGACAGCGACGCCGGATGTGTGTCACTTTCGATTTGACCCCACCGACATCGCAGCTGCGATGTCGTAGTGTGCAAAGGGCCCCTTAGAGTCAGTTCAAAGATGGGTAACCAGACTACTACAAGGAATGGAAGGCCTCCCATATGATCACAGGTTGAAAAAGTTATATATGTTTAGCTTAGAAAAAAGACGTCTCAGAGGAGATCTCATTTGTTTGTATAAATACATGTGTGGTCAATACAAAGGACTGGCACATGACTTATTTCTTCCAAAGACAATACTAAGGACCAGGGGGCACTCACTGCGAGTGGAAGAAAAGCGAGTCCGGCAGCTAAATAGGAAAGGGTTCTTTACAGTTAGAGCAGTCAGACTGTGGAATGCCCTACCACAAGAGGTAGTAATGGCAGATACTATAACAGCTTTTAAAAAAGGGCTGGATGATTTCCTCAGTACACACAACATTGTTGGTTATAAATGACTTAGTGACCAAATGTAGAATTGGTGGAGGAAGGTTGAACTAGATGAACTTAGGTCTTTTTTCAACCTAAGTAACTATACAACTATGTAATATATATTGTAATTATGATTTAATTGAATACTAGATTTCAGTTTTAAAGCTTACAATATTAAAGGAAAAATGTAACAATATAAATTCCCAGAATTCCCAGTATAATTTCTGATTATTTCAACTGCCATAAATCTGATGTTTTAATTTATAGCATAATAAAGCTATATAAAAAGTTAAAAAAAAATGGATAAACGTAGCCTCCACCCTCCTGTAATAGTTTATCTATAGTGAACCATTAGATCTCTCTGTAAATTTAAACCCTTTGGTACTCTAGTATTAAGCCTGAATATCCACCATGCTTCACGATGTCGCAAAATCTGAACAAGATTACCCCCTCTACTATTCAATTTAACCTGTTCCAAACCACACACTCTCATCATTTTTATATCACTACCATGTTTGTCTAGAAAATGTTTAGATACCTTAGAATGATTTTTGGTTAATTTTTTATTTTTGGCATCATCTATATGTTCAGATATACGTATATGGAGGTTGCGTTTTGTGCTACCTACTGTATGTATTTCAAATTACAAGTTATACATTCCACCATATAAACAACATATTTACTTCTACAATTAGTAAATGATTTAACACTAGGACTACTGGACTCGTGACACCTAGAACTACTGAATGTAGTCATTTTGACTACTGACGTGTTTTCATTTATTTTTAGAGTTTCATTTGTGGTTATTTATTAATAATTATATTTTTTTAATGCATTATTATTGTGAGATCCAACAGTAATGCTTTGGAATGTTTTTTTCTGATTTTTTTTTCATATTTTTCTACAGGAAATAACAAAAGTAAACTAAGTAAAACAATAATAGACGTTTTAAAATAATTTATTATTAAAGTGCACACATATAAACAACAACTCAAGAACAACAAGCAGAGAAAATGTAAGTGAAGGAGAAGAAAAATGAAAATATGGCGCAGAATCTCAATAAAACCGACCAACCGTTATTATGAAGTACAACCAGTAACTTTCTAAACATTTGTTGATTCGCATTTCAGGCATCGTCTTTCAATTACAGTGGTACATTGCCCACACAAAGACTTATGGCAAGTCATACAATTTCCAACAGATCGATTATTTTTGCATTTTGCTTTCATCTGTCAAAATTTTTTTTGAGACATCACATCTGAAGATGTAGCAACTTGGGACATGCCACCCTTTCCCCTAGATACAACATACGGACCACTCGACTCTGTGACAAGCTTTTGCAAAAATGCCTTTCGTGACATTTGTCCGGTGGTCATCTCCTTGTATAATATCCAAACATTTATACCCGCTAAGTCTAAGGTATTTTCAAATGCGTGAACAGGCCATCTCCTAGTACCTGTTCTTGTGCTGTATTTGCGTGCCATCTGATCTACTACATCTACTCCATATTTTGTTTCATTATAAAACTTTACAGTTTCTGGAGTTTTTTTTGGAGATTAAGAAGCAACAAGAACATCGGGATGGACGGAACTCAGAATTATCACATTTTTGGTTGGCTTACCTTGATACACGGTAAGTGTAAAATTATCTTCATTTTTATAGACTTTAGTGCTGTACAACTTTTCTTTCATTGATTTTATTTCTTTAGGCACTTCTCGTCTTATCTTATTAAGCGTTTCCACGATAGTCGTTCCCTGGCTTTTTAGCTGTTTGGCAAGTTTTACTGATGTAAAATAATTATCAGTGGTTACATTTCGACATTTTTTAAAAAACGGCTGCAATAGTTTCATGACTACATGGTCAGCTAAACGGTCATCAGCACGGCGTGAATCATCTTTACCCAGATAAGGGAAGCCATTTACAACATATTTACTATCCTCATCTACAGCTAGCCAAAATTTATGGCCATATTTATCTGGCTTGTAAGGTATATACTGTGTGAAAGGACACCTGGTTTTGCTTGGGAAAAGTTGTTCATCAACCGTAATGTATGGGCCAGGTTTGTAACAAGCAATGCAATTGGCAATAAACCTGTCCCACACAATAGAAAAGAGAGCAAATTTGTCGGTTGCAGTCTCTGCGATCGATTGGACTTCTCATCAAATCTGAGGTAATGCATAATTTCTACAAAACGGTCCCTAGACATTATTGCTTTGCATAACGGTATTCCCCAGTCATTTGACCATATAGTTGCAATAGAGTGATGGCTCGTGCCCGATAGTCCACGGGCATAAAATATTGCTAGAAATGCATCTAGCTCCTCATCAGAAAGAGTAAACTCTTCATTATTGTTCCAGCGTGTTTCTGCAATAGTACAATTCTTTATGTGAGTCAAGATAAATGAATCAAAAAATAATCTCCATGTACTCAAAGGACTATCACTAATTATATTTCTTCTTGCGTATCCTGTAGGGCCGGGTGCTTCTCTAAGAATGTTTTGTTTTTCCCGCCTACCAGGTAAGTTTTCTCCAATCTCAAGAGATTTCCATTGAATACCATCAGCTGAAACTAGTATTCCTGGAGATTCGCCTTCTGTGGTGTTGGTTGCATCGCCTTCGCCGCCATCGTCTTCTGTTGTGGATACATATCTGGGACGTTTTGCATATTTTTTCTGTCCACGACCGGGAGGATGGTCGCGAGGCAACATCAACGCATGAGCCTGATCCCCAGTTGATGAGCTTGCAACGTCTGGCAAAAAAGTTGATGAATATTTAGAATTTTTGATCATCAAGGTAAGACGAAAATGACCGCAAAATCAGCTGCTTTACCGGATGTTCTTTATTCAAGTTTTAGTGCAGGGTAAAAACAACGGCGGGAGGAGACCTGGATATCGGCCCCTCACAAGGATTGTCCTTTGTGAGGGGCCGGTATCCAGGTCTCCTCCCGCCGTTGTTTTTACCCTGCACTAAAACTTGAATAAAGAACATCCGGTAAAGCAGCTGATTTTGCGGTCATTTTCATCTTACCTTGATGATCAGAACGTATCTTCATACCTGACCAGCACGCTGTGTCCGGAGCGATCTATATACTGGTGCTGCAAGCTCCTACAAGTGAAAATTTATCATCCTGGTAACGGAGGTGCACGAGTGGTGCAGGACTCATCTTCCCATTGCACATATATTTAGAATTTTTGTTTAGTAACTCAGTGTGTGGAAGAACAAATAAATACACATAACTACTTACCTTCCAGATTTGTTTCTTCTGAGTCTTCAGATTCACTCAAAATGTTTGGAGGATTGAAATCTTCATCACTGTCCGTATCAATTTGAGTATCCTGACATTCGGATTCCGATTCATCCTCTGGTATGGATTGCAAAATAGCCAGAATATCTTCAGGCTTTACCGCAGGTCTTCTAGCCATATTAGTAAATTGGAGAAATTCTACTTGAGAGTTCACTGGTTCACTGCTGAAAAATAGAAATGAAATGAAAACTATAAGAAATAATACATGTTCTGCCACCTTCAAACGTTGAATCAGTTGACAGACAGTTAAAGTCTTTCCTAAAATAATCGAATAATATGACAATAAAATATTGTATATACCTGTAACAGTTTTCAGAGCTCTTATGTCTGCATCTGTTGTCTTTGTCTCTCCAAGTGAAATGAAAGTAATTTAGTATCCAGACTTAGGGGTACTTCACACACAGCGAGATCGCTACTGAGATCGCTGCTGAGTCATGGTTTTTGTGACGCAGCAGTGACCTCATTAGCTATCTCGCTGTGTGTGACACTGAGCAGCGATCTGGCCCCTGCTGTGAGATCGCTGCTCGTTACACACAGCCCTGGTTCGTTTTTTCATTGTTGCTCTCCTGCTGTTAAGCACACATCGCTGTGTGTGACAGCGAGAGAGCAACAATCCTGAATGTGCAGGGAGCAGGAGCCGGCGTCTGACAGCCTGCGGTAAGCTGTAACCAAGGTAAACATCGGGTAACCAAGGTGGTTACCCGATATTTACCTTCGTTACCAGCCTCCGCAGCTCTCATGCTGCCAGTGCCGGCTCCTGCTCCCTGCACACGCTAAGTTAAGCGGTGTGAGCTGGTAACTAAGGTAAACATCGGATAACCATACCCGATGTTTACCTTAGTTACCAGTGTCCTCAGCTTCCAGACGCTGGCTCCGTGCAAGCGCAGCGTCGCTTGCACGTCGCTGCTGGCTGGGGGCTGGTCACTGGTCGCTGGTGAGATCTGCCTGTTTGACAGATCACCAGCGACCATGTAGCGATGCAGCAGCGATCCTGACCAGGTCAGATCGCTGGTTGGATCGCTGCTGCATCGCTAAAGTGTGAAGGTACCCTTACTGTCTACTGCTAGGACCAGAGAAAAACACCTCCCTTCGTTAGCATAAGATAAGAGCCTACAGTTTTACAAAAAAGCTCTATTCAGATCAGCATTACACAGTAATACAACCAGGTAACACAATGAATATGTGAAAAGTTGACATCTGAATTGAACTACATCTATATGAACATCAGGGTTAATAAGATACAGTGAAAAAATTATGCACAAAACTTTACAGCAACTTACAGCAACTTTTAGTGACAAAAGGACAGCAAAATATAGCAGGTAGTCAAAATGACTACCTTTAGTAGTTATAGGTGAATGTTGAAATAAATGCGCAATTTTTGCACCTAAATTATTTATTGCCACAAAATCTTTTTTAACATCCTATTTGAGGAAATGTCACCGAGTCTCAAGCCGGAATTCCAAAAAATGTAGTCACAGAGGAGAAATACATAGTGTGAAGTAGTCAAAATGACTACCTCAGTAGTTCTAGTGTTAACGGGATAATGTGAGGTATGAGTTGAATCTTCAAAGGTTAAAGTTTTATGGGCAAATGGGCATAAACTGGAAGTTTTTCTTCCACTCTTGAAAAAAACCTTTTCATTTCAACCAATTCCCTATTTTTAACACGTAAATTGTTAGGAGAAATAATATTTCCCAAAGAGATGACTTTTTTTGTGACTACTTTACATTTATTACCAAGTATTGTGTTGATTATAGAATCCTCTCTAAGTATTGGTATATTGCGAAAAAAAAATATTTTTAATTAAAATTGGTTACTGTATTGCAACACTAAAGTTGGAGATTTAGTGTATTCGTTGGGTTTTTCCAGAAAATAATTTATTGTGTCACAAGATTTGGATCTCTCTTTATGAACATTTTCTTTAGCTCTCCTGATCATCCAACCTTTATAACCTTGAGTTTTTAATCTATGTTCTATGATGTCAACTTCCCTTTTATGACAGGTCAGTACTGCAATTCCTTGAGGCTCTTTTTATTTTGCCTACTGGAATTGCCTTGATGGTATGTCTAGGGTGAAGACTTGTTGCGTGCAGTATGGTGTTACCAGATATCGACTTGCGATGCGTGAAAGTCTGAATATTGTCTTCACTGTCTGACCGCAATGTCAAATCCAAAAAGGTAATGTCATTTTTGTTGCTATTCAGTACAAATCTCAAATTAAAGGGATTATTATTGAAATAATCTCCAAGGTCCTGTACGGAAGATTCATTCGACAACACAATAATCAATATATCGTTGATGAATCTCCCGTACCATGTTATCCCACCAATGAATGGATTCAGTTCAGTATAGACATAAACCCCTCCCACCATGCCATTGTTAAATTAGCAATGAAGGGGGAGTATTTAGCCCCCATTGACATGCCTGCCTTTTGCAAATAATAATTACCATTGAAACAAAAATAATTATTTTTCATGAAGACATCCATTAAATCCAAATTGTGCTCAATTTTCATTATAGACAGGTCAGAGTATCTGCTGAGGTGGTGCCCAACAGCAAACAAAGGTATGCTAGTGTAAGGAGACACCACATCAGCAGACACCCAGACCATATCTCCAGTCCAATTGATATTTTCAAGATTCGATAAAACATCAGAAGAATCTCTGATAGGATGTTCAGTTATGCATCTGTTCACACCTCAGTTTGATGAGTGCAGTCAGTCTTTTTGTCTGTATTAAGAGGGTCATACCTTCTGACCGTGCACCCGTCCCCCAGTTGCCACAGGTAATCTTATCCTATATAGCAGGTTCCTACTTGCCCATACACAGGAGGTTTTTAACCCAGAGAGAGGCTTCAGCATAGTGTAGGTACCTAGTTAGGAGATATGCCGTGAAATGGCAACTGGGCAGATATACAAATGGCCGTTTATATATGCTAAATATCTCATTTTTCTTAGATTTTCCTTAGCCGTAATGCAGGTCCATGTTCACATATTCATGGTTTCCATACTTAAGCATTATCAGAGTGCAAACTGTCTTTTTTTTGTATTTTATGTCATGTTCAGTAATGCACCTGTTCACACCTCAGTTTGGTGAGTGCCATCAGTCTTTTTGTCTAAACATTTTCTAGACATAAAAACGATGAGAGTGCATGGTTTGGAACAGGTTAAATTGAATAGTAGAGGGGGTAATGTTGTTCAGACTTTGCGACATCGTGAAGCATGCTGGATATTCAGGCTTAATACTAGAGTACCAAGGGGTTTAAATTTACAGAGAGATCTAATGGTTCACTATAGAAAAACTATTACCGGAGGGTGGAGGCTACGTTGATCCTCTTTTTTTTTTTTTTTTACTTTTTATAGTGACTTATGGTGCTACAAATTAAAACATCAGATTTATAGCAGTTGGGATAAACAGAAATTATACTGAGAATTAGTGGAATATTGTTACATTGTTCCTTTATTATTCTAAGTTTAAAACTGAAATCTAGTATTCAATTAAATCATAATTACAATATATACCGTATTTTTCGCTTTATAAGACGCACCTGATTATAAGACGCACCCCCAAATTTGGTGAAGGAAAAGTGATTTTTTTTTTTAATGTTAAATGGGGTCCATCTTATAATGCCAGTGTCCCTCTAACAAATTATATAGGGTATATGTCCCTCATAGCCCCCATCCTAAAATTAGCCCCCTTAATCTGGATATGGCCCCCTTATATTGAATATAGCCCCCTTGTGATGGCACACGTTCCCATGTGCTGCCTATGGCCCCCTATGGATTGCATACATTCCCCCGTGCTGCTATGGACCCCTATAGATTGCATATTCCTCTGTGCTGCCTATGGTCCCCTATGGATTGCACACGTTCCCCTGTGCTGCCTATGGCCCCCTATGGATTGCATACATTCCCCTGTGCAGCTTATGGTCCCCTATGAATTGCACACGTTCCCCTGTGTTGCCTATGGTCCCCTATGGATTGCATATGTTCCCCTGTGCTGCCTATGGCCCCCTATGGATTGCACACATTCCCCTGTGTTAGATAGCGCCCCCATGCTGCTGCCCATGGCCCCTATAGATCACACAAGTCCTCCTGTGTTAGAGATCGCCCCCATGGTGCTGCCAATGGCCCCTATATAGGTCACACAAGTCCCCCTGTGTTAGATATCGCCCCCATAGTGCTGCCCATGGCCCCTATATAGATCGCACAAGTCCCCCTGTGTTAGATATCGCCCCCATAGTGCTGCCCTTGGCCCCTATATAGATCGCACAAGTCCCCCTGTGTTAGATATCGCCCCCATAGTGCTGCCCATGGCCCCTATATACAGTGCCTACAAGTAGTATTCAACCCCCTGCAGATTTAGCAGGTTTGATAAGATGCAAATAAGTTAGAGCCTGCAAACTTCAAACAAGAGCAGAATTTATTAACAGATGCATAAATCTTACAAACCAACAAGTTATGTTGCTCAGTTAAATTTTAATAAATTTTCAACATAAAAGTGTGGGTCAATTATTATTCAACCCCTAGGTTTAATATTTTGTGGAATAACCCTTGTTTGCAATTACAGCTAATAATCGTCTTTTATAAGACCTGATCAGGACGGCACAGGTCTCTGGAGTTATCTTGGCCCACTCCACCATGCAGATCTTCTCCAAGTTATCTAGGTTCTTTGGGTGTCTCATGTGGACTTTAATCTTGAGCTCCTTCCACAAGTTTTCAATTGGGTTAAGGTCAGCAGACTGACTAGGCCACTGCAACACCTTGATTTTTTCCCTCTTTAACCAGGCCTTGGTTTTCTTGGCTGTGTGCTTTGGGTCGTTGTCTTGTTGGAAGATGAAATGACGACCCATCTTAAGATCCTTGATGGAGGAGCGGAGGTTCTTGGCCAAAATCTCCAGGTAGGCCGTGCTATCCATCTTCCCATGGATGCGGACCAGATGGCCAGGCCCCTTGGCTGAGAAACAGCCCCACAGCATGATGCTGCCATCACCATGCTTGACTGTAGGGATGGTATTCTTGGGGTCGTAGGCAGTGCCATCCAGTCTCCAAACGTCACGTGTGTGGTTAGCACCAAAGATCTCGATCTTGCTCTCATCAGACCAGAGAACCTTGAACCAGTCTGTCTCAGAGTCCTCCAAGTGATCATGAGCAAACTGTAGACGAGCCTTGACATGACGCTTTGAAAGTAAAGGTACCTTACGGGCTCGTCTGGAGACCATTGCGGTGGAGTACGTTACTTATGGTATTGACTGAAACCAATGTCCCCACTGCCATGAGATCTTCCCGAAGCTCCTTCCTTGTTGTCCTTGGGTTAGCCTTGACTCTTCGGACAAGCCTGGCCTTGGCACGGGAGGAAACTTTCAAAGGCTGCCCAGGCCGTGGAAGGCTAACAGTAGTTCCATAAGCCTTCCACTTCCGGATGATGCTCCCAACAGTGGAGACAGGTAGGCCCAACTCGTTGGAAAGGGTTTTGTACCCCTTGCCAGCCTTGTGACCCTCCACGATCTTGTCTCTGATGGCTTTGGAATGCTCCTTTGTCTTTCCCATGTTGACCATGTATGAGTGCTGTTCACAAGTTTGGGGAGGGTCTTAATTAGTCAGAAAAGGCTGGAAAAAGAGATAATTAATCCAAACATGTGAAGCTCATTGTTCTTTGTGCCTGAAATACTTCTTAATACTTTAGGGGAACCAAACAGAATTCTGAGTGGTTTGAGGGGTTGAATAATAAATGACCCTCTGAATAAACTTATCACAATTTAAAAAAAAAAATAAAAAAGAAATAACATTCTTTTTTGCTGCAGTGGATTTCACACTTCCAGGCTGATCTACAGTCCAAATGTCACAATGCCAAGTTAATTCCGAATGTGTAAACCTGCTAAATCTGCAGGGGGTTGAATACTACTTGTAGGCACTGTATATTATATGGAACTTGGGGAGTCCTTATATTTTGAGGAATATTATATACTTATATTTCATCCTACATTTATCAACTAAATATAAGGGAACTAAAATCAATATGTTAAATCAAATATTCCCATAGACTGAAGGTCGAACTTGGCAGGAACTCTGCAGTTCAGCTTGTACGTAATCTGAACTGCTAATGATGGATGGGGATTCATGAACAGTTTATCCCTGATGGAGGACTTATAAATAATTATCATCATAACCTGTGATGAAGAAACCCAGTTTAAATAAAATATAATAAATTAATCCAAAAGAATGGAAAAATTAATTCCCTGTGGCATTTGTGATTACAATTTTATGTTTGCAGTACTGCGTGGTCTGATTATACCACAGGCTTTGTATTTGGATGTCAATATTCCAAGATAAGTGAAAGAAATTTAAAGGTCCAATATTGATAAAATGCGAATTATTATCAATGGATAATGATTTAACCCTTTGTGTATATTTTACCATTTTTATGGATTGAATAAATATAATCATTTCATGTACGGTAACCATTGTTGTTATTACTAATGAAAATCTGGTATATATTTTTATCTCTTGATTAACTATACAGGCAATAAATATACTGTTCATATATAAATTATTAGTGAAAATACAATACTCTCAATGTATACTGCTGCATGTTAACTCACAATAGGCAAGCAAAGGGTTAAATGAATGTGACACAGATTTTATGTTTAGGTGCACTTCTGTGTTGTTTAATTAATTAAGTTTGGTGCACCTGTTATATCAGTATATATATGGTCTTTGTAAGTTTACCGACATCATGATTAAGAGTGCGGTGTCACTTGAAACGCGTCGCTGACGTCGGTCATGTTATCATCTTAACTGCAATGTGCTGTTCTACTTGTGCCAAAGGAAAATAAAAGAAAGAAAAATAACATATCCTACTGTTGAAGTTGCACTTTATTTCATTTGAAACTTATGAGAATTGTATCCATAAAAATGAGGGGCCTGTTTTTTCTTTCTTGTATGAGAACATATCTCTGAATGTGATTTAAACTAATGTGACGGGATTTCTCATTTCATACTGTAAAGACTCTATACGTTTGTTTTTTATTATGGTGCTGAGCTGATAATGTCACAAATCAGCCCCTCTGCACCATAAAGACGTTGTGAGTGAAAACTCAGTGGCCCAGTAGATGGCAGTGGCTGGAAGGGCTGTCAAGATTCTGAGTGACAGCAAAGCTGTCTAATCAGGGACTGGAGCGGCTGGGTCGTTCCATGCAAATTGTGGATTGTCTGGCTCTGGCTGGGGCTGGTGTACCTCCTCCAAGCGTTTCCCTTTGGAGTTATTACCTGGTATTTAGCTGGCTGTGGTCAGATCACTGACAGTTGTATCTTTAGCTCGGTGGAGTCTGAGAGCCTTGTTCCTGT